>NC_142489.1:1070000-2270000 GCF_049115385.1 Moschus berezovskii
ACTGGGGTGGAGTTCTTTTATTGACTCCATCCTAAGAGAGCATATAGATGCCTCAGCCCAGATTATCAGGTGCTGCCTGTGTCTTACACAAGACTTGCAGGCACTGTGGGGCTTAATAGGTCTGAGAAAAGCTTTGTTACATAACTTAAAGTATTTGAAAATGTCATGACAAGTGCTTGGGTTTTTTTTCTCCTACCTGAAAATCACATTGACAACTTTTCTATTACCTGTAAAATATTAAAAAAAGGTGAGTTTACACATTTTTTGTATTAGTTACCTATAGAGTATTTATGTTGTTTGCCATTGAACATCAGCAACATTTTGTTGGTCAGTGCCAGGGCTAGAGGCAACCTCAAGGACATATAGTAACCTACAAATACTTCTGGATTTCCTCACATAAGAATCACCGTGCCCTTGATTTGGTCTTAACTCTTCTGTTCTAGTCATAATTGACTTCAGTTCTTCCATTTACAAGATAGGCTAAAAAAATTTTTTTTTAAATGCCTTGACTTACTTGTTTTTTCTGTCTTTGAATATAAAATACTTTATGACTGATGGAGATTTTCAAATATTAGTGTCTTGTCTTTAGCTGTTCAGCAACACCTTGGGCTATCTCCACAGCTTATTTTCAGTGAATTAATTAAATTTATAAGAGAAAATTTATTATATAAAGTTGTATATCTACATACATATAAATTAAATTTATATAAGAGAAAAAACTCCTTTAATCCATTAGTAACTAGGTTTTTGAACTTTCTTTCATGATTGGTGTCGTTTAGCCCATGTTTATTTGCATATCAACAATAAGTGTTTCTGTTTTACCTCCAAGGATCTTTCCTTAAAGGCCTTAAGCGTTTAGAGAATTAAGTACTGTTTGATGAGTACCTTGTCTGTTTCTGTCAGGTTTGTTACCTCTTTCTGGGTATCTGTATATTAGAACTTGATCCCCTTTTACTTCTTTCTGAATCCAAATTGGTCCCTAGATATTCTTAGATTCCTAGGGGATAGATTCCTCTTCCAGACATTTCCAAAATTCTTATCTGAAGGGCTGAATGATGAGCAGTTTTCAGAAGGCCCAGTGACTTGGAGACTTGTAGAAGTGATCTGTAAAGTCATTGGAAACTTAACCCTTGCTTTTTAGAGAACATGGAGGAGTGTATGTTGCTTTCCTGGAAAAAAGGATGAAACAGAGTAATCACTTACAAAATTCTTGCTTGGCAAAAAGGGAGAGGTGTTGATAGAATCTGTATACTCACACTATTTAGTTCTGTTTCACAAGTTTAAGAATTGGGACTTTTTTTTGGTCATTTGCTTCTAATAAATACACTATTCAGGAGTTCAGAGCCAAAACGGCATGGAATTACTGACTTGCTCTTTTACATATCAGAAGGATAAAGAAAATAAAGAAAAAGAAGGGTACAAAATGGATGTCTGACAGAAAGAACTTCATTAAACGTTTCAAGATCCTTTTGCTTTCTTTATGGAGTGTTAATTAGTGTAACTATTTTTCCTTTGATCTTCTGCTTATTTATTATTCCTAAATTCATCTTTGGAATGAAGGAATTTGGATAATTTAGTAATGGTCAGTGGTGATAGTATATTTATAAGTGGTGGGATATAAATGAAAGGCTAGGTCATGCCATGGTCCAAGAGCACAGGTTTCCTAACAAATGACATTTGATAAGCTCTTACCTAAGAGTCACCTGGTACATGTAAAAATATAAATCCATGGCTCCTACACCCAGAATTTCTAATTCAGAAGGTATGGGATAAAATTTAAGAAGCTCAACTTTTTAGAAAGTCCCCCCAAACAATTCTGAACACATGATTTGGATAGGTTCTAAGTAGAAGAGATTTGAACACAGGTTGTAATCCATAGGGAACAATTAAAGAGCAAGAATATTCATACAGTCCCTAGGTGAACTAGTTACAGGGGAAACTTCCGTAAGTATAAATTAATGTAACACATATAAAATTCACTTCTCACTTTATGAGTTGGAGTGAAATGCTGTCTTCTGATTAGCTATTCAAGGGAGATTTGCTGTTAAAAAAAATTGAAAATCTGTGGGATCCAGAGGGCAAATAAATTTACTCAATTTGGACCAAGGCCAGAACACCAATAGATGTTAACATCAAAAGTCCTGTGAAAAATGACAGTAGTTACACACAATTATATTACTGAGAATGGAATCTAAGTATTGTCTGTCAACAGTGTCCTGAAACTGGCGTGTAAAGTATTTACCATAGACTCTCCTTTACTCTTGGTACCTAGCAACATTTCCTTCACTAAAATAGTTTTACCATTTCCATTATAAAGCCCATATTTTGAGGGTTGTAACTGGATGGTGGCTTTAATCTGCGTTTGAAACTTGTCAGTTTGACTTGGGAGGAAAATCACATACAAATTATTGGAAAGAGGTTTATTTTTATGGTGAAAAGTAGCTCTTGTCAAAGCTTTTTCCTGTGCTTTGCTTTTCAAAGGAAGGTTTACAGGCCATTAGTCCATAATGTGAATTAACCCCATTTGGTATTTTTACCTTTCCTTTAAGATGATAAGGAACTGTTTTTCAGTGTGGTGAAGCATTTACTACACATTCACTATAAATACATAACATTTTAAAAATCTTATTTCTTTGGGGCTTGGCATTATTATTGTAACTGCTCCAGAATGTACACAGATGGAATAATAGATCCAAAAGTTTTAGAGGAACATAGTGGCAGTATATGAAGTAAAAATCCATTTCCATGGTGGCAGCACATAATGGTCCCATTTGGCTGCCTCATCCCAGGGGGGCCTTGGCCTGAGTAGGGATAAGTGAACTGTTTGAGGGAGACATGAATCAATTCAAATCTTTGCCCAGTTGTCTAAGTCTGCTTAAAAATAAAGGAAGAAAAAGAGTCTGACTTTTCTCAACTGAGCCTTTTTTCATTTATTCAGCAGCGATAAAAACAGTACATATATATTTCCTATTATTTGTTGAATACCATCCTAAATGTCAGAAAAACAAAGATGGTCAAATGCTCCCTGCCCTAGAGAAGCTAAGAGCCCTTTGCAGACACAAAAATTCAACTGTAGCTGAGTGTGATAAACCATTGACGTGGTCAAATTGTTTTGGAAGCAAAGAAAGGGATCCACTAACTGCCTTTCTTAATATAGACTTTACTTTTTAGCACAGTTGTAGGTTCACAGCAAAACTGAACAGAAGATATAGAGATTCCCCATGTATCTCCTGCCCCTACACATGCACAGCCTTCCTCATTATCAACATCACCCAGCAGAGTGGGATGTTTGCTGAACCTACATTGACACATTGTTATCACCCACAGTCCATACTTTACCTTAGGGCTCACTCAGTCATTCTGTGAGTTTACACAAATATATAATGACATGTATCCACCATTATATTGGATTGGTGCAAAATAATTACAGTTTTTGCATTGTTGAAATTTGCCATTTGATATTGGAATACATTCTTAATAAATGTGGTTATGTTACATACATCATTTTAATGTACATTTCTTGCTTTTTTTGAGTCGCTCAATTGTGTCTGACTCTTTGTGACCCTATGGACTGTAGCCTGCCAGGCTCCTCTGTCCATGGGATTTTCCAGGCAAGAATACTGGAGTGGATTGCCATTTCCTTCTCCAGGGGATCTTCCCGACCCAGGGATTGAACCTGGGTCTCCCACATTGCAGGCAGACTCTTTACTGTCTTAGCCACCAGGGAATCCCAATGACTTATTACTTGCTATTTATATTTATTTTGGACTGTGGAAATAATGTTAGACAAAAGTAAATTTGAGCGATTTTCTTAATTTGAGTTTAAAATGGGTCGTAGAGCAGCAGAAACAACTTGCAACATCAACAGGACATTTGGCCCAGGAGCTGCTAACAAACGTACAGTGCACTGGTGGTTCAAGGAGTTTTGCAAAGGAGATGAGAGCCTTGAAGATGAGGAGCATAGTGGCTGGCCGTTGGAAGTTGACAGTGACCAAATTGAGAGCCATCATCAAAGCTGATCCTCTTAGACGAGAAATTGCCAAAGAACTCAATGTCAACCATTCTATGGTCATTCAGCATTTGAAGCAAACGGGAAAGGTGAAAAACTCAGTAAGTGGGTGCCTCATGAACTGACCAAAAATTTAAAAAAAATTGTTTTGAAGTGTCATCTTCTCTTATTCTACACAACAAGTCATTTCTCGATTAAATTGTGATGTGCAATAAAAAGTGGATTGCGTACTACAGCTGGTGACAGCCAGCTCAATGGTTGGACTGAGAAGAAGCTCCAAAGCACTTTCCAAAGCCAAACTTGCACCAGAAAAAGGTCATGGTCACTGTTAGGTGGTTTGCTGCCCGTCTGATCCACTACAGCTTTCTGAATCCTGGTGAAACCATTATATCTGAGAAGCAGGTTCAGCAAATCAGTGAGATGCACCAAAAACTGCAACGCCTGCAACTGGTATTGGTCCACAGAAAGGACCCAGTTCTCCACGACAACACCCGACTATACGATGCACAGCTGCAAAGTTGAACAAATTTGCCTCATCTGCCATATTCATCTGACCCCTCGTCAGCCAACTACCACTTTTTCGAGCATCTCGACAACTTTTGCAGGGAAAATGCTTCCACAGCCAGCAGGAGGCAGAAAATGCTTTCCAAGAGTTTGTCAAATCCTGAAGCATGGATATTTACACTACAGGAATAAACAAACATTTCTCGTTGGCAAAAATGGGTTGATTGTAATGGTTCCTATTTTGATTAATAAAGATGTGTTTGAGTCTAGTTATAATGATTTAAGTGGGCTTCCCTGGTGGCTCAGACAGTAAAGAATTCGCCTGCAGTGCAAGAGACCCGGGTTCAGTCCCTGGGTTGGGAAGATCCCCTGGAGAAGGAATGGCAACCCACTCCAGTATTCTCGCCTGGAGAATCCCATGGACAGAGGAGCCTGGCAGGCTAGATTCCATGGGGTTGCAAAGAGTCTGACACAATGGCTCGACTAACACACATAATGATTTACAAGTCAAGGTCCAAAACCGCAATTATGTTTGCACCAACCTAATAGTATCAGACACTGCCCTAAAAATCCTCTGTGCTTCTCCTAGTCACCTCTCTCCCTGCTACCCCTTGGCAGCAGCTGGGTTTTTTTGTTTGTTTTTTCTTTTTTTACTGTCTCCATAGTTTTGCCTTTTCCAGAATGTAGTGTGATTGGAATCATATAGGATGTAGCTTTTTCACATTGGCTTCTTTCACTTACTAAGATGCATTTTAAGTTTCCTCTGTCTTTTCATGACTTGGTAGCTCATTTCATTTTTAGCACTAAAAATATTCTCTTGTCTTTTAGAAAGCAAATAAATGGTTGCTGGGGGGAAGGATGGGGGTAAGGGATAATTAGGTAGTTTGGGATTGACATTGACGTGTATACACTGCTGTATTTAAAATGAATAACCTGCAAGACCTACAGTACAGCACATGGAACTCTGCTCAATGTTATGTGGCAGCCTAGATGGGAGGGGGGTTTGGGGGAGAATGGATACATGTATATGTATGACTGAATCCCTTCACTGTTCACCTGAAACTGTCACAGCGTTGTTTGTTAATCAGCTATACAAGACAAAATAAAAGGTGTAAAAATAGATATATTCTGTTGTCTGGATATATCACAGTTTATTTATCAATTAGCTTACTGAGGGACATCTTGGTAGCTTCCAATTTTCAGCAATTATGCATAAAACTGCTGTAAACATAATCAATGTGCAGGTTTTTGTGTAGACATAAATGTTCAGCTCTTTTGGGTAAATACCAGGGAACAAATTGCTGGATCATATGATATTTAATTTTGTAAAAAAACTGACAAACTGAATTCCAAGGTGACTGTACCATGTTATTTTCCACTGAGCAGTGAACAGGTGTTCCTGTTGCTCCACATCCTCCCCAGCATTTGGTGTTGTCAGTGTTCGTATTTTGGCCATTCTAATAGGTATGTTGTGGCATCTCGTTGTTGTTTTAACCGCCCTTTTCCTAATGGCATATGATTTGGAGCATCTTTTTATATGCTTATTTGCCATTCATATATCTTCTTTGGTGAGATTTCTTTGGCCCAATTTTTAATTGAGTTGTTCGTTTTCTTATCTAAGAGTTCTTTGTATATTTTGCATAACCTTTTTTTAAAAATCACATCATTTTAAAAAATTTATTCATTTTTAACTGGATGATAATTACTTTACAATATTGTGTTCATTTCTGCCACACATCAACATGAATCAGCCATAGGTATACATATGTCTCCTCCCTCTTGAACGTCCCTCCCTCCCACCCAATCCCACCCCTCTAGGTTGTCACAGAGCCCCAGTTTGAGCTCCTGGTTTTTGTCAGACAGCAAATTCCTACCAGCTATCTTTTTTAAATATCAAAATGTATATGTTTCAGGGCTACTCTTCTCTATTTGTTTCACCCTCTCCTAAAATATCTAGGAATAAATCTACCCAAAGAAATAAAAGACCTGTATGCAGAAAACTTCGGAGAAGGCAATGGCAAGCCACTCCAGTACTCTTGCCTAGAAAATCCCATGGACGGAGGAGCCTGGTAGGCTGCAGTCCATGTGGTCACTAAGAGTCAGGCACGACTGAGTGACTTCACTTTTCACTTTCACACATTGGAGAAGGAAATGGCAACCCACTCCAGTGTTCTTGCCTGGAGAATCCCATGGATGGGTGAGCCTAGTGGGCTGCCATCTATGGGGTCGCACAGAGTCAGACATGACTGAAGCGACTTAGCAGCAGCAGCAGCATGCAGAAAACTTTAAGACCCTGATGGATAACCATCTTTTACCAAATGTGTCTCTGGCAGATATTTTGCCCCAATCTGTGGCTTGTTTGGAGTAGGCAATGGCAACCCACTCCAGTACTCTTGCCTGGAAAATCCCATGGATGGAGGAGCCTGGTAGGCTGCAGTCCATGGGGTCGCTAAGAGTCAGACACGACTGAGCAACTTCACTTTCACTTTTCACTTTCATGCATTGGAGAAGGAAATGGCAACCCACTCCAGTATTCTTGCCTGGAGAATCCCAGGGATGGGGATCCTGGTGGGCTGCCGTCTATGAGGTCACACAGAGTTGGACACGACTAAAGCGACTTAGCAGCAGTGGCTTGTTTTTTTATTCTTTTGAACTCTAATTGCCTTTTCACTTTAATGTTTGATTTTTCCTTATTCCTAAAAGCAAAAACAGAAAAACCACTTTCTTTGTTCCTGTTCTGTCTTATCAGATTCTTATCTCCTCTTATTCTGTGTGTCAGCTATTTGTAGGAGGATGGTGTGTTAGTCTGCTGCACCTACCACAACACAGTACCACAGACTGCATGGCTTAAACAACAGAATGTATTTTCAGACTGTTCCGGAAGCTAGAAGCCTGAGATCAAGGTATCAGAAGGGTTGCTTCTTCTGAGGCCTCTGTCTTTGGCTTGTAGATGGCTATTTTCATCCAGTCTTCACATGGTCCTCTCTTTGTACCTTTCTGTGTCCCGTTTTAACTTAATTAGCCCTTTAAAGGGTGTATTTCCAAATATCGTCACATTCTGAGGTGCTGGGGGTTAGGACTTTAACCCCTCTTCGATAAGAATTTAGGGGTGAAAGAGATACAATTCAACCCATAACACATGGTCTTCTTGGTGAAATTTTTACATGTTGCATTTGTCTCTGCCAGAATAGGGACACCAGGATTTAGGACTCTGTGTTGAAGAAAGGAATTGAAGCTATAGCATAAATGTTAACAAAAGGATGGTGCTTTACCTGTGGGCTTTTGAAAAGCATCTGTTAGGAAGACTTATTTCTCAATGAAGTCTCTTTAGGTCTAGAAAGACTATTGTTCAGGTCACCCCTGTTTCTTGCAGAGGGCCATGGGCAGCCTGAGGGCCACAGCCTACTGGATAGTCCCTTTCAGGGGCTGTGTTCCTTGCTTCTCTCAGTATGGTGAAATTCCCAATGACTTCTCTCAAGCTTTTTCCTCACCTCCTTGCTTTGCTGGTTTTTTTTTCTTAAACTTTCCATTTCTTGTTACCATTGCTCTTCTTTTGTCTTTCCTTTATACGTGACGGTTAAGCCTGTACGTATTTGTTGTTTTTGTTAGTGTCACCAGAATTACGTTCACCCTATGTAAGGTACTTTATGTAGTTTCCTATCTTCCTTTCAGATGTCCAGCATGGGTCTGCACAGCAGCCCCACGAGGTAACAGTGGATCATGCCCCATTATGTCAATGAAGAAATTGAATGTAGTATACGCTTCCTTCCTTTGCATTCCCATAGCACCCTGTGAGTGCCCTTCTCATAGGATTTGTCCTGGATTGGTTTTTTCTCTTCCACTGAGTTCATGGAGCCAAAGGGTCGTACCCTGTTGATCTGTGCTTTGCCCATGGGTGAGCCAGCTAACTAAATATTTGTTGAAGGAATTCTTAGCTCAAAATATGGCCACATAAGCACTTTGAGAACTTGAGAACTGTGGAGTAATGAGTCCTAGGAAGCAATTCTGTCCATGAATGGATGGCAGTGTGTTGGAAAGTTCTAAAACCATACAATAATACATCTATTGCTCACATGATTCATGTGTGCCATAAATTAATGTCACTAAAGTTCCTTGACATTTTCGGATTTAATGTCTGTCATTTCAGCTCTTTGCAAGTGAAACTGAAGTTGAGTGATGTCCTAGCTCTCATTTTGCTGATGCCAAATTTGAATTGAATCAAAGAATGTCAATTCACTTAACTAATGAGTGAGCCTGGGTGACTGCCCCTCATCCATACTGCCACAGAGTCCTGTTCTCTGCTCACCATCAGCCAAATAGTTACACTCATGAAGTGGTAATGAATGTATTACATTGTGGAAAGTGGGACTCCAAAGAGAGATAACAACTAAAAGCTAAGGAGTCTAAAAATGTGTTTTGGGGTTTTGTGGGGGTTTTTTTGCCAGAAAATAAGAATTGTATGGAAAAAATTATATGGTTTAGTGCATATAGGAATTTGAAGTTTTCTGAGGGTCTTAAGACACTGCTATTCCTAACTACTAAAGAGAAAGCAAAAGAGTTATATATCATTGCTAGAAGTCTGAAATACATAAAGTAGCAAAAAGCCGCTGGAGTCCTCTCTAAACCAGTTGGCATTCTTAGAATTTACTTTGTTAAAGCCTTACAAGGCTGTGTCAGACACCCTGTCTGATTCAGTTCTTATGTCACTTTTTTAAGCCCATGGGCTATTTCACTGAATTTTAGAAATGGACCTTTTCTGTGTTTTTAATAAATAATACCAGAGCACACACAAAACAATTCATATCTACCAAATACATGGAAAAGTAAAGGTAGAATTTCATTTAAGCACTAATTTGCTTACAAAATTATATTTTTCATAATTATGAAAAACAATTTTCATTACAGAAACCGGTTTTGAAATGGGTGGCTTAAAGTCCATTTTCCTTTTGTTTCATTTTCTTATGGATAAAATATGATCTGATGGGACTTCCCTGGTGGTCCAGTGGTTAGGACTCCACACTTCCACTGCAGGGGACATGGTTTCCATCCCTGGTGGGAACTTGGAGCCCACATGCTGTGTTCTGCTGCAAAAAAAAAAAAAAAAAAGATCTGAGGTTTTGAGAGCAGGGAGGTCCTTTTTCTTGCCACCCTGTTCCTTTCATTAGTTTAAGTGAATTTTTTATCAGGGGAGACACTAACATGGTAGTTTAGAACAATTTATGATTAGGGAGTGACTGTAGAAACAAAGAATTTTGATGAATGAAAAAATGGCTCATATAACCCTGAGCTTTGGGGAGGGGAGCCTCATTGTTGTTAGACATTACTTAGTTTCAATGTTTAATGACTTAGAGAAATACTAATAATATGAGTTAAAGTCCAAAGTAAGTAACTATTATGATTCTAATGTGTAGTTTATATACACGGTAGAAAAATTGATAAGAAACACTAGAATTGTTTACAGCTGTTACCTGTGGGTTCAGTTCAGTTCAATCGCTCAGTCATGTCCAACTCTGCGACCCCATGAATCACAGCACACCAGGCCTCCCTGTCCATCACCAATTCCCGGAGTTCACTCAAACTCATGTCCATAGCATCGGTGATGCCATCCAGCCATCTCATTCTCTGTCGTCCCCTTCTCCTCCCGCCCCCAATCCCTCTCAGCATCAGAGTCTTTTCCAGTGAGTCAACTTGTCGCATGAGGTGGCCAAAGTATTGGAGTTTCAGCTTTAGCATCAGTCCTTCCAATGAACACCCAGGATTGATCTCCTTTAGAATGGACTGGTTGGATCTCCTTGCAGTACGAGGGACTCTCAAGTAAATTATGGATAATTTTTATTTTCTTCTTTATATAAGATGGACATGTACTGCTTTTGTAACAGGAAGCAAATTATAAGAGTGGAAATTTTACAAAGAAATGTTTTATTCAACTTGAAATAATGATTCCAATAATTTAGCAGTTGAGGGAAAAAATAACATACCACCGAACCCAGGTCAGCTTTTTTCTCCCTGCATTATTTTCCATGTCAATTCTAACACCTTGTTATTCAAAGTGTGATCAGTATAGCAGTAGCATAGGCATCACATGGGAATTTGTTAGAAATGTAAAATATCAGGTCCTCCCCAAACTTCCTGCACCAGTATCTACATTTTAACAAGATTCCCAGGTGATTTCTGGGCATATTAAATGTTGAGAAGCACTGATTTAAGACATTCTCCCCTCTTAGTAACTAAAGCCTACTTCCATCCTATTCATCCATTGATTGGGAGCATCCTTTTGGCAAAACTTTAAAATGACAAATGGGCAGAATATAGAAGGCCTAGCCAGGTTTGAGGTGGAATTGGTATGACAGCCTTGTCTTCCAAAGTATATTCTGTAATTAAGCTTAAAATTATAGTAACCTTAGCAGACCTAGGAGAGTGGGGAAAAGCAGGAAATCAGGAGTTCTTCCACTTTTTTTCTTCTTAACTAGATGGAACAAGGGGGAAGTAAATTAAGATTTTCAAAATGGCTTGCAGCTTCTCAAGATGAGTGGCTTATAAAAGAGAAAACTGGAATGTAGCTCTACAGCCACTTCATACAAGGGCCACTTTGTATATGCCCAGAGCAGTCTCCCCCAGTCACCACATTCTGGGCCTCATGACAGCCTTGATTCAGCATGCTTGTAAAGATTTTAAGGTATTGAACTAGAATTTTTTGAGGTGAAACCAAGATTTTATTTCTTAATTTTGGTACTGCAAAATTTGCTTTGGAATTTTCCTTACTGTTGCTGACTTTCCTGTTGTATTTTTACGCTCAATACAAGAATGACAAAGTTGATGTTTTCCTGTGGCAGACTGGAGCCCCTTCATACTGCTTTGCTTTTCTCTCTCAATACTGCCAGTTTTGTTTTTGTTTCGTTGTTTAACTAAAGACAACTTTACAGTGTGACAGAAGAAAAACTACATTTTCCAGGAAACTGTCACCATAGTTGCTTTGCCAGTAGTGGAGATGTCTTTGTGTATTTTATGTCATCCTCTTTAAGACAGCGAAAGTTTTATATGACAAAGTTGCTGTGTATTTGGACAACAAACTTCTGGATTCTAATAGCATGCCTTTTCTCTAAGCCCACCGTAAATATGCACTCAAGTTTTGCACTTTTATGTAGAAATAAGCTCACAAGCATGATGTGATTACAAATGTGTTAGGAGTTGTATAAAATCTTTTCCTAGTATGTCCTTTCAGTGGCAAGTTCTTCGTCCCTTTTGACGAGTATAGCAGCATAAGCGAGGGCATTATCTAGGTGGTGCTGCTATGGTTGATGGTCTTCATTTGCAAAACATACTGTCATTTTTCAAGTGTTTGAAAGTGGGGAAAATCTAAGATTTTTTTCATGTACTTTAAATATATATACTTCTATCACCAATGAGGAAAAAATATTAAACCATTTTCAAGCAGTTAGACGATAATGTGAGCTAATCACTTTATTTTGAAGAAAAGTATTTTTAAACAGTTGAGCTAGTGAATTTACTTTTAAAATGTATTGTGCTTACACAGTAGATGGTTTTATTTCCATGATGTTTTTTACTACATAATTATACATCTTAATTACGTAATTACTATCATAATTATTATGTAATTGCATGTACTTCCACTAATTACAAAATCAGGAAGTGTAATTATCTAGTAAAAACTTTATGAAATTCCATGCACTAAAAATTACTTAAAAGGCTATTCCAGTGGTCTACTGGGAGGCTTTCCATGGTGAGTCTTAGTCCTGATTTTAGGTTAGAACTTGAACTCAAAGGCCGGGAGAAGGACAGTTACAAACAGACTAACACTAAACTGAGTATTGCAATCTAGGTAAGATGACCCTTGTTCCTTATGAATTAAAGCCAGGGAGCATTTGTGTTTCTTTGTGTTCATGGAATTGTGATAAGAATAATATCTTATATTTGAGGTAGCATCACAAAAACTATCAATAAAAAAGGCAATTCTAAGGAAACAGTTGGTTAATAGAATCGACAAACAAGGCATTAAAGTTATAAAACAGCCAGGCCCTCTATGATTCTATAATGTGAATGGCTTATTTAGCTATCTCAGTCTTTAAAATAACAATAATATTATTATTGTTATTTAAAATTGTTTCTTTTGTTTAAAGAGGGCTTCCACCACCACCACCTCCTCCCATTTGTGTTTATATTTACCAAGTTTGGAGCAAAGATACCAAAAAAGCATAATCCTTTTCTACTATTACGTAATGTCAAAAGGAGCTTTTGAGACATAAACATACACGCATAAACATGTAACATCAGACCCTAAATAAAGACAGAAGGTTTAATTCAATAAAGCTCTGATGTCTTTACCATTCAAAGCGACATACAAATTGCACAGTGAAACAATAGTCATGACAGCAAATTAGATATGACATCTAAATTATACTACAAAGAGAAATCTCAGAGCCATTTTTGGTCTGTAAGAGTCTATTTTAGCCCAGGTTTAAAACCCAGTCTGGAGACTGCTTTATTGTCTAAGTAGGGTAATGTTGTATAAGACTAATTGGAGGTTGGTTGAATTAATTGCAGATTAATTAGGAGAAAAAGGCTTATAATACTCATGGCAGAGAAGAGAGTAGGTCCTTTTAACTGTCAAGATAGATTGTACTTAAGTTTCAGGAATAGTGAGTTATCGATATTTGTATAACATCTATAGTAATCTGTTATAACGTAAGCTAAGTAAAGCACTTGGGTTAGATATAGTTAAACTAAATTTTATTCCTCTCAAAATTAGTGCTTTTTGCTAGAAATGTATTGAATCAGCCATTTAAAATGTATAACACTACTTATTTTAAAAATGCAGTTTTAAGTATTAAAAGATCTGTAGTCTTAAAAGCATATGGCATTCCCTTTGTTGTTTTTGTTGTTCTTAAATCTTTCTAAAGAATCACCCTTTGTGGTTTTATCAGCTATTGACTTTATGACTTTTTAATGCCATCTAAAATTTGTAATAAATGTGACTTTAAACCAAAAAAAGTCAATGAAATATATGCAAACACAAGTCCCATTTGCTTCAAGCAAATTAGAGAATTTAAAGTCATCCAGAATTGTTTCATGCTCTCAGAGATATTTGGGATTTAAACAGGTTCATTCTGACTCTGGTATTTTTCTCTAGTAGTTTGGGATTATTTTTAAATTGCATATTCTTTTCCTCTTGGGAATCTTGCTCATTTACTTGGCCCAGAATTTAATGTCTCTATCATTTCTTATTTGCCTTATCTCTGTGGTGATAGCATTTCTTCTCAGAAGTGTTTCTGTTCATTTTATGTTTGTGAGAGACATCACTTGCCTTTCATGCACCTTCTTAATTTTTTTTTTTTTTTTTTTACCAATTGCATGTGCCATATCAGAATAGCCTCTAATGGTTAACAGTGAAGTGTTTTTGCTTGGCCCTCACCTTTCTGACTACAGCACATATTTAGTTTTTAACCTGACTTAATGTTTAAACCAACTGGGGTTTTTTGTGTGTTTGGTTTTGATTTGCTTTACTTTCTTGCTTTTCACAAAAACTGACTTTGTTTTCATTATCATCTGTAATTCTTTAAGTTTTCCATAATTGTCTAAGAGCTTCAACCATAACTTTTAAAGTTTACTTGTGTCCCTGTGTTATCTTCAGTTACTCAGTAGCCCCAGGCCCAGATGTGGTGTTGTTTGCATGTGATTAGTCAGCATCCATTTATTCTGTTATGCTGCACTGTCATGTCCATATAATAAATACAAACTCTCGTATACAAAGAAGACCCATCATCAGTTTGACACAGTCTTAGAGTAGTTCTTTTTATAGTTGTCATGAATTTATTCCGACCCATCAGCATTCTCTTACCTTATGGCCAGCAGGACAGTAACTAGACAGAATTAGTAGTCTATCATCGAGTTCAAATAAATTAATGTTCATTGCACTCTCCCCTGTAAATGCCCTGGGAAACCTATTCGCCATAGTACCATCCCTTAGAGCTTTAAGGCTTAAATCAGCTCTGCTCACAAAAAGATAGGTTTACAGGCCAGTTTAGATACTGACATACTTTTCTTGTTTTAATAACTTATTATAAAAGCCAACTCCACAAGTAAGATCACCAAAGCAGGTTTGTAAGTCTGGTTTTTCTGTTTCTCCTTGCTTCACACCCCATCCCGCCAAAATTCATTCCATGAGTGTTGAGTCTCTGCCTTGTGTGATATGTAAAGGGCCCAGGTACAACCAAGACCTTGCTCCTGTTTTAGAGGTTATAATACTTCTAATCATTTTTATTCAAGCATTCGCCCTCTAAGTGCCTACTTTTTTAAGGACTTTATATTTTACGGAGAACATTAACATCCATTGTCTTCTACATTACCTATTAGATAAAGTAACATTTTTCAGATGAAAAAATAACCTGAAAGAGATGAAATGACTCTCCCGAGGTAGCAAAGCTGCAGGGTATGAGAGTCTAGCCTTCTTTGCACTGTCAAGCTGCCCTGCTCAAGGTAGGGAAACTTTGACCTGAAGGCGAAGGCAAATAGAGGGGGTGTGAAGTGCTGCAGGCTGTCCCACATTTAGCTCCAGAAATGATTCCCAGTGGAGGTGGAACCTGAATTGGGCCTTCAAGAGCAGATGAGATTTTAATAGGCCAGATGCTGGCATGTAGTTTGGGACTTAAGTTTTGTCTTTCCCTCTATTCTTTAAGTGCTCTATTGCTGATCTAGCTTTTTATAAATCAAATAACCTCAGTTGACAAATGCATGATGATTTTTAAAACACATTTGAATTGGAGGTTTAGTCAAAAAGAACTTATTAAAAGACTGTTCTATGTGGAGCTTAAAACCCAAGACTGGAAGCTGGAAAGCTGTTCGCTCTTCACTCCCCACTATAACCAGTGGTGCTGTTTTGAAAGAAGTTGACTCCATCCTGCAAGATTCATCTGTCAGAAGTGTATCAAAGTGTTTTCCTATCTTAAATAATTTAGCTTAGATATAATAATGTAAGTATTTTGACATGAAAACGTTACATACTGTGATATATTCACTTACCTTAAAACAGACATCGTTAACTTTAAAAGAAAGACGTATGGCAAGACAAAACAAAACAAATCAGAAATAGGAATTTAAAAAGATGAATGACAGATGGAATTAGGGTGGGGATTTTTTTTGGAATTAGTTTTATGTAAAAGATAAAAATAAAATCCTATTAGCATTATGACCAGAGGAAAAAAAAAAGTGTTTTCCTTGAAGCATGGTTAATTTTTTAACTATCATCATTATGAAAGTTTAGATATACATAGGATCTGTTTTATGTAGTAAATGTTTTTTCCTAAAATTATTCCTGTATTTTATTGGTATGTTATATATTATCTTACAAAAAAATAGATGCTGAAAAGTCAGTGAAATCCAAGATAAAAGAGAGGGTCTGAACTAAGCCTGTCTTCAGGAAATTATCCAGCAGAGCACACAGTGGTCTCTCTTAGTAAAGACTTTATCACTTTTAACAAATATGCCACAGTAAATTTATTAGTATGCTACAAAGAAATTTTCAAAATAATTAAGACTAAACTACACTTGTCAAAATAAATGAATGAAATACAATTTTGAATCATCTTTCTTCACTTATTGCTCATTTGCATAATTCAGTAACTTACACAGGAGTCTTTCAGTTATTGGTGTGAATTAGCAAGGTTCTGCTGTTCCTTGCTGTACGGGCAGGAATTATGCTACTGTGTAATTAGCTATTCCAGACGTGGACTAACGGGAAATACCAAAGGGCACAGCAAAATCTAAAGAGACAAGGCAGGGAATCTAAAGACAAGAGACAATCAAAGACACCCAACAAACTCAAGCTGGTAGACCACAGGGAATTTTGAATGAAGCCTCTTAATTTATTTTGAGAATAAGAAATCAGTAGTATGAGAGAAATCTCAACAAGATTAGCTGATTAAGCCTACTTAAAAAAAATATCTCTATAGTGCATGGTGCACCAGGTTAACCACTCCTGTTTGTTAGTCTGTATACAGCTCAACAAATAGCCGGCAAAGCCTTTCATGGGTATATAGTGGCTTTCCATTGAGGTTTTCACTCTTTGAAGGAGGTCGTTTATACCAATGAGATCTGTAGATGCAAATTACTTTCCCTATATGTGAGGGGTCATTCCTTTCACAGCAGACTTGCTCATCTCTTTTATAGAGGTTTTGTTATTTTTCTACTGCTCCCAAAGGAATGATGGGAATCTTGCCCCCCCAACAACCCCCATCTAACTTAGCATCCAAATCTTTTCCTTCCAGCTCTGTGAAACTTTTGTGTGCTGATCTTTGAAAACAAAACAAGCTGTTGGCAGCAACCCTTAGCCCTGAATCAAGAAACTTTTTTTCCTTCTTTCAACCTGAAATAGCATCTTTAGATTTGTCCCCTCTCACCTAATTCTAAGAAAATTTCTTCCTCATTGCAGCAGTGTCACTGTAACATGCTAGGACATGTGGGAAATTCTTGAAAGCAATGTCTTGGAAATGTCATTTTTAGTTTGGCTTCCAAATGATGTAAGCTCATTGGAACTAGAAGAGCAGAGACATGAAGGGATCTATTTAAGGGTTAGCTATGGAAACGTAACTTCTGATCCCATTACTGAAGTGGAGGAAAAGATATATTTGTCTTTTGCCTAAGCTTTTAAAGAAGCATACAGATAATCATAGGTTTTAGCCTGTAGTGTTCAGGAGCCTTAGGGAGAAAGATTTCAGGCACACTGTGGGAGCACTCTGTAAATATTTGCTGTTTGTTCCTTCCTTCTGCTAGAGTTTTTTGAGCACCAAGGGCACTGACCTAGGCTCCTGAAAAATAGTATTAAAAGTCTACTTTCTGAAGTGAGAATGTCCAGTTCAAGTTTTGACTTTCTAGTTCTTCCTAGATAAGTAACTTTGGGTCATGTAACCTACCCTGTGCATATCCTTTGTACAGCCCGGAGGAAAATAGTGCCTGCCTTGTAAGGTTCATGTTAAATGGGACGATACAGAAACAGAGTGATATCTAGAATGCATAGAATAGGGCTAGGCACATAGTAAACATGCAATGAATTTCACTTGGTTTTATTATTTCTGAGAATAACACTTTATCCAAACCACTGTGACAGTACTTATTATTACTCTTATACATTCCATCTGAATTGATTTCTGAAGCCTCTCAGTGACCATGGTTTTTTGTATTTGTATCCCCAGCCTCTGGCACAATACCAGATGTGTTTTAAATGGTCCATTCTTAATTGTTAGATGATTACAGTATGAAAAAGACATGTTTCTACTCTTAAGGAGCTTAAAATCAATTGTGATAACTGTCATATACTTCTCACTATCAATACTAATGGGAGGGATTGAAACATGAATAATCCACAAATCATTTCCATGTTGTTCACATATTTCCCTTATCAGTAATAACTGTTGTCTGTTTTCTAGGGAGGATAAAAAATAGTTGTACTTGTGTGTAGAAATGTGGCCAAACCAAGTTCCTTAATCATATACTTTAGCACATTACTTCTTAACAACTGAAATGTATCTTTTATACCTTTTAAAATGACAGGTGTTCAGATGCCACCACCAAACACCTGGTTCAGTAGGTTTGAGATGGGGCTCCAGTGACTATGTATTTTAAAAAGCCCCACAGAGACTCTGATGCACATCTGTAGTATTGAGAATCTCAGAGTTAGTTAAACTCTTCAGACTTTAATACTGCTTCTTGTCAAATAGGTATCAAGTTTGACTTTGATATAGAAAGAGAGATTGGGTGGCATCTAGATAACAATTTAAATAGACAGTAGAAAGGAAATTAAATCAAGCACATGAATTATTTCCTAGATAAGGGAGTCATTTATGATGTTCTATCACCTAATATAGCATTTGAGAATAAAGTGAAGGGGGAAAATGGGCTAGGGAAAAGTAAGCTGGAAGAAACTGTTTTTTTTGGTAATGAAAGAAGATAAATGCTTTTCAGCAAAATTGGTAGACGCACAGGTTATTTTCAACATTAACTTATGTCATGAAATTAGGTAAGGGCCACTGTGGAGGGTAGAAAGTCCTCAAAGAGATTAGATGGGTGACTAAGAAGTATTCTAACCCTGGCATTTGGGCATCTCCACAGTTGGGATTTCTGGGACCTTTCCCACCTGCTGTCACCTTTGCCTTACCTTTGGGCTTAGCTGGCTGAGTCCTCGTAGATTAGCCCTTTGCAGTTTCACATTGCTGCCAGTCACCCAAAGAGTCTGGGACCAGGTGGTAGTCCTGAAGGTATTAGAAGGACATGTCTGGGCACCACAGTCATACTTGGGCTTACCTTGGGTTTCTGGGCAGGACAAATAGCTTGGTTAGCCCCATTTCCCAACGTTGGGGTCTTGGAGCTAGAAAAGAGTCTCTGATCAGCCTTATCATGCTGTTGGTTTCAGACCATCCCCCTTATGCCTAAAAGCATTAAGATAGCAACTGCATGGCATCTGCAGGTTAGACCCCACCCTGAGCAGTCCTTGACTCCACCACGGCTATGTCCCTCTGCTTGTGAGGTTTTCCCCTAGCTGCATGGCCTACCTCAATCCTGACTCTACCTGTTGATATTCTGTTCTTCTTTTAAGGCCTCCCAGCTAGAAGTGATCGCTTTGTCCTCCAACTCCTGCAGCTCTTAAGCACTGCCCCTTGAGATTATAACTCTGAGGACGGGAACCACACTAGATACATTATTGTGTGACTGGTGGCAACTTGCCTCTGATAGGCACCTAATAAATAGTATGAGACTGTTTTTTAGAATACTTTAGTGTAGAAGCATAATACATTGTTTTTTATAGAGTACAGTAATGTTTATAGAGTACTTTTCTGACTCCCTCCTCTCTTCTCTTTGCCATCGTACTCTGCGACTGTATGATAAAACTTTTTCCATACAGTTTCATCTATACA
The DNA here is from genome assembly GCF_049115385.1 of Moschus berezovskii. Taxonomy (NCBI): domain Eukaryota; kingdom Metazoa; phylum Chordata; class Mammalia; order Artiodactyla; family Moschidae; genus Moschus; species Moschus berezovskii. The sequence goes on from NC_142489.1 coordinate 1,089,438, forward strand.
TTCATCAGACATTTAGCCCATGCCCTCTCCTCACTCCATGGTCTTGATTTTCCACCCAAATTTACCTACTTCCTGATAATTCCTAATAGAATTTAGCTGTGATTCCATGCACCTTAGCTGCTGCTGCTGCTGCTAAGTCACTTCAATCGTGTCCGACTCTGTGTGACCCCATAGATGGAAGCCCACCAGGCTCCCCCATCCCTGGGATTCTCCAAGCAAGAACACTGGAGTGGGTTGCCATTTCCTTCTCCAATGTTGGCATAAATTCCAGACTAGATATTTCTTTGTTCAAACCATTATAGATCAAATGAACACCCTCCTCTATCAGTAGAATGAATCAGGAAGTCCAAGGATTGACATCACATGAGGACTGTCACTGCCCAGACCCTCTGCATGCCCTCCAGAACCTATATATAGATATAACAGCTGGCCATTTTGCTTGTGGATTTTTCTAGTGGTTCACAGTTCTAGCTCTTTAATGACCTTGCCATCTTTGAATTTCTGCCAGTGCTCAAAATTTGTTCTTTGATTTTACCAGTCTTTATGATATCTTAATATGCCTACAGCTGTGTGTAGGTGGGGAGATGGAGGCGACTGAGAGGCGTGTAGTCTCCTGTGTTCTTGTCTCCCCACAGGACCCTCATTGATGCAGCAGGAAGGCATACATCTTGATGTCAGTGTCAGTTGTAAACACTCCTATTATTAATAGGCTGGGGCGGAGTCGGGGGGAGTAGTAGGCCCACATGAAATGTGGAAAGAACCTATGTCTTGCGTGTAACGTGCAGGATACACTCTAACAGAGTAATCATTGCACAATATAATTGCAAGAGAATGAACAAGTTAGAAAATCTATTCCAGGTTTGCCACTGACTCACTCTGTGGCATGGGCAAACCATTATTACTCTTTGATTTAGTTGTCTTATTTGTTCAAAGAAGAAAAAAATAACATGTGTTTAAAGGCATTCTGAAATTCCTCTGGAAGGTGGTCTATAAGTGCAAAGTACTATTGTTCTTTTTATTATTATTTTTAGTGTTCAGGTATGATTTAGTTTTATGCTATGTAGTCCACAGATGTTTCAATGGTTCTCATTGATGAATTACAAAATACTTCCATGTCATTCTGTTTCACTGCACTGATAACAGTTTGGCACATCTTTGTTTTAACCCCAAAATATGTGTCCAAAATAGATCTCATTAATACAATAGAATTACCAAATTAAATAGATCTATAATACTTTCTTTTTAAAAAAAAAAAAAAGCTCCTTAAAAATGTTGTTAGCAGCAACTACTAAGTAAGACCTTTAATTACTGCCAATCTTCTCTTGAAAGTAACAGTGCTTATCTTGAGTACTTTGAACTGTAAGTGGTATTCAGTACACAGTGGGGTTGTAATGCGATTATGAAGTGTACCAAGTTGGTGATAAATAAGCATGATAAACCATATATTTGTATTAGAAACAATATTTGAACTATCAACTGAATAAAAAGGCTGCAACTGCTGGTTCCTTGGTGTGGGTATATGATAAAAATAAAATACAGTTAAATACACTTGGAATAAAAAATTGTGTATGCTCCCATATACAGTACAGAAACCTTTTAAATTTAATGGGCTTTTGAGTATTCAGCATTTAAATTACTGGGGGAATTATTAAAAGATTTTTTTGCTTTATAGCAGTAAGCTTTCCAAATTAGGATTTTTTTTTAATATCTCAACTCATTCATCAGTAGAGACCTATGGCTTTTTATATAAAGCATTATAGTTCTTCCCCAGATTTCCAGTAATTTTCCACTGGAGTAGCAATGTAAAAAGAAAAATATTCTCTTTAATTACAGTAAAAAGTGTAATTTCCTGTATCATTTTCCTTTTTTTCTTTTCTGGGCATTTGGTTCAAGAGGACATAAATTATTTTCTAAATTTGGGTCATTTATAATCTTAAAGCATTTAAAGCCCATGTATGTTTTTAAAGTTATATATAGTTTTGGGTGTTTTTTGTTTTGCCCCTCAGCATTCAGGGATCTTGGTTGCTTGACCAGGGATCAAACTTGCACCCTTTGCATTGTAAGCTCGGAGTCTTGACCACTGTACTGCCAGTGAAGTTCCTTAAGTGTTATGTTTTAGTAACCTAGAAATAACTTTAATACTGGGGATAGTAATCTGTATAAAATAAATAACACTGTGAATTTCATTTCTGTTTCACCATGAGGTACAGTGAGGAATAAATTTCATGCATTTGTTTGGAAGAGTGTCCTGAGGCTTTGACTCATGGATGGAGAAGGAAGTGTAGCTGCTCCGTGAAACCAGAGGTCACGTAGCACAGATGTGGGCACATATGACCTCTAAATGTGTTTAAATTTGCCTGAAGAATATTTACCATTTTTTATTAGTTGCTAATATTTTTTAAACTGGAGATTTCATATAAAAAGCCAAATTTCTGGGCTTCTTTCAAAAATCAGTATCTGACTACACTAAGTCAACATTCCTGAATGGCAACAATTGGCTGGAGCCCAGTAGCAGCTAAAGCAGTTGTGACTGAACTTGAGTTCTCCGGTTTGCTACCACCCCACCTCAGCTCCCTTCATTAATTTCTTTTACTCATGTGGCTACTATAGGCATTTGTTTGCTAAATATATCTGGAAGTGTGCTTTCTTCTTCTTCTTTTTTACCATAAAAGAAAGGGAAGGGAAGGGGCCATAAAACTTGGGATTTTTAAGCAGTAAAAAAAACATCTAACTCATCTTAAAAATGCAAAAAGATTAAAGTCACCTTCATAAAGTACAAATCACATAAAAATATACAACTTACTAGCAGCTAACCTTTTCATGGTACTCTGATCCTCACAGTGTCCCAGGGAGTTAGGATAACAATTACATATTCAATCCACCAAGAAGAAAACCAAATATTAGTGAGGCTCATTAATTTGTCCAAACTCACAGGTGCTAAGTGGAGCAGCTGAGATATAACCCAGCTTCAAATGGTAGTCTAGAGTAGCACTGACCAGTATAATTTTTTTCAGTGAGAGAAATGTTCTGTATCTATGCTCTCGAATGTGATAACCTCTAGCCACATATGGCTGTTGACAACTTGAATGTGGCTAGTATTACTAAGGAATAGAATTTTAATTTTGAGTTATTTAAATTGAAATAGTCACATGTGATTAGTGACTGACTCGTTGGGCAGTGCAGAACCCTAAGAGCTCTGTTTTTTCCTTCATCACATGGTCTCTGTATTGAACATTTCTTTTTGCTATATATTTTTTAATTTTTTAAATGAATGATAATTGCTTTACAGAATTTTGTTGTTTTCTGTCATACCTCAACATGGTCAGTAAAATTCATCAAAAAGTTTCTCTAAGGTTTTCTCTAGTTACTTACCCAGTGGCAAATATCCTTTCTGCCAGGAGTTCAAGATCTGTTGAATATTTTCTGTATCTGCATAGATTTCCCTGCATTATACACGGTAGTGTTCTTTGTAACAAAGTTAGAAGTCCCAATGGTAAGGTTCTTATGTACAGAATCTGCAAAAACTCCTCATCCAGATAAAGAACATACTTGGAGGTCTGTTTTAACATCAGAAATTATGTAGATGACGGGGACAGTCTACTTCCCTGGTCTTTTTTTATGGTCTAGGCCAGTGGTCCCCAACGTTTTTGTTACCAGAGACTGATTCTGTGGAGGACCAATTTTGTGGAAGACAGTTTTTCCACCAACTGTGTGGGGGGTATTTCAGATAATTCAAGTGCATTACATTTATTGTGCACTTTATCTCTATTATTATTATATCAGCTCCACCTCAGCTCATCAGGCATTAGATCCTGGAGATTGGGGACCCCTATTCTAGGATACTAGTGGTTGTTATACAATCATGAAAGAAAATTCATAATCTTTGATGGTTAGCTGGTTTGAATTGGATCACAGTGACTTTTAGAAAGGTGGCCATTAGCTAACCTCTCTGTCAATTAACATAATCATTAATTCTAAAATGATATCAATTTGAGACACATCCTGATTTTAAAGATGTTAAAACATGGGGGAGGGGGTGGGGGAGGGGGTTCATCTTAGAATTGTTAAAATATAGTTTGTCAGTTGGCTTCATCTCCATTTGGTTAGCTTATCACCAGGGACAGCATTGAGATGCAAATGTCAACTCTTTGCTCAGTGGTTAATTAAACCCTTCACTTGGGCTGTCCCCTTCCACACTGCCTTTAGTTGGTCCTGATTAATTAACAGAAAGAGTTTCCAGGCAGTTAGGAGTGGGTTTAAGCTCTTGCTCAGTAACAATTTGATCAGTATATTCACTGTATTTGAAAATCACCCTGCCCCGTAAATGCAGGCTAGGATATTTTATTATCATAAATAGTACTGGAACAAGCTTAACCAATCACCTTCTAGCACAGGGGCAACTCTGCCGCACTCCTTTTTAGAATACCACATGCTGTAATTCAAATTATCACATTAGCTATCCAAACACACTATTTGTTTTTAAATACTGGAGTGTTTACCTGAAAATTTCCCCTTTTCATCTTCCTGCCCCACTTCACCAATATATCATCACTGCAGTGACAGGTTTATTTGTGTGCTTTAATATCCTCACTTTCTGTTATTTTTCAAATATATTCCTATGTTGCCATGACAGTGTTCTTGAGCATCTTAAAATATGAGTCATTATGGAGTAGGTTCATGTTACTCATTTTTTCATGATACTCTCTTGACTCTTCCCTTTATTCAGACTTTGAAATATTTCAGCACTTCAAAACTCCTTCCTTAAATTTTTTGTATCAGTCTTACTCTGGAAACTGAGCATACCTACTGAAACCTTAACATCTATTAAAAGAAATTTGGCAGTTTGAGGCAACAAAAACAGAAGCATTTCTTGCCCATGAAGGAAGGAGTCTGATACCTAATAGTTACCATTTTGGATGCTGCTGTGAAAAGTTCCCAAATACAAGCCATTTACACTTGTACAAAATTCATGCATGAATCAGTGAATGTCATTCATTACGTACTAACAAGGAATCCTAAGTGCTTTGGTAAATGTATTTGTTTGAACGATATAAAATTGCTGGCATTTGAGCATATCTGACCTACTAAAAAAATTAACCTGACGTGATCCATTCTAATATAGGTTCAGATCAGACCAGTGTATATAAACTGCTGTCTCCTGTCTCTACTTTTGCTGTTTTCTTTTACTTTATCAGTTAATACTTTTAACACAGCAACCTTCTCCTTGCTGCTACCCTTTTATATTTCTCAATTATTGATATTTTTTTCTAGTGGTGTTTCCTTTCTCAACTAACCCCCCAAACCTAGCCTCAGAATTACTGGCACAGTGAAGGCTTGGTTACAAGTACCTCCGGGATGCAATCAGTACTTACTGCTTCAAGTGTTTGATGCATTTTGAGATTTTCATTATTTTAAAAGATTGGTGTTATTGAATACATTTACTGCCCAGTAAGCTATGATAGTTCATTCCTTCTCAAATGAAGAAAGCAGAAGGAAAAATGGTACTTTTTGTTCAGTGCTGATAGAGGCCGTGCTGTGGGATGTCTTTGTTATGACATGATTTGGCTAAAGCATCTCTGGAGAATAAAATTGACTAATATGTATCCTTTGTTATGTTCACTTTTTATTCAATTGAATGTAAATTAATAAATCCCTGTATTTTTTTTTTAATTGGAGGCTAATTATTTTACAATATTATATTGGTTGGTTTTGCCATACATTGACATGAATCCGCCCTGGGTGTATATGAGTTCCCCTTCCTGAACCCCCCTCCCTCCTCTCCTTATCCTCCCTCTGGGTCATCCCCGCACACCAGCACCGAGCATCCTGTATCATGCATTGACCCTGAACTGGCGATTCGTTTCACATATGATAATATACATGTTTCAATGCCATTCTCCCAAATCATCCCACCCTCACCCTCTCCCACAGAGCAAAAGAGACACACATGTATAGTTTTTAAATTTTTTTTTGTCTTTGGATCTTTGTCTCGAAAGAGAATTTGGATGTGTATTACATTTTGTTAGAAGTTTATTAGAGGTATCAACCATCACTTGGTCTGAAACACTAGAAATTGTGCCATTTGTATCCCTATCCATCTGTATTTGTAATTTCCTAGTTTCCAAGGGTATATAATGACTGTTCATATATTCATACTTAACCGTATTTTTGTTACTATTAATTTGCTGTTTTTATTTAAAGGGCATCTGTCCATAGTAGTTGGTAATGTCAAGTAAATAAGAAAATGAAATCCCGCATTACTTTACTGAGCAGCGTGGCTCTTTATGTATGGTTGTACTACTCTTTGCAATGATCTGCAATATAGATGTTCTTTTCCCCAGTTTACGCATGTGGTGCTGAGGTCAGCCGAAGTTATTTTCTAGGACAGTAATCCAAATCTAGTATAGTTCCATAATTAAAACGGGATCCAGCAGACTCCAAAGACTTTAACCCCAGCCCACCCTTCCTCTATGGCATCTTTCCTAGCTTTTTAAAAAGAAATCCTTAAACACCTATGTCACCACAGTGCCTCTCATCATGTATGTACTATCCTGTACCTTTTCCTATGAGTTTATATTTTGTGGGTTTTTTTAAAATTTATTTTTAATTGAAGGATAATTGCTTTACAATGTTGTGTTGGTTTCTGCCATACAACAAGATGAATCACACGTAAGTATACATATGTCCCCTCCTTCTTGAACCTGCGCCCCCGCCCCATTCCAACCCCTCTAGGTTGTCGCAGAGCATCGGGCCGAGCTCCCTGTGTTATACAGCAACTTCCCACTGATCTTCTATTTTACATATGGTAATACTTATGTCTCAGTGTTACTCTCTCAATTTGTTCCACCCTCTCCTTCCCCCGCTATGTCCACAAGTCTATGTCTGCATCTCTATTCCTGCACATAAGTTTATTACCATCATTTTACTAGATTCTACATGTATGCATTAATATATGATATTTTTTTCTCTTTTTTACTTACTTCACTCTGTATAACAGGTTCTAGGTTCATCCACCTCAGTTCAACCAAGTCAAATTCTTTTCTTTTTATGACTGAGTAATATTCCATTGTATATATGTACCACATCTTTATCCATTTATCCATTATCTGTCAATGGCTGTGTAGATTGCTTTCATGTCCTGGCTATTGTAAATAGTGCTGCAATGAATATTGGGCGGGGGGGTACATGTATCTTTTTGAATTATGGTTCTCTCAGGGTATGTGCCCAGTAGTGATATTGGTGGGTCATATGGTTCTCCATAGTGACTGTATATGAGTTTGTTTTTTATTTACCAAATATTTACTGATGGCCTACCATGCACCAGGCATAGCCAAAGGTGTCTGTCTTCATGGCACATTCTGTAGGAGAGAGACAAACGCAGTCATTTCAGACAATAACAGTTCCTCCTAGAATAGTAAAATGGGGGGAGTGGTTTGGTGCAAGGGGTAAGATGTTCTTTGTAAGGAGGTGACCTGAATGATAAGAAACCAGCCATAGGAAAGTCTCCAGGCAGGTTATTCTAGGCCAAGGGCAAGAGGAAAGAGTCTGGGGCTGGAGCATCTTGCAACTGCTGGGGGACAGGTGTGGCTGGAGGCCCGCCAGTGAGGGGGAAGTAATAGGAGATGAAGCTGGAAAGAGAGGCAGAGTCTAGATCTGGGTCAGGAGTGTGAATATTATCCTCAGTACAGCAGGAACTTTGAATAGGGGAGTGGCATGATCCGCTCTAAGACTTGTACAGTGTTGGCTACTGTTTGGTGAGTGACGCTAGACTGTGTTTCCACCATGGGAGCCTTTACGAAGGCCCCCCTCTACCTAAAGTGTCCAGTTCCTGGAAACAGCCCATGATTTTTTCCAGAAATGTATCATGCAGGCCTGGAGGAAAATGCTAAAGCCTTGAACATTGTGTATTAATTAGGGTGAGTGTGAAGAGCATCACAGCTTTAAGGGGTGACTGGGCTCACCAGCCTCATTCTTACCATGGTGCTTGTTGCAGGCTCTACTAAACAGCTGCTGAGGACCTAAAGACTTTGACAGTAATTAAATTTGTAAGTTGTATTGCCTCATGCATATAATAGGGATGGAGATCAAGAGTTGATATTATTGACTTCGGAAAAATTAAATATACCTTTCACTTAAATATTATATCTTTTGAACTTTTGAATGTGAGAGTTGAAATTTCTGATGAGCAAAGAATTGTGTGTGGGATTGTTTTTAATTACTATTAAAAAATACATGGGGTTGCAAAGAGTTGGACACGACTGAGCAACTGAACTGAACTGAACTGAACTGAATCACTTCTGATGAAAATGCTAACTCCTTTGAAAACCTGGCTGTGTTGCTAGATCCACATTTGTTTTTCTGTGTTTTTGTGAACTGATCAAATTAGATTCGTCACTCTTGACTTGTGGTGATTTGAAATTGAAATGGAATGTATTAAAGCAGCCAACCACACTCATTACATTGAAAGCCTCATTTAATTTCAGACATTCACACATTACAGTGAAAGGCGGCTTTTTTTAATGCATGAATGGGACTACCTTGAGCACCTCCAAAGGTCATCTGTAATGGGTGCATAATTTGTTAGTGTTTGTGGTAGATGTTCTTCAACTTAATTTGTATGAGTAGTAAATATGGCAGGCATCACAGTCAAATCTGTAAGAAGTTCAACCTGTCATATTCAGCAGTATCGTCTTATCCTTCATTGGTCAGAAGACCACAGTAAATCACGGAATAGCTGTCATCCTCAACTAGAGCAAGTGCCAGAACTGCGCCCCTATCTCACAGGGGTTAAATGAACTATTCTTAAGAGGGTGGGCAGGCCCAGGTGAAGGTGATCAGAGTATTACCAGCTCAGCTCATGGCACTTGCTCACTTAGCTACTTCAGTCTTAGTCCCTTCAAAAGACTGTAAGAGCACTTTTTCAGTTTCATAAGAGCAAGAACATTTGTGAGTTTGCTCTTTTTTTCTCTTTTCTTTTCTATCAGTTTATCAACTTCATTTAGTCTGCGCATTCCTATGTGACAGTCACTAAGGGGAGACCCCCCTCTGAGCGATCCAGAGCATGATTAGTGCCCAGCTCTGTCCTCAGGAAGAACATGAGCAGTTGGTCCCACTGCAGTTGTTAGAACAAGAAATGGGATTAACCCTGTCAGCGTCTCAGCAGCACAACTGGCATCAGGCAGCCCCGTTGTCCCTAACACGGTCGCATGTGGGGTTAGCACTGCACGGCGAGAAAAACCTGGGGTGTGCCTTATGGGAACTCAGCTGCTTTGTTTGAGAACTTAGCTGTGAAGTTACGTTTTATTTTGTTTACGATGGTAGATACTTGTTTGATCTTATGTTTCTTACGGTTCAGTGTTTGCTCAGGATGCGTAGATTTGTTTTCCTTGGCATTGATCAACCAGTTTGTTATTTTTCAGTTTCAATAACAAAAGGCACCTAAACCATTTTTAAAGCTTTATTATTGAAAGTCCTCAATGGGGGAGGGGTGATAAAACAAATATTTTCTAAAACCCCTATTGGAAGAATTACTTTTAAAAACTTTCCTTTTCACCTCTCATATTTGAGGGGTGTAGGATAGTTAACGGAGAAGGCAATGGCAAGCCACTCCAGTATTCTTGCCTAGAAAAATCCCATGGACAGAGGAGCCTGGTAGGCTGCAGTCCATGGGGTCGCTACGAGTCAGACATGACTGAGCGACTTCACTTTCACTTTCATGCATTGGAGAAGGAAATGGCAACCCACTCCAGTGTTCTTGCCTGGAGAATCCCAGGGACGGGGGAGCCTAGTGGGCTGCCGTCTATGGGGTCACACAGAGTTGGACACGACTGAAGTGACTTAGCAGCAGCAGCAGCAGGATAGTTAAATTCTGCTTAGCTAATTTTAATCATGCAAAGCAGTCTTACAAACTACAGTCACCATGTTTTACATCAGATCCTCAAACTTTTATTCACCTTATAGTTGAAAGTTTGTACCGTTTGACTAATCTCTCCCTATTTCCCCTAAAGATTGACAACGACTTTTCTACTGTCTCTGTGAGTTTTGACTTTTTTTTTTTTAAGATTCCACTTATAAGTGATACTGAGCAATATTTGTTTTTCACGGTTTGGCTTATTTCATTTAGCATAATACCTGCAAGTTCTCTCCATGTTGTTGCAAATGGCAGGATTTCCTTCTTTTTCATGGCTAAATAATATACACACCACATTTTCTTTATCCATTCATCTGTTGATGGACACTCAGATTGTTTCCATATCTTGGCTATTGTGAATAATAAAAGTTTTTATAACTATAACTCAAGATTTCCTAGGAAAGTAATTCCATTGTTAGAAACAAAATAGATATTTTAGACTAGTGTAGGGAAAGGGGAAAATTGAAGAGTGATTTTAAAAGAGCAGTGTTCCCAATCTGCATTCTATTTAATTCCGGTCCAGTATATTCCTGGGTTCCCTGACCACAGAATTTTCAAAACTGCCCTGATTCTGTCTCTGAATCTATTCTGCAGCTTGCCAGCCCATTTTCACCTGCTGTGCCTTCATTCAGGCAAGCCTCTAAGCAGGATTCCTAGACAATTTTTTTAAGAAAATTTTGTGAGGATTTTTTTTCAATTGAAATATAGTTTATAAGAGTATGTTAGTTTCAAGTGTACTACATAGTGATTTAACATTTTCATACATAATGAAATAGTCACCATAAATCCTCTATCCCCATACAAAGTTATTAAAATATTATTGATATTTTTTATGCTGTACAGTATATCCCTGTGGCTTGTTTATTTTATAACTGGAGGTTTTACTGGAGGTTTGTTAATCTCTTTCACCACCACTACCACCCCACTCCACCCCCCACCCCCACCCCGCTAAGACAAATCTTTTATTGGTCTTCCTGCTTGTAGACCTGTTGCATATGGCTTCATTATACTTCAGTATACTTCATTCATAATCTTATATTGATTATACAGTAAAATAATATTTTAATGTATTAGCTTAAATTAAACATTCATAAAACTTACCTCCCCTGTTTTAGTTTTTTTTATCATGCCTACTAGCAAATTTTAAATGACATATGTGGCTTACATTACATTTCTACTGGACTGCAACTGCATCTAAACCTTTGATTCATCCTCTGCATTGCTGCTTTCCTGAGCTTCCCTGGTGGCTCAGATGGTAAAGAATCGGCCTGAAATGCAGGGGACCCATGTTTGATCCCTGGGTCAGGAAGATCCCTTGGAGAAGGAGATGGCTACCCACTCCAGTATTCTTGCCTGGAGAATCCCATGGACAGACGAGCCTGGTGGGCTACAGACCATGGGGTCACAAAGATTCAGACATGACTGAGCGACTAATGCACTGAATTGCTGCCAGAATATCTTGCTGAAAAGCAAACTCCCTAAACTAAAAATCCTTTGAAGTCTTTTGGGGTAAAAAGTAACTTACCAGGTCTTAGCTTAGCACACTAGTCCTTCCCTAAAGACCTTCACTTTCAAAAACTTTTGAAATACTGTGCTGTCCAAACAAAGTGTCCAGCTAGATTCATGTGGTAACTTGGCAGCTTTCAACTCCTAGTCTAATGACTGCCATCTCTGTAGCACCTCTATCTTCAAATATTCGATAGTTATTAGACAGTTGCTACACAGTACATAGATTTAAGTAGAGTAGGATATAGTAGAAAGCGCCTTGTATCAATTCTTCATTAGTACTAAATTTAAAAGTTCCATATAAACTCTTAAAGGACAGATATTACTGCTGTTGATGATAATCCTCTGCTGGGCGATGTACCTTATACTGGTGGACTGAAGTTTGTGAGTGGGTGCTCTCAGGGGATGGAAGTGGTGCAAGGACCCAGCCTTCACTTGCAGATGTTGGTGGGTGAACCTACTGAGAAAAGAAACCCCAATGTGTTGACCATGCCAGAAAGATTCGATGAAAAGCTACAAAACAAGATCTGAAAGTTCAGTGCTTATGAGATCATCTTTCTTTGAGAGAAAAATAGAAGGATGTTGGATAAAACGGCAGAACAAAAAAATGGGTCCTAAGATGATCATTTAAAAGTGGAACACCCAGAGATAAACCCACGCTCTTACGGACACCTTATCTTCGACAAAGGAGGCAAGAATATAAAATGGAGAAAAGACAGTCTCTTTAACAAGTGGTGCTGGGAAAACTGGTCAGCCACTTGTAAAAGAATGAAACTAGAACACTTCCTAACACCATACACCAAAATAAACTCAAAATGGATTAAAGATCTAAATGTAAGACCAGAAACTATAAAACTCCTAGAGGAGAACGTAGGCAAAACACTCTCCGACATAAATCACAGCAGGATCCTCCAAGACCCACCTCCCAGAATATTGGAAATAAAAGCAAAAATAAACAAATGGGACCTAATTAAAATCAAAAGCTTCTGCACAGCAAAGGAAACTCTAAGCAAGGTGAGAAGACAACCTTCAGAATGGGAGACAATAATAGCAAATGAAGCAACTGATAAAGGATTAATCTCCAAATTATACAAGCAGCTCCTGCAGCTTAATTCCAGAAAACTAAGTGACCCAATCAAAAAATGGGCCAAAGAACTAAACAGACATTTCTCCAAAGAAGACATAAAGATGGCTAACAAACACATGAAAAAATGCTCAACATCCCTCATCATCAGAGAAATGCAAATCAAAACCACAATGAGATACCATTTCACACCAGTCAGAATGGCTGCTATCCAAAAGTCTACATGCAATAAGTGCTGGAGAGGGTGTGGAGAGAAGGGAACCCTCTTACACTGTTGGTGGGAATGCAAACTAGTACAGCCACTATGGAGAACAGTGTGGAGATTCCTCAGAAAACTGGAAATAGAACTGCCATATGTTCCAGCGATCGCACTCCTGGGCATACACACCAAGGAAACCAGAATTGAAAGAGACACATGTACTCCAATGTTCATTGCAGCACTGTTTATAATAGCCAGGACATGGAAGCAACCTAGATGTCCATCTGCAGACGAATGGATAAGAAAGCTTTGGTACATATACACAATGGAGTATTTCTCAGCCATCAAAAAGAATGCATTTGAATCAGTTTTAATGAGGTGGATGAAATTGGAGCCAATTATACAGAGTGAAGTAAGCCAGAAAGAAGAACATCAATACCGTATATTAACGCATATATATGGAATTTAGAAAAATGGTAACCTGAACCCTGTATAAGAGACTGCAAAAGAGACATAGGCATTTAGAACAGTCTTTGGGACTCAGTGGGAGAGGGTGAAGGTGGAATGATTGGAGAGAATGGAATTGTAGCATGTATATTATCATAAGTGACCAGTCCAGGTTCGACGCATAAATTTTCCTCTGTTCATTTCTTTGCATTTGTGCTTTTTTAATAAAATTCTTTTTAAAAATAAAAAAAAAATAAATAAATAAAAATTAAAAAAAAATAAAAGTGGAACACCTGTTCCATGAGTACTCTGACGATTTGGAATATTTCTAATTTGTCCCTCAGTATAAGTCTAGGATGGCTGACAAACTAAGAGTACCATATCTGAGGTATTTGCCAAGAGAGAGGTTTGTTAGGCTGTGCTGTAACTGGCACAATTTGATATGTATGTAATGCCATGACAGCCACAACCTAGAAAGAGATAAAGTTATTTTCTAGTACTGACATACTGCTTTTACTTTGGCTTTGATAGTTAGAGATTTGAACCATAGTTAGAGATTTGATTTCTTTCTATCGCTGTGTTGCTTTCCTTCCTCAGGGGACCATCGTATTTTGCATGTTCAGAGAAAGCTATCTTCAGCTTCCTAATGGTGTGATAGCACTGCGCTTTTAGAGGAGATGTACTTGCTAAACGCTTGCTGTTAGTTACTGCTTCTGTAACCTTGTGATTGGGCATCCATAAAGATGTGTTTTTTGTACAACTTCTTCCTCGCGCAGCAAAACTATAACATTGGTCTGTGGTTCTCTCAGTTCCATTTCTGTTGCCCCTTATGTGCCCAGAACTCTCCTGCCACTGCCAACCTCTAAAATATCGTGAAACCTCTCTCTTTGCACTTCTCACAAAAATAAAAAGCTTTCATTTGTGATGTGATTTATTGCTCTTTGCATTTTCAAACTTGACTTGCTTTATTTTATCTTAAAGGAATGTTGGCATAACCAGGGCAAGGGTTAGTTTTGGAGAAAGGATACTTTCCTATTGTTCCTAAAATCACACATACACAAAACTGCCCTTAAGGCCAACTCTGAAAGCAAACCTGACTTATTTCCTCTTAGGGTGCCCGGGAAGAGTGAGAAGGGGCCTCGTTTATGCTTGCTCTCCTTCCCCAAATAAGCAAAATTCACCAGTTCTTATGGGGGCTCCTGCCAGCCATCCATCCCTAGAACCAGAGACAAGTTTTACCTGAGCATGACTGACTCTCCACCTCAAATGCCCAATAAATCCTAACCTGGGAGCTTTAAAAAAAAAAAAAGCCAGGCCACACCCCAGACTATTTAAATCAAACTGTGGGTGGCACCTAGTCATCAGTATATGTCAATGCCAGCATGCAGCAGTGGTTAAAAAGCACTACTCTAAAAGTCTTTCCCACTTTCATGCTCTCAAAGCTTGTTCCTAGACTTAGTCCTTGAGACTATGAGGACCCCATAGGGGTTCCGTAGGGAAAGAATATATTATATTTACTTTTTGCACTTTACTATATTCTACTGTGTTTAATTTTAACTACAAAATGTGTCTTATTACCATTTCACAGAGAGGAAAGGGAAATTTTATAGAGGATAGATGATATGGTCAGAATCACACAACTAGTAAATGAGGGGAAACAGCTGATGATAATGTTGATCACGAGTTAGATCAAGAACAAAGAAGAGAAAAACTAGGGGAAAAAAGTTTGACTGTGTACTAATTACTATCAGTTACACCAACAGTTTACCGTTTGTACCTAATTACACTATAATACAATAATGATTATGATTGTAAATACCATTAAACAGATATCAGATTAGGCAAATTGTGATTACAGAACAGCTCGAGTTTTTGTTATAAATAGATGTGAAATGAATAGCTAATATTGTATTGATTATTTACTATCCACTAGGCATCGCAGTAAGTACTTTATGTGCATTTCATTTAACCTTAAAAAAAAAGCAAAACTCAGATCTGTATTATGATTTTCCAAGTTTTGTTCAGATATAATTGACAAATAACATTGTATAAGTTTGAGGTGTATCACATAATGATTTGCACTTCCTTGTGGCTCAGCTTGTAAAGAATCTGCCTGCAATGCAGGAGACCTGGATTCAGTCCCTGGGTTGGGAACATCCCCTGGAGAAGGGAAAGGCTACCCACTCCAGTATTCTGGCCTGGAGAATTCAGTCCATGGGGTCGCAAAGAGTTGGACACAACTGAGCGACTTTCACTTTAACATAATGATTTAATGTATGTATACATTGTGAAATGATTACCACAGTTAGTTAACAGCCATCACCTCACATGGTTAAAATTTTTTTTTCTTGTAATAGGAACTGTTAGGATCCACACTTCTGGCAACTTTCAGATACACCATAGAGTACTATACTGGAGGAGAGGAAACTGAGGTTAGGAGAAATTGAGTAGCTGACCTGGTAAATGGCACATCCAGCTCTTCCACCCACATCTGTGGGGCTCAGAGGTTATCCTCTCTAGGCCTTCACTCTTTCATCTTCTTGTTTACTATACTATAAATAAATACAGTGGTTCATGTATACACAGCCTTTATACTTATCACTAATGTAAAGTGGTTCTCTATTGGAAACTTGTAACATGGCTTGTGAGATGGGTATAATTATTTTCCAAGTCTATAAGAGTTTCCATGTCTGCTGTTAATAGTTTTAATTTTCAATATATGTAATGGTAACTTCATAAAATCTTACTGCTAGGTAAAAATAATCCCTATTTATTCTCTTCACCATTCAGTCATTTAAAACCAACCTGTCCTCTTACTTTAAAAAGTAGTGACTTCTAGAGTCATCTTAATTCTTGAATTGTGTGCATCATTGAGGAATTGTAGAATCTGTCCATATTTTAAAATAATCATTTTGTATTAAAAGAGGAGAGTGAAAAAGCTGAAACTCAACATTAAAAAACTAAGATCATGGCATCCAGCAAATAGAAGGGGAAAGAATGGAAGTGGTGACAAATTTTATTTTCTTGGGCTCCAAAATCACTGCAGATGGTGACTGCAACCTTGAAATTAAAGGACGCTTGCTCCTTGGAATAAAAGCTATGACAAACCTAGACAGTGTATTAGAAAGCAGAGACATCAAAGGTCCATGTAGTCAAAGCTATGGTATTTCCAGTAGTCATGTTTGGATGTGAGAGCTGGACAACAAAAAAGGCTGAATGCTGAAGAACTTGCGCCTTTGAATTGTGGTATTGGAGAAGACTCTTGAGGGTCCCTTGGACAGCAAGGAGATCAAGCCACTCAATCCTAAAGGAAATCAACCCTGAATATTCATTGGAGGGACCGAAGCTGAAGCTCCAATACTTTGGCCACCTGATGTGAAGAGCCGACTCACCGTAAAAGACACTGATGCTGGGAAAGACTGAAGGGGCAGCAGAGGGCAAGATGGTTAGATAGAGTCACCGACTCACTGTACTTGAATTTGAGCAAACTCCAGGAGATGGTGGAGGACAGAGGAACCTGGCATGCTCCAGTTCATGGGGTCACAAAGAGCTGTATATGACTTAGCAACTAAACAACAACATTAAAAGTGGACCCAAAACATGCACATAGAAAGACTTATTTAATCAGAAATATTTGAATGAAATGTTTCAGGTGGGAAGCATTCAGTTCAAAAAACAAATTCTCAACCTAGAGAACCGTAACAAAATACCAGCACATTAAAATATGCTAAGAAACTAAATGGCATGTCCTATTCCAATTCATGTTGATGAAAAAAGAAGCACCTTGCCTCAACCCTGTTTCATACTGGTTACACAGGGCGGGAGGTGATATTCTGAAAAGATTCCTTGCCTCATCTTTGTTAAACTTCTCTTCTAGGGATTACAGCTGGTGGAGAACTATACAGGCTTTGGGTTCAGAAAACATGGGTTCCCATTGTTATGTCTCTGTTAACTCCCCAACAGATTGCCATGTTGTGAGTTTTCTGACTCCTCAAAGAGATGTTGCCGAATGAGGAATAACTTAGTAATGCTTCAGTAATGGCTGTCCTTTATAGAGTTAGTATGTAGACTAAGATTCTGTCATACACAGCTGAAATCCAGTAATAGTGACAAGTTTATAATAATACAGAACTCTTATTCGTAATCATATAAGTAATCTATAGAACCTTTTAAAAACTCCTTAAAAAGAAAGCTAGTGTTTTATGTCAGCAAAATCCCTTCTGGAACCATTTAGAAAATGTTTCACCTAGTTTTTCCTCCAACCTAATAACTCCCTGCCAGTCACTTTTTGACGGTACAGAACTCATTTTCACATCAGTAAAGTTCTCAGAGTCGGTCATGACTGAGCAACTGAACTGAAAGTTCTCATGACCTAAAACACTTGATGTTTGAAGGAGGTTGTGCTGCTGTTCCTCTTGGGGTGTGCCCTAATTGCTAATTGAATCAAGTTCCTTCTGCATTATGATCCAATGGAGAGGTTGTAAAGTCAAGCCCCTTCAAAAGGATCAAACGTCAGGGTCCCTGCTCAAGGGATATATGTGTTGACTGGTGGGAGCTAGGGAGTATGTGCCCCACCTAAAGGTGTTTTAATATTTTTTTTTATTTTTAAAAAATACTTTAAAATATTGAACATAATCAGCTAGACAGAAAGAACAAACCTGAGTAGATTCTACTGAAGATCCAGCAGTTCACAGAGCCTCAGCTACTCAATCTTGTGATAATCAATCCTACCCCCAAGTTTGGAAAAGTTATATGCCACTTCATACTTGTTAGTAAGTTCAGTATAAGTAAAGATTTGAATATACCAGGAAGGTCACAAAATCAATTATTAGGGCTCACATTTAAAAGTATTTTAATACAAACAACTGAAGAACTATTTTCTACCCAAATTCTGACGTTTTAACATATATCCTAAAGTTCTTGAATTATATAAAATGCCTTCCTGGCGTTTGTATGTCATATTAGCTTACTGCCTTGAACATAATAGGCACAAAAGAAATGTTGACATTAGGTAGTGGTCACACCAAATAAATCCTTCAGACTTTTCACAACATGTTATTATGAAATCTATAACTCTAATTTATGGACAGTATTAATACTGTGCATTTTGAAAGACACTTTTTCTCAGTCATTTTCGCCCTGAGTAATTCTGTAATTCCTCAGAGTTTCTAAGGGCAAAAGGCTATGATTAAAGGGTCGTAATACCCTCAGCAGTTAATGCATCAATAAAAGAGTGTAACATTTGTGGCTTCCCTAGACCAGGTGCCTGTTCTGTGCCACACACAATGTGGACACTCCTGATGCTGCTTCTATGAGTCATTCTTGTTATTTCACTTGTTGCAAATACTCTGTCTTGAGGTGATTCCCATGTGGATGGTAACAGACCTTTCTGCTTCTAAATTAAATTCTGTGCTGTTGTGCTGGAAACATCTGTTACCACCACCGTCTCCAAAACCACCGCTAAAGGCCATCAGTGCATCGATTGGAATAATTGAATGAACCTAGGTAACCTGGTAATGTGTCTACCGTATTAGGTTGCTCTAGGAAAAGAAGAGTTCAATTCCTTCAAATTCTCAGTAGAGAGTATGTGCCCCCACCGACCAATCTGCTTGGATATCAGACACTTCGATATCAGTGTACACTGTGTACAGAAGCTGTTTGTACTAGAATTGTATACACAAAGTACATAAACTAAAAGCCTGCCCGTTATTGGAAAACACTAACATATGCTGATGTCAAGGCAAGCTTGGTAAATGGAAGATCAATATGTTTTCTTTCCCAAAGTTAAGCTTCTGATTTCCCCTCAGTCTCTCCACTCCAGCTGTAATCATGCTTCCCAGCTCAAATGTGGCTTCTTTCATGGAAACTTCCTCTGGGTAGAGTTAGGTGCTCACCTCCTCACATAGCATTTTGGAGACTTTGTCATATCTGCTTTTCCCCAGGTACCTGTCTTCCTCTTAAATGTGAGTTCCTCAGAGCCAGGGCTGGGTACTGTGGTTTCCATCGTTGTATCCCTGAGCACAGTGCCCAGTCGTGTCTGATGGTCGATATTCTCTGTGTGCCTGACAGCGAATGAATGGAACGATACGGCTGCATGACCTTAACACCCTCACTCCCTCCCATCTTCTGCTTCTCAGAAAGTCAGGAAGCCAGGTTGAAGGAGTTCAAATGTGTCATGGACGTTAGGGTCTGTACTTTGACAGTTTGTGGAAGAAAGAAAAGGTGAGCAGCCAACCAAATCCTTTCATTAAAAATAGCACAAAGACTGGTTCCAAGGGAAAGTTTTCTTTTTCTTCTGTATGCTTTTGCACTTTTTCCCCATTATTTCCGAAATCGAATCTGGAACCCTTTCCTTAAGTGTTTCTGGTTCTTAGCAGAAACAAAGACACCAGAGAAGAGTCCTCTTTGCTCTTTCCTCAATGCGCTCCCCTCCAGTTGACAATTCAAATAAAGTAAGTTTCTGAAACTATCTAATATAGTTTATCTATTTCCCTGGTGACTCAGACGGTAAAGAATCTGCCTATGGTACAAGAGAACCAAGTTTAATCCCTGGGTTGGGAAGATCCCCTAGAGAAGGGAATGGCAACCTATTCCAGTATTCTTTCCTGGAGAATTCTATGGACAGAGGAGCCTGATGGACTACAGTCCGTGGGGTTGAAAAGAGTTAGACACAACTGAGCAACTAACACTTTCACGTACATAAAAGATAATGCTGTTAAAGTGCTGCACTCAGTATGCCAGCAAATTTGGAACACTCAGCATTTGGACACAGGACTGGAAAAGGTTAGTTTTCATTCCAGTCCCAAAGAAGGGCAATGCCAAAGAATGTTTGAACTTATCACACAGTTGCACTCATTTCACTTGCTAGCAAGGTGATGCTCAAAATCCTTCAAGCTAGGCTTCCATAGTACATGAATCGAGAACTTCCAGAAGTTCAAGCTGGATTTAGAAAAGACAGAGGAACCAGACATCAAATTGCTAAGATCTCTTGAATTGTAGAAAAAACAAGAGAATTTCAGAAAAAAAAAATCTACTTCTGCTTCATTGACTATGCTAAAGCCTTTGACTGTGTGAATCTTAACTGGAAAATTCTTAAAGAGATAAGAATATCAGACTACTTTATATGCCTCCTGAGAAACCTGTATGCAGGTCAAGAAGTAACAGTTAGAAGCGGACATGGAACAACAGATTGGTTCCAAATTGGGAAAGGAGTACGTCAAGGCTGTATATTGTCACCGTGCTTATTTAACATATATGCAGAGTACATCATGCGAAATGCTAGGCTGGATGACTCACAAGCTGGAATCAGGACTGTGGGGAGAAATATCAACAACCTCAGATATGCAGATGTTACCTCCCTAATGGCAGAAAACGAAGAGGAACTAAAAAGCCTTTTGATGAAGGTGAGGAGGAGAGTAAAATAAAGCTGGCTTAAAACTCAGTATTCAGAAAGCTAAGATCATGGCATCCGGGCCCATCCCTTCATGGCAAATAGATGGGGAAATGATGAAGACAGTGACAGACTTTAATTTTCTTTTGCTCCAAAATCACTGTGGATGGTGACTGCAACCTTGAAATTAAGGGACGCTTGCTCCTTAGAATAAAAGCTATGCCAAACCTAGACAGCGTATTAAAAAGCAGGAACATTACTTTGCCAACAAAGTCTTTATATCAAAGCTATGGTTTTTCCAGTAGTCATGTATGGATATGAGAGCTGGACAGCATAAAAGGCTGAGTGCTGAAGAATTGATGCCTTCGAACTGTGGTATTGGAAAAGACTCTTGAGAGTCCCTTGGACAGCAGGGAGATCAAACCAGTCAATCCTAAAGGAAATCAGTCCTGAATATTCAGTGGAAGGACTGATGCTAAAGCTGAAACTGAAGCTCCAATACTTTGGTCACCTGATGCAAAGAGCCAACTCATTGGAAAAGATGCTGGGAAAGATTGAGGGCAGAAGGAGAAGAGGGTGACAGAGGATGATGGTTGGATGACATCATCGACTCAATGTACATGAATTTGAGCAAACTCTGGTAGATAGTGAAGGACAGGGAAGCCTGGCGTGCTGTAGTCCATGGGTCACTAAGAGCTAGACACAATTCACTGACTGAACAGCAACAAATATAGCTTAAAGACCACAAAAGACCCATATTTAGTAATATCCAACTGAAGTATATCTTAATGATTTAAATAGCATTTTAAAATTTGTAATTGTAAAATACTTACTCCACATAGTTTTCATTTGAAAAACCAGTAACTCTGCTTTAACCACAGGATTGGATTGTTCTTCGAGTTTGGAAAACATTTCGGTTCAACTTACTGGACTGTAAACCTTGAGTCCTAATCTTGCCTCGTAATGAAACATCATTTTTTCCCGTGCCTCTTAATGAAAAGTTTCTTCATGTTCCTCAGCAGACAGCTGCTCTAAATGTACTAGAGGTAGAGTCTCATTTTCTAGAGAGGGAAATAGGAAAAACACCACTGCTGCCACCCTGCCCCTGTCATCCAAAAGGAAGTTCACCAGGGAACTCCATATGAGTCCACCTGCCTCTCCGGTCTGTCGGTGTTTTTACCCTTTGAGTTTATCAAGTTTTTTTTTTTTTTAAGATTATGAAAAATGCTTAATGTTATGAAAGTTACTTGAATGGCTTTGAAGTCACAGTTACAAAATATTTTTTAAAGGCACAGCACTAATCTGAGTGAGTGAGTGAGTGAAAGAGCAGCTAGATCACGTGGCAGTCTGGCAACCATCATTTCTTCACTCCTGCCCTGTTTTTCCTAAGCAAACACTTAAGGCACGCCTCAGCAGTAGTATATGAAGGATGGTCTCCAAAAAGAGATTGGCAGCTTTAATTTGCTTGATATGTGCAATCATAGTCCGTGTTAAATTCAAAATGCTTGTCCAATCAAGGATTCAATATAGAAAAGAGGCAGTAACAAGCATGCTGCACGCTGTAATAAAGAAATCTGTTGATTGAAAACAGTTTGTACATTTTGGAAATGATAGGGAATGTAATTGGTGAGAAAGAAAAGGATAGGGCTTCATAAATAATGGGAAGTAGAGCATATTTTTTACTGATAATACTAACTTGATTTAATAACATTTTGGTGTTGGATTTTTGTATGCCAGAAGATAAGAAAGGTGGGTCCTTTCTTGTTACTCTTAATAAATGTCATGATTCCTGGAGTGACCTTTTTTATTTTATTTTTTTTTTTCACGGAGAATAGCTGTAACAGGTTGAATCTGTGGTAGCAGTGGGTGATGGGGTCTGGTTCTTTAAGAACTCTTACAGGATATCTTTCTTTCTTTTTTCCATTTATTTTATGATGTAATTTATTTTAAATTACAAGTGCTAGATGAATGTATTTTTGTGGCAAAAGATCTCAACAGTAGAAAAGTATACAGTGTGAAGCATAATGGTCCCCTATCCTTTGCCCCACCTCAACTCCCCTCCCTGAGGTTGCCACACCGGTTTCAAGGGCATCTTTCTAGCATCTTCGTACATAGATACCTGGATAAAGATTCATATGCAGATCATTTGAGGGGCAGTCATATTAAGAAACTGAATTTTGCTGTTTATGTCATTCAAGCTATTTTCTGCACAGATACAAATATGTGTACAATATATAAGTCACAGCCTGGAGGGCTGATATTCGCAGCTCTGCACTAGAAACGTGATGTCGATATAAACAACAGCAGCCGTGTCCTAGGTGATTAGAGGGGACCCACTTCACCAGGCTCCATCCCAGGTCACCAGCATCCCTCTTGGGGCACCCTCAGTCAGGTGACTGGTATCCAGCTTCTCTCTCTGTGAGGAATAAAACCTTCAACAACTTGAACAACCTCAACTATTTACCCATAACACTACATTTGCCTGTCTCCTGTTAATATTTATATTTTCTCCTGTTGTGTTTAGTTCCTTTCACTATTAATTTAAAATCAAGTATTTGGGTGAAGAAATATCCATTGTGTTGATAAGTTCTTTTGGCTTGGGACTGCATTTTTCCTCTACAAGCATTGAACAGTGTAGCGCTTTCAATTCTAAGTTCACTGAACTTCCCCTTCTATTCACTGTCCTTAAACATGTAGTGAACATCTCTCTGCCAAGCCATCTGTTCAAAGACATGATAAGGTATCCTCCTTATTCTCTAAGAATCCATAATCTAATGGTGGGAGGAAACCTGCATAGAACAGGGATTCTCAATTCTGCTGAGGTGGCCAAAGGATTTCTATCCACTTACAGCCTAGTGTGCTGACGATGAAGAGAGAAAGACTGGAACGATGTGAAGTCAAGGGTGAGAAAACAGCTGTGTGCCTCCCACCCCCACCCCCACCCCCAAAGCTCTCACGACAGAGTTTATCCTGAAGGGAAGAGATGAACCAGAATACTACGAGTATGCTCCCCCTGTGTAATGTATCCTGTTGAACATATGAAAAAGATGAAATCTTAAGTGGAGAAGGGTGAGAAATAGTAGATTAAAAATACATGTATGGTATCTTCAATCCAGGCCTTTTTTTTTTTTCAAGAATCTTTTGTAAGACCATTTTGAGATGTTTCATTTTGTTAAAACTATTTTTAGTTAAAGCCACTTAACTGGGCAAACAGAAACTTGACGGTGTTACACTGTGGGGAAAGTGGACCAGCCTGTAATGGCCCCTCTCTCAAACCCTTGCCCATGAAACAGGATCAGACAGACAAAGGCAAGAGAAGAGATCCCTTGACATTTCAGCCACTCATGCAGCATCTGAAACTCAGACCAAGCAAAGTACAGCCTCTGTCCACCCAAACAGTAAATATGAAGGTCTTTGTTTTAGATTTTTGAAAATAAAAATAGAAGTATCCTTACCACAGCTAATAGAGCATCCGCATTTTGGGTGCCATAGGCATGCAAACGCACATATGCATTGGCTAGCCCAAGAGGTTTGTGACCATTGGTAGCCATCCTGTGACTTCAACACATGCCTTTTCTGGTCCTCAGAGCTCAGTGTTGTGCCCTTTCCGCTGTGTGATGCCCCACAGCTGGGAGGAGGGTGTTGGTCTGCTCTGTACCCTCTACAGCTAGGTACACCTTGTAATGCACAGGTCACTTAAACTCAGACTGTCATGCTTGTGGGCCTCGAGGAAGTAAAACTAGGGTACCCATCTTTTACCTGCTGCTCATCCAAACTTTCGGAGAAGGCAATGGCAAGCCACTCCAGTACTATTGCCTAGAAAATCCCATGGATGGAGGAGCCTGGTAGGCTGCAGTCCGTGGGGTCACTAAGGGTCAGACACGACTGAGCGACTTCACTTTCACTTTTCACTTTCACACATTGGAGAAGGAAATGGCAACCCACTCCAGTGTTCTTGCCTGGAGAATCCCAGGGACAGGGGAGCCTGGTGGGCTTCCGTCTATGGGGTCACACAGAGTCGGACACGACTGAAGTGACTTAGCAGCAGCAGCAGCAGCATCCAAACTTTGAAAGAGGTTTGCCTTGATGTGCAAAATGCTCTCCTACCAGAGTGTATTCATACTGGTGGTTTTATTATGTCCAGTGAAATGCAACAGTGGTGACGTGTTCACTGTAGGATGTTCACCCTACCCTTAGTGTTACCATCAGGAACCATACTGGACCGAGAGGGAAGTTTGTTATGAGAGTCCAGAGACTCAGACCCAAGGCCCAAAAGATCTGGTCCCCACCTCCCATCTCAGTTCCTCTCTTGCGTATCAGCGTGGTCCCTTTCTCTCTTGAGTTAGAGTGACTTTCTGTTAGTCTTTCCTGAAAAGCCAAAGAATCTATGAAAACAAGTAGGCTTCCAGGATTAGTACCACTTCCTTGAAAAAACACTTAGCTTATCTGTTGACAGCTGGCATAGTTGACAAGATTCTTGGTTCCTAGTCCTTTTTCCTTCCACCATCCACTTGTGGCTTGGATATTCGAGAAGGGACCCTAGACAAAGAAACCTGGACTTGGCCTGAGGAAGATATAGATGAGGTCTGCTCATGGATCTGGTGGAATCTTTAATCATAACAAGAAACTTTTTCCAAGTTTTGTACCTGGTTCCAAGCCTTCTGAGTTGGCCCTGCTGGCCTCAGGCTGTGTGCACTCTCATACGCCCTTCAGTGTCCTATCTTGGCTTTTGTCCCAACACATCTGGAGGGTCTTACGTTTCTCTGGAGTTCTGTGAAGAATGTAGAACCTGTGGTAACTTGCTCCATCTCCAACCTCTTCCATTTACCCGAAATATGTTTATCCACCAAATCAAAAGGCAAGCTCTCCCCTATAGTTATTCTGAACTGGCTTTTCCATGATCTCACAGTCAGGAGTCCTCCCTTGGGGCTACCATCTTTCTTTGGGGACCATGTGCATTGTATTAATTTCTGTCACTGACCCAAAGCAAACTTATATGTCCAGTTTTCCTAAACAGACCCACCTGCCCCCCAGTAAGTTAGTGTTTCCTCTTCTTAGGGATACCTCTAGTTCTTAGCCCATTTCAGAGCAGAGATATGAATTCAGGGTTTGAATTATTTTTTCTAGCCCCAGATTCTGTTGAGTAGCTCACTGTTCATCTCTTTCAGGTTTTCTTTTTTCCCATTAAATCCCTACCCACCTAGGAAAGTGAGGATTTCTTTTTTTTTTTTTTAAGGAAAATCACCACTTAACAGTTGAATGACAGGAGAAATTCTCACCCCACAGAGGAGTCTTAATATTTATTGGGCATGTGTGAAGACTGAGTCTTAACAGAGGTTAAGGTTATCCTTTGTGAGTGTACTTAGGACAGTGGTTCCAAACCAGGTATGATTTTTGCCTTCCAGGGGATATTTGGCAAAATCTGAAGACATGTTTGATTGTCATAACTCTGAGGAAGGGTGCTAAGGGCATCTAGTGGCTAGAGGCCATGGATGCTGTTGAACATCTACAATAGACACAGGATGACCCCTATGGCAAAGAACTATCAGCTCACAATTTCAGTAGGTTAAGAAACCCTAACTGAGGGCTAGTGAAACTCTAGATAGTATTTTGTCAAGTCAGAGGCCACTAGGAGAAGGAAACACAATGATGATTTTCTGGGCCTGATGACAGCAGCCTTGGTATTTTGGGTCAGTGATTTTATAGAAAGACAACTGTGTTGTCTTGCTGTGGAACAGTGGTTTTTAGATTTGGGGTCTGGGGACTCCTTTACATGCTTGAAAAGTATTGGGGTTCCTAAATTCACTTTATTTTTTTAAAATTTGTTTATTTTAATTGGAGGCTAATTACTTTACATTATTGTATTGGTTTTGCTATACATTGACATGAATCTGCCCCGGGTGTACATATGTTCCCCATCTTGAACCCCCCATCCACCTCCCTCCCCATTCCATCCCTCTGGTTCATCCCAGTGCACCAGCCCCGAGCATCCTGTATCATGCATCGAACCTGGACTGGCGATTTGTTTCACATATGATAATATACATGTTTCAATGCCATTCTCCCAAATCATCCCACCCTCGCCCTCTCCCACAGAGTCCAAAAGACTGTTCTATACATCTGGGTCTCTTTTGCTGTCTCGTATACAGGGTTATCATTATCATCTTTCTAAATTCCATATATATGCGTTAGTATACTGTATTGGTGTTTTTCTTTCTGGCTTACTTCACTCTGTATAATAGGCTCCAGTTTCATCCACCTCATTAGAACTGATTCAAATGTATTCTTCTCTAAATTCACTTTAAAATAACAATAATAAACTCATTACATGTCAACACAGAAACCTATGTTATAAAAATAACGGAACCACCCCCAAAAGAAAAAACAAAAAATTGTGAGAAGAGCAGCGTTTTAAATGTTGGCAAATCTATTGGCTTAATAGAAAACAGCTGATTTCAAATACCTGCTTCTACATTCGATCTGTGGGAACATCACACATGTAGCCACTGAAAACCCCACTGTAGGCTCAGAGTAAGAGTGAAAAAGACAAATAAGGTCTGAATATAACTTTGAAAAAATTTGACCTCAAGGACCCCTGAAAGGGGTCCCCACATCTGCTGCCCACAGAAGTCCCTGGCCCATACTTTAAAGAACAGTTGCTCTAGACAAGGATTCTATGAACCTGAATGGGAAAAAAGTGACATCTTTATTTTCACTGACCTCTGACTAGAGTTTAGCCCTCCCTTCAATTATGCATAGAGGCCTCAAACAGTGGTATTAGTAGAATCTATGATTTTGTCACCAGTAGAAGTCAAGGATATTTTCGGATGACATTACAGTTGCTGCAGTTACCTAAAATACAATTTTTACTCATCATTGCTTTGAGATTGCAGTCATTATCGTACTAGATCTTGTTTAATACTTTAATAAGAAAGTATATATACTACTTACCATAAATATGTTCTTTAAATATTTTAAGAAATGTATCTCAGTGTAATTGCATTCCTTTGTACTTCTACGTATTTTATTTAACCTATTTGAAAACATTCTGAGGAGGGGTCCATGGGCTTTATTTAGTAGACTGCCAAAGAGGACATTGGTACAAAAGTCTTTAGGAAACCTTGCCCTAGACAGTGACACAGCCAAAGAAGCATCACTAAGCCATTTGGGGGAAGTGATCTGGTCCAAAAGCAAGCTGAAATCAGGACATGTTCCAAGAAAGCAAGTTCTGGCACCACTGTTGTCAGCTTCTGTATGTACCAGCACCACTTCAGGTCCTCCTGAAAACAAGGTTCAACAGTTGTCAAGAAAAAGGCCCTGAATTTGAGAAACTTTACCAAAGTTTTCTTTAAAAGTTTCCATAATTCACGTAATCATCTTAAGCCTTCTTAGCAAAACTTGGCCACCCCAAGAGTTCTAGATCGCTAAGGTTTTCCTGCCACTGGCACATGAATAAAGTTTCCCAAAATTCCTGGACAGGCACAGAAAGGGGCAAAAATGATTGCTTCTGAGAAGGGGCATGGGATGAATGGGAGCCTTTTTATTGGTTGATTGGTTCTTGAATTTTATCTGTTAAAAATACGTGTAATTTCTCATATCAAAAATTCAGTTTGGCTGCTTACCAAAAGCAGTCCCTTTTCCCATAGCGTTCCCCTTCCCCAGACCTCAAAAGCAACCACTTGTAAGCCCTGCTGCTGCTTCCTTCTTATCTCTGAACGACTGCTGCAGAGTGCAGTATCTGATCGCTTCCTACAATGGACAGCTCCCACCCCCGGCACATGGCCATCTCCCACCCCTTCTCCCCATGCTCATTCGGCGGCGGTTATCGTGGTTCTGACAGCTCAGCAGTTAGTATTTATACATACCAGCCCTTGCCCTGGTTATCTAAACCTGCTCTTCATCCAGTTCAACCCTACCCAGTATTCTGAGCTGATGGCTGTCATGGCCTGATTCACAGCTGTTATCCTAGGACTCTCCCCTCACCCTCATCTGGGCATTGTCTTCACATAGCGCTTATATCAGGGTGCTCGTATCCTAGATTCTATTAACTGTTTCTCTTTTGGGGAGAGGTAGAGGATCTCTTCCAGTGGTTTCTGAGAAAGGGTTCAGGGCAGGTGAAGCTTTGAGATGTTGCTTATCTTAAAATGTTCTTAATCCACCCCATACCAAATCAATAGTTAGAGGGTTTTAGGGTGGAACTCAGTTTCCTTCACAACTTTGGAAACATTGTTCTACCGCCTTTTTGGAAAACCTTTCAGATTCCTAATCCTTTTTATATGTGACCTTCTCTGGTTCCTCTTTAGAAACTCATAGCATCTGCCATATACCTAGTCATGGCCACATTCACGATGACATGTTTTGGTCTTGGGCAGTTTTCATTCCTGCTGCCAGGCACTTTCTGTCTATAAAGGCAAACCCTCCAGGTCTGGGAAATTTTCATTGTAAGTTTTTTTCTTCCTATTATGCTTTCAGTTTCTAAGAACTTTTTCTTGTTCCCCAAGTGTCCTTGTTCCATGGATGAAATGTCAGTAACTTTTGAGGTGTTTTTTTTTTCTCTCATGGGTTGGTCGATTCCCCAGTAAAGTCTTTTCCAGTCTCCTACTTTGTGTGTGTGAGGTGGGGGATAAGACTGGCTGCCAGCATCTGGGAGGAAAGGGAACTCAGGGTCTCAGCATTCAGTATCAGCTCAGTGTGCCCCTCATTTCAGAGACCTTCACCAGAGAATAAGCCTTCTGTCAGCACGAAGGTAGGAATCTGGCATTTGTTTCTCGAACATACCTCAACCAGTTTTCTAAGGGCACCCTGAACCAGTTCTTCTAGAGATATCTTGGGGCACCAGTTCAAGAGCGCTTGGACATTCTGATGGCTCCCAAGAGAGCTCTCCCCACTGTCCACTTAGAATCCACTGCCTATGATCTGATAAGTAAATTACATCTTATTCTGATTTCTAGCTTTTGCTTTTGTCACCTCCACTCCTGTTTTCCTTTTTTTTTTTTGGAGTTTATTATCCCTTAAAAAAATCCTGTGCTGTAATTTTAGTGAAGATTTAGGAGTTTACAGAGCCACATATGCATATTTAGTACTCCACCTTTAACCAGAAATTTGGGAGTTTTCGTTATAGGCTTGTTTGTGCAGTTTGAATTTTGTCCACATTTATGTTCTAAGAATTCAAAATATACATATTTGGGGAATTCCCTGGTTGTCCAGTGGTTAGGACCCCATGTTCTCACTGCTGTGGCCCTGGTTGGGAAACCAAGATCCCATAAGGCACACACAGCATAGCCAAAAATATACATATACACACATGCATACACTGCACACACATGGGCTTCCCTGGTGGCTCAATGGTAAAGAATCTGCCTGCCAGTGTAAGAGATGTGGGTTCAATCCCTGGGTTGGGAAGATCCCTTGGAGGAGGAAATGGCAACCCACTCCAATATTCTTGCCTGGGAAATCCCATGGACACAGGAGCTTGGTGGGCTACAGCCCATGGGATCACAGAGACTCGGACACAACTGAAGTGACTTGGCACGCACGGTACTTTCTGGGTCCCCCCCCCCCCGCGCTTTGATTAAATTCTAAATGAGACCTATAATTATAGAATAGTACTAACTATGCAATCATACTAATTGTTAACATTTGTTGAGCGCCAGATACTATGGTAAGCTTGTTCTGTGTTTTAACTTACTTAATTCCCACAGCAGCCTTAGGGACATAGCCCTATATTACAGGTGAGAAGATGGAAGTGCAGAGAAGTTAAGAAACCTGGTCAAGGTAACACAGCAAGTTGATAGTAGAGTCAGGATTACATCCCAAACAGTCTAGCTCTAGAGCACATTTTAAACTTAATTACTATGTGCACAATGCTAATAGTTTGTAAATCATGTGAATAACTAAAAGTACTGTCCCCAACTTTGTTGCAGATGTTCCGAAACTTTCTTAATGGACCATTTGTCATAACTTCACCAACTTACAGCTCTTTTTTCCACATAGAACTTGCGAAAATGTTGCTCGGCTAAAGGGAAAATTTTTCACTGTTTACCTCAAATAAAATATCATTAGCAGAAAACTGGTTGGTATTAAGATAATTGCTTAAAACTTGATTTTCATTGCATGAAAAGGATGTAAATTGGCCACTTACCCTAAAATAGTACTAGAGACTGCAAGTGATAAAACATGTCAATATTCTTCTTTTTCTCTTTATTAATAATTGAGGAATACTTTAAAAATCATAAAAGATTATGTAAGAGCTTTAGAAGAATGTAGATTTTCTTTACTAGGCAGTCATTCATTTTTATAAGACTGACTTCACTGTTAAACCATTTTTTCCTCAGGTTAAAATTTGACTGACCTATTCTGTTACTGACTGAGTCATACCAGGTCACTGAAACCTAAAATAAGTATGTTCTAAGCATTGGGTAACCATTATAACCTATTCGGAGCCAAGATCCATTCAAGACACACTGACTTCTCTTCTGTGTCACCACTGAGATGTCCAGCACGTGCATCAGTAATGTCCCCATGTTCTCACTAACTCTCCAAGAAGGGAAGGATGCCAGGAAAATTGCAGAAGTAAATTCAATGGAATTGCTGTGGTCCGGAGTTATGGCTCTTGTTCTATTTGTCAGCCTTTGTGTTGCTAACATTTTTTTTCTGCAGTAACATATTTTGTGATCTGACTTAGCCCACAGTTCATCTGAATACAGGCATTACATTTATAATAGAGGTTTTGCTGTCCAGTTTTCCTCCATCCTGAGGAATTTCAGAAGGTGGGTGTTCTGCACCTAAAGGAAACATGAAAAATAAAAAAATGGAAACACCTGAAGAATGCTTTCACTCACATTAACCTACTGCTGTTAGCGATAGGGCTCGGCTCTGCACGTGGCCTCAGAGCAGGAATTAAGAGTCAGACTGAGTGATGCTGCCTCGGTGTTCAGGTGGAAAGGCCACGTTGGCAAGGATAATAAAATTTACTGGTTTCAATTACAAGGGGAATTTTGCCCCTTGAGTTTAAGTTGGGGTTGTGACCTACAAATCACTAATACCCATGCATTGTGGAAGAGATTTGGACCCTATATTTTCCCATAGCTCCCCCTTATTAGATGGTAATTTACCTTTAGGGATTTGGGTTTCTTAATGTATGCATTAATAGGGAGGTGGAAAGAGAGAATCACTAATTAAAATCATTTTATGATAAGTGTCTATGCCTTTTCAACTATATGCTTTGTAGAACTCTCAGGAAAATAATTCAGGTGAAGACTATGCATTTTGATGTTAACAGATTCCACTCTTATAGGCAGACAAGCAGTTAACAACATGAAATGCGGTAGTGATGGTTTTCAAAATGAAATAATGTCTGAGGTAACCTCGAGTTTCTCTCTGAACTTTGGCCATATTGTTAGAAAAGCTGGGAGGAGGGGAGCTGCTCTGTCAAGCACAGAATTACACAAGGGGGGAAAATTAATCTAAATACTAAGGGAGAAGCCTGTGTTCACTTGCATGATATTTAGCAGCAAGAGCAAGGAGAGGGCTGTTTCTTTCTTTGTGTAATGTGAAGTAGTTACAATAAACACAAGATTTCCAAATCTCAGAGGACTCTCTTGACAGTTGCTTGATAACAGCTTTTTTCATTCCATAGTTTTGACAGTTTGTGTGTGTTGCCATATCTAGTGTAAACTAAAACATCACTGTCATTCTGTTTTTCTTTTGTATGTGGCTTCTTTTTTTTTTTCATCTTTAGGATAATGAAAAAGATGGGCTTTTCACTTGTAGACTAGAGTAAGGCAAGTTGTGTGTGGAGATTAGCGTGTGTTTATGAGTTTTGAAAGATTCAAGTTGACAGCAGAACACTGCTTTAAATAATTTTTTTCTCCATATTGCTGCAGTAAAAGTATAAGTGGGATGTTTAAGTTTTCTGTTAATCTTTTGATAAATAGCAAATCTCAGGCATCTGTGTGGGTACCTATATTATTTATCTGTGGTGAATGAATACAATAAACATCTCTAGCGCTCCTGGCTATGCAGCTGTTGAGAAATAGAAAGCGTTCTGTTCCTTGTGTCAGAGGGCTTTGCTCCATCTTGATATTTTCAGTCCCCATGTATGCTTCCCATCACCTGGTGGATCCTGCATCCCACCCGCTTACTGCCAAGTTCATAGCTAAATGAAGTCATCCGTCTGTTTGAGAAACAGCAGAGTTTTGTGGTTGTTGTTGTTTGTTTATCTGGTCTTTTTTTTTTTTCTGGAGGAACTCTAGAAACTAAATTGCATTGACACTGTGCGAGGCTGCAGGGGAGACAGGGGTCCGGGAACACATGCCAGGGTCATAGCTATCTTTACTCATCAGTTGCAAACTCACAGATTCTTCAGATTCAGAGAGGGTCCCATACCTGGAAGACCTTCCCCCCTCCAGCCCTGATACCCTTTTATGTATGGAAATCTCAGTGAGGTTATTTTGCCATCAAACCAAATTTTGCTGTAGTGTAGCAAGGCTCCCGATGCCGTCATCTGGCATGTTACAGACAAATTCCAATTACTTTTCTACTTCTAGCTATTGTTAAACACTACAAGCTGGCTGACAGTAAAATTATAAATACAGGTGTTGTCACACTACACTATAATCAGAATTTTAATTTGAATTTTCATTTGTAAAGCCTTTTTTTCCCACATGAAAATGGGAATAGAATTAGTTTTATTGACAGTAAAAAGACATTTTGAAAGCTTCCTAAATCATTACCTGTATTTAGCAGGAGGAAGAATTGTATATGTCCATGTAAAAAGAAGAGTTTTATTATCACATATTTACTCATTATATTTTGTGGTAAATAAAACGGGGAAGACATGTTTGACAAATGATTGACGGAACTCACTAGGTTTTTGCTTCATCAGAACAATAGACAGACATAAATATATATTTTGCTTTTGTTTTGTTCTGCTATTACTAATGCAGACCTGTAGACAAAATCTTCTTCCAGCAAATTAAGTACAGCCTGTTGGGAGTCTGCATGCCATGCTCAACTTTTTATTTGGCAATTTTCTCTTCTTCCCCAGATTCATCATCCGTGGTGCTCTTTTTCCCCCTTCGTGTGGTGGTTGGAGTGGGTTCCCCCTTCTCAAGTCCCTTTTTTTCCCTCAAGGCATTTAGTGTCGTATCTGCCAGATTTCAGTGATGAGCAGCGAATTGCTTTTAAAGTGGGCATTATGCCAGTTCAGCAGCACAATGGAAAACCAATCTTCCACCATTCTACTTTTGATGCTGTTATTGTAGCATTTTAGATAACTGCTGCCACAAAAAAAAAAAAGAAGAAAAAAAAAAGATGTGCTCAATTGCTACCAGTTAGTCAAGTTAAATCCAGAGTAGCATTAAAATTACTCTGAAAACTGTTTGTCAGAGGTCATGTGCCGTCTGTGGCTGCCACACATAGGATAGATGTTCTGTTCTGGTGGGTTTTTTTCCCTTTATTATTACTGTGACTGACCACCTCTCTAAATAGCCCTCCACTGCCTGTTTACTTATTGTCTTCACCTCCCTGTTGAAAAAATGTGTCAAACAGAAATGTTGAAAAGTTTCTTTAAAGTGCTGGAAATAGCAGGAGAGTGAGTTGTTCGGGGTGCTAGAGTTTGTACAGTGTGAAAGCAAAAAAAAAAAAAGTGGGAGAGCAAGAACATAATTCTCTGGTTTCTGTAGCAAGATTACTGTTTTCTTCTTTTTATCTTCACTTTTCAACCACTGGGTTCACTGTTCTACGTTTTTCTTAATAGCACAAATGGAATTTATCCTCTCTCCATCTCAAGTCCCTCCCCGCTTCCACTGGGTTTGCTTGTGAATGAAAAGGACTCCTACTATGACTACAGGACAGATGGCAGCTGTATGTGTTGTATTTGATGTATTTTGGAGTGAGCCATATTTTTAAATTCAAGGCCAATGGATGGGCTATTTTGAGGGTGGCAGTAACACTATACTTCAAGCCTGCTGCATTTCCACAGAATTTATTTAGACTTCTAAAATTACATAAATAGCCTATAATCTGTGCTCAAAATAATCGAGTTGTGATCTATTAGATGTATTATAATAATAAAAGTAGCTCAGGTTTCTGAACTGCCTTCTAAAGAAAGTATGTTTATTTATCTTTATACTATTTCTAATGGATTTTTCTCTCTATGTTAACCATATCTATTATATAAAGGCAGGCATTAAAATTTTTTTTGAGGTAACATTGGCTTATAGCATTATTTAAGTTTCACATATACAACATATATTGCTACTTCTGTATGTATTACAGTGTGCTCACAAGCAAAAATTCAGTTTCTGTCCCTCACCATACAGTTGACCACCTTTACCCATTTCACCCTTATCTCCCCCACCCTGCCCGGATTTCCCCTCTGTTAACCACTACTCTGGTCTCTGTATCTACGTGTTTGGTGGGTTAGATTGGGTTTGTTCATTGACTTATTTTGTTTGTTTTTTGTATTCCACATAAGAGTAAAATCATATGGTATTTCTCTTTCTCCATCTGACTTACTTCACTTAGCCTAATACCCTTAAGATCCATCCATGTTGTTGTTGCAAATGGCAAGATTTTGCCCTTTTATGACTGAGTAGTATTCCATTGTATATATACACCACATCTTCTTTATCCATTCATCCATTGATGGACACTTAAGTTGTTTCCATGTCTTTCTTGGCTCTTGTAAATAATGCTATACTGTACATAGGGGTGCATATATCTTTTTGTATACTTTTCATATTCTTTGGGTAAATAGAAGTGAGATAGCTGGATCATTTTGAGGAATTTCTGTACTGTCTCCCATGTTGATTAAGGCAGACAAATTTGTCTGTTTTGTTCATTTCTGTATTCCAGAACTTAGAACAGTTATCTGGCACATAGTAAGTACTCAATGAATATTTCTTGAATGATTTAGTCTTTTATTCCTTCCTTTACTGCTATCCCATCCCCAATTATACTTGAAACTCGTGGGTACTCAATATTTGTTGAATAAACAAGTAGAGAAGCCCAAACTTGAGTCATTTGCCAGTACAAGATGTGATCATTCCGTTGTAGAGATGAAGATAGACAAATTATCCACCAGTCAATAGTCTCCGAGTTCTCAGCTTTATGTTAGTTTAGAGTTCTTTCCAGAAACCATGGTTTTCTGGGCTTGTATTCAAGTATGTTTCAGATCCATATTATCTTCAGTTTCTAGTTTAACATTTAATGTTGGCTAAAGTATTCAAGAAAAGGCCCTGATGGTGATGTAGTCTGTATTCACAACCAGCCCATCCACTGCTGCTGCTGCTGCTAAGTCACTTCAGTCATGTCCGACTCTGTGCAACCCCATAGACGGCAGCCCACCAGGCTCTGCCATCCCTGGGATTCTCCAGGCAAGAACACTGGAGTGGGTTGCCATTTCCTTCTCCAGTGCATGAAAGTGAAAAGTGAAAGTGAAGTCACTCAGTCATGTCCAACTCTTTGAGACCCCATGGAGCCTACCAGGCTCCTCCGTCCATGGGATTTTCCAGGCAAGAGTACTGGAGTGGGGTGCCATTGCCTTCTCTAGCCCATCTGCTAGTGCCATCTAAATGAAACGAGTGCATGGTCTTTGGTGTGAGTTATCCTGTCTTAGGAGGCTGCCCTCCATAATGAGATGTATCCATGATAGCAGTTACACCTCCCTCAGCACCTTTTATCCACTGGTAAGCTGCAGTCCAAGGGGTTGCAAAGAGTTGGACATGACTGAGTGACTAACGCTTTGCGTTTTTTCAGCACCATTTGCCTTTTCTGGGGAATTGTGGTTTAGGTATTGTCATTCCCTCACATCCTCCACTAGCAGCCTCCGTGGAACTCCCTGCTTCTATCTGTGAAGTGAAGGAAATGAGGGCCTGCTGCTGCTGCTAAGTCACTTCAGTTGTGTCTGACTTTGTGTGACCCCATAGACGGAAGCCCACCAGGCTCCCCCGTCCCTGGGATTCTCCAGGCAAGAACACTGGAGTGGGTTGCCATTTCCTTCTCCAATGTGTGAGAGTGAAAAGTGAAAGTGAAATCGCTCAGTCATGTCTGACCCTTAGTGACCCCACGGACTGCAGCCTACCAGGCTCCTCCATCCATGGGATTTTCTAGGCAAGAGTATTGGAGTGGCTTGCCATTGCCTTCTCCGAAATGAGGGCCTGCTGCTGCTGCTGCTGCTGCTAAGTCACTTCAGTCGTGTCCGACTGTGTGACCCCATAGACGGAAGCCCACCAGGCTCCCCCGTCCCTGGGATTCTCCAGGCAAGAACACTGGAGTGGGTTGCCATTTCCTTCTCCAATGTGTGAAAGTGAAAAGTGAAAGTGAAAAGTGAAAGTGAAAAGTGAAAGTGAAGTCGCTCAGTCGTGTCCGACCCCTAGCGACCCCACGGACTGCAGCCCACCAGGCTCCTCCATCCATGGGATTTTCTAGGCAAGAGTACTGGAGTGGCTTGCCATTGCCTTCTCCGAATGAGGGCCTAGAGGCTGCTTAACAAGGTCAGAGGCTTTGGAGAATTCAGTGCCTTAATCAAGAACCATACTATGAAAGAGGCACGCTGCTCTTCCTTTTAATCATCAATTGTAAATGTGACACAGCCTTAAATGGATAGCAACAATTTTCAAATCAATAAGACCTGTTTTGTAATTAGCTTTGGACTATGCATTCAGAAGTATACATTGAGGATTATGTTAGTAAAACCGCAGAGCAGTGTGGGGATTCTTTGTTGGCAGCTAAAAATGTACATATTAAACAGAGAAATGGAGATGATGAGTGTCTCTAGCTATTAACAGAGTCTCTCAAAAGAATGCCTTGATGGAAGCCTCATACACACACACACAGACACACACACACACACACACACACACACACACACACACTTGTGCCTGATCTTAGTTGCAGCATGTGGGATCTAGTTCTCTGACCAGGGTTGAAACCTGGGCCCCTGCATTGGGAGCACAGAGTCTTAGCCACTAGACCATCAGGAAAGTCCCAAAGCTTCTTCTTTTAAGGAGCATATAAAAGGATTTTCCCAAGTTTTACCACAAAGGTTATGTGTTTCTTTGAGAAAAATCTAGAAATGTGCAATAGAGCATTCCCTATGTGTTCATTCCATTTTTTCTTCTCTCCTCATTTGACCTTCATCCCAGAAGAACCAGAGAACACCACTGAAATAAGAATTTGGATTTTTTGTGTGCTTAGTCAGTCATTCATGTCCGACTCTGCATCCCCATAGTACAGTCTATGTACTGCAGGTTCCTCTGCCCATGGGGATCCTCCAGGCAAGAATACTGGAGTGGGTTGCCATGCCGTCCTCCAGGGGATCTTCCCAACCCAGGGATCAAACCCAGGTCTCCTGCATTGTAGGTGGATTCTTTACCATTGAGCCACCAGGGAAGCCCATGGCTGATTCATGTTGATGCATGGCAATAAACCATCACAATATTGTAAAGTAACTATCCTCCAATTAAAATAAATAATTAAAAAAAAGAATTTGGATTTTTATTAGAGCAGATAGAAACATCTATAAAGCGAACCATTTGGCCTTACATGCCCTAGCATCAGCATTGTACTGGGAGGTGGAGGAGGGGAAGATGAGCATCTTCATTCTAACATCCTGCATCAACATGGACTAAAATTGTAAAAGACTTTCAGTTGCTTGGTCCAAACATGGGATATCTTCTGTAAGAGTGCTGGGGAGAACTTGTGCTTTTTTATATCTTATGACCATGCAGCAGTATATGTGGGATCTTACTCCCCAATCAGGAGTTAAACCCACATCCACCGCAGTGGAAATGCAGAGTCTTAACCACTCAACCGCCAGGGGATCCGTGCTCCCTACCCCCCAAAACTTGTGCATTTTTAAATCTCAATCATGCAGACTGCGGAGTAGGAGAGAGTGAGTTACTCTTTGTGTTGTGTGCCTCCACAGAGTTTAGAGAGAAGAGCATGAGCAAAGGTATGACCTTGCAAAAAGCTTCTTGGTTCAGTTTTCTCATGGGTATCCTGTCTCTTCTGATTAACTTACAAGCAGGATTGTTGTTAGACCTTTCAACATTATAGGGCAAAGGTTAGCCAACTATGGCCACTTGTTTCTGTCAATAAAGTTTTAGTGAAACACAGCCACGCCCATTTGCTTTTAAACCGTCCATGGCCACAAGTGGCCATAGTTGACTAACCCTTGCCCTATAATATTGAAAGGTATAAAACATAAAATACCAAAGTTTTTGGACTGCTTCTAGTAATGAAACCCCCCACCCATTTGGAAGTCAACCAGAATGGTCAGCTTGGCCACCTTTGTGAGCAGGAAGCCTAAAGGGGCTCTCTCTTTCAAGAGAAAACCTTCTTCTGTAATTTTTAGGTCACCCTTCCAAATTCTTGCTAAATTATCTAGGGAGAATTTACATTTCATTCAGCTTGTATTTTATATTTATCAGTGACATCACTTAGGCCACCTAATCTCTCAAGAGCCTTTAGCTTTTCTCTCAGAAAGTGTTTTTTCCTTAAGACACTCCGTTTCCTTAGAGCCTTGATGTTAGTTTGTGGTAGAGAAGGGATGCCAGTATTAAAATTGGTAAGTAAGCAGGGACAATGCCATTAGTTCTCCAGGACAACCTTGGAGTCTTACATAGGGAGAAGAGTTTACAGAGAGGGACAGTGGCCATCTTGATGACAATTAGTTAAGGTTTTGAGATATGTGGTCAATTCTGATGAAACTAGTAGAGAATCCTATTAAAGAGTATCATTGTCCTATCCTGGAATGAATAATGAATACAACCATGGTTTCAGGTTTCCAAGAGACAAAATCATATTAGCTTAATGGAAGAACTTATCCCAGAGAAAGTACGACATATCAATTCATAGAATTTAAGACTTGGAGGTTGCTAATCCTGATGCCCTGAAAACACTGGTATTTCAGATTTCATGGTTGTTTCTTTGAGTTAGCTAAATTGCTTTAATATTTAGATTGTATCTGATGAGTCAGAAATCCAAAACCACATCATTTTACATAAACATTAAATCCAGAGCAGCCAAAAAATCTATCTGGTACAGAATTTTTTTGTATATTTTTCCTTGCATAATGAGTTTGATGTCATTTTAAAAATCTGCCTTTAACTTGCTCTCTTTGCTTTTTCTTGGATTTCTGTAAGACCTTAGGTTTACCCGTATTCTTTAGGCACTCCATACTGAGTCAGTTAGTTCTTTCTAATACATACCCCAACAAGTTGGCAAATAATATATTTATTTATATTTTCCTGTATTCTCACCATTTGTCCAGGGAAGTGCCCCTCTCTGATAGGCCATTTCTAAGATGGCACCCAGGGATCCCTGCATCTCTCTTGTGCAATAGCTTTTTCCTTTGCTGAACCAAGTAACAAAAGGGATGGGGTATCACTTCTGAGATTAAGTTACAAAAGATTTTGACTTCTCTATTGAGCATGCACTCTCATTCTCTTGCTCACTCACTCTGAGGGAAACCAGCTGCCATGCTGTAAGTTGCCCTGTGGATAAGCCTGCATGATTAGAAACTGAGGCCTACATCCAACACCTTGAAAGGAATATATATGTACAGTCATTTATTATATTAATAATATTGTATTGCTAGAATACCTATTTGATTTGGATGAATCAAAAATTTTCCTCCATGAAGATTGTAATTCTCACTGTCTTGGGGTATGGAGTCTATGGGGTATACACAAATTGGAAGGGAATGTTCAAAACCCATGAACAAACATGGAACCCAGGGAGGGTCGAGAGCCCTTGGAATAACTATAGCCACATCCATCCCTGGTGTGCAGAAGGGAAAGGGTGTTGAAGGAGACTTGCCTTATTGTTAGGATCGAGGCAGTCACAGCCTATTTTCTGCCCTCTTCTAGAAAGTGACAGTGGCCCTGGGCCTTGATCATAGCACAACTGTTAGCTTCACATCCAACTCTGGCCCAGTCATAGCTCCATACAGTTTACATGGATTCGAACTGTGCCTGACACAGTAGCACGGGCCGTGAGAACAAGGGGCTGGTGAGAAGAGAGAGCCAGAGGGTTAAGGAGCAACTGAGGCAGGGCCTATCTGTGCTGGTGACAGAGCCTTGGGCCCAGACAGGGAGTGTGGAAGCTGTTCTCTTGGGTGCTCCTTGTGTGTATTTGCTACACCCTAAGGGCTTTTTTTCTTCCACCTGCAGAAAATGAGCATTTACACTGGACTGTAGCTTTTCCCACCTATCTATCGCGATCATTGTCAGTCACTAACATTTGTTGAGTGTATTAATAACTTGATCCCAGAAACTGCCTTAGTACAGTAGCTCTTCAACCTACTCATTCATTAAAGTGAATAAAAATAAGCATGGGCTTGACATTCACAGGTAAGAGCTCAGAAATGAGTCCAGAATTTTCGATTCTGAAGTCAATGCCAACTCCTAATCTACACTTATTGCATTTAATACATAATACGTTTTCTCTTCCTCTGCTGTCTGCCCTTCTCTCCTAGGAGTGTGCCAGCCCACACCCACACCCTATTAACTCTCCAGGTAAATGATTTCCAGGTCCTGTGGGTAGTACATGTCACCAAACAGCACATTAATCAGCCTGAATTTTTTTTATGCACCCAGGTTTAGAAACCATGTAAGTAGAGATTAAGATAATTAAACATCAAGATTAGAAGTGGTATGTGAACAATAAAGACACTGTGTATCCTTCTTGGATATTGTTTCTGGCACAAGCCTTTTAAAGCCTGGAGTCCTCAGGGAGAGTGGTACCAGTAAAAAATGTTATTTCAGTGCTATAAGGCTATGAAGTCATTGCAATCAGACATACTTGAAAATTTTTTACTTCTGGTCCTCAGTTGGGGAGCAGGGGGTGTACACTTAGCAGAATCTAGGAATCTTTAAAACACAAATTCACACATTTCTCACCCTCCCTTTCCACACAAGGATCTATGAGACTGGAGTTAGGTGATGAACACTGGATGGATGCATTGAAAAATAGACTTCCTGCTTGGTTCTACTTTCCCGCCTCTCAACCCAGCCTTACCACTCCCACCCCCAAGCACTACTGACCTGGGGCTGATCATATTTGCTCTTTTTTTTTTCCATTGGGGGATTATTGCTTGACAGTGTTGTGTTGATTTCTGCCATATAACAACATGAATCAGCCATAGGTGTACATATGTCCCTTCCCTCTTGAACCTCCCTTTCACCCCACATCTTTACTCTTGACTGTCATGAAACATTGATTAGACATTAAGATATTTGGAATGTTTCCGGAACTTCCCTGGTGGTCCATTGGCTAAGACTCTGAGCTCCTAATGCAGGGGCTGGGTTCAATCCCTGGTCAGGGAACTAGATCCCCACATGGCTCAACTAAAGATCCTGCATGCCAAATAAGTAAGTTAATTAAAAAAAAAAGATATTTGGACTATTTCCATTTTCTCACGGTTTCAGATATATTTGAAAAATAGCATTCACATCAAATTCATTGTAGTTGCCATCTACCCCCTTGGCTTTGATTAAATTACAAGCTCATAGACTCGAGGGCCATGAAGGTGTTTGCAAATTGCATTAGCAACCATAATGGGGGGTTTGGGGAGAAACTGATGTGTTTTCTCATTGGGCAGTAACTCAGAACTCTAGGCGTTTGGTAGAGTTTATCAGTAATAAAATTTAGTTTCATATTGGAAACCGCTTATTGAAGGTCAGCATTTTATTGCTACTTATTCTGCCCAAATGCATATAGAACCATTTGAAGAATAAGATCTTGCTCAGTATAGCCATAAGAGTTCTGATAGTTCTGATAGTTAACAGTATACAGTACTCACAATACAGCCACAATGATGGCTCTTTTTAAATATTAGGGTAGTTTTAAAAAATGGCAATAAAGGCATTGTAATTCATAAAACATGCTATAATACAGAGATACATGTAAAATACAATCTGTGTACCTGATTGCAGGTAACAGAGTTAAATGTGCCAACAATTTCAAACACAGTTTGATATTTCCTATAATAAAATATAATGCAAAAAAATTAAATATCCAATATCAATGGATTCTAAATGGTTTTGATATTTCTTTTTGTCCTTTCCCATGAAGAGTAATTTATTTCCCTTTTTAAAGTGTGGGCAGAATGATTACTAGCGCACTGTAATGTAATTGTGTTGCATTGATAAAATAAAAATTGTCCTTTATCTGTGTCCTGATAATGTTCAATTTACAGGCTGGCTTCTGTGCCACCTCTTCAGTGCTTTGAGTATTCCAGCTCTCCTCCCTTCCTGCTCTGAGAGCGCACAGAACTGTTTGAAATCCACTGGTACAATTGTCAAATCAATTATTCATTCTCTGCAATTATGCTCGCACAAAGAACATTTTGCTGGTCTGAATGATGATTAAATTAACAGCTATTCCAGCTGCCTGATAACATCTAATAGAATATTCATAAGCCCAAAATGGAATGAATTATCTCCATTAACTTCATCATGCTCACTTAATTACATGCTTGTTATTGTATTTACACCTTGTTAGATACCGCTGAAGCTGATCCAGTGGCTGGCC
Source organism: Moschus berezovskii (assembly GCF_049115385.1). Lineage (NCBI taxonomy): Eukaryota > Metazoa > Chordata > Mammalia > Artiodactyla > Moschidae > Moschus > Moschus berezovskii. The sequence continues at coordinate 1,132,516 of NC_142489.1, forward strand.
GGGAATTGGAAGCGTCTGTCATGGGGCAGTTGGAGCGCGTTTTGTAGGAAATGCTATTTATTTTAAATGCTCCACCTGCTGGGAGCCGAGGTTAGTCAGCAGCACTGAGATGAATTGGGAAACGGGGTGTAAAAAGAAATAATGTGCTTCTGACAGGCTCCGTGGCTTTTAAGTTGCTCTCATTCAGCCACTTCACAAAAAATTATTTTATTCCATCTCTCAGTGATGATGACATGATTGCTTTTGGGTAATCATTTACCATTCTGATTTTATTTTTTGAAGTAAATTGTCTGAAGTAATAGGTTCTTGGAATTACAGCGTGCCTTGCTTTTTTCTTAGAACTTTATTTAAGCTTGTCTTCCAGCATTTAACCCGAGTCCCCTCTTTCGTTTGATCTTCTAACTTTATTTATACAACAGTGCTTAATGATCCTGCACAATGTGTTTTTTCCCCTCTCTGTAACCCCCCCCCAAAAAAAATTCTGTCCAGTGTGGTTGACAGTACTTTTTATAACCTCAGCAAGGGGGCTGCATGGGCAATTTTCTTTCGACATGACAAATACAAACACCCAAAACCCAGCCCTGATAGAATCACTTCATCCAGTTGAAAGGAAATTTTTGATCTCTTTCAAGGTGACTCTTTCTCCACTGAAACATGGTAAGGGGCACGACTCTCCCCTTCTATTTTTCACTCTAGATGTGGCATTCTTTACGTCCGCTCATCCCATCTCCTCCCCTCTCCCATCGCCCTCTGCTCTTTCCAAACTTCCACATACCAGCCCTTCCTGGTGATGGGGCCCGACAGCGCCTCCCTTCGCTTGGAGAGGGAAGGGCATTGCTCAGCACCACCAGGCGCAGCAAGCCTGTTTATTGAACGTGAACCAGACCCGTGGCAGAGGGAATTGTAATCACACTTCTAAATACTTGTCAGATCAGCCCAGTAGAGCACTTGAATGAAACCATGGATATTTTATTCTGTTTGAAGGCGGTATTGTGGTATCAACAAAAAAAGAAGAGAAAAAAATGGAAGATAATTATTTATAAGTAGGGCTGGAGCTAGATAGTAGATTAACAGAGAGACTCTTCAGATCTTAGAAATATTTTAGCATCTAAGACATGATTTAATGGGCAACAGTGGTCCTCTAGGCATTGATTACTTGATGAATGCATCATATGCTGTGTGTGCCTGGCACTGTGCCTTGTACATTTTTTTCTAAATAATAATTCACTTGGAGATGATATTTTTTTCTTTCTTATTTGGATGGAAAAATATTTATATATGTGTCATTTGATTTGAGGCCCTAAATGTATTTGTTTGTCCTTGAAACAGGGATGTCACTTGAGATCTTTCAGATCCCCTGTGTTGTCCAGACTTGGTTATTGATTGATATTCAGGAGAAAGACAGCCAGGCCAGAGGCTCCAATAGCTGTCTATGAGTTGGATGGTTTTAAATCATAAAGAGATTTTCTTTCAAAATTCCCAAAGCTTCCTATGTTCCGCCCCTTACAGCAAAGCTCACATTGCATTGAGGGAGGGAGGCTATGGATTAGAAAAGGTGGAAAAGCAGAGAACGGTATGGTGGGAAGCCATGCAATTAAAAAACTGACTGAAATTATTACCTGATTTCATAATTGACAGAATATTTAATTCAGATATAGTAAATTGACACACCTCTACACAGAGACAATTATGACTGACTGTATAACACCTGACAGAATCAATTATAACTGACTGTTGTTTGATACCTTTGCACGGAAATAAATGAAACAGACATTCAGAACAGAGACGGCTGCTGCCTGTGTGCCTAAGCCTGCCTTAATTAAAATAAAATAACCAGTAGGCGATGTTAAAATGTCTTTGCATTGTGGTTCGTAGTACAGTGTGTTTCTTTAAGTCCAAAAAGGCTTTTACAAAGAGTAAAGCTGAAAAGAGATTTTTAGTTTACTGACACAGAAATAAAATATCTGAAAGAGAGATGTTTTCCTTAGATGGGCGAATACTCCACTAGAAAAAACAAAACAGTTCTGACATCTTATTTGATCCATTGACTTTTAAGTAAAATATTTCAGACAAGTTCAACATGCAGGTGATGGTCTAGTTCATCCCATAGAGAAAATACTGTAGCTTGCATGATTTTGAGGTTTTAGACCCTAATTAGTAGAAACCAACTTTTAAATTAGCAGTTAATTTTCTTGTCTGATAAAACATTGTGTGAATAATGAATATAAAGGCTCACTCGGTTTTCATTGTTTTCACAGGGCTTGGGGACAGGATATTTTTTGGTAATGAGTGTATAACCCTAAGGAATCCCCATGTAGAAAGGACAAGGGTAAAAAGCTGTAGATACATGTTTCCCCAAATGTGATTCCCAGGAAAAGTAGATTTGCTTTGTTGGTGTATCACAATGAGTGATTTGGTGATACTTCTGTCCATTAGAGTATATTTTGCTGATGCGCTTGTGTGTAGGACGAGTATTTCCTTCCCCGTCTGGATGAAGTTTGGATTTTTTGTGCTGATTGTTGAGACAGCAACAGCTATGGCCTGTGGCATCTCTGTGGATGGGGCAGGATGGCTGCACATCTCTGCTGCTTGCCTGACAGCCTCTTCCCCGACTCCCAGAACCAGAGCAGAGAGAAGGAATCTGCTTCTACTGGCTACATTATCTGATTTCCACCATTTAACCCTGTTTTCCCTTGAGTTCTAAAGTGGCAGGTGAGTGTAGTGTTAAGAGAAACAGGGTGATGGAAGCCTAACGTGGATGGCCCAGGTGCCCAACACAGAGAGGGGAAAACCACAAAGAAGGAGTGAGCCTTTCTCCCCACAGCTCCCACCTCCAGTGCAGCCTGTGGCAGCTCGTGCAGTTCTTTTTCCTAGAAGACCTTCCAAACGTTATTGATTCGATTCTCATTGGGGAAGCAAGTAGGAGCCTTTATCTGCATCTCTAACTGGCGTGGAATGGTGCCTCTGCTGTATTGACCGGCTATGGGATATGCTGGCGGTCACAGTTGTCTTTTACGAAGAAAAGCACCGAGTGACGCTGGTTGTCATTCTAACTCGGCTGTGTGGCAGCGTAAATAGTCCCCTTTCTAACCAACCTGGTGGGAAAAGTCAATATCCCATCAGCAGAGGAGGTAAACACATCAGGAGCTGTGCCCTCTCTCTTCCTCCCCTGCTCCGTCTCACCGCAGCTCTGTAAATGTCTCTCCCCGGTCACACATGCATTTGTGTCATTCACATGCACGGGGCGCCGGCCGGCCGCCACTGCTTGGGCCATTGTTGTGTATTCCCAGACTCCGATAATTAGAACTTTCAAAGTGTCTTTCTCTCCTTGCTTAACGATGCGCCCCCTCTCTCTCTCTCTCTTTTTTGCCTCTTTTTCCACCCGCTTTGGGCATTTAAATCCTCTCTACAAAACTTTCTGTTGTTGTTTTTTGAAAGGCAATTGATGTAATTTAGAAAAGGTTGTGGAGAACAAATGTGAATGTAGCTAAGGAACAAAAATCTGGAGACTGAGTTTTCATTTGCCGGGTGTTTTGTAGACTTCACTGTTGCTCTGTTGTTTCCGTGGAGTTTTTTCTTTTGGTGATTGATGTGCCCTCCCTTCCATGTTTCCTTCCTGATGCTTTCCTAACCTGGGGCGCCAGGCAGCCTCGCTCCCCCCAGGCTCCTTGGTGCAGGCCAGCATCTAGGGGCCTGCCCATGTCTGTCTGGGAGCAGTGAACAGGGGTGCGTGGATGGGGTGCACAGTGAGCCTCACCACGAGTGAGCTCAGGGTTCTGGCTACCTGGCTCTACATTTGTACATCGCAGATCTCCAGCTATGTGTCCTGGGGCAAGTGACTTAACCTCCTCAGCCATCACATGGGGATTTTTTTTTTAAGGGCCTCTCTAAACACCTCAGAGGGTTCCCGAGCAGCTTTGAGCAAAACTGTGTCATCTTAACCACCCAGGGCAGGGTTGGCTACCCCAGGGATCACCCTGTCCCTAAAAGGCCAGACCTGGGTGTCCCAGCCCACTGCTCCTTCCAAAGAACCGAGTTTAGAGGTCTCAAACTCTGGGGGCAGAAAGGAAGGATCTTCTCTCTGGCTGAGAGTGCCCTGGGCAGAATGGGAAGGCCAGGGAAGAATGGGTGGAAGGAGCAGGAAGCAGAGAAAGGGCAGCTGCACATCTCAAGTTCAAAGGTACAAGGTGTGTACAAAGAAGAAAAAAGCAATCTTGCCAGTGGACAGGTGCTCTCCAGATAGCATATCCCTTGCCTCTTTGAGCAGAGGAGATTTTGTATAGTAGAGGGATGCAGATGGAAAGGACTCGAAGCTGACTAGGCCCATCTGATCTGGGGAGTTTGCACTGGGAGGCTCTGCCTTCCTATTGAGGTAAACTAGTTCCTGCCACGTCTGTACTTTGCATGCAGTTGCATGCCTGTGCTCGACAGCACCACGAACCGGGTGTCTGCGAGTGGAGTTCACCTTGCCTGCCGCACATGGCCGTGCACCTGCAGTTCCCATCATTGAGAGTGGCCCTGTCCCAGTGTGCTGAGTCGGCTAGGTGCTGAGACGTGGCGGGCAGGGGGAAGGAAGAAAATCTTCTACAGAGGAATCGCGGGGTTCCCTCTCCCGCAGCGTGGGACTGGCCCCAGGGGTAGACCAGCCACAGGACCATGAGGACATCTGAGACCTGGAGCTGCAAACAGAATTCACAGCTCCTTCTCTAGTGCTTCAGAAATACTGAATGCTTTTTAAAGAAGCTGCTTCTGAGACTTGTAATCCTTTTATTTTTATTTCTTTTTAGATAAATTGAAGAAGCAGTTTTTTACTCCCAAAGTTCTTCAGGACTATAGAAAACTCAAGAACACAGCAGAGCAGTTCTTGTCCCAAAGTGGCTATTCCGAAGTGAACCTCAGCAGACTCTTCGTCGATTGCGCTGTATGGTCCTGAGGGGCTCCAGGAAGTGGACCTGCAGCGGCGGTGGAAAGAAGACCCGCATCCTTGGCACCTGCATCATGGCCCTGGCCGCTTCTCCTGCATCGCTTTTCCTGTGGAACTGCTATCATGTTTGTGTGGCTGTGGCTTGGGAGGGGGATTATTAAGGGGCAACTGCAAAGGCATTGACTCTACCAAACATCAGGGAACAGCAGAAGTACCTTCCTCTGACAGTATACCTTGTGCCCTTGAAACCCCACCAGGAGAACTGTCTGCTTCACACTGGCATTCAGCACTGGATTTCTAGGGGAGGGGGCGGGGGGGAGAGAAATTGAGAGTGGCTAGGAGGCAAGTGGCTTTTACCCAGGACCTTCAACAGAGGAGCCTCCAGAAAGAGGGGTTCACAGAGCCTGGTAGCAGGACTGGCACTTTGCCTTTTCAGATGCCAGTTAAACTCAACCTGAACCCAAGTACTTCCCAGGCCACTGGCTCCAGGAGCAATTGTCCTTCTCAGTCTTTAAGGGGGGAGATTTAGAAGCTGTGCACTTACTAAATAGATTAAACAGAGCTTACTTGTGTACTGAATTTCTCCAAAGCCCAACCTGCACATGCACACTGGGCAGCTGTTTTACACTCACCTGCCTTTTTTATTTCCTCAAATAAAAAATCTAGGTAAAGGTTTATACAAAGGGAAACTACATGTTAAATAATTTAATATCTTATAACATTTCATAAAAATGTGTAGAGGCCAGGGCAAGGACCTTTGTGTTATATTCAAAAAAAATGAGGGGAGGGATGGTTAATCGGCCCTGTTGCTATTTTTCTCATTTCTTCAGAACGGTGCCTTTTTGCCAGAAATCAAACATATTTCAATGTAGCCATCTTTCCTTTCTTACATTCTTGGTAAGATTAAAAAACGGAAAAAAAAAATTTCCCCTTATACAGCTGTGCTATACTTTTTAAAAAATTATCTACCTGTGGAAAAAAGTCTACATGAGTTTCCATAAAGGAAATATATGCTTTGCTTTTTTTTTTTTTCAATTCAGAATAAAGTTTTCTAAAGGGAAACCTGCTGCAGTGACTCCGTATCAGGTGCAAAGAGTGGACTGGAGGGGGCAGCCAGGAGTAAGGGATGACTGGAAACCATCCCCTGCCCAACCTCAGCCTGCTTATTAGGTCTGTGCTCAGAGATGCTTGGCATAATGTATGTCCCAGGGTTCTGAGTGGCATTTCAATATACTTTGGGTCCTTTGAGAGATGAAGTATGGCTTCTCATGTGCTTTGCTGACTTGCATATTCAAAGAGAGCTAAGCCAAGAGTCCAGTGCTGTCTCCTTTGGGAGAGCAAGGCTGATGGCCCCTGGAAGAACAGCCCCCACAAGAGAAAGATCACCCAGCCTGGACCCTAGTGAAGGCATACTTGTTATGTAGTACAGATGATGCCACCTTATACCTTGCTTTGCCTTTCCTCACCCTCTCCTCCTTTCTCTTATACTCAGGTTCTAAGTAGAAACACTTTGGGTTTATGACCATGTCAGTTAATTAATGCCTTGGTACCTTAAGCTCTGCAACCTGTCAGAAGTTGCAGTACCCAGGCTGCTCTGGGAAACAGGATTGGTGTGTTTTTCCTTGCTGTTACCATATAGGATTATAGAGATGGTTCTCTAATATATGCTTCCTGTGTCCACACCCCCACTTTGCTTTCTGAAGAGAAAGCATGTTTTCCTTGATTTCTGGGACCTGGGGTTATTATGGCAAATACAAAACTTGCTTGTCAAGAAATGCCAGGAGACAGAAACAGCTTCTCACTGGTCTGCTGCTTGTCTCTGCATCTAGATATAATCATTGTGAGGGCAGGAACCATTTGTATAGAAAGTGCATAGAAAGTCAGACATTTCTTAGTACAGTTCCCCCCCAAAAAAAGATAACCCAGTGGTTGATATTTTCCTATTCAGATCAGTAACTCCAGGTTAGTTAAGAGGATTTTCTGGGAGGCACCTAGGAATTCCAAGAGGCATTTGAAGATTCCAGGATTTTATAGAAAGTTGCAACTTTAGGATTGAGTGGATCTCTCTGTTAGAAGATTGGAACATGGCATGGTCACTTTTCTCTGAAAAAGGTTTCTTCTTGATTTGCACCGTCTGATAACAGATGGGTACAGTGAGTACCGAGATGCCGCCCACTTTGAAAGGGGGAACTTCCCCAAATGTCTTCACAGGTTCCCTGGCATGGGTGTTAAGCTCAGGTGATAAAAGTGAAACAGGCCGGGTTCCCTCTAGAGAGTGGCAGAACCTCATGAGCCCAAGTGGCCATGTCCTGTCCAAAGGAGGCAGGAGCTACTCAGCAATTCTGGGAGGGACAGGGCCCTGGGTTGTCATGGGATCACGTTTTCAAGAGCCAGGAATCCAGAAATGGCCACAAAGTATCTCAATTCCTAAACTTTGGCAACTAATTTTAAAAAATAAAATTCTAAATGCTGTGGGCCAGACTAAACCTCTAGGATAAATTTTATCCACTCCAGTTGGGAAATAGGGCCCTACAGGAACCCATCTGGAATTTTTCTGTTTCCTGTTGAATTTAGGGGCTGCCAACAACAGGGAGCACATTTATTTTGGTCATAACTTGGTAACTGTCAACTCTCCTTCGTGTAAAAGGGGATGTGGAGACCGGAAGTTGAAAATCCTACAAAAGCACGCTCAGTTAAGATTTTAATTTGTCCAGGAAACAGATGGAGTTCGTCTTGAGACTGTTGCCCAAGACATGGGGGCGAGTCAAAGTTCACAGACTGAAGTTTAGCAGAGGCTGGTCAAAGGGGATGAATTCACTGCCCCCTACCACCAGCCCTTCTCCAGCCCATACCTCCAACACATACAGCATGCCTTTTCGAACAGATTGAAATTATTTTGGCAGGTAATGCAGAGATAAGGAAACTCCAAAAGCAGCTTTCTCTGTCTTGTCAGGGTTTTATGAAAAACACTAAGCCCCAGATCCTCTTCAGAATTCACTGACTGTCAATTCAGTTCTCCCATCTCCCATCCCAGACTTTAACCCGCCTTGCCTTTCCCTTTCTCTCTCTCTCTTTCTCTGCTTACCTAAATATTTCTTAATTGAACGGTTTGCTGTGGAGCTTCCTTATAGCAGTTTAATAGATGAACTCATCTGAGCCAGCCTCAAATTTCAGATTAAAATTCCTTCATCCCGAAGGCAGCATTATCAGGTTGTTGGAGGCTGTTTTCAAACCTTGGTTTTGAATAGCAGCGGCTCTGCATTAATTTAACCACTAAGCTAATAAGTAGGTTTCGTTTTGTTATGCTAAGCTTTATTGCTTTTCTTTTGATCAGAATGGTGTTGTTGAGCAAAGCAGCAGACAAGGCATTCTTTGATGAGGGAATTAGCGCTCCATTCTTCCTCTATTATTCATAGCACAGTGGAATATGTAAGTACCTGAGGGTGTCAAAGGAGCGCAGGTTCTATTGCAAAGTGCTCGCCTTGTTTCTCTCAATAGCTGACTATGAGATGATAAACCGCTTAATACACTGTGCTAATTGGATGAGAGCAAAAAGAGATGGGAATTAAGGCGAGGCAAAAGGAGAAAGTGCAGCCAGCCTTCAATTCACTCTTTCACCACTTTACCAGCACCAAAGGAGGCACAAGCTTTCTATAAGCAGACTAGAGGTTTTGTGCAGAGATAAAATGAACGTGTTAGTGGATTCAAGTAATACACTAATTATTGCACAGTATAAATACCACTACTGGTTTTATAACAGGGAGGTAAACTTCTTTTGAGAGGGTTATAGGATTGCTTGGCAGTGGTGTAGAACCTAATAAGGGCCCAGAGTAATAACCCCTTGGATTAACAAAATTGCTGCTTGTAGAAGTATGATTCAGGCTTTTATGAAGATTTCCGGAGAATGAATAAAAATGACTGAATGACATTTCTTAATGTATAACTGGTAATCGCTCCCTTTTCTTTAAAGAAAAAAATGTATACTTCAAACTGGACTGTTAATAAAGTCCGGGGACAACACAACTTTTTCCTTTGAAAAATGCTTCTCCCCCTCCCCCCACCCCAGTCAGGTAACAGCTTTTCTTCTCCCCGCCCCCCAGCTAGGCTGCCACTGTCACTTAAATACATAAGCAATTGCTCTGTGGAACTCAGTGTTCCAAAATACCATTTTAGGCCCCATTTAAGACCCCCTTCATTCAGACACACTCACTTTTGTGTATACGCATACACACATGCTTACATACATATTTTTTCCTCTAAAAGCAAGTTGAACTAACTCATGTATAATTTCCTTCCCTCTACCATCAGCCACTTTTCCATTCTAGTAAGATATTTGCACTCAAAACGGTATGAAAAACAGAGGTACAAGTGCCTTATCTCTTGGTATTACAGATCAAAACCAACAATAATAAGTGTTTCCCCCAGTGGGGGCGTGGTAATAGAAAAAAAAAATGGGAAACTGGCTCAGGCCTATACTGGTGACTTTAACTGAAGACTGGGTTTCAAGTCCTGAAACCTTCCCTTTGGTGATCACTCTCCCTAATTCATCCACTTTCTATCTTCCCCACACAAACCTGAGCTGTCCTCCCTAACTGTCCACAGTCTGGCTCATGGGTAGCTGGTGACTGAAGACTACTTAGGGACATCTTTTGAAATTACTCTGCCTACTACTCCTTGCCTTTCCTTTCCAGGCCCATTCAGGATCTGACTAGCCTGTCTGAAAAATGTAACAAATTAACTTGCCCTTTCCCTTCATCCTTCCCACAGAGGCAGAACTGTGCTCCCTCACCCCAAGATGCTGTGGGGGTGGCCCTGGGAAAGCAGGTGGTGGGGCATTCGGGGCTGGGGGTGATAGGGAACAGCCATGCCCCCATCACAGGGGCTCTCCTGAACTCCCCTGGGCTCTGCATGGCCTCCTCCAGGGTGGAACAGGTTTGCTTAAGGTTGGGGAGGGGGGTCAGCCGCTCCCAGCATTGTGACTGCGTTCCCAGATATTGGGGCCAAATTGGGTCGCCATTCATTAATAATGCTCACAATAAGATTAAATCATTCTGGAAAATCTCATAAAATCCCCCTAAGTACGCTCCAGTGGCTCTTTCCAATCCCCATCATTCAGCACTTGGGGAGGTTTGGAAGGAGAAGAAAATTGGTTTCTTTGCTTTTAATGCTGCTTTGAAAAGATACTCAGAGTTTGTCATGCGTGACATGTCACATGTTTAATGTGGACTTGCTGGAAGTCAGGGGGTCTTTAGCGTGTGATATTTATGGGGAATATTAAGTGCAGAATGAGGTCCCTCCAGCTGGGGAAAGTTGAAAGAATAGGAGGCCCAGGACCGGGCTTGTTTGCGGCATCAGAATGACATAGGATTAAGAGTTTGTAAAACAAGGAGAGGGGTTCTCATTGGCCGGTAATAAACGTAATCCTTGGAGGTAATTTCACGCAATTTGCTTCTGCTCCATGGAAGGGTCAAATGAGAAAAAATGACTTAAAAAAGAGTTCATTAACAGGAAGAATGGTACTGTTTCTCATATACCATCCAACTGGCAGCCTGGAAGGGGAAAAGAAAAAAAGCCCTACCTAAACAAAAGCCAAAATCAACGGAAAATTGATATTGACCACAAAAAAAAAAAAAAAAAAAAGCTCTTGCCCTCAGGCCCCTCCTGCGCTCCGCAGTCCCCACCCCACCTCAAACTCCTGAGTAGCCCTGTCCACCCCAGGAACTCGACCTTCACCCCAGGAGTCTCTGTGGAGTCTGGTGAAGGCTTGAGACACTCAGATCTCGGGGAATGTCCTAGAAAGTTCCTGCTGAGCCTGCAACCCCCGGGAAAGGAGTGTGCGGCGGGAAGGGCTGAGCAGAGGTAGTTGGCGCCTACTCCCCGTGCCCGGGGCCGGGCCCTACTATCGAGCTCCGCCCTCGCGAGCCAGAGCCGGGCCGGGTGACCAGACGGCCAGGATCCGAGGAGTCCCCTCAGCCTTGGGCCCCGCGGGCGCGCTCCCCAAGGTGTCCGGCGGGCGAGGGGGTTGCGGCTTGCGGCCGGGCAGGCGAGCGGAGGACGCCCGAGGCTGAGGGCGGCAGCTGCCGAGCCTTCGCCCACCCCGAGTCGCCGCTGCCCGCTGCCCGCCCCGCACCTGCCCCCGGCCGCGCACGCCTGCGCCCAGAGCGGCGAGGGGACCTCCCCCTTCTCAGCGGCGCGTTCCGGGAGCGCACGTGGAACCCGGCGGGCCCGGCCCGGAGGCGCGTCCGCGCGCCTCGCCGCCACCAACTGGCCCGTGGCCGGGCCGGGCTGCGGCCCTGGCTCCGAGAGCCACGCTAGTCACGCCGCGGCCGCCCCCCTCCCGCGCCTGCCCCTCTCCCCAAAGGTCCAGCGCACTAATTACTACAAATTGAAACTAATTAAGCTTCTCTTCCCTTTCCCAGCACCCTGGGAGCTTTGGCGAGACCCGGCCCCCGCGGGCGGGCTTACACCAAACGGTCCCCCGGGGGGCGCCGGCAGGGCCCGGGGGAGGGAGAAGCTACCGGCGCCTCCGGCGCGGGGAGGGGTGCGCCCAGGGGGTTGCAGATTGCGAATCTGCTAGGGTCTCCTCGCGAAACCTGAGTTGTTTAGATTTTTTTTTACAAGTATGTACATCTCCCAATGCCTGGATAAGTGATGTAATGACATTTGTCGAGTTAAGATCTGCCACTTGGATACCCCTCGCTGCCTTTCCATCACTGTTTCTGCGTTCTCTCTCCCACTGTCTCCCTCCCTCTCTCCCCCCCAACCACACACCCTCCCACCCCCCACACACTCCCTCCTCCCTGCTCCCCCTACCCCCGCCACAGACCCTCCTCCCCGCGCGTGTACCGTGTAGCCCGGCCCCTCGGAAGCCAGCGCCTGGGCTCCTCTGTCGCGCCATTACCTGTCATCTCGGACTGCGCACTTCCTTGTACGTGGCACTTTCCACGAACAGTTTGCTTCGCCTTCCCAGCTAAGACTCCCCGCTCGCTTCAAATTTCTTGTCTTCACCGTCAACGCCTACAGTAGACTCACCCACCCTCCCTCAAGCCCACCCCACCTCCGAGGCCCAGGCCCCCCAGCTCCCACTGCAACACGACCCAGGAGAGCCGAGATGCACGTGGAAAGCTCCGTGGCGGCAGCGATCTCAACCCTTCTTAGGAAATCCTACGGATCCTTTGAGGATCACATTCAAACCAGGGCCCTCTGCCAGGAAAACGGGAGTGCAGATAAACCCTGGGGGAGTCGGGGCGCAGGAGCCCACCCGCGGTCTTTTGGGGGGGGGGCCCTTCTACTGTCCCCTCAGCTCCTGTAGAGAGTATTCACACTTCCTTTTGTTAAACATATATTTTTTTTTATTATTTTGAGCGTGACACTTCTCCACTAGATAGCAAGGAAAAGTGATAACAATTACACATTACACAAAAGTACTGTACCATTGCCTTTATCTTGAAGGTTTCAGAAGCCTCTACAGTTAATAAGTTAAATAAAGAGCTTGAGTACATAAATATTTGTCTAGGAACCCTACCGTATCTACAACACAGTAAGAATCTACAGGAGGACAAACTTTTACCATACCACGCTGAGTGCAATTGCGTTATAACATTTCAAATATACAAAGCTCTGTTCTTTTTCTTTTTTTAATAACAATGGTATGTACAGAATCAATAATCACAGTTTGGTGACTTCAACAGTCCATATTCTAGCAGAGTATTTCCCTTTGGTTTGATATAAAAACCTTGGTTGATGTATGATAAAGAAGAGAACAAGAACAAGACGCCCCTTTCCGTTAAGTGCACTGTTAGCTATCTTACAGATTCGCATTCGCTTCCCCGCCGCCCACGGCTAGGGCCACGCTGGGAAGATCAACTTAGAGCGCCAAAATGTTATTAGGGGGGTAAAAAAAAAAAGCTAAGTGGGGTGTCAGGAGGCAGAGAGGTTGGGGTTTTAAAATTGTTAACTTCAATACCAGGTGACTTAGGGAGAAAACCTCCCCGATATTTTCAATAAAAGAACGGGAGAGAGTGGACGTTTGAGTTGGAGCGAAGTAGGCAGGGGCAGGGGCAGGTGGACAGCCAGCCGAGGAGGTGCCACGTCCGGGTAACGCCGAGGGCTGCCTTGTCCGCGTCCAGGCTGCTGCGAAGGCGGCTGCGCTCTCCCAGTGCCTTCTCGGGAGTGTGCTGGTCCTCTGTTTCCATTTGGTCTTGAGTGGTGCTGAGTGAGGTGACCTTTCGGGTCGCGCCCGGGGCGCGAGGGTGGAGGGGAGCCTTTAGCACACCTCCTTGCCCGTGCTAGTGCCCGGCAGGATGTTGAGCTGCGTCAGCTGCGCGGCGTGCTCCTTGGCCTTGAGCCTCAGCGCCGCTATGCTCGAGGCGCGTCTGTCTGCGGCCGCCGTGGCCGGGTCGGCCAGCGCGCCCGACGCCACTGCGCCCTCCACGGCCGGCGTGGGCTGTCTCAGGAGCGCGGCCGCGGTCGACGCGCTGGTCAGGGGGGCCATGGTGGAAAAGAGCCTGCAGGGAGAGCAAAGCAGCGCGGTGACGCCCCGGGAGCTGCGCGCAGCGCCTCGTGCAGCCGTTCCCGCCGCCTTTCCCCGGGGGAGCAAAGGGCGCCGCGGCTGGGGCGCAGGGGCGCAGGGCCGGGGCTGGGGAGTAGCTGGAGGCGCGCGCGGGAGGCTGGGACGCTCTAAGGGTTTACTAGGGCAGGAAAGGAACAGAGCGGGGAAAAGACCGAGGGTCCAGATATTCCTGGAGGGACCAGAGCCGTGGCGGAAGCAAGCCCCGAGTCCCCGAACCCCACGGCCCCACTGCGCGGATTCTGGGCTTTCGCTTAAGAAGGGAATGCACTTTAGACTGGGAGTTCCAACTGCCTAGAATACTATTTGCCGACAGAGAGAAGAGAGACAAAGAGAAAGGAGAGAAAGGGAGAAGGAGAAAAAGAGAAACACAGGACAAAGTGGGAGTAAAAGTGAGAAAGACCTGTGCTGCACTTTGCACTCCTTCTGTAGAGCGCCTTCTCGGCCCGGGGCTCCTTTCGCCCTGGAAAAGCTGGTCTTGTTTGCCAGCCTTCCCGCCGCCACGGCCGCCCTCCTGCGCCGGGCAGAGCTGCCAGAGCCCGACCGACGACCGCGAGGTGGGGATGGGGGCTCCCGCCTGTTGATTTCCGCTCGCCAGGCAGCTTTTACCCGCGAGCACCGCATTCCCCGCGCCCCATGCAGTTACCAGTACCTAAGAGCCCCCAGCCCCGCGCCGCCCCGCGGCCCCCGCGTGCGGCGCGCGGCGAAACCCAAGTGTGGGATCCAGTCCGCGAAACCGCCTCCAGAAGGCGCCAGAACTGACCTGCACGGCACTTCCACCCTCTGCACTGCACCGCGGCAGAGGCCGAGCCGCCCCTGACCCTCAATGCCGCCGCCACCACCACCACCACCCCTGCCGCTAACTCCCAGGGCTTTGGCTCCGGCCCCCGGAAGGCCAACTCAGGGTTTCCACGATTAGAAATGAGCCCACGTGGGCTCGAGGAGCGCCCCCCCCCCGCTTCTCCCAAGCCCACCCTCCACCTCTCGTGCCACCCCCACCGCACCCTTCTTCCAGCCTCTCCAAATGTCGCAGCTGGTACTCCAGCCATGGTTTGGCAACTTTTACAAGTCACTTGTGAGAAGAGGAAACGGAGAGGGTGGTGGGCGAGGGACATTTTCTTCCCAAAAGAAATAATGAAGTGTGGCCTGGAGGGGGCGTAACATGCTCTGGTTCCACCAGGTAAACTGAGTCACTAACTACACTTCAGTGCACTTTCTGTTTACGTCATTGGTTGTTACAAGAAAGTAATTTTTGCTGAGTCTTTTCTGAAAATTTTCTCCAAGATGATTTTTTTGTTAAGTGGTTGCGCAGTTGGATGAATCTATTATTTCTTTGTTCTCCCAAAGAGAGATCATTGAAGCTGCATTCAGTTTTATTTTCACTGCACTTTCCAACTTAATACATCTCTCCTTTGTTTCTTTGTGTGATTATACAGACTTTTAATTTCATCATTCGATGTTCATTTAAAGAAAGGGATTTATAATATATGATGAACCGTTTCTTTGATTTCGTTGTCTTGTGCTGCTCTGGGGGTCCGGGATGAGGGTATGGTTGGCAGCGGATCACTTGAATGACAAGGAAGGTAGAGTCTGGGGAAGAAGAAAGATTTCTTTGGACCCAGAGGGCCTTGGCCCCAGGGCTGTATTCCTCTGGCTGCCAGGCTTTGGGGAATGAGGAAGGATTTTTGCAAAAGTTGAAAAGTCATCCCAGCTCTGCAGCCTACACCTGTACCCTTTTACACACACACCACCTTTGGTCTGGGCTGTTGCTGCCTTCAAATGGTACTTTAAAGCTTTCATTGAACACTTCCAATTTCTGTGGTTGCTGTTGTTGCCTCTGCCCTTTCCTCTGCCGTTCAGTCCCAAGCCATTCCCTTCAAGATCCGCACTGTTTAAAGCAATATTAGAGATTATTTTCTTTGGCTAAGTCTCAAGTTAAGCCAAAGAGGAAAGATGTGTGTTCTCCCTACCTATCTCTGGCCTCCTCCCAGGGCCCCAGCCTCTGTGCGTGTATGACCGAGACAGACTCCCCGAAGCCGCAGGTTACCTGCCGAACGCAGGGCTGATGAAGGCCGGGTGCCGGAACACTGCGGCTCCGAGGAAAGTGCTCAGGCCCAGCGGCGCCCCGCTGGGCGGCAGGCTGGCCGAGCCCGGAGGCGGAGGTAGGCTCGGGAAGGCGGCGGCGGCGGCTGCAGCAGCGGCAGTCCAGGCCGAGTCGAGCGCGGGATGGTGCGGGGGGAAGGGGCTGGCGTCCAGGTAGGGGCTGAGCGGGTGGGTGGCCGGGAGCGGCCCAGGGAAGGGCAGGCCCGGGGGATGGGTCTGTGCGCCCGCCTTCTCCCGCTTGCGCCACTTCGCCCGACGGTTCTGGAACCAGACCTGCAAAGCCGAGAGAGGCAGGGGTCGGCGCCGCTCCGGCCGGGTAGGCGCTCCGGGCGGTCCCAGCCTCTTCCCCCCGCGCCGCGGGCCCTCCCTCCTTTCCACTGCAGCCCTCGCCCACCTCGCCCCTCTGCGGCCTCAGGTTGTTCAAGGACACGTCTGGGACCAAAGGGGCAAAGAAAGAGGGCCTAACGTAAAGTCATCCGGAACTACCGGGCAAGTGAACCCTTTCCAGTGGACATTTTAACTAGCCTGGTTCCTTTCCAAATTTAAGAAATGGTTTGTTGTATTTAGAAGTGAGGAAACCAAGGTTTACATGTCTGCGCTGCCATTTGCTTGCTGTGTGTCTTTAAACAGGTCACTTAAACCTCTCTGAACCTCAGTTTTCTAATCTGTAAAATGGGGATAATGAAACTTTACTCATAAGGCTGTGATGAGGAATGAGTCAAATAACGCATGTGGAAGCTGGCATTCGGTGATGACTCCTGGGAACAGAGAGCCATCAAGAGAAGGATGCACAGCAGTTTTCCGTGACATATCAGCTCTTTTCACCTATTTCGGGTTTTCCCAAGAGGTGACAAAATCTTTGCTGTCTGTTGAAAAGGGAATCAGGGAGGTGGTTCATTTAATCTTTCCAGAAATATTTACTGAACACCTATGAGCACTACCCTATGTTTGGGGGCTTGAGGGGAGTTGGGACTGAAGGAAGAAACACCCACGATAATTAGCAAACAGGCATACAGTTTAGGAGGCAATTGTAATGAAGCGTGGGGTACACAGCCTGCTATCTGCAGGGGCTCCATGCAGGGCCAGGTTCTACCAAGGAAGGCAGTGACTGCATGGATCAGGTCTACAGTGATACTTGGACACAGAAACCAGAGTGTGGGATACCTGGAGACTGGGCACATCTTCATAGCTAATTGGTCCTTTATTTCTTCTGGGGATGTGGTTTAAGTAGGTTATTTAAGTAAGATAGTTGTAGGTTGGGGGGAGGTTTTCAGCACAAGGTATCTTCCTAATTGTTAATAGAAAGCAGTTTTAGTAGAGACCTTTACCTGAAATGTGGCAGCTACCATGGTCTAAAAATAACTTTTAGGAGCATGAAATGCTTTTTATGTGACCTGCTCATCACACCCACAGCTGAGAAGATACGCTCCTTCTCCCTTGAAGGCATTTGTATTTTTAGGGCTGAGTTTATGCCTGCACACAAGTCTAAAAATTAAGAATGAACTCTGTATAGAGTTATATTAAAATATAATGTAAATGATCCAGAGGTATATGTTTTTTAAAATGTTAAGACATCTATGCCTTTCAGATACACACTGGGGTTGTCGTTACTAGCACTGGTGTCTAGGTTTGGTTTGACTTCTAGACAGCCACCTAAGACAAGAAAAATTGAGAATCCAAGTCGGTTGATTACTTAGAATTCTGCCAAAAGGGGGCCCATTGATAACATTTCACAGCCCTCAAATAATTTATTTGAGAATTGCAGAAACATTCCAGTGTGGAAATTCAGAGACTTGAAAAAATAAGACTAGAAGGGACCAGGCTGGGTGGGCAGCTTTTGTGTATCCAAATCTGTCTAGACAAGAATACCCGCCACTCCTCGATGGCAGTGAAAGGAGTAAAGGGGGGTGGGACAGTGGAGGCAGAATGTCCTCAAAGAACATGGAAACCTTCTAGAGACAGATCGGCTCTCGGCTCAACTGCAATTATCAAGATGTCCCCCTGCAATTCCTCATTATTGAATTAATACCTCTGAGGCCCCCCAAAGGTAAACGAAAGGACTCTAATAATTCATATTCACTTAATTACATCTTCTCCAGTGAATAGGGAGAGAGGGGAAGGGGAGGGGGCGCTCTCTTTCTTTTTAAAAGTTATTTAACTTTCCCACGACTTGTTCCCCTGAGCAGAAAATGCAGAGTTGCTGTCACATCTCTGTTTGACAATGGAGAAATGTGTCAACAGAAAGGAGGGGACAGGCCTCATCATTAGCCCTCTAATGCAAGAAGCTGTTGTGTATTAAATGAGCCATATGGAATTTATTGTGCTTTATCAGCGCTTGATTTTGACTGTAAAGTGATTCACTCAGCTCCTAACCCAGGGACATCTGTTTTCTGTTGGCCATCGGGGCTGCCCAGTGTTGATTGTCTCTTTGGTTATGGGGCCTGGGTTCGGAAATGCACTCTGGTATGGGGCTGCAAACACCTTTAATAGCATTGCACTCACTCCCTATTAGATCAATGTGGGCTCATTGCTATAAAAAATGGGAAATCAAATAGCATTAGCCAGCTCCTTGTGCGGGCGGAGGGGAAATCAAACAGCATTTTGCCTTCAAATGACCCTGTTTGTTCTAGCACTAAGTGGGCTTTTATGAAGCCCGATTGGAGACTTAATCGCAGCCAAATACCTGCTTGGAGCTGAGCGGATTTGTCTAACAACCAAATCCATGCTCCATCCCATTATTTCAACCAGGAAGTCAGTTCGCAGATTGTTTCCTACAGGGGCTGTGGACCAGGGGGCTTCTGAGCTGCAGTCTTGGGGACCCTGAAACCCCTATTCTGATCCTGGACTCCTTCCACAAGGCTCCCAAACCTAGAAACCTTCCCCTTCCATCTCCAAGATCTTCATATTTTAATATCATTTTGTGCAGGAGTCTTTAGGTTTATCTTTCTGATTCTGCTTCTCTTTATGAAGGGGGTCTCTCAAGAACCCCCTAATCCATCAGCCCATCTCTTCCACTCTTCCCACAGCCCACTGTCCCTCCTCGCCTCCCGCTCTGCAGTGCGGCTCACCTGGACCCGGGCCTCAGTCAAGTCCAGCCTCATGGCCAGTTCCTCCCTATAAGAAAGCAACACACAGGCAGGAGGTCACTGCAGGCTCCAGCAACCGCCTGTCAGCCACCTTTCCTTCGCTGGCATCCTCTTCCATTAGGGTCTAACATACACCTGGGCATCCCCACCCCTTCAACACTGGAGTGTCTTCTATTTGACTGCAAACATGGAAACACAATACACTCCCAGATACAGGAGGCTGTCTATTCTATTGCATCATATTATATTCAAGAGTGACAGTGGTGACTTCTTGACTGCACAAATCTCGGATTCTCTCTCATTCTTAAGCCAGTGTTAGATAAGACACACACACACAGTGCTTATAGCCTCTTTTGTCCTAAGAGTAAATGGGAGAACTCGCCACTCAACTAAAAACATTTCTTTTGCCCTCCTTGTTGCTTTCTGCCTTCTTTAAAAAATGCTCTCTCCCCCTCTCCTTCCTCTCTCTCCAGCTCTCTGCCTTTCCTTCCATCTCTCTCTCTCCCCCGCCTTCCTCCCCCCCTCACCCCCTTAGGTCATACTCCCCATTACCCTCTGGAGATATGTTAAGCTTGTTAAGAGTTCAGTGGGGTAATTTTTCGATTAAACAAAATTCTGCGCACCTCCTGACTCCAGTGCCCACTACAAACCCTGCCCATCTCAGGGGAAGGCAATTTAACTGAAACCCTACCCCATCATTGCAGTTATTACTGCGACAATTAAGGCAAATAGGAAACCATTAAGATGCTGTAAAACGGCTTACAACCTGTTTACCGAAAATATGAGCGCGACGAGAGTAATTGGCTCTCCAATCACTAATATGAAAGAGCGGGGCCTGCCCCAGCCTGGGACCCGGCCTGGCCCACACCTGGAACTTCAGGACTGGGAGAAAACTGGTTCACTGGAGAGCTTCCCGCTGCTTCCTGCTACAGTAAGCATCAGCAGATCTAAAACCCCCAAACCACACTCCTGCCTGGGTCCCGGCAGGAGCCAAGGGGCTCTAACTAGCCCCCTGGGTGGGAAAGAGGTGGGCATGGGGTGGTGACAAGCAGACACCCCTCTTCGTGTACTTTGGTTCCCCTGGAGAAGATAAAAGGGCAGACCTGTGTGCCAAGCAACATCACATCATTTTCTTCTTTTGAATTATATGTGTGTGATAAATGCAAAAAGCGGGTTGGCCGCTTAGCTATTTGATAGAGACAATTACTTTAGAATTTATTTTCTTTTTTAAAGATAATGAAAGGATTGGATGACACAGGGGAGGGCCAAGTTTATCTCGGGATGATCAAGTTTAGTGCTTCGCCCCTAGTCAGATCTACTCTTTTCTGTTTCTGGTTAGGAGACAGTTTGGCAATTAATTGCTAGGCCAACTACCCTTGAGCGTTGGCTCAGGCCTCCTGAGCGCTAAGCAATTTCTCCTCGCCTTCAAATGGGGCAGGCAGCTTTCCGGGGCTACTAAAATGCACATTGAAAAGTCGTACACGGCTCGTGCGAAGGTGGGGCTGCTCGAGCTTGACAAGCCCAAGTCCGGGCTGACTCCCATCCATTTTTCCCTCCTTGCTGGGGAAGTTGGCCCTTACCTGGCTCCTCGCCTGAGCCAGACCTTAGCTTTAGGGTGGGAGAGGAAGGCCCCCTGCCGGGCCGGCATCCCAGGTATAAATAAGCCGGCCCTCAGGGGCCCAGTCATCTCACAGGTACATCTTTCCCCCAAAACTCGGGTGAGTGGGAATGGAGCGGATCCAGGAGGAACACCCAGGTTTAGACACCAGTCAGAAGGGGGAAATTCCCCCCAGCTGTTCTGTCTACTGCCTGCCAGGCTCCCAGCAGTCAAAGCTTGACCCTGTAAACCCGCGTACAGTAAACCAGCACTGGTTTAATGTGCGCGGAGGGCCAGAGGACAGCGATGAAAGGGGAGATTCTGCTCGGTGCCTCCGCAGACCAAACACTGCCCAGTTCTGACTTCCTTCGGTTATTCCAGGAGTCCTCAAACGACAGAACTTGGATCTTTTTAACGGCCTTCTCTGCAGGCGCGGGCAGCTTCACTGCGAACTGCGTAACTGATACCCACCAGGCTCCCGGGGCATCAGGCGGGGAGGGCATCAGGCGGGGAGGGCAAGCGCACCACACAGCGGCCCAAAATAGCCCCTGCTTAGCCCTGGCGGCGAGGGCAGGCAGCGCTGCTTGCGCCTCGCCTGGGACCTGGCGGGGACTCCGGATTGCAGCGCCAGGGGCCCTGACTGTGAGCGCTCGGGTGCGCACGTCTCCAAGGTGGCGCGTTCGGGCGCCCTTTGGAGAGGCCGTTTCTTTCTCTCTCTCTAGCTAAAACTTGTAATTAAAAAAATTAAACTGGAGAGACCTCGGGAAGGGAAAAAAACAAAAAACAAAAACCCATCCCGATCTTAACCTACAAGCCCAGAGTAGAGGGGGTGGGAGGGTGTTTTTGGTCAACAGGGGTTTGGCCACTGGGAGGGCGCGCCTGGGGTGAGTCCAGGAGCCAAGTCCCTGCCCCAGCCCCAGGGCCTTGCCCGCCCACCTTCCCTCTCCGGGAGCCACTCGCGCCCTCCAGCCGCTGCTGCCACGATCACCCCTCGCGCGTACCTGGTGAAGACGTCTGGGTAGTGCGTCTTCTGGAAGGCCCGCTCCAGTTCCTCCAGCTGGTAGCTGGTGAACGTGGTGCGGTAGCGCCGCTGCTTGCGCTTCAGCAGCCCCTCCTCTGAGTCGCTGCCGGCAGACAGGCACACGCTGTCCTCGCCGTCCTTGCCCTCCGCGTCCTCCGGGTGCAGCAGCAGCTCCTCCTTGGGGGACAGCTCCCCGCCCTCGGTGGCCGCCGCGGCGGCGGCGGCGGCGGCGGCGGCGGCGGTCACCGCTCCCGCGGCGGGCACAGCGCAGCGCCGCGGTTCCTTGAGCAGCGCGCGGGCGTCGTCCTCCAGCAGCTCCTCCTCGTCGTCCTCCAGCAGCTCCTCTTCCTCGTCCTCGTCCTCGTCGTCCTCCAGCAGCTCCTCCTCCTCGTCCTCGGCGCCCGCGCCGCCGCTCGCCGCCGGGGCGCCGCCTGGGCCGCCGGCCGCGCCGAGGCGCTCGTCCGGGTGCGCGGCGCCCCCCGGGCCGCCCAGCTCGTCCAGCGCGGGCGGCGGCGGCACGAAGGGCGCCCCGTTCTCGCGGTACGACTTGCTGCGGCTGATGCTCACCTGCGGCGCCTGGCTGATCTTGAGCGTGTCCCAGGCCGCGGCGGCGGCGGCGGCGGCCGCCACGGCGGCCCCGGAGCCGTCCGGCCGCTCCCCGGGCCGCGCGCTCGGCGGCGGCGGCGGCGGCGGCGGGGCCTCCCCCCGCGGACCCGCCGTGGCCGTGGCGGCCGCCGCCGCCGCCGCCGCCGCTGCCGCCGCCGCCGCCGCGGCGCCCTGGAGGAGGCGGCCCCCGCCCGGGCCGTACAGGCGCCGCAGCTTGGGCGGCAGGTGCAGCTCGGCCTCGAACGGGGCGCTGCCGCCCTTGGGGGAGCCTGCGGGCAAGGGAGAGCGGTCAGCGCGCCGGCCGCCGCCGCTCCCTCCGCTCCCAGGCCCCGATGCGCGCGGCGGCCCCGCACCGCTAGACTCCGAGCCCTGCCCTCCTTCCCCAGTTTTCTGGCTTTTTCTTTTTCTTATCTTATTACATCTCTCTCTTTCCCTCGCTCTTGTTTCCTTCTTTTCCCCTTTTCTCCTCCTCTGTCGGGCCTTTCCTTTCCCTCTCTCATTCTTTCATTTCCTTCCTTCCTTTACTTCTTTCTCTCCTCGCCCCTCCTTTCATTTTAAATCACTTTCTCTCTCTCCCCGTCACATTGTTCTTTCCGCATCTTTCTCCTCTCCCTTCCCTTCTCTTTCTGTATACCCCTCTCCCCTTCTTCCTTCCCTCCTCTATTGTTTTCTTTTTCTTTCCTCTTGTCCTCTCTTTTCCCTTCCCATTTCGGGGCAAGAGGGAATCTGCAGACATTCAACAACTTTTTAAAAATCACCACCACTCTGAAAACTTTGCGCACGACCTCTGCCCTCAGCTCTGCCACGCGTTCCCGGCTTCGGGTTGGCGTGAGGGGCCACTGCCTGGCGGGCACCGGGGGAGGAGGGAGCGGCCCAGTGGCCCTGAGTGAGGACCTGGCCCCAACAGCCCCCAGTAGGAGGGGCGGGGGCTCCTCGCCCAGAAAAATCGTCCTGGAGAAAATGGGTTCGGAAAGGCCTGGGTGGGGACGTAAGGGGGTGCAATAGGCACACAGCGCTCCTTCCCCTCGAGGAAGCGCCTGGCACAGGTGCCACTGCAGGCTAAAAAAAGAAAAGGAAAAAGTCAGTTTTATTTTAAACGCCCCCTTCCCCGCTGTCCACTCCTGTCTTCCAAGTGACGTTGCGGCTGGACCGCTGGTTTACAGATTTTAAAAGGCGAAACTTGGGTGTAACAGTTTCGGGGCAAAACGTCAGTTGTTCTGGAATTTTTAATTTTAGGGGAAAAAAGAGCTTTTAAACATCTCAACTCTAAAAAAAAAAAAAAAACAGCAGAGGAAAAAATAGCACCCAGAAGCCGGCACATTTCATACACTTCAGATACAAGAAGGAACATTTGGGGAATCCCAGGGAGTTGTTTTCTGCAAAGCTTGGGTTTAAAAGATCACAAGTAATCTACAATTTTAAAAAGAAGAAAAAAGCAGAACACCTCGTATAAAGAAATCTTCCCAAGAGGAAAGGCCAAGGCGCACTCCGCCTGGAGTCCCCATTCACAGCTTTTGGGGTTCTTCTCGTCACCAAGTTCTTACAAGAGTCCACCCGGCTCCTGCTGTTCTTGGCCCGTCGCCCCTCTTCAAAGCACCCGCAAGGCCACCAAAGGGGGTATTTAAACGACCTAAGAACCAATACCGAGAATCTAAGGGCCCTCGAAGCAAAGCTTGGTCTCTGCTTTTTCTGGAAGCAGAGAGGGAGGGAGAGACATCCCCTGGCAAGAGGTTTACCGCTCTCTGAGGTGCCAGGCCTCAGAGTTGTTCCCTCTTTTCTCCTCTTTCTCCAGTTGGACAACCGCAGGCCCCTGGCCCCGGAACATCACACATCCAAACCAGCGCCTAGCACCCTTTGCAGGTGCTCGGCAAGCACAGCCTTACCTTGCACGGCCTTTTCCTGGTCGGTGCGGCTGGCCAGCGGAGCGGGCAAGCTCTGCGCGGCTCCCAACAGCCGCATTTTGCACGGGCTCCTCCGGCCCAGGATGCTGTCGATGCAGTAAGAGGAGAGCAAAGTTGGAGATTTACTTTTGCACTCGGGCCTCTCGGAGCAGCCCTCGTCCTGGTACTGATTGCTCATGGCTGGGGTTTTTTTTTCCCCTGGGCGCAGAGAAGCGGGCCGCTGGCTGCCTCTCGGGGCGGGTGGGATGGATGGGTGTGTGTTGAGGGGGTGGGGTTAGATGGCTGGTTATAATGGATATTATTGCGACCTCTGTGCCTCTCTGCCTCTCTCGGTCGCTGGCTGCCGGCTCCCGCCCTGCCTGCGGCCGGAGCTCGCCCTCTCCGCGCTCAGGACAAGCAGTAACAAGTGTAGTGAGCAGCGGGCGCGGGGCTCTGGAGTCTCTCTCCTCCACGTGCTGAGAGGCGCGCTCTGATTGGCTCTCGCCAGAGGCCGGGCTGCTCCGGGCCGAGCGCTCCCGGCAAAGCCCGGACTGGATTCCGGAAAAGCCGGCGGTGGAGGAGGGGCGGCAGCAGGCACGCACCCGAGCCAATTTTATGTTTATTTTTTATTTTCAACTAGCAACTTTCTAACTATTCCATTCTGTTCCTGCCGCCCCTCCTTTAACCCTTTAGGGCTAGCCCGAAGCTCCAGCGTATTCGGATGTCAGGCCAGTGGGTGCCATTTGGGCGGCGTGCGCCCCTTCCACCAAACCGAGGACCTCACTCCCTTGGAGGCAAGGCCTTGAGGCTTGGCTCGCGTACGGACGGATTTGGCCCTTTTCAAAGCCAATGTTGCGCTCCCAGGACAGTGCCTTGACTTCAGTGGCCCTCAGTCACCGTCCTCTTTAGGCCGGACGGGCCGCCGGGGTGACGGCCGCCGGCAAACGTCTGTTGTTAGGGCGTTCAGTGTTCTCTTGTGGCCTAGCGCCTTGAGCTGTTAGTCCCATCCCTGAGTCCGGCGGTTGCTCTCTTTTTAGTAGGGTCTCATCACCGTCTTCAACTCTGCAAAAAGTCCCCTTAAAGACAAAGGTCTGCCGAAGGCGCGCGGCCTTCTCTAGAGCATCTGCAGAACAGGAAGGGATGGGCGAGTGTCGGCTGCGAGAAGGGGCGGCTGGGGACAGGCCCCAAGAGTCTCCCCCTTCTCCCCGGACACGCTTCCCTCTTCTCCCCATAAGTTCGCCTCTGTTAGGCCGTCACCCTGAAGCTGGACACTCTCAGATCGCGCGTGCAGGGAGCGGGACCTAACCGGAGCCCCCGAGCGCTCTAGGGTGGGAGGGACCCAGGTTCGGCCTCAACCAAATCTCAACGCTTAAAGTTCTGAACTCTCCCCCTCCCCTGGCAAAGGCGAGAGAGCGAAACTCAGGGAGAAAGCATTTGTTTTTCTTCTTCCCCAAACAGCTTCCAGCGCGTCCAGCGCTGAGAACCGGGACCCAACTCCGACTGAAGTTGTGGCGAGCCCGGGCGAGGGGCTAGCACGGGTGCCCTCTTTTTCTGGGTGCAGGGCCCAAGGGATGGCAAGGGGCCTCGACGCTGGCAGGGTGGGGGCGAGGGTGGTGGATGGGAGAGGAGCCGGGGAGGGGGAATCCACGCCGCGTTTTCCTCTCTCAACCCCTTCAATGTGTCAGAGAAAAGCGTTTTACAGAGGATTATACTTGAATCACTTACAGTCAGTATTTAAAAATACAAGGATGCATAACTGGGATTTTTTTCAGCCATAAACATCTGCATAACTCTTGGATGCTGGTGGGTGGGTGGCAGACAGATCAGGCTGGCTTGGCAGGAGCATTCAAGACACAACTGCAGGGGATGAAGGGTTAGGAACAGGCACATCAATAATGTTAATACTAATGTGATCTTACTAGTACTATTGAGAGCTAGACGAAGAGGATCTGTCTCTCGGTCTGTGTCTGTCAGTCAGTCCATCTGTCTCCGCTCTCTCTGGCTTTTAGTTTGAGTCGCACCAGTTTTTCCTACACTTGGATGATGGGAGTTGGGGGCGAAAGAGAACGCGAGCTCTCTCTGACATTGGTTTTCTTTTAAGCCCTCTCTGTTGTTCCAAGGCCCCTAGTATCTTCTGTGTTTGCCTGCATTCTTCCTTTTCTAGTCTCACCCACAGTTCTGTTATACAGCCCCGTTTAGCTTTAAAGTAACATTCTGCGCGCTGATTCCCTCCCCCGCCCTGAGTGCCCACTCCCAGGGTGCGAGTCTCGACGGAGCCGAGAGGCGGAAAGACGCGTAGGTCTCCTCGGAGCGAGCCTCCAGCCGCGGGAGCCTCGCGGGCGTCCTTGCGGCTGGTCACTGGGAGAGACAGGGGCACTTTTCCCTCCCCGACGGGCCCCGCGTCGGAAATCTACAAGACCCGGCTGCGGGTGGCTCCGTGACTTCAGAGTCACAAGCCGTCACACGCAAGGAGTGGGTTGAAAATGAGTCCACAAGAAGATGGTGTTAAAGAGAGACACAAACGCACAACTCATTTCTGAGAGCCTAACGGGGTTTCAACTCGGTGGAAGATTTCTTAGCTTCCGTCCCCCTCCTCCCCTTTCTGCAGCTGTTCTCCTTTTTTTTTTTTTTAAAGAACTCGGACTTTCTGCTGGGGTGTATTCTAATTTTAATCATCCACTGCAAAAAGGGATGTTAACATAGAATTTCTGATTCTGACTTAATGACCCCTGGAATTAAATCTAATTCTATTAATGGAACGTAGCGTCTTTCTTTGGGAAACCTGGTGCAAATACTAGCATTGTTTTTTTATCTTGTGTATTTTTGGTATTTTCGAATCAATCTTCCCAAGTGAGGACGCTATTGGGAAAGCACATCCATTCACTTCGGGAAGAGGGGCCCGACTCAGCTCTCTTTACACCCAGCGGCCCTGAAAAGATCTTTGTCACAATTCAGCACCCAAGTTCAAAATCTGCAGTTGGCTCTTGCTATTCCTGAAATATTATATATATATTTTTTTTTAAAAAGAGAACTTTTCTAACATACCCATGGGGAGACAATCAGCTGATATCTCCACAGTGTCTAATCAGAAGCTGGGTTTAAGATATGTGTGTGTTATCCTACATGTTAGTTTAGAAAACAAAATGATGCCTCTAATATATAAGAAGAATTTAATTAATTTGTTGAGTAGGTAGACTTTTCAGGATTGGGCTATAGCACTATGTATAAAAGAACTTTTAGTTTAGCCAATTTCATGTTTGCACTGTTGGCAAGATGACACTTTGCTTTCTTTTCACCTCACTTTCTCCACTTTCTTTTACCCACTAATGAAAAGGAATTTCATTTTAGTAATAATATTATTCACGTTGGTACTTTGTTACTCACCACTCCTGGTTCCTCTAATCTTTGAGGTCTGTAACTGTTGGTTTTCTTTTCCTGGGCTGCCTGGAAAACAATGGTTTGCAGTTCATCTGCGTTTAAAATCAATCACTAAGATAAAAATGACAATTATGGCCGGAAGTGAGGGTCAGAGGTGTTCAAAACTGTTGTTTATGGTGAAAAGAATGAAGCTTGTCCCCCGGATTGGAAATAATAATTACCTAGAAGAGGCGAATGGAAGAAACCTCTTTCTTTTCTGTGGTGAGAGCTAATTCTACACCGTAGTTTCAAAATTATATTTGCAAGAAATGCGGGATAAGGGGGTGGCAGTCAGATGTTATTATCCAGGAAAAAAAAAATGTTTGGAGGAGAGTTAACCTTGCACACTTTTCATTTGAAATGTTTTAATTTATTGTGCAATATACACATAGATAAAGCTGTGATGGGCTTCCAGCCACACCGGCCGGCTCAGGTCTCCTTCAATTATGCTCAACCTCTTCAAAACATATATTTAAACAATAGAAATAAACTTCACTGGAGTCTGGTGACCAATTTGGAAGCCATTGGAAGGGAAGACAATAAGTCCTGATTACACGCGAGGATTCTCTGTGATGTGATATCCCCTTTGCCAAGTCATTTTGCTGTTTTATTTATTTCTTTTTTTTTAAAACAAACTTTCATTCATTTATGGTCTTCCGCAACCTGCTAATTTAACACTGGAGCGCGTTATTGCAGTGTTAGGAGGAGAGAAAGAGGGAGAGAAAACAACAATACTGCAATGATCCAAATGATACAGTAGAATTATAGCAATTATAGTTCTACTTGTGGAAGAAAACCTTGCTGAGATCAGGCAAACAAACTGAAGCCTTGTGAGGATAACAAGCGTCGGGATTGACAGCCGGTGCTGGGAAGAGCCGGAGGGCACAAACAGAAATATTTGCCTCCCCCCCATCCCCCCCTTAACTCCAACCAGTCCAGGTTAACCTCCTCAAATACTGCTTTCACAGTCTTATTCACTTCAGGCTATGCATTTCATGCACAAACCGAGGTCTCTCCGCCTGGAAGTCTGTTAATAGGAGGAAATGTATCATAATCTGCGTGCCCCTCTCCTTCTCTGCCCGCTGCTTGCCCGGCACGCCCTACCCCTGCCTCAGTTCTCCCCACGGCTGCTGGGATCTGTCTGTGGCCGGTGTTTGTTGAGGCGTTTACCAAAGGAGCACCACGTGGAAAGGTCCAAAGGGACTGAGGACGTAGATTTGCAAGGAAGGCTCCTTGGCGTTCGCTATTCCTTCCGTCTTTGCCGTGTCGTCCGCCTGAGCCGGGGCGGGGGGCGGGGGAGGGGGTGGGCCCACCGTCAGGGCTCGGCTGGGAGAGGTTTGTTGGGAAGCGGCGCCTTGGGAAGGGTCGCGAGGACCGCGGCCGAGCCCTCAAGGTACGGACGCGTGCGTGTGATTACTGTGTTAAGACAACTCCCCTGATTGTCAAACTTCACCACTTTCGGTTACCCGCCAGCAGCCAGGGGCAAGGGGCCAGGGGAGCAAGAAGCAGAGAGAAAACAGCTCCCCCCGCCGCCCCATCACCTCTGATCATCCGTCCAGGTGGCCCACCGAGGCATTTTCAAGCCTGGCTCCCAGCAGAAAGCCAGGCGGGACGGTCACAGCCTCACGTCTGCCCTCGGGGGGCTGCGGGGGAAGGGGGAGCGGTCCCCTCCCGCGGGCGAGAAGCAAGTGGGTGGGCTGTCACCCCGATCCCTTCGGTCGGAGCCCCCCATCTCCTGTCTCACCCACCCCCCACGTTTCCGGAGCGGAGAGGGAAACCTCGGCTCCCTCTTAACCACCACCTGGTTTCCTCTCCATCGCCAGACGGCGGGACCCTGGGTGCTTCCAGGGTCGAGGCGTCCCCAGTGCAGCCGCTACTCTATAGCTGCTACTCCAGACGCCCCCGGACGTGGAGGGAGCGTGGGTAGGAGCTCCGGTGCGGAGTAACTAGGGACCCGACGCCGGCGTCAGTCCCGAGGCCCCGCAGACCCCGGCTGTCGGCGTTCTCGCAGCCGAGGCCCGCTCGCTCGCTCGGCTCGGCGCCACGGCCAGAGGGCGCCCCCTAGCGGGGGTTCGGGGCGGGCCGGGCCCTCCCGCCGCAGCCTCTGGGGATTGAAGTTGGCAGATCCCCGCGATCCCGCAGGAATGAATGGGGGAAGAAAACAAAAGCCTTGGAAACATTTCCAAGTGTGCAATAAAAGACCCATCTGTACCTTTCTTCTCCAGCGCGTTTGTGGTTAATGTCCCCCCATGAGCGCGAGAAGGGAGATAATTGCTGGGTGGATTCTTGCTGGCGAACCTCAGGAAACACTGGCCGAGAAGTGGAATAATTGGGGGTGGCGCGAAGGCAAGCGTGCAGAGGCTGCAACACCAGCCGGAAAGTTGAATCCGCGGTCCATGGGCTGTTCATGGAGGCCTGGCCGCCTGCGACCTCACGCTCACTCCTCAGTCCTGACTGTCAGTCCTGACTGAGGAGTCATCTGAAGATGGGTACTCTGATATTTCTTTTCTTTGAAATCGGTCTCTGTGGCACCCCTACACTTCTGGCTCTGTGAAATCAGCCCCCTACTTCGTGACTCTAGAATACCCCACCTTCGAATTCTAGGGTTCTCCTTTTTTTGACTTGATGACCTTCCACCTCTGTGATTCCTGACTCTGGCTCTAGCATCCCCCCACCTCGCACTTGATGACTGACTACTTTGTTATTCCCCTAATCGGGCCACCACCCTGCATCTCCCCAAGGAATCGGAATCTTTGCATCAGAAAATCTTCGAAGCCCAGCTCCCAGCGCTCTCCACTACTCACAAATCCCCTACCCTTCTTGGTGTGACTAGAAATGGAGAAGAGAGGCAGCAGGGTTCTTGTCCAACTCTCTTTGACTGTTCTACCTGGAAAAGGTGACTTTTCTTGAAGCTCTTAGAACCTCTGGTTAGAAAATTATTGATGAAGCCTTTACAAAATGCCCAGTTCATATCGACTTGTTATTTCTTTTGCAATGAGTGTGTTAATCCTAACTCATCAATCACAAAAACACAAGTCCTGCTTCTCAAGACCTGAGTGTCTGCAGTCTCAAATCCTCACTCCTGCAGGATTTTCAAGTCATACTAAGGCCACCAAAACACATACTAGGTTAAGGCCTAGAAAGAAAGAGTCCAAAAATTGAAGTGATGGCGCTTTACAGCCTCTTATTTTGCGATGTGTCTCGGTAATTGGGAAGTTCAACACGAGGCTTTCCCTGCCCATAAAAGGCTGGTATTTCAGAGTTAGGGGGAGCAGATGGAAGGGGTCCTGTGGGAAGGGAGGCGTGGGTGTCCCTTGTTTAATTAAGACTTGCATTGTGTTGAAGGGAGGAGGGAAGATGCCGAGGCTGAACAGCGCTCTGTTCTCTTCATCACAAAATAACCTGCGAGGAAGAAAAAAAAAAAAAAAAGCCCACAAGTAAGACAGAGCCAGTGGTTCTGGAATAGATACTATTAGAATCGCAGTGCCTCTGGAATAAAGATATCTCATTTCCTGCCGCAGATCACTTACCCGATCAGAAAACACAAATAGCTGAACAGAATGGGAGAAAATAGAGGAGGAGGACGAGGACGAGGACGAGGAAGAAAGGCCCCCGGAATAAAAATAACTGCGCAGAAGGGCTTACATTCCACGCGCTGACAGGCGTCTCCTCCAAATCTGGGGCGGTCCCGTCCTCTCCCCAGAGGGCCCTCCTTCTGCCCCCCGAGTTTCCAGCCCACCCGGGATCGTTTCGAGGACACTCAGCGTCTTTGGGGGAAGGGAGAGGCTCCCGAGCTGAGAGGAGGGCGACGATGGGGGAGAACGGGGACCCTCAGGGCCCAGAGGCCTCTTGGAGAGGCAGAGGCAGGGCCGTCCCCAGGGCACCGCTGGGCTTCGGCGGCCTCGGCTTCCCCGTCGGGAGAGAGGCGCTCCCGGGGCTAGGGGAGCTGCTGGACGCCCCGCGTCGCGGCCTCTCCTCCCGGGATCCGAGGCCCGGGGGTGCAGAGCCGCAGCCGCGCCCCCAGTGGCCCCCAGAACGCCGAGACGCCGAGAGGGGAGGCCGGCCCCGGCGCCCGCCAGAGGGCGCGGCGGGAGCAGAGTCGCCCGGCCGCCCCGGGGCAGGGCCGCCGCCGGAGCGCGGGGTCCAGGCAGAAAAGCCGCGGGAGCAGAGCTGTGCATCAGCTCAGGCACGAGTGCACCGAGAGCCAGCCGAGGCGGCTTTCCTTTGGGGTTTCCGCGGGACGACCCCAAAAGAGGTTCCTTTACTGGGAAATCGTGGGTTTCTCACACCCGCCTGGCATCTTGTGTCGCGTGCCTCTGAACCTCACATTCCTTCCCGTGTTCACATTTCGTGGCCCTTAGCACAGTCCCTGGCACCCGGGAGCAGCTGAGGACATCGTGCCTGAACCCGGGAGCTGCTGTGGGGGTGTAGAAGGTATTTTATTGGGTCAGATGGCATTTGGTTGCTTTATTCTCGTGGGGGCGGGCCCCTTTTTGATCGAGGCCTCATTCTTTCCTCAATCCTCGCTTGACCACCCTTGGGGCCAGGTCGTTGTTCATTACTCTCCCAGCCTAAGGTTTGCAAGGGACTAGTGTTCTCAATCGGAGAATACCAGGGACGGCGGAGCATGGTGGGCTGCCGTCTGTGGGGCCGCACAGAGTCGGACACGACGGAAGCGATTTAGCAGCAGCAGCAACAGGAGATTGAAACCAATGTATTTTGCTCAGAGAATCTCAGAAAGGTTGGAGAGAAGTGATTGAAACCCACAGTTCAAGTCAAATTTAGACCTAGGAAAGATTTTTACTTATTTCTTTTCATGGATAATGGACAGTTGGCTTATCTGTCACTGTATAGTCTCCCTAACAAACAGCTCCAAGTCTATAATCTAACAGGTATAACATTTCCCTTTTCTGAGAAACGAAGAGACCACCAACACTATCTTTTAAATAGTACAAATAGACAACATATATGGGGGTCTTGTTTTTGTATCCATTCAGCCAGCCTTTGTCTTTTGGTTGGGGCATTCAACCCATTTACATTTAAGGTAATTATTGATAAGTATGATCCTGTTGCCATTTTCTCTATTGTTTTGGGTTCGAGTTTATACACCCTTTCTGTGTTTCCTGATTGTATGGCAAAACCAACCAATATAACATTGTAAAATAATTAGCCTCCAATAAATAAAAAAATAAAAATAAAATGTGAATAGTAAATAGTACAAATAGAAAATGCGGTTGTTGACAATTTCCACATTAGAGAATCAATCCCAGGCCAGCTCCCTCCTTACTTGCTTTCTGTTACAGGCCTGGCTTTGGGAGTAGGGTGGTGTGTACCCCACACTGAGAGTTGTAAACAAAGACTAAGCAAAAATATCCAGAAAGGTCTTTTTACTCTTTGCCAATTGCAAAAGGGGCTGATCCTTAAAGAGAATGCCAGACCTTTCTTTTACCCACTTCCTTTTATCCCCTCCAGAAATATGGCCCACTTAGGTATTAGGCGTCACACAGGGGAGAGAAAAAAGGGAGAGGAGAAAGTTGTTCAAAGACACTCATGTCTCTGTGAGGTGTCGCTTGTTCTGGGTACATGTTGAGTCATTGTTTTCCTCCCCAGATGGGCCTTGATTTTGGAGGATTCTTCGGCATTTGTTTGTCACCTGCAAATGTTTCATCAAAGACAGGAAGGGAAACTGGCCCAGGAAATTCCACCCATCTTCATCAGGACCAACCTTTGCCTGGTTCTCCTCACCCTCCTCCTCTCTTCTCCAGCTTTTGGGGTTGAAGCATTTTGATGTTATTTATATAAAGGAAACAACATCAGAGTAACCTTTTTATTGCATTCACTAAAGGGAGATTGAACTATAACTTTGAAAATTGTGACATTCCAATGAGAGCTATATTAAACTGCTTAACAACATTTTGAAGGTATCATTGGTATTTTCTGTAGTGTAAGTGAAACAAAGTTTTTCACAGCACATTGGGTTTAATACTAAAAAGCTCATATTTAAGACTTCAGCTATTAAATAGTAGCGAGGAGAAAGGGAGATGGTGAAGTAGTACATGGAGGAGAGAAGACAGTCCTGAGAAGAACAGCCGACATGTAGTGAGTGCTCACTATGTACCAGACAGTGTCCTAAGAACTTTTCACACGTTAGGATTCATTAATCCTAACGACAGCCCCTGCCGGGTGTTTCTGTTATAATCTCTCTCTGGTACAGATGAGGAAATTGAGGTACAGAAAGAGTGACCAGCTGGTCCTTGCTTTCCCGCTGAAAGGCCTGCAGATTCTTCATTCCTGGGCAAAGTAGGATGGTTGGTTGCCCCAGGCACTGGAGGGAGGAGTCTGTCCAAGGTCACGGAGCTGAAGTCAGAATGTGAATCCGAGCAGTCAGACTCCATTCAGCAGCCCTTACCTCTGAATCCTGCCCATTTTACAGATGAGTAACTTGAGGGTCAGAGAGGAGTGAACTGACCTGTCCACAGTTAAACAGCTTGCGGGGGGTAGGCAGGAAGGAGATGATACCCGGGGACCTGTGAATCACATCTGTTCTCTACTCTTCACTACCTTCTATAAAAAGAGTTTTTGTCGAAAAGCAGGTAGCTTTGAAAAATATTAAAGATAGAAATGAGACCAAAAAAAGAGAGTATCCAAGGAAAAGATGTACATCAAATTCAGACACCTAGATCATCTCTCCCTGGCAGTATTAGAACACATAAGAAAAGGAGGTCACTGATACTGTAAACACAATTTATAATGAAGGACAATTTAAAAATTGCAATAAGCACACAAAGAAAATAATTACATGGAACACAGGGCCATCAGGCAGGGAACATTTGAACTCTCTAAAGCACTTGGTGTATGGTTCCCATCCCATAATTGTTCAATCATGATGATGAGGGTTCCACCTCACACCAGTGTCAACTGGCAATCCACCACCCCCATCCTCCCACCCCCCGCCGGCATTCAGTGTTTCCAAACAGCTTTGAGTGGGCCCTTTGGACAAAACTTTGAGAACCAATTAGACTCTGGGCCTGTAGTTTGTAAGCAGCTTGCGGAGCTGGGCATTGGCCAGGAAAGAACGCTGGCTCTCTCGGAACACAACACATTGTAAAAATGCAGCTTGACATCAATAAAAATAATCACTATTTGATGTATTTGTTATAATTATAGGTCATTGCTCAGCGAGGCTTCGCAGTTAGCAAAGTTGTGATTTGGCCTCTGCCCCACTGGTGGGGGAGACAGCGAGGCTTCGGCACCTCTCAGAGCCCTGGCGGGCGTCCTGAATGACAGAAGCTTACGCACAACTTCAGAGAAGAAAACATTTTTGAAATGACGAGCAAACTGTGAGGGAGTTGCCACCATAAACAGTAAATGTGTTAAAGAGTGGAGACTTATGCAGAGCTAAAAGAGGGCAGGTGGAGCGCGTTCTCAGTTTGTTCGATGTGAAGAAAAACACTGGGCTGACTCCATTCTGGTTGTGCAGAGCTCAGCGTGCCTTGCTGATTGTTGCTGTTTTATTTCACATAAGCACCCGGGGCTGTGTGAGGATCAGGGCTTGAAGAGCCAAAAGACTCAGAGAAAAAAGGTGAACAGCTGTGGTTCTTGTCAAATACAAAGCCTTTATCATTGTTTCATCCTTCCCTCATATTGGACATTTGTTATTTTAATTGTTTTTGCTTTTATTAATACAAATAACATTATAATGAAACCTTCTGAGCACCTAACTATCTTCTTGCATTATTTCCTTTAATTTCCTGAGAATGGGATCACTGATCAAATAGTGTGAACATTTTAATGTCTGTTTCAAAACATTGGCAGAATTTTCTCTTACTAGTTAAACCAATTTACTCCACCAGTAGCAGTATACAAATGTATCAGTTTCACTGCAGCCTCGCCAGCATTATGTATTGCAGCTTTTTTTTTCCCCCTCAAAACTTTTTTACTTAAATCACTATATACTTGAATCTAGTTCCAACTGCAGGCTGGTAATATTCCTCCCTAGCCCCAAAAGTTCTATCTCTAGCCCTTCTGAGTAATTTGAACTACCAGTAAGTGTCAAGGATAAATGAGAAGAAAGATCATCCTGAGGCAATATGCGTCTACCAAGTGTGGGAATGTTTTTGAGGACATCTGGGGAACAGAATGTACAGTGAGGAAGAACTTAGGCTCTGGAATCAGGGAGACCTGGCTTGGATCTCATTCCTTCTGCTTTCTGGCTGTGCAACCTTGGTCAACCTAATTAACCTGTCAAGACTCAGTTTCCTTACACAAAAAGCAGGAATGATAAAAGGGCCTGCAGCATAGTGATACATTGCAGATGCTAGATAGAAGCTAGCTGATTTTGTGTGCTGTACAGATCCTGAAGTGCATATTATTTAACATATATTCTTGAATACTCATTTTTATGAACTACTGACTTGAGATTGGAATTGCTCCATTAAAAGATACATACAGATTAAACTTTATAGATATGGGAAAAATGCTCTTTAAAAAGATCATTCCTCTTTATACTCCCTCAAATTGCATTGATAACACTGGGTATTTTTAATCTTTTAAAATATTATTAGTTTGATGAACAAAATGAAGTCAAGTGGGCCTTAGAGAGCATCACTACGAACAAAGCTAGTGGAGGTGATGGAATTCCAATTGAGCTATTTCAAATCCTGAAAGATGATGCTGTGAAAGTGCTGCACTCAATATGCCAGCAAATTTGGAGAACTCAGCAGTGGCCACAGGACTGGGAAAGGTCAGTCTTCATTCCAATCTCAAAGAAAGGCAATGCCAAAGAATGCTCAAACTACCGCACAATTGCACTCATCTCACACGCTAGTAAAGTCATGCTCAAAATTCTCCAAGCCAGGCTTCAGCAATATGTGAACCGTGAACTTCCAGATGTTCAAGCAGGTTTTAGAAAAGGCAGAGGCACCAGAGATCAAACTGCCAACATCCGCTGGATCATGGAGAAAGCAAGAGAGTTCCAGAAAAACATCTATTTCTGCTTCATTGACTATGCCAAAGCCTTTGACTGTGTGGATCACAATAAACTGTGGAAAATTCTTCAAGAGATGGGAATACCAGACCACCTGACCTGCCTCTTGAGAAACCTGTATGCAGGTCAGGAAGCAACAGTGAGAACTGGCCATGGAACAACGGACTGGTTCCAAATAGGAAAAGGAGTACGTCAAGGTTGTATATTGTCACCCTGCTTATTTAACTTATATGCAGAGTACATCATGAGGAACGCTGGGCTGGAAGAAGCACAAGCTGGAATCAAGATTGCCGGGAGAAATATCAATAAGCTCAGATATGCAGATGACACCACCCTTATGGCAGAAAGTGAAGAGGAACTCAAAAACCTCTTGGTGAAAGTGAAAGAGGAGAGTGAAAAGGTTGGCTTGAAGCTCAACATTCAGAAAACAAAGATCATGGCATCTGGTCCCATCACTTCATGGGAAATAGATGGGGAAACAGTGGAAACAGTGTCAGACTTTATTTTTTTAGGCTCCAAAATCATTGCAGATGCTGATTGCAGCCATGAAATTAAAAGACGCTTACTCCTTGGAAGGAAAGTTATGACCAAGGTAGATAGCATATTAAAAAGCAGAGACATTACTTTGCCAACAAAGGTCCGTCTAGTCAAGGCTATGGTTTTTCCCGTGGTCATGTATGGATGTGAGAGTTGGACTGTAAAGAAAGCTGAGCGCCAAAGAATTGATGCTTTTGAACTGTGGTGCTGGAGAAGACTCTTGAGAGTCCCTTGGACTGCAAGGAGATCCAACCAGTCCATTCTAAAGGAGATCAGTCCTGGGTGTTCATTGAAAGGACTGATGCTAAAGCTGAAACTGCAATACTTTGGCCACATCACGCGACGAGTTAACTCACTGGAAAAGACTCTGATGCTGGGAAAGGTTGGGGGCAGGAGGAGACGGGGACGGCAGAGAATGAGATGGCTGGATGGCATCACCGACTCGATGGACATGAGTTTGAGTGAACTCCGGGAGTTGGTGATGGACAGGGAGGCCTGGCGTGCTGTGATTCATGGAGTCGCAGAGTCAGACACGACTGAGCGACTGAACTGAACTGAATTATTGGTTTTATGAACATTTCTTTCATTAATAGTGAGGCCAAGTCTTTTTTCATGTGACCACTGGCCAGTTGTATTTCCTCTCCTATGAACTCTCTGCTTTGGATTGCTTGTTAATGTTAGGTACAGCTTATTTTACCAACATTTAGTGTTTTAAATGTTTACTAGGACTTTATGAAGAGCTGGCTTGAGACTCATTGTATGGTTATCATTGGTCTTACTTTTTTGTTTTGTTTATTTTCACGGTGTGGCTTGTGGAATCTTAGTTTTCCAACCAGGGATGGAACCCAGGACCCCTGCAGTAAGAGCACAGAGTCTTAGTACCTGGAGCACCAGGGAAGTCCACTATTGATCTTACTCTGATTTCCTTTAGCTTCTAAGTATAATGACCAGTGTTTCTTTTCATGAGTTTTATATAGCAGTGGTCCTCTCTTAGTTTGTTAGATGATTTGTCTTGTTTGTCTTGAAGGGACAAGAGACAAAGGCTGCTAATTGTCTCCAGATATCCATTCTTCTGGTGTTTTAGGCCACGCCATTAGAGAGAGATCACATGGAGAGGAGAGGCCATGAGACCACGATGAGGGTGAGGGGGTCCCAGCAGTCTGTGCAACCAGCAGCAGAACTGCCTAGCTGAGCCCATTCCACCCACAAACTCATGAAAGAGAACAAAATGGTTATTGTTATTTTTACTTATTTTTTGGTGGTTGTTATTTTAAGTTAGTAAGTTTTAGGGCAGTTTACTAGGGAGGGAAAGCACTCCATTTGTTCTTTAGTAACCAAACACTGATTCTTACCTCGACACACTGTGGTGCAGCTGAAAGACCACGTTTCTTGGCCTCTCTTACAGGGAAGAACAGCCAGTTTGACTAAATTCTGGATGAGGACATGTTGAGTGGTGTTTCTAGGAAGTCACCTTAAAAGAAAGGGCAGACCTTTTTCTCTGTTCCTCAAACTTCCTGCCCAGACAGATGTGATGGCTGGAACTCTAGCAGCCAATGGGAAGGGGAAGGGAACCATTTGGGGGCTTGGTTTAGGAGTTGCATACATTGCTTCTTCTTATATCTCAATGCTCAGAACCTAGACATATCATCACACTTAGCTGCAAGGGAGGATTGGAACTATAATATTTATTCTATACAGCTATGTGCCTGGCTAAAGCTAGAGAGTTCTAATATTATAGGTTGAAAGTGAAAGTGAAGTTGTTCTGTCGTATCCGACTCTTTGCGACCCCATGGTATGTAGCCTCCGAGGCTACTCCATCCATGGGATTTTCCAAGCAAGAATACTGGAGTGAGTTGCCATTTCCTTCTCCAGGGGATCTTCCCAACCCAGGGATCAAACCCAGGTGTCCCACGCGTTGCAGGCAGACTCTTTACCGTCTGAGCCACCAGGGAATCCCCAAAGGGCTAGTATTTCCAAAGCACGTAGTCCAGTGATGTTAGTTTATTCTGTGTTGCTCAGCACGAATGGTCCAAAGGACCTGTGAAACTCAAGTGGGTGGCAAGGTTTCTGACAGGAAGGGCCCTCAGGACACCATCGTGTGAAGAGGACGGTAGCTGAAAGGGCTGCTTCTTCCTCAAAATGCGCTTGGTGTCAAAAGCCTGAAGGCCCCTGGCTCTAAAGCATGTGAGGCCGCTATGGTGGCTAAAAGCTAGTGCATAGCTCTGGGCAGGAGAATTTCTGGAATGGCTCATGGTTCCCCAGCACACAGAGAGGCTGGGGGCTCGAATGACCCGCAGAACCCACACGTGGAGTCAGGTTTGAGACCGGAAGTTCCTCCGGGATACCAGGGTGCTGCGGAAGAACAGTCACCAAAAGGCATTTGTCTTCCACAGCACCCTGGAGACCTACGAGTGGAAGGTGCTTAGTTGTCCCATCTGCCGCAAGCTGGGGTCCTGAAGGATCTGTGGATTTTAGGCCAGCTGGCGGTCAGAGGGCCCTCTAATTGGTCCCCCCGTAATCATCAAGGGGTAGCCGGAAGGGAATTGGATGGACCTGCAAGAGGGACGGACGGTGGCCGAGAAGGTTCCCACCGCCTCAACACACGAGCATGTTGTTAGCAGGAGGTGCACTTGAGTCCACTCTAAGGCAAACCTGTAAGGTCGCCAGATGGGATCTCATGTCCACAGCCTGTGGGCTGGCTGAAGACTGGTTACCCCTCTGTGTCCCGGCCTAGGTTATGGTTTGGGGACCAAAGGATGGGCGGAGCTCAAATAGTCCTGTTTGTGACCAGAAGAGACCCTGCAAATGGTGCAGGAGAAAGATGGTAGCCCAGAGGGGTCTCACTTCCCGAGAGCACATGTGGCTTGGGGCCGTAAGGACTCCAGGCTCCCCACCAAGCGAGGCCCATAGGATGGCCAAAAGGGTTTTGCATTCCCACAGCTCGGTGCCCACTGTTAATCGGTTGACTCCGTTTTGCTCAGCATGAATGGTCCAAAGGACCTGCGGAACTCAAGTGGGCGGCAAGGTTTCTAACAGGAACGGCCCTCGGGACACCTGCGGGGGTGGGAGGGGCAGAGGACGGTGGTCGAAAAGGCTCTTTCTTCCTCAAAATGCGGTTGATGTTGAAGGTAGGAAGGGCCCTGGGCTCTAAAGCATGTGAGGCCGGTATGGTGGCCAAAAGAGTTTTCAGAGCACAGCTATGGGCAGGAAAATTGTTGGAATGACTCATGGTTTCCCAGCACGCAGAGAGGCTGGGGGCTTGAATGATCGCAGAACCTGCGAGTCAGGTTGGAGACTAGAAGCCCCTCCGGGACACCAGGGTGCTGCTGGAAAAACAATCGCCACAAAGCATTTGTCTTCCACAGCACCCTGGAGGCCTGAGAGTGGAAGGTGTTTAGTTCTCCCATCTGCCGCAAGCTGGGTCCTGAAGGATCTGTGGATTTCAGGCCAGCTGGCAGTCAAAAGGCCCTTGATTTGTTCCCCCAGTAGTCATCAGTGGGTAGCCGGAAGGGAGCTGGACGGACCCACAAGAGGAAAGGACAGTGGCCAAGAAGGTTCCCACTTCCTCAGTACACGAGCATGTTGTTAGCAGAAAGAGCTCTTGGTTCCACTCTGAGGCAGGCCTGTAAGGTGGCCAGAAGGGAGTTCATGTCCACAGCATGTGGGCCAGGTGAACGGTTAGCCTTCTGCTCCTCTGCCCAGGGGCAGGTTGGCGGACCAAATGATGGGTGGAATTCTAGTGGATGGTCTGGTTCGTGGCCGGAAGAGCCCCTGAAAACAGTGCAGGAAAAGGATGGTGGCCCAGAGGGGTCTAACTTCCTGAGAGTACGTGTGGCCTGGGGCCCAAAGGACTCCCGGCTCCCCACCGAGCGAGGCCCATCGGATTTCCAAGAGGGGTCTGCATTTCCACAGCACAGTGTCCACTGTTAGTTGGTTCACTCCGTGAATGTGTTGCTCAGAACGTATAGTCCAAAGAATCTGCGGATCTCAAGTGGGTGGCAAGGTTTCTGACAGGAAAGGTCCTCAGGACACCTGCAAGGTGGGGAGGACGGTAGACGAAAGGGCTCCTTCGTCCTGACATTGCGGTTGGTGATGAAGGACAGAGGGCCCTGGGCTCTAAAGCATGTGATACTTTTATGGTGTCAAAAGAGCTTTCAGTACACAGCTCTGGGCAGGTGAATTACTGGAATGGCTCATGGTTCCCCAGCACGCAGAGTGGCTAAGTGCCCGAATGAACTGTGGAACCCAGGCGAGGAGTTGGGTTGGAGACCGGAAGGCTTTCCAGAACACCAGGGCACTGCGGGAAAGACAATCGCCAAAAGGCATTAATTCCACAGCACTCTGGGGGCCTAAGAGTGGAAGGTGTATAGTTCTCTCATCTGCCACAAGCTGAGGTTCTGAAGGATCTTTGAATTTCAGGCCAGCTGGCACTTAGAAGGGTCTCGAAATATTTCTGCAGCAATGATCTCTAGCCGGAAGGAAGTGGACGGACCAGCAATGGGGAAGGATGATGCCCCAGAAAGTTCTCACTTCCTCAGTGCAGGGCATGTTGTTAGCAGGAGGAGCTCTTGGTTCCACTCTGAGGCAGGCCTGTAAGGTGGCCTGAAGGCAGTATGTGTCCACAGCATGTTTACTGGCTGAAGCCAGGTTAGCCCTCTTAGCGCTTGTCTAATGCACTTGTCACCCTGCTTATTTAACTTCTATGCAGAGTACATCATGAGGAACGCTGGGCTGGAAGAAGCACAAGCTGGAAGCAAGATTGCCGGGAGAAATATCAATAACCTCAGATATGCAGATGACACTACCCTTATGGCAGAAAGTGAAGAGGAACTCAAAAGCCTCTTGATGAAAGTGAAAGAGGAGAGTGAAAAGGTTGGCTTGAAGCTCAAGAAAACGAAGATCATGGCATCTGGTCCCATCACTTCATGGGAAATAGATGGGGAAACAGTGGAAACAGTGTCAGACTTTATTTTTTGGGGCTCCAAAATCACTGCAGATGCTGATTGCAGCCATGAAATTAAAAGACGCTTACCCCTTGGAAGGAAAGTTATGACCAACCTAGATTGCATATTAAAAAGCAGAGACATTGCTTTGCCAACAAAGGTCCGTCTAGTCAAGGCTATGGTTTTTCCCATGGTCGTGTATGGATGTGAGAGTTGGACTGTGAAGAAAGCTGAGCGCCGAAGAATTGATGCTTTTGAACTGTGGTGCTGGAGAAGACTCTTGAGAGTCCCTTGGACTGCAAGGAGATCCAACCAGTCCATTCTAAAGGAGATCAATCCTGGGTGTTCATTGGAAGGACTGATGCTAAAGCTGAAACTGCAATACTTTGGCCACCTCATGCGACGAGTTGACTCACTGGAAAAGACTCTGATGCTGGGAGGGACTGAGGGTGGGAGGAGACGGGGACGACAGAGAATGAGATGGCTGGATGGCATCACCGACTCTGTGGACATGAGTTTGAGTGAACTCGGGAGTTGGTGATGGACAGGGAGGCCTGGTGTGCTGTGATTCATGGGGTCACAAAGAGTCGGACACGACTGAGCGACTGAACTGAACTGAATGCACTTGGGCAGACTGGGAGTAAAATGAACAGCGGAACTATAGTGGATTGTCCTGTCTGTGACTGCGAAAGTCCCTTCAATCCATGCAGAGAAGGATGGTAGCCGAGAGGTTTCTCACTTCCACAAAGCACAAGTGGCCTGAGGCCAGAAGAACTTGGCTCCCCACAGACACAGAGCCGTAAAATGGCTATAAGGGCCTTGTTTTTCCACAACACACAAGCTAGCCTAAGGCCATTGTGTCCTCTCCCCCAGGGCACGGTGGTTTATATCACACTGCCCAATCTCAGCCGTCCACCACTCTCGGTGAGTGTCTGCTCTGAGCTGCATGTTCTGGGCTCTCAACCTAAAATAAGGGGTCGAATTTAGGTATCCAAACGTCTAGGCAGAGAATGTCCAGGTCGATTTTTTTTAAAGCCTCGAGGGCTTGTCAAAAGAGGGGAATGTTTCCTTGTTAAAGTGTGTTCTCCGTTTTTCTTCAATACACTGTGGCTCAAAGTAAGTAAGACAAAATTGGTCTTTAATTTCATAGATACTGCAATCTGCTGCAGAGACACGAAACGGTGACTACACAGATAACTAATTGGTTTACTTACTGTATATATTGTCCGAGACAAGTACTTTGTGCTATGAACATAAACCGCAGGGGGACCTGACCACAGTATTGTGAGGGTCAGACTTTCTAGGTGAAGTGAGAGGCTTGAGACCTAGCAGGAGCTATCAGCCACGTTATCTCCATCGGTGGTGCTTAACCTTTAGTGTGCATCGCTAAACCCAGGGCGTTTGAGAAATGCCAGGGCTGGGCCTTACCCCAGGGTTATGTTTATCTCCCATGAGAGTGAAGAGGGTGGAGGTGGATGGTAAGTGTCGGTAGAGAGAAGAGTTAGTCAGACGGCCTCGCAGTGGGAAAGAATGCTGCATCTTAAAAAGCTAAGAGCGAGCCAGTGAAGTTGTAGAGGACAATGTTCATGGTAAATGGTACTCAAAGAATTTAGAGGGTCAGCCCATAAGGGATTTGGAGGTTCTCGTTAAGGATGCAAAATAATGGGAAGCCACTGAAAAATTTTAATCAGGGTGATGGATTGGGAGGGTGCAGAGTATACACGTGGCAAGACCCATTAGGAAACAACTGCACAGTATAGGATGGAAATGATGGTGGTATGATCCAAGGTGGATAAAGTGAAGATGGAAGCATTAGAAACATACTTTGGAAGTAAGTCAATAGAACTTTATGATTATTGAAGGTAGAGGTTGAAGGATACAGTGGTGTCTTATATGTCTCAGAGGTCTACCTTGAAATAATTTTTTTTTTCCTGAGATAAAGCACACTGGTGGTCAGATTTGGGAGAAAGAACAGTTTTGGAGATGCTGCATATGAGATGCCCTTGTTTGTATCATTCAGTTGGAGATGTTGGGCAGGCCACTGGATTCGTGGCCCTGGACCACAGAGGACATATATGTTTAAGGGTAAACACAGAGGACATGTGATGTGTATGTCTGGACCTTAGTGGACACACAGATATGTGGTCTGGGCCTCAGGACGTGTGGAGCTGGGCATCAGAAAATGTCCAAATGAATATTGTTAGTGTGCAGAGAGATGGTCCCTGAAACTGTCATAGGCATGTGGAACCAAGATTGCAAACTCCAGTGCCTAGAGGGGCCAGACAGGTAATACATGAGGATGCAAGGCAGATGCATATTTTGAGTCAGTGACTGGGACTGTCTACTCTAGCTGTATATTGCCATATGATAATTACATCGATTTTCAGTTGAGACCAGGAATCTGGATTCTACCACAAAATGTCTTTGTTTTAAATGCTGGCTCTATTTAAAAAGTTGATCGGGGCCAAATAAAACACATGCATTAGAAGTGGTTCACCTCTGTCATTTGAAGGGAAAAGTGTCTCCCACCAAGCTGTGAGGAATCCTGTTGAACGCAGAAATTCAAGAGTCTGGTAGGGAAGGATGTGCAGTGACCAGAGGGGTTGAACCAGGAGGGTGTGATGTCCGGAAAGGCAAGGCAGGAGGACATGGAGTCTTCAGTGCTCCGTGGTGACCTAGGTCCTGGTGCCTGTAGGATGGATGTAAAGAAACTACTAGCGAGATATGATTTAGGAAGTGCCCATGGTGGAAAACATTTGTGTGGCAATGCATTTCACTTTAATCTAAATTTAGGACAGAGCTTCAAGACCTTAACAACTTGTCTGAATTCACCATCCTGAGTAAAGGCTCATAAACACC
Source organism: Moschus berezovskii (assembly GCF_049115385.1). NCBI lineage: Eukaryota > Metazoa > Chordata > Mammalia > Artiodactyla > Moschidae > Moschus > Moschus berezovskii. The sequence goes on from NC_142489.1 coordinate 1,177,044, forward strand.
ATCCTGAGTCCCTTTCCTTCTACTGTCCAAACCTCACTGACTTTATAACTTAAAAAGTCTTGTTTTAATCTAATGAACAGATCTTGTTTTAGTCTTTGGATCTTGATTTGATCCAGAAAGACAGGAAATTCAGTTCTTGCAAAAAGTCATAAAAAACTGTAGGGTTTGTTTCCAAGTCCTCCTTTTGCTAGCAAAGTAAGCTTGAGTAGAAACTTAGAATAATAAGCTGAAAGATGTATCAAAGAGTGTCAGATCTCAGTTCTAAGTTCAGTTCTAGAGTGTCAGATCTAGGTTTCTATTATGGTTTACTAGAAATAGAACCTCTAGAGGAGGAGGCACATCAATGATCTGTGTCTTAGCTGCTCACACTGTAGGGGTCTGGCATGGACCCAGAAGAAGAAAAAAATCAAAGTACTTGAAAGTGATTTTAAAATGTTAGTGTCAACATGAAATGTTGATACGAAATATCAGTATAATGTTGCGGAACGCACCTTTGTGAGGCCAAACAAACTGAAGTGTCAGAGTCGGGAGCAGAGAAAGGTTGATTGCAGCGGGAGCCGAGAAAGGTTGATTGCAGGGCTGAGCGAGAAGAACAGGAGGCTGGTGCTCAAAAACCTGAACTCTTATGGTTTTCGGGGAGAAGTTTTCAAAGGCAAAATTTAGGGTGAGGGCTGAAGAGCCTGTGACTTTGTTCTCATTGGTGGGTGACGAGGTAATAGGGCCGTGCTCCAGGAATCCTGTGCTCAACCTGAAGTTACCATCCCCCACCTGGGTGGGGGCCTTAGTTCCTGCAGGAGGACTCAGATATTGTTGAGTATGTTCCTCGAGGAGGAACCAGGATGGTACCCCATCCTGCTGCTGCCCTGTTGTTTCTTGGCTGCCCCTCCCTTGTCTCCACATCCTCTCCTGTCCCTGATTAGAAACTGTTTGAGGCTGTCCTTTGGAACTCAGGGAAGGTCTTGGAGGCTGAAGTCTTTTTCCTATAAACAAGAGAAGGGGGACACAGAAAGGCTTTTGTATCCAGGAGGGCCCCACAGGGTCCTGCTCAGTTTCAATACTATGGTTTATCAATGTGAAGTTGAACTTCTGCTTTAGAAATTGAGAAGTATAGACATCCATGAATTATGTTACTCAATACTTGCTTACATATGCTACTGATGGGAAATAGCTTAAATGGACTATATACTTTATCATCCAAGCCAGGACACTTTGAATTGTGAAAAGAGGTGCAGTTAATAGTTCTCCAGGACAACAGGCAGAAGCTAGCACTGTCCAGGGTGCAGTGGGATTCATGATTGCCCCAGGCATATGTAAAATGTCCCTGGATATATCATTGTTTTGTCACCTAGTGTAACATCAGATCTGTGTATGCCAAACGCTTTCTTTTCCCCTTAAAAACTCATTCACTTGGATATGTTATAAGGACACCTCAGTTTCACAAACTGGAATCCTGAGCTAAGAAAAAGGACAGAAAATATTAAGCACAAAATTTCTAAAAGGCATTTAGAAATTCATCAGGATTTGCTTCCATCTAGCGTTTTTAACCTTAATGAGGTAGTTCAGTTTTTAACTCTTAGAGAATACTGTGCTGGGTGAAAAGAAGAATTGGATAAGTCTTGACTGAGAGGAAAGAAAAATATTACATAATGGAATTAACACGCTCAAGATGGTAGGTTCAGTAGCGTCATATCCCAGGCAAACTGATGTACAATGCATTTATATCCTCATGCAAGTAGATGAGATACAATGGTATGCACAGAATCTGAATGTTTTAAATGATTCATTTGGAGCCTGGCTCCAGCCCTAGCTAGCCCCTTTAGGCCCCAGTGATCTGGGGATTGGAACGTGGGATTAACAGGACAAGAATCTGCATATGTTTTCACTGTGTGAGTTTTCATCTTCTAAGTTTGGGTGGGTTTCATACCTTTGTTAGAAGTCTTGCTGGAATGTGATTGAATCCCGGTGGCAGCTGGTGTACTAGGCGAAGACACTGCTAAAGAGGGACATTTCTCCGTAATCAGGTAAGTAGGCAAGCTGGCCTTTGTTCTCCGCAGAGTCTGAAGTGCTCTCGGCTCTGCAGCATCGCACATGAAAAGCCGCCCATCTGAAGGGACAAAGAGATCTTTATTTCTCTTCCACAGTGCACAGAGAAAAGGTAGAAAGAGAACTGGAGTGTGGAGTTATTTCTTTGGGAGTCTGTGCGCTCCGTTTGAGCAAAGGAAATGCTAATGGAAGTTAGGTTCCTGCTAGGTTTCCTGTCTCACGTTGCTGTTGTTATATTATGATTTTGTGATGGGTCTGGGTGAAGAAGCGCAACCTCCCTCTCAGTGGCCTGGGAGGGAGGAGGGGTCCGTGCTCCCCTCCCCCAGCTAGAAGGAATGCCCCCCTGGCTAGAAGGAATGTGCCCTGAACCCGCTGGGCCAGGGGTTCCTCATTGTGAAAATCCACACTTAGAGAGCGATCACTGAGGACACAACACTGATTAAAGCGTTCAGCCTTTGAGTTGGTGGAAAGAAAGTTGCCATCTAAATATTTATTTTCAGGACCACTGTCGTTCTGTATGTAGGAGTGACCCTGCTGAAGTCAGTGGGAATATCTTGAGCACATTCAGGTAATAACTTTGGGACTGGCAAAATATTGGTCGTATTGGTTAGAGGCACCATCACCGTTTTATGCCAGTTTATTAAGCAAATAACACTAATTCTTGTTTCATTCGGATATTTTGAAAGTTTTTCTAACTACTCTGAGATCATGATAATGGCTGTATTCAGAGCAGTAGCATTTTTTGGTTGCTTTGTTATGGGTCCTTCCTGCATGGTGGTTGTGACACCAAATGGTGGAGAACTGTTTGCTACTACGTGTCCAATTTGAAATTGACTTAAAGACTCTAAATTCATACTGGGAAAAACAAAATGCATTGGAACTCCTTTGTTCATTTTGACGAGCGCAATTTTATGTTAGTCTTTTGGTCTGATTTTGACTTAATGTTTCACCTCAAATACATGTAGCAATTGAAGGAAGCTCCTGGAACACTTGATCAAATAAAGATGATGAACACCCATTGGTGAAGCCGCATCTGAGGGGGGGAGTAGGGCAGGGCATCCCAGAGCCAGAGCTTCCTGTGCAATGTTCAGTCATTCGCGCCAGCATTTCCTGTACAGTGTTCAGTTGTTTGACAAGTGGGCATTGGACACATACCTTAAATCGAACAGTTTCTAGCTTCTGGAAATGCAAGAGTGAAACTTGAGAGAATCCTGTTCAATGCAGGATTGTCAGTTAAAACGTGTCTCCTTCCTAACCCAGCCCTTGGTAGTGCTTTGGGGCTCTGAGCAGGGAGCAGCAGTTTAGGGGAAACACAGGAAGGTTTAAAGTCTTTTCTCCTTCAGCTAGGATGTCTTTTTCTTTTGAATTTTAAGTACAGAATATTCAGCACAACACTAGCAAGAATCTAACTGGATTTTGAGAGGTATGCATTTCTTCCAGATGGCATTTATCTTTATGTGCATAAGGCTCGGAATTAACCTCAGCGGTGTTCAGTTCAGTTCCTGGGGCTTCCAGTTCCTCTTGCCTTCTTTGGGAACCATTTCCTGGTGCTCTAATTCTGTATCTTGCCAAGTAGCAAAAGCGTGGAGAAAAACCCCGGAAGTAGCTTGTGGTGAAGTTGCAAGTTTTTTGGCTCTTCTCCAAACACTCGTGAGCTTCATTTGTGTTCAGATGTAAGAAAAGCCAACCCAGATCTCCTAATAATGCTTTATTTAGTGCTTAAACTTTAATTACAGGGTATAAATGATACCATTAGGAACCGATATCAATACTAATGCCACCTATATTATTATTTACTCGGCTGAAAACTAAGCTTGTTGAAATATATTTATTAACACTGCACCCTAGAACTACACATTTAAAGCTTAATTCTGTGGCTGTTCGTGAATTCTCAGTGTACTGCAGTGCTAGGGCTTCCGAGCTTGGGATACATTCATTATGAAAATGGAGTGATGAAGTGTGTTAGGGAATTTATTTCTCAGGTAACAAACACATGGTGGCTTATTCAGAGGAGTAAGCACCCCTCGTGGAATTAATTTTAGCCTCTTTAGCCAACAACGAGTTAAATCCAGCATTTATGATATATAAACTTTGCTCCTTAGCATTAAAATGTACCTTATTCATTCCTTAGATTTCTATTTGAACCATGGCTATTGTTTGTCACTAACAGCTAGCTTTTGTGAAGTTAATAAATGTGCATAATAAGGACATAAAGGTATGGAGAAGTAATACTGTAATCCTTTTGTTTGGATAATCAGTCTAATGTATGCAAATTAAACCTTATTAGTACTAGGGTTTTGTGTCTGCTTATCAAAATGTGCCATTTTCATGAAAATTGGAAGTCCATTATATAAAGTTATTATTAACAATCATTTAGGAATTATATACGGTATGCAAATTAAAGTTGATTACAACTAATTAAGGGCTTTCTTTGTTATTTGACCTTGTCTGCTTTTTATGTAAATATGTTTCTTTTGGTCTGGCATATTTTTAGACTCAGAAAAGTATATTAAGACAAATTACATTATGTATTTTTTAATATACCTTCGTGTTGCCATTGTCTGTGCCCCTCATTTTGCAGAGACACACATGATATGTAGAGCCATGCATCTTGCAGTTTGGGGATGGTCCTGTAGGTGAGTAGAATTCCAGAAATAGAAAGCAATCAAATTTCCCAGTCTCTTCAATAAGTTTAATGGAATATGAGCACAAATCCAGTATAACGTATAAACAGTCTTCATGCCAGAATGCCCTTTTTTTCCACTATTTATTGACTACAGTGAGTCTTGGGTTGCAGATTTCCAAGTGGAGCTAAGTAATAAATGATCATTACTCGCTTACAAGCTGCCTCACAAAACCTAATTGTTATCTGTGAAAGCATTCAGCTAAAGATAAGTGACTTCACCACAGAGGATGTAACAGGTCCAGTACCAGTGGCCTTTAGGAAGAACAGTGTGCTCTCAATGAAGACAGGGGAAGAATTTTCTCAGAGGGCAAAGAGGGAACATTGGAAATAAGACTTTTTAGCACTCACTAGGTCATACTTTTCCTTCAGCGTAATCGTTCTAGTTGTTTTCTATGAACAAAGAAGTTTGATACAGTGTCTGGAGCAAAGGATCCTGGGCACAAGATTTAAGTGCATGATAGAAAACACCTGTTAATAGTGTTTTGTTTGTCTTAAAGTATATGGGTAGGAAAAGGAATGGGGCAGATAAGCAGCTCAAGTACCTAGGTATTTAAAAGAGGCAAACTATTTACAACTCTTTAAAAGACCAACTAAGAGCCAAATCACTGTTGAATTAATGCAAAATTTGGATATTTTATTTTTTTGCTTTGAACACTGACAGTTTAATCTTTGAAAAATGTCATTTGAACTCTTATTGGGGTTCAAAGGGATTGAAAACACAGTTGAAGAATAATATACAAATAGAAAATTGTGTATATCCTACAGGTACAGCTTCTTAAGTTTTCACAGACTTGAGACTCTGATGTCATCAGGACCCAGATCAAGGAAAAATCATATCAATAGTACTCCAGTAGCTCCCACCTTTCCCATAAATCAGGTGGGAGTACATGTATGGATCTGTTTCTGGCCTCTCTTGGGGAGAGTTGACATCTCTATAATAATGAGTCCTTCAATCTATGAACATGGTATGTCTTCTCTAAAGGGAAGCTTTATGATTTGACAGCTACCCTGGAAAATACAGGAAACAGGAAGAGACTAAGTTCAAACATTTCTCTAGGATTTTAAAGGTCTCTGCACAGAGGAATGTCCTACTTCTCCACATTATCTAGGAAAGATGTGGATCTACTGCTGGCCTTCATGCAATGCATAAAGCTTGCACATGGTACCTCCTGTTTTCTAGCCACCATATACTTTCATTATCCTTCTCATGGCAGCCGTTTGGCATCTTCCTCCTTTTCACAGGGCACTAGCCAGGATTCTTGCCACTTTTGTTCTGCTGAGAGTTTTTCATAAAACACAGACCATGGTGCTGTGGGTAGCTTTCCACTTTAGGTGCATGGCTTAGTGAACATTTTCTTTTCTGTTAAGGAGAAGCAAAATTTGTCCTTCTCAGTGTCAAAATGTGCCATGCTAAAATGTATAAACCACGACTCAGTTTTTATGCTTCTAGAGTCAAAGAGTTTCTTAAAGTTCCAACTTTTTCTTCCCCCTCTGCAAGATGTTGAACTTTGGAATTCCTGTTTCTACAGGGAAAAAAAGCCCTCATTTGCATCGTGGTTTAGTAGGTACAAACGGAAAAAACGATCTCATGATACTGGCCTCACAGATAATACAGGCTATGTCTGAATTGTACCATAATAAAGGTGCTGCCATGGGCTCAGCTTTCCGCCTTCTAAAAAGATCCTGTGCTCTTGTAGGAGTTGCTGGGTGTGCCTGGAGAAGCTCCAAAAAGGTTAATAAGTGCTTGTGAAAGCAAGAGAGGGAAGATTGAAAGAGAACCCAGGAAATTCTCACAATGGGGCACGGAAAAGGAGGCAAATGCCAAATCACTAGTCAGCCTTCAGAACAATGAAGAGTAACAGAAACACACAGAGCTGGGTGGGTGACGCCCACCGCTGTCAGGTGACTGGCTATGTAATCCCTACTTCCTTTCCCGCGTGCTGACTGCTTCCCACCCTGGGAATGGGAGAAAGAGACGCGGAACACTCCTCACCTGGTCCTGGGGGAATGGGAAAGATGGCCTGGCTGACCAGGAACTGTTCAGAGTCCCAAAGAACAGGGTCCCTAAAGTCACCATTTTGCTTTAGAAGGTTTATTATTTTACATTTCTCAGAATAACATGGTAAAATAGAGGCAACACAAACAAGATTCAAGCTATGTGAGTCTTTTAATTCAGGCAGAATTTAATGTGTAATTAAGATTAATTATACCATAATGGAATTGTAGACACATGATTATTGCATCATCTTCCTTGCAGACAGGCTTCTCAGATTGAGGAGCACGCTGAGAGGCAGAGCCAAAGGAATCTGACTGCATTTTGCAGGATGTGTTAGTTACCAGGTCCTTGTGGAAGGAAATTTTTGCCAGTGCTCATTTAAGAAGTGTTTGAAAGTATGCCCAAATGTAATGGCTTTAAAAAAAAAAATCCTGCTTTTTAGTTTGTTTGGAGAAAATATCAGCCTTGAAGTATCTCCATTAGAAGCTGAAAAGCGTTGGTGCGTGCTGTTCTCAAGTTTAGGATATAAACTTAGTGTTGGTGTTTGTGAGTTGTGTGTGAAGTGTTTGGACTGCGTGTGAAAGTAAGAGGAACTTACTTCTCAATTATAAATTCAAAATATGGGAGGGAATCTGGAAATGATTTAGAATAGGCCATTGTCTAAATCAGAGGGGAAGATGGGTTAAACCTGCACTTGGAAGTTTTGAGTATCTTGTTAGAAAAAGAAATCCAAGGATGGAAGTTCCATGATATACTATAGTGTATTATTTAAATATATAAAAAATAAAACAAGTTTGAATCAATGATTCATCTTGCATAATTAGACCTAGAAAGAATTTTCTTAGCTTCTCTTTCCTTGGCTGTGATTTCAACACCAAAAAGAAATATTTCTCAACTATGAGTAAATTTTATTCCCTTTAATTGTGTAATTAATTAACTCTACACTTTTATTATGGAGCCTTTCAGACATATTCAGACCCTTTTAAGAGAAAAAAGGACCGTTAGTGGGCTGTAGTGTTATTTTTGTTATACACTATCATAACATGAGTTATTTGTTGTTCTTCAGTCACTCAGTCATGTCTGACTCTGCGACCCCATGGACTGCAGCACGCCAGGCTTCCCTGTCCTTCACCATATCCTGGAGCTTGCTCAAACTCATGTCCACTGAGTTGGTGATGCCATCTAACCGTCTCATCCTCTGCTGTCCCCTTCTCCTCCTGCATTCACTCTTTCCCAGCACCAGGGTCTTTTCTAATGAGTCAGCTATTTGCATCAGGTGGCCAAAGTATTGGAGCATCAGCTTCATCATCAGTCCTTCCAGTGAATATTCAGGACTGTTTTTCTTTAGGATGGACTGGTTGGATCTCCTTGCAGTCCAGGGGACTCTCGAGAGTCTTCTCCAACACCACAGTTCAAAAGCATCAATTCTTTGGTGCTCAACTTTCTATATGGTCCAACTTTCACATCCATACATGACTACTGGAAAAACCATAGCTTTGACTATCCAGACCTTTGTTGGCAAAGTAATGTCTCTGCTTTTTAATACGCTGTCTAGGTTATCATAGCTTTCCTTCCAAGGAGCAAGCGTCTTTTAATTTCATGGCTGCAGTCGCCATCTGCAGTGATTTTGGAGCCCAAGAAAATAAAGTCTGCCACTGTTTCCATTGTTTCCCCATCTGTTTGCCATGAAGTGATGGGACTAATGCCATGATCTTCATTTTTGAATGTTGAATTTTAAGCCAGCTTTTTCGCTCTTGTCTTTCATCTTCATCAAGAGGCTCTTTAGTGCCTCTGCTTTCTGCCATAAGGTTGGTGTTATCTGCATATCTGAGGTTATTATTTCTCCCGGCATTCTTGACTCCAGCTTATGCTTCACTCAGCCTAGCATTTCTTCTCATGTACTTTGCATATAATTTAGATAAGCAGGATGACAGTATACAGCTTTGATGTATTCCTTTCCCAATTTTGAACCAGTGCATTGTTCCATGCCCAGTTCTAACTGTTGCTTCTTGACCTGCATACAGGTTTTTCAGAAGGCAGATAAGGTGGTCTGGTATTCCCATTTCTTTTTTATTTTTGATGTTTTTGTATCTCTTTTTTAAAAAAATTATTTATTTTAATTGGAGGCTAATTACTTTACATTATTGTATTGGTTTTGCCATACATTGACATGAATCTGCCCCAGGTGTACATGTGTTCCCCATCCTGAACCCTCCTCCCACCTCCCTCCCCATCCCATCCCTCTGGTTCATCACAGTACACAAGCCCTGAGCATCCTGTATCATGCATTGAACCTGGACTGTCGATTCGTTTCACATATGATAATATACATCCACCCTCGGGGATGGATAATATCCACGCTTGGGGGTGGGATAATATCATCCCACCCTCACCCTCTCCCACAGAGTCCAAAAGACTGTTCTATACATCTGTGTCTCTTTTGCTGTCTCGTATACAGGGTTATTGTTATCATCTTTCTAAATTCCATATATATGCAAATTAATTTAGTGGTATTCCCATTTCTTTGAGAATTTTCCACAGTTTGTTGTTTTCCACACAAAGGCTTTAGTGTAGTCAATGAAGCAGAAGTAGATGTTTTTCTGGAACTCTCTTGCTTTTTCGATGATCCAACAGATGTTGGCAATTTGATCTCTGGTTCCTCTGCCTTTTAAAAATCCAACTTGAACATCTGGGAGTTTTCGGTTCACATACTGTTGAATCCTGACTTGGAGAATTTTGAGCATTACTTTGCTAGCATGTGAAATGCGTGCAATTGTGCAGTAGTTTGAACATCCTTTGGCATTGCCCTTCTTTAGGATTGGAATGAAAACTGACCTTTTCCAGTCCTGTGACCACTGCTGAGTTTTCCAAATTTGCTGGCATATTGAGTGCAGCACTTTCACAGCATCATCTTTTAGGGTTTAAAATAGCTCAGCTGAAATTCCATCACCTCCACTAGCTTTGTTTGTAGTGATATTTCCTAAGGCCCACTTGACCTTGCATTCCAGGATGTCTACCTCTAGGTGAGTGATCACACCGTTGTGGTTATCTGGGTCATGAAGATCTTTTTTGCATAGTCCTTCTGTGCATACTTGCCACCTCTTCTTAATATCTTCTGCTTCTGTTAGGTCCATACTGTTTCTGTCCTCTATTGTGCCCATCTGAGTTATAGCTCCTGCTTTTTGCTCTTATACACGCATAAAGCCAAATCATGCAATATATATGAAACACTAGCAAAGTGTATGAAAAACGTTTACATTATCAATATTAACTTAAAGGACGATGTTGCTTTTCTGAAGCTGCTTTTTAAGCCTACCTATATTCTTTTTTCACTAAGTCAGAATTAAAGCAGTCTTACTCTGGTCAAAATGATTATACATTCATTTGAAGACTAGCACACTGAAATAAGATAATGCTGCTGCTGCTGCTGCTAAGTCACTTCAGTCGTGTCCTATAGCCTTCCATTATAAGGCACACCATTCAGGTACCCAGGACATCAATTAATCTGATCATGTAAATAAAGGATCAGCAAAATATTTCCACAAAGGGCCTGATCATAAATATTTTAAGCTTTGAGGGCCATACAGTCTTTCACAACTATTCACCAACTGCCACTGAATCGTGAAATTGGCCATAGACACTTGTAAGTGAATGGGCATGACTGTGTTCCAATGCAGCTTTATTTACAAAAATGAGTTCCTGTCCTTTACTGTGTCCATCTGAGTTATAACTCCTGCTTTTTGCTCTTATACAAGCATAAAGCATAAAGCCAAAATATGGGTAGAGGATAGATTTGGCTATAGGATATAGTTTGCCAAGCCCTGATCTAAATGAAAATACAGGGTTAAAAATCCTGGGAGATATCTTTGTTGACCCTACTGAAAAATAATTCACAATCTGAAAGTTGAGAGTTATGTTTTATTCTATGGGAATTTTTAGGACTTCAAGCATAGGAGGCAACATCTCAAGTAACCTTGAGAGAACTGCTCCAGAAGATGAGGGGTAAGCTAGGGATATATAGGAGTTTTACAACAAAGGACAGGTTGTATGAACAAAAGATTCCTGTTAAAGAAAACTAGTCAACGCTATGGTTTTTCCAGTGGTCATGTGTGGATGTGAGAGTTGGACTATAAAGAAAGCTGAGTGCTGAAGTATTGATGCTTTTGAACTGTGGTATTGGATAAGACTCTTGAGAGTCCCTTGGACTGCAAGGAGATCCAACCAGTCCATCCTAAAGGAAATCAGTCCTGAATATTCATTGGAAGGACTGATGCTGAAGCTGAAACTCCAATACTCTGGCCACCTGATGCATAAAGCAAATTAAGTTTTCATGTTATTTATCTTTTACTGAATGTTGTCCTCTATTCAGATAAACAATGTTAATAGCCTAATTCACAGTGAATACTCTTCATCATGGTTGGACATATACATAGAAACATATAGGTTGTCCCCTATTCCACTCGTTGATAGGTCTCTTCTCTATGTGTTTCTCAGCATTAAAAAAAAAAAAAATCCAAAGAATAAATCGTTGATCCATCCAGGCCAATGGATGTAGGTCAGCTTTTTCTCTTTGGTTTTCATTGTGAAAAGGTGAAATAATAGTAATGAAGACCTATGTGACCTTCATCCAGATTCAGTTATTGTTAACATTTTGCTGTATTTGTGTTCATGCTCCCCTCCACCCATTTGTCAGGGCGTGCCATGTAAAGTTGCCAACACTCAACTGCCACATACAAAAATGGCAGTTTTGGTACAGTGTAACCTAATTTTTTTCCTGAGTTATTTGAGACAGAGTAAATTGGACATTAGGATACCTTGCCATAAATACTTCAGCTTTTGTTTTCTAGCAAAATAAGTACCTTCTTATACATCCCCAGAAGACCATTGCATGCTGTGCTAAGTTGCTTCTTTCGTGTCCGACTCTTTGCGACCTTATGGACTGAGCCCATAGGGTCTGTCTATGGGGATTCTCCAGGCAAGAATACTGGAGTGGGTTGCTGTGCCCTCCTCCAGGGGAACCATTATCATACCTTAAAAAAATCAACAAATATTTTATCTTCCTGTATCCACTTTATATTCAGATTTCTCTAATCATGCCTGAAATACTCTTATAGCTACCTTTTTAGAACAAGAATCCAATCAAAGTTCCGCTTTTCCATTAGTTTTTGCCTCTTTAGTGTCTTTTAATTTAGAATAGTTTACAACCTTGTTTCCCCCTTAATCTTAGTCTTTGGAAGAGACCAGTTCAGTTGTCTTGCAGAATATCCCACATTTTTTATTTATCTGATTATTTCCTGAGGGTGTTGTTTAACTTATTTTTCTAATCCCTGTGTTTCTTGGAATTTGGCAAAACATTTGGCAATGGCTAAGGATGAGATGGATGGATGGTATCACCGACTCGATGCACATGAGTTTGGGTGAACTCCGGGAGTTGGGAGGCCTGGCGTGCTGCGATTCATGCGATCGCAAAGAGTCGGACATGACTGAGTGACTGAACTGAACTGAACTGAACTGAAGGAGAAAAAAGGAGCTTGCCTTATGACTATGACAGTAAAGAATCCTCCTGCAATGCGGGAGACCTGAGTTTGATCCCTTGTTGGGAAGATCCCCTGGAGAAGGGAATGGCTACCCACTCCTGTATTCTTGCCTGGAGAATTCCATGGACAGAGGAGTCTGGCGGGCTACAGTCCATGGGGTCACAAAGAGCTGGACACGACTGAGCGACTAACACTTTCAGTTTCACTTTCGAGTAGGAAAAAAAACTTCCATATTTGGCCAGAATAGTTTGTAGATGATTCTGTGTACTTCTGTCATATGACATCAGACTGTCCTACTCCAAATAATTTGATGATTTGGCTAAGGTACTTTGTGTGTAGTTGCTCAGTCATGTCCGACTCTTCGTAACCCCATGGACTGTAGCCCGCCAGGCTCCTCTGTCCATGGGATTTTCCTGGCAAGAATACTGCAGTGGGTTGCCATTCCTCCTCCAGGGGATCTTCCTGACCCAGGGATCAAACCTGGGTCTCTCTCCTGCATCTCATGCACTGCAAGTGGATTCTTTACCGCTGAGCCATCAGAGAAACCCTTGGTTAAGGTAGTGACCACTAAACTTCTCCATTGTAAAGGCACATTTTTTCTTCAGCATTCTTTTAAAATAAGTATAATGTTAATTAGATTGTATAACCTGGTTATATGGATAAATGAGCTGCAGTTAATTCAAGCTATTCCTTTCTTGGTGGAGATTCAGTTTGTTGCCATTCTTTTGCCATTGAAATATCCCAATAAGCTTTCTTGCTTGTATTTAAGTATTCTTAAGTATTATTGCTTTAGTTTCCAAGGAATAGATTCCCCAATGGGAAAAGAGGCATGTATATTTTTAATTTTGACATTTATTTATTTGACACTTACTTATTGTTATTTATTTGACATTGTAAACTTTGCAAAAATTTGTAGCATACTTCTACCAATAGTACACCAAAGTGCCTGTTTCTCCAGCTTTTCAACATCACTGGATATAAATGCCTTTTAATCTCCACCCGTCCCATCTGTTGGATAAAAATTTGTATTTTATTTTGCATTTCTTTTACTACTAATGAAACTGTGTAGCTTATTAAATGATTTATAATTTTCGGCTATTTAAATTTCCTCTTCTATTTCTAATTGCCTGTTTTTCCCAGTATATCTCACCTTGCTTGTGGTCTCTTTTGCCATACAAAAATTAAGATTTAAAAAATACACTTAAGTGTACATCTTTTTTGTTTGTTTTTTTTATGGTTCCTGGGTTACCTATCTTCAGAAGATTTATCTTTTCTAAGATAATATAAAGCTCTGCTAAATTTTCTCATTATTCTGATTTGTATTTATTACATGATACGCGGTAAAGATCTAGTTTTGCATATGTGTGGATAGTTAGCAATTATGTCAGCACGGTATATTAAATTATCCAACCTTTTGACAAAGATGTGAAATTCCACATTTGTGGAAATTTCTCCTTTGTGGAATCTTTGCTCCTGTGCTGAGTTCTCATATATGTTTGGATCTATTTCTGAACTCTCCATTGTACTCCACTGACCTATGTATTTATTCCTGTACTAATATTGGGCTATTTTTGTCTTAGTATTTTTACAGTAATTTTTAATATTGAGCAAGATAATCCTCCACCATTTTTTCCCTTAAAAGTATTCTGGCAATCAATTTGCAGCCATTTATTCTTCCATATGAGCTTTTAAATCATTTCCCCCTATTCCCAAGCCAGACCTATAGGATTGGTTGACATTGTATTAAATGTTTACACAAATGTATATAAAAATGTGTATGTATGTACATATGTATAATAAATTTGGGAGGAATTAACTTTTAAACAATTAGATAAATATGTATTTATGTTTTTATATATATTTTGTGATTATATATATATGTATGCATATATGATATATTTAGGAAAGATTAGCATGTTAATGGAGCTTCCCTGGTAGCTCAGCTGGTAAAGAATCCACCTGCAATGCGGGAGACCTGGGTTCAATCCCTGGGTTGGGAAAATCCCCTGGAGGAGGGCATTGCAACCCACTCTAGTATTCTTGCCTGGAGAATCCCCTTGGACAGAGGAGCCTGGTGGGCTACAGTCTATGAGGTTGCAAAGAGTTGGACATGATTGAGTGACTAAGCACAGCACAGCATATTAATAATAAGCCACATGATGTGTAAATGATAGCAAAAGAGACTTGAGCTTGGTTAATTTCTTGCCAAAAATACTCTCCTCTCACCAATGATGAGAGGATGCCTGAAACTTTCAAAAATTTAAGCTTTAGCCTGGAAGATAAAAGATTTGCCTGTCATTGGATTGCAGTTTTCTTTTTCTTTCCCTCTCTCCTTTCCTTGTTCCCTCCCTTTCTTCCAGTTTTACTCAGATATAATTGACATACAGCACTGTGTAAGTTTAAGGTGTGCAGAATAATGAGTTGCTTTACCTGCATCATGAAATGATTACCGCAGTAAGTTTTGTGAGCATCCATCTCATATAGATACAAAATAAAAGAACTACGAAAAAATGTTTTCCTTTGTGATGAAAACTCTTAGGATTTACTCTTAACTTTTATATATAACATCAGCAGTGTGAATTGTATTTATCATGTTGTATATTTTATCCCTCGGAGAAGGCAATGGCAAGCCACTCCAATACTCTTGCCTAGAAAATCCCATGGACGGAGGAGCCTGGTAGGCTGCAGTCCATGGGGTCGCTATGGGTCGGACACGACTTTCACTTTCACTTTTCACTTTCACACATTGGAGAAGGAAATGGCAACCCACTCCAGTGTTCTTGCCTGGAGAATCCCAGGGACGGGGGAGCCTGGTGGGCTTCCATCTATGGGGTCACACAGAGTCGGACACGACTGAAGTGACTTAGCAGCAGCAGCAGCATATTTTATCCCTAGTACTTATAATTGGAAGCTTGTGCCTTTTGACCACCTTCATCTACTTCTTCCCCCCTCCATTCCCTGGATTGCAGTTTTCTTTCAAATTGTAAAGGTAAAGTGTTTTTCTGCCTGCTATGGGAATAAGAGTGTATCAGTGTATTCCTGTAATGTGTCAGTAATGTACTCCCAGGTGTGCTTGAAAACTTGTCTCGATACTATTAATGTCTGAGTAAATCCATTGCCATCTGTCACACTATAATGTATCCTCTCTGTGTCTCCCTCAACATACAAATACTCAGTTTCTTCAAGTGGGAGACTTCTAGCATGGGTCAAATACCGTTACGATGAACTCTGTAGGTATGTCAGATGCTCCCTGGACGATTTGGTGTGTGGATCAGAATTGCCTTCCCAGCTCACACACCCTGTTGCTTAAGAGGTCAAGGGCTGGGGACACCAAGCATGGATGCAGGACCCTCTGAAGGAGCCAGGATTTCTGTCATCAACGGCAGGCCTTCTCTGGATGCAGCTTTTCCAATTTCAGCTGCTTGACCATCACAGCTATTGACCTTGAATAAAGCACTCAGAAGCCTTGGGAAGTTAGCAAGGGTGGGTTAAGCTGGATTTGTTAGAAACTGATATGAATGTTCTATTTGTGAAAGGTATATAGATAGGCAAATGGGGGAAGCCAAGAACTCTGGGCCCCCAGTTCCTGCATCTGAATCTCAGCTCCATTGTTCCCTTAGCTGCTGCTGCTGCGTCGCTTCAGTCGTGTCTGACTCTGTGTGATCCCGTAGACGGCAGCCCACCAGGCTCCCTCGTCCCTGGGATTCTCCAGGCAAGAATACTGAAGTGGGTTGCTATCTCCTTCTCCAATGGGTGAAAGTGAAGTCGCTCAGTCGTGTCCGACTCTTCGTGACCCCATGGACTGCAGCCTACCAGGCTCCTCCGCCCATGGGATTTTCCAGGCAAGAGTACTGCAGTGGGTTTCCATTGCCTTCTCCAGTTCCCTTAGCAGTGCCAGCTTAAACCAGTCAGTGCCTCAGTCTCCTCATCTGCAAAGTGGAGGTAAAAATGGTGCTGAGATCATCGGGTTATTGTGAGGATTCAATGACCCATCATATGTAATGCATTTGAAACTATGCCTGGCACACAACGAGTATTCTTCAAATGCTTGCTGTATTTTTATTATTGTTCTTTGAGGGAGAAATTGGACAAAGAGTCTGGGATGATAAAGGAAAAGATAGGAAGGAGGCAGGCTGTGAAGCTCTCAGGTAGGTATACAGATTTAGAATAGATTTCTATCCCAGGAAAGAGCTAGGGTACAAAGCAAGACACTGTGATTGAAGTGCCTTTGTATGGGTGACTGTGGAGGTTAGGGAAGAACTGCAATGCCCAGTGCTGTGTGTGTCCAGTTATTAACATAGTCACTTGGGGTCATCTGTCAGTAGCAGCATAACCAATTCCAGACCTCACCTGCTGAGGGTCCTCATGCCCCCATTGTACCTCCAGCCTCAGCCAGCATTGGCTGAGTTACTGGCTGAGTTATTGGTGGAGGACTTCAGTGGGCTGACCTGGGCATTGTATGCAGAATATAAACCAACCTTCTCTTTCTCCTCCTCCTCTTCCTTTTTTTTTTTTAAATGAAAAATTTCAAGCCATCTAAAAGTAGATAAACTGGCATTATTAATAGGTTTGTGCTTATCTTTATACATATATAAGTTGCAGTCTTATGTCAATATCACTAGCCAATTTATTTTTAACTTAAAAATTAAAAAAATTGCAGTAAACATGTGTGTTCCTGTGGCTGATTCATGTCAATATATGGCAAAATCCATTACAGTATGTAAAGTAATTTTCCTCCAATTAAAATAACTAATTAAAAAACTGGTAAAATACACATGACATAAAATGTATCATGACTATTTTTTATTGAAGTATAGTTGATTTATAATGTTGTGTTAACTTTTGCTGTACAGTTATATATATGCAGTTATATGTGTATATATTGTGTTGGCCAAAAAGCTCACTCAGATTTTTCCTTAAGATGTTATATATATTCTTTTCCATTATAGTTTATCTCAGGATATTGAATACAGTTCCCTGTGCTGCACAGTGGGACCTTGTTCTCCATCCATTCTGCATGTAACAATTTACATCTATTAATCCCAAACTCCAGGCCACCCCTCCCTGCCCGCCTTGGCAACCACAAGTCTTTTTTCTAGGTTTGTGAGTCTGTTTCTGCTTCGTGGGTATGTTCATTTGTGTCATATTTTAGATTCCACGTATAAGTGCTATCATATGGTGTTTGTCTTTCTCTTTCTGACTTGCTTCTCTTAGTATGGTAATCTCTAGTTGCATCCATGTTGCTTCAAATGGCATTATTTCATTCTGTTTTTATGACTAAATGGTATTCCAGTGTATATACATATACATCTTTATCCATTCATCTGTTAATGGACATTTAGGTTGTTTCCATGTCTTGGCTGTTTTGACTAGTGCTATTATGAACATAGGGGTGCTTGTATCATTTTGAATTATAGTTTTGTCCAGATATATGCCTAAGAGTGGTATTACTAGATCATATTGTAGTTCTATTTTAAGTTTTCTGAGAAGCTTCCATACATCTTAACTATTTTTAAGTATATAGCTCACTAGTATTAAGTACATTTGCATTGATGTGCAACTAATCTGCAGAACTCTTTTCAACTTACAAAAACTAGAACTCTATAGCTGTTAAACAATAACTCCCCATTTCTCCCTACCCCAGCCCCTGGTAACCACCCTTCTACTTTCTGTCTCTGAATCTGACTACCCTAGGTACCTCATATAAGTGGAACCATATAGTATTTGTCTTTTTGTGACTGACTTATTTCATTAAATATTACGTTCTCAAGGTTCATCTGTGTGGAAGCATGTGTCAGAATTTTCTTTCTTTTCAAGGCTGAAAAATATTCCTTTGTATGTATATACCACAGTTGGTTTATCTTTTGATTCCCCTGATGTACACTTGGGGTTCCTTCCCCCAGCTATTGTGAATGATGCTGCTGTGGGCATGGGTGTACAAATGCTTCTGTGACCCTGCTTTCAGTTGCCAATTTACTTTTGTATTTTGCTTTAACAGTGTAGTTTAAAAAAAACCCCTTAGCTCATACAGATAAGTAGTTTCAAATGGTAATAAGTTACAAATGGTAATAGTTTGTAATAGCTTGGCATAGAATGTTATGACTCATCTGAATGTCAGCTCATCTAGAATAATGTAAGAGGAATTATGAGACATTTTTGTTCCAAAGTTAATCATTAGCAATACCTGAAAAGCTTTTTTTCTTTTTTTAACCAATAAGTATACAATTTGGAGAGTCAGCAAAAGAATTTCTAATCAGTTAAAATCAGTATCTTATGACACAATTTGTGATGTCATTTGAAGGAGTCTGGTCTCTTACTGTCCTTTTTTGTAAGATATTCTCTCAAATTTTCAAAACAATCACATAGATTTTGTTCTTTTTGAGGACTCCATACTATGTTTGTTTCCTTTCTGACATTTATTTGAAGCTTAAAAGCTTGGTAACAGTGTAACTCCATATTGCTTTACATATTAAACATCCACTAAACAAATTTTTTATGGGAAATCCAAACCAGGTTCACAGGTCACAAATGATGATGAAAATAGATGTGATCCTCATGGAACTCACAGTTTAGTAGGGCTGATGAGTCATATATAAGGGAACAAACAACTCGATAATTATAAATAACAGGTTTTTCCATTTTATGATGGAAAAGAACAGTATACTGTAAGAGAGAGTGATGGGGTGACTACTTTAGATTGGGTGGGCAGGAAGGCCTCGCCGAGGTGGTAACATTTACAGTGAGCCCTATAAGCAGGAAGGAACCTGACATTTAATAACTTGGAAGAACACAAATTATTCTAGACCATTCCAGACAGTGGGAAGAGCATGGACAGTGGTTCTAAGGCATGAAAGAGCTCAGTGTGTTTGAAAAAGTGAAAGACCCATGTGGCTGAAGCAAATTGAGTGTATCCGTTTCCTACTGCTGCTACAACGTGTTACCACAGATTTGTTATCTTATGGCTCTGGAGGTCAGGAGTCTGTCATGGATCTTAGGGGGTTAAAATAAAGGTGTCGGCACAGCTGAATTACTTCCGGAGAATCAGTCTCCTTGCCTTTTCTAGCTTCTGGTGGCCACCTGCTTCCCTTTTCTCATGGCTCCTCCTCCATTTTCATAGTACATCACTTGAAACTCTGATTCCATCATCACATCTCTTCCTCTGACTCTCATCCTCTCATCTCCCTCTTATGAGGACCCTTGTGATTGCATTGGGTCCACCTGTGGTAATCCACGGGGCTCTCCCCATCTCAAGATCCTAAGCATAATCACATCTTCAAAGTCTCTTTTGCCATGTAAGTTAACATTTATAGGTTCTCAAGAAATTCAGGAAGTGGGGAATTGGGTCATTATTCGGTATACCATTCAGGGTGTGGGAAATTGAGAAACGATAAAGCTATATTGAGTGAGTGTGTTATGTTTTAATTCAGGGATATTTTAGTTAGTGGAGTTTGTATTCATTATGGTTTAATGTGAGTTGTTGTATAAAGAGACTCCTCAATATTATGGTTTAAACAAAATAGAAGTGTATTTCTCTTTCATACAATGATCCAGATGAGGGCAATCCAGGGCTAGGAGGGTGACTTGGCCACTTAAATTCAGAGCTCCAGGTCCAGCTGTCTTGCTAATCTGCCATCCTCAATGTGTGGCTTCCTTGTCATGGTCTCAGATGGTTGTGAGCGCACGCTGCAGCAAGTGGGTATGTAGAAAGGGACAGCAGGACAACTCACCCATTCTTTTTATAAGTATGACCTAGAAGAGGCACATAACATTTTCACTTGCATCCCAGTCACCATGATCACACCTGGCTGCAAGGGAGGCTGTGAAATACAGTTGACCCTTGAACAAAATGAGTTTGAACTGTGTGGATCCAGTTACACATGGACTTTTTTCATTAAATGCGTTCTATACGTACTATACTATCCAAGGTTGGTTGAATCTGTGTTGTGGAACTGTGGATACAGATGGTCGACTGTACAGATATACATAGATTTTGGACTGGTCAGTGATCAGCGCCACCAGCCCCTATGTTGTTCAAGGGTCAGTTGTATAGTTTTTGGCTAGGTGGTCATGGGTCCAGCTAAAACTCAGTTGTTTTATTATTAAAGAAAGGAGGGCAAAATGGAAATCTGTCCCTGCAACAAATTCTTTCATTAGAAAAATACCACTTTCTTGTTTTATTTGAAGAATTGGTACTTGCACCTTGCCTTGAGACAGCTATTGGCCTTCAAGTTAAAAAAGGAAATGTTGATATTGCTGCCTATATAATTACAAACATTTCTGAAAAGTCTGCAATTTAAAATCTGCTCCTTAATAAAATTGACAGTTTGCATGGCATTAGTGTTAGTCACTCAGTCGTGCCCAACTCTTTGCGACCCCATGGACTGCAGCCCACCAGGCTCCTCTGTCCATGAGATTCTCCAGGCAAGGATACTGGAGTGGGTTGCCATTTCTTTCTCCAGGTGATCTTCCCAACCAAGGGATCAAACCCGGGTCTCCTGCACTGCAGGCAGATTCTTTACTGAGTGAGCTACAATTATTCAACCCTATTGTGAGATATGCTGACATCTTATTAATGCTTAGAGCTTGTCTAACTAGAATAAGAACCCCTATAGTTGGAGACATTGTGGTCCCAGCATTGACAGAAGCCTTTACTTCTCCAGTTTATTCAGTAAAGGGCTCACCTTGTTATTAACTTTTTAGAAGTAAATTAAATCTTATTAAAATACTTAAAGACATATTTCTGTTATACAAGTGATAAGTAGTTTATATACTTAAAGTTTTCTTCATAGTTACCTGGCAGAACATATATTCAGTTCAGTTCAGTTCAGTCGCTCAGTCGTGTCTGACTCTGCGACCCCATGAATCGCAGCACGCCAGGCCTCCCTGTCCAACACCAACTCCCGGAATTCACTCAAACTCATGTCCATCTAGTTGGTGATGCCATCCAGCCATCTCATTCTCTGTCGTCCCCTTCTCCTCCTGCTCCCAATCCCTCCCAGCATCAGAGTCTTTTCCAGTGAGTCAACTCTTCGCATGAGGGGCCAAAGTATTGGAGCTTCAGCTTTAGCATCAGTCCTTCCAATGAACACCCAGGATTGATCTCCTTTAGGATGGACTGGTTGGATCTCCTTGCAGTCCAAGGGACTCTCAAGAGTCTTCTCCAACACCACAGTTCAAAAGCATCAATTCTTCAGCGATCAGCTTTCTTCACAGTCCAACTCTCACATCCATACATGACCACTGGAAAAACCATAGGCTTGACTAGACAGACCTTGGTTGGCAAAGTAATGTCTCTGCTTTTTAATATGCTATCTAGATTGGTCATAACTTTCCTTCCAAGGAGTAAGTGTCTTTTAATTTCATGGCTGAAATCAGCATCTGCAGTGATTTTGGAGCCCAAAAATTAAAGTCTGACACTGTTTCCAATGTTTCCCCATCTATTTCCCATGAAGTGATGGGACCAGGTGCCATGATCTTAGCTTTCTGAATGTTGAGCTTCAAGCCAACCTTTTCACTCTCCTCTTTCACTTTCATCAAGAGGCTCTTTAGTTCCTCTTCACTTTCTGCCATAAGGGTAGTGTCATCTGCATATCTGAGGTTATTGATATTTCTCCCAGCAATCTTGATTCCAGCTTGTGCTTCTTCCAGGCCAGCGTTCCTCAAGATGTACTCTGCATATAAGTTAAATAAGCAAGGTGACAATATACAACCTTGACGTACACCTTTTCCTATTTGGAACCAGTCTGTTGTTCCATGTCCAGTTCTGACTGTTGCTTCCTGACCTGCATACAGGTTTCTCAAGAGGCAGGTCAGGTGGTCCGGTATTCCCATCCCTTTCGGAATTTTCCACAGTTTGTTGTGATCCACACAGTCAAAGGCTTTGGCATAGTCAATGAATCAGATAGATGTTTTTCTGGAACTCTCTTGCTTTTTCCATGACCCAGCGGATGTTGGCAATTTCATCTCTGGTTCCTCTGCCTTTTCTAAAACTAACTTGAACATCTGGAATTTCATGGTTCACGTATTGCTGAAGCCTGGCTTGGAGAATTTTGAGCATGACTTTACTAGCGTGTGAGATGAGTGCAATTGTGTTTGAGCATTCTTTGGCATTGCCTTTCTTTGGGATTGGAATGAAGACTGACCTTTTCCAGTCCTGTGGCCACGGCTGAGTTTTCCAAATTTGCTGGCATATTGAGTGCAGCACTTTCACAGCATCATCTTTCGTGATCTGAAATAGCTCAACTGGAATTCCATCACCTCCACTATCTTTGTTCGTAGTGATGCTTTCTAAGGCCCACTTGACTTCACATTCCAAGATGTCTGGCTCTAGGTGAGTGATCACACCATCGTGATTCTCTTGGTCGTGAAGATCTTTTTTGTACAGTTCTTCTGTGTATTCTTGCCACCTCTTCTTAATATCTTCTGCTTCTGTTAGGTCCATACCATTTCTGTCCTTTATCAAGCCCATCTTTGCATGAAATGTTCCCTTGGTATCTCTAATTTTCCTGAAGAGATCTCTTGTCTTTCCTATTCTGTTGTTTTCCTCTATTTCTTTGCATTGATCGCTGAGGAAGGCTTTCTTGTCTCTCCTTGGTATTCTTTGGAACTCTGCATTCAGATGCTTATATCTTTCCTTTTCTCCTTTGCTATTCGCTTCTCTTCTTTTCACAGCTATTTGTAAGGCCTCCTCAGACAGCCAGTTTGCTTTTTTGCATTTCTTTTCCATGGGGATGGTCTTGGTCCCTGTCTCCTGTACAATGTCACAAACCTCCGTCCATAGTTCATCAGGCACTCTATCTATCAGATCTAGTCCCTTAAATCTATTTCTCACTTCCACTGTATAATCATAAGGGATTTGATTTAGGTCATATCTGAATGGTCTAGTGGTTTTCCCTACTTTCTTCAATTTAAGTCTGAATTTGACAAAAAGGAGTTCATGATCTGAGCCACAGTCAGCTCCTGGTCTTGTTTTTGCTAACTGTATACAGCTTCTCCATCTTTGGCTGCAAAGAATATAATCAATCTGATTTCGGTGTTGACCATCTGGTGATGTCAATGTGTAGAGTCTTCTCTTGTGTTTTTGGAAGAGGGTGTTTGCTATGGCCAGTGCTCTTGGCAAAACTCTATTAGCCTTTGCCCTGCTTCATTTTGTGCTCCAAGGCCAAATTTGCCTGTTACTCCAGGTGTTTCTTGACTTCCTACTTTTGCATTCCAGTCCCCTATAATGAAAAGGACATTTTTTGGGTGTTAGTTCTAAAAGGTCTTGTAGGTCTTCATAGAACCATTCAACTTCGGCTTCTTCAGCGTTACTGGTTGGGGCGTAGACTTGGATTACTGTATTATTGAATGGTTTGCCTTGGAAACGAACAGAGATCATTCTGTCATTTTTTGGATTGCATCCAAGTACTGCATTTCGGGCTCTTTTGTTGACCATGATGGCTACTCCATTTCTTCTAAGGGATTCCTTCCCATAGTTGTAAATATAATGGTCATCTGAGTTAAATTCACCCATTCCAGTCCATCTTAGTTCACTGATTCCTAGAATGTCTGCATTCACTCTTGCCATCTCCTGTTTGACCACTTCCAATTTGCCTTGATTCATGGACCTAACATTCCAGGTTCCTATGCAATATTGCTCTTACAGCATCAGAACTTGCTTCTATCACCAGTCACATCCACAACTGGGTATTGTTTTTGCTTTGGCTCCATCCCTTCATTCTTTCTGGAGTTATTTCTCCACTGATCTCCAGTAGCATATTGGGCACCTACCGACCTGGGGAATTCCTCATTCAGTATCCTATCATTTTGCCTTTTCATACTGTTCATGGAATTCTCAAGGCAAGTATACTGAAGTGGTTTGCCATTCCCTTCTCCAGTGGACCACATTCTGTCAGACCTCTCCACCATGACCCGCCCGTCTTGGGTGGCCCCAAACGGCATGGCTTAGTTTCACTGAGTTACACAGGGCTGTGGTCCGTGTGATCAGATCGACCAGTTTTCTGTGATTATGATTTCAGTGTGTCTGCCCTCTGATGCCCTCTCGCAATACCTACTGTCTTATTTGGGTTTCTCTTACCTTGGTCGTGGTGTATCTCTTCACGGCTGCTCCAGCAAAACGCAGCCGCTGCACCTTACCTTGGATGAGGGGTATCTCCTCACAGCCACCCCTCCTGATCTTGAACATGGAGTAGCTCCTCTCGGCCCTCCTGAGCCCGCACAGCCACCGCCACTTGGACCTGGGGTAGCTCCTCTCAACCAGGCAAAAAGGAGAAATACATGAATCCATAATCTTACGCAGCTGAATTTTGGACTTCACATATCATCAGTCCTTGAACCAATCCATCAAATGTGTGTGCTCTGGGATTCTATTTTAGCTCTTTCACATGATGGTAAAATTATATGTTTGGTTGCTTATCTACCACTCATCCAGTAAATATCTGTTGAGCACCTAGTGTCTATCAGGCACTGTTTTCGATACATTAGGCACATCAGTGAATAAAAGAGACAAATATCTCTTCCCTTCATGGAACTTCCATTTATGCTGCAATATGAGTAGATCAGCACTTACTAAGCATTGTTCAGTGTGAACTTTTTACTGAAGTATGCCATACTTACAGAAAAGTGCACAGGCCATAACTGAAAAGCTTAACAAACGTTCACATACTTACCACAACTCCAGATGCTGTTTGTGCTGCCTCTATCACTGTCTTCTGCGAGAAACCACTCTCCTGACGGCTGACACTACAAATTAGGTTGGCCTGCTTTTGAATTTATGTTAACAGAATCATACAGCATACAGTACATGCTCTTCTGTGCCTGGATTATGTTTGTCAACATTTTTCCCCATGAGATTCATTGGGTTTTGTGTAGTTGCGGTTCATTTAGTCTCCTTACTCTATTGCATTCCCTTGTGTGAGTGTATCAGAATGTTCTTATCCATTCTCCTGCTGACAGCCATTTGGTGGTCTCCTGGGTTTGGCTATTATGAATAGTGCTGGCATAAACATTCTAGTACATGCCTTTCAGTGGACATTTGTATGCATTTCACTTGGGTATGTAACTCAGCATGTAATTGGTGCCTCACAGGGAGTGCTTATGTTCAATTTTACTAAATATTGACAAGTACTTTCCCAAAGTATTTGAACCAGTTTATTCTACCCCCAGCAACACTGAGAGTTTTAGTTGCTCCACACCCTTAACACTTGAATATATTTTTTTTAATTTATGCTATTCTGTAGAAATGCGGTGATACAGCATTGCAGTTTTAATTTGTATTTCCCTGATGACTAAGTGGGGCCCCTTTATATATATTTATAACACTTATTTGGATATCCTCTTTTGTTAAATGTCTGACTTTAAGTCTTTTGTCCATTTTTCTATTGTCTCTTTCTAGTAAGCTTTTCTGTATGTGTGTTATGACATCTTGCTTTGAAAGATCCTATGTATACTTATATAATCAGATTTAAATTTTGTTTGCATAATTTTTTCAATAACATTAAGTTGTTTAATTTATGCTGAAAGAACCACGAGCCTTATTTTTATGCTTACTGTGTGTTGTTTCAAAATGATGTTGTACCTTGGCAGGGACCACAACTATTTTGAAAAATTTCACTGCCTCAACTCTGCTGATGACTCGTGCACTATTTTAACATGATAAAAGCTTAGCACCTATAACAAATTCAGCCACCATTTTATTCTGTCTTTAAATGACATCCTGAGAGCATTTTAGGTACATTATTTTCATTTTATGTACTGTCAATTGCTAGAGAAAGATTCATTTGATTCCAATATGCTATTTTTTGTTGTTTCATCTCTAGTCCAATCAATCTCATCACCCTCATCACTTTTTTTTTTAAATGTCCTGTTTTTAGTCTGTAATCCATTTCTGGTTTTAAAGGTAATAATTTCAAACCATCAAAGAAAGTTATAAATAATAATAGCTCACAGACTATTTAAGATGTACCAGTTATTGTTCGATGCTTTAAGTGTTTTATTTCATTTAACCGGTATGAGGTAGGTGCTGTTATCAGCTTCATTGTACAGATGATGAAATTGAGGCCCAGAAGAAGTGACTTGGCAAAGTGACAAAGTTGGTAAGTGGGAAGCTCGGAATTCAAACCCTGATGGCTAGCTGTCATTTCTTCAGCCCCTTGAGCTGTCTCTGTCAGTTTGATATGGCAGATTTCCCACTACCAGCATGCCCACTGCACATTTTTTCCCTCACTGAGATTACTGTTGGTGCCTGCAGACCCTATTACAAGCACATGTTTGACTTTCTAGACCCTCAAAATTGCCCAGGATGTTTCATGCATCCCAGCTTTCAGAGTCCTTGTATTCAGAGATCAGACATGGGGATGTGGCTATTTCTTCCTCCACAAAGCTGAGACAGCACGTTGACGCTCTTCTGCTTTCTCCTTCCATGGGTCAGAGCCTTACCCTCCAGTACATTGCATTGGATGACAGACTATCTCTTTTCTCCTCTTGTCTGATGTTTGGATTTGGGGCAAAGAGTTGGATTTGGAGCTTGAGCCTCCACAGTGCTCTCCACCCTAGGTAGAAGAGCTCTGTATCAGTATTTTGGTCATAAACCCAGCTAATGACAAAGCTGTTCTGCGACTTCCCCTTTGCTGCTTTCCCTAATGTAAATCTCCATGGGATAGCAACAGTGTTTTGACTGACACAAATGGTATGCCAGGGGCTATTAAATATGATTTTATTTAGAAAGTAGAGCCCCTGGGTGGCTCTTATCTTTGTTTTGGGAAACAAATAGGCACTTCTCTAGTGTTCTGAATATTAAAATAGAATTGAGTATGGAATTCTGTCTTGGATCTCATCCAAAGGATTCTAATTATCAAGGCATGCTAACGACCAGGTATGAAGTCATTTTGCTTACAAGGTGGTCCTATGGCCTGAACTCCCAAGCATAGTGTTAAAGCTTTGGTTGTTTATTTGTATTTTTTTGAGTAACTGATTTTTTGGGTGGGAGTACTTCAGTAGGAAAAAAAGAACTGCCCCTGCCCCCTCCTTCTTTCAGTTCAGTAAGTTGAGGAGTGTTTCTTACTTTTTTCCCAAATTGTGTCACCGATGGCCTTGTTCAGAACATCCCAAGTATGAGGTTGTCTAAATTGTATTTGGTGGAATTTATCAAGCAAAGACCTTGAGAGTTAGGCTTTTGGGTCTGGAATTTGCTCCTTAACCCACAATGGTTTGTTAGCATTTTTGTGGGCTAATTGGTCCCTCTGGATTCACTTTGTGAGGCCACTTTTTAAAATGTGTGTAGGCAGAGGCCACTGCACTTGGACAACAAATATAGCCCAATGTGTGTGTTGACGTGGTGAGAACTGAAATCCTAACAAGGAGAAACAAGGAGTTTATCAGAAGCATTTTCTGCCTCTGGATCTTGGATGTTTTTCGCCCCCCTTATTCTACAAGTTGTTCTAGTTAGACAGTATTCAGCTTTCTTGAATGGTGGAAATAAGCTGGAGGATGAGGTGGTGGAAGAGTGGTAATCTGCCTCCCTACCAAGGATACCTTTGTCTGTTCCCCTACTGTGTTCTCATTTTATGATCTTCTTTGCTAATGGAGTATGGATGGGGGAAGATTTTATGATTTATTTGCCAATCAACTCAGAAGTTTCAGTATTACAGTGAGAGAGAAAAATGGATTTCTGTAAGATACACAGGGAAAATTATTTGATTCCTTTCTGAGTAAGTTTACAGCAGTATGATCTCCCTTGCTGTATTCACAAGTCTTCTTTTATTCACAAGTCTTTATTAATTCACCAAAAGAAGCAAACATTTAAAAGGAAACATATGTTTGGCAGGGCTATTTTCTTTTCAGTATCGCACAGTAAATTACCATAACATGAATGTCCCTGGGCCCTACTTACTAGTGGACATAAATGTATTAATAGTAGGAGTCTAGATTTCCTCACTCACAAGGGACTTCAAGCCTCCCTAAAGCCTCTTTCTCCCCAAAAGGATTTCTGTTAGTCATTAGAAACAGGCTAACATGTGCTGGCAGACCATCATACAGTAAAACCCTATTGTTTATCTCATGCTCCAAGTCCTCCTTGTTGATGGCTTTTGCTCCTGATGCTGTTTGATGGTGCTTCTGGTTGCCACCCTGTTTTCTGTGGTGCCTCATGTGGAAACGTCAAGGAAACTGTCTTGGTGTCCACAGAGGCACTCATTCTTAGGAGGCATAGTGGTGCTTTATGGAGTAAAGAGACCACTCCTTTTCCCACCTCTGCATTGGGCCTTGTCATCGGGGAGACCAAAGAATTGCTTAAGTCATGCCTCATAGTGTCTCTAATTAAAATGGTCCTTCCAGTTTTTCCCTGTATTTCTTTTCTTGATTGGCCTGTGTCTCCTGGGTGTAGCTGGAGAGCTAGTACCAGGACGTTCTCTATTTCTTTTCCCATGTCTTATTCCTCCCTCTGATACTGAGATGTCCCTGCTACTGGGGTATAAAGCTCTCTCCACCTCATTTAGTAAAAAAGTAGACACACACACACACATACACTCTGCTCTTTGGGAGGCTGTGCTGGTCTCTTAGGACACACAGTCTCATATTGATCAGGGCTCATGTTCTATTAAGCAGACTATATCCAAGCCCTTCTGAATTCTGCACACCAAAATGTTTATACCTTTAGAAGTTGGTGAACATTAGGATTATTACCCCCTATGAACAGCCTGACTGGCTGCCCTGTCTGCCACTGTCATTTTCTTCCTGTTTCCCCTTCTTATATTTCCTCTCTTCTTTCCTTTGGATGAAGCATGGCTTTGGTGAAATGTGTTAGCAAAAAAACCTCTTTTATGTTCTGCTTCACTGAAAGTTGCTATTTCACTTCACCCTGTTTTTTTGATCAGTGCATGTAAGAATTAAGCAGGTTGTGTTGGCAATATTCTGTATGTTGCTATGCAGTGTAGGTGATATTGCCTTCCTCTTCTTGCTCCTGGAGCAAGACAGAATGGACTCCAGTTCAGTTCAGTCACTCAGTTGTGTCTGACTCTTTGCGACCCCATGAATCACAGCACGCCAGGCCTCCTTCTCCATCACCAACTCCTGGAGTTCACACAAATTCATGTCCATTGAGTCAGTGATGCCATCCAGCCATCTCATCCTCTGTTGACCCTTTCTCCTCCTGCCCCCAAATCCCTCCCAGCATCAGGGTCTTTCCAATGAGTCAACTCTTCGCTTGAAGTGGCCAAAGTATTGGAGTTTCAGCCTCAGCGTCAGTCCTTCCAATGGATATTCAGGACTGGTCTCCTTTAGAATGGACTGGTTGGATCTCCTTGCAGTGCAAGGGACTCTCAAGAGTCTTCTCCAACACCACAGTTCAAAAGCATCAATTCTTTGGCGCTCAGCTTTCTTCACAGTCCAACTCTCACATCCATACATGACCATGGGAAAAACCATAGCCTTGACTAGACGGACCTTTGTTGGCAAAGTAATGTCTCTGCTTTTTAATACGCTGTCTAGGTTGGTCATAAGTTTCCTTCCAAGGAGTAAGCCTCTTTTAATTTCATGGCTGTAATCACCATCTGCAGTGATTTTGGAGCCCCAAAAGATAAAGTCTGACACTGTTTCCACTGTCTTTCCATCTATTTTCCATGAAGTGATGGGACCAGATGCAATGATCTTCGTTTTCTGAATGTTGAGCTTCAAGCCAACTTTTTCACTCTCCTCTTTCACTTTCATCAAGAGGCTTTTGAGTTCCTCTTCACTTTCTGCCGTAAGGGTGGTGTCATCTGCATACATGAGATTATTGATATTTCTCCCAGCAATCTTGATTCCAGCTTGTGCTTCTTCCAACCCAGCGTTTCTCATGATGTTCTTACGATGTATTCTCATGATGTACCGCACAGAAGCGCACCCGCTGCGATGGACCGCGCAGAAGCGCAGCCGAGAGGAGCTACCCCACGCCCGAGGTCAGGGGTGGCGACAGAGAGGAGCAACCCCGCGTCCAAGGAGCGGCTGCTGCGCTGGTGCAGGAGGACCGAGAGGAGCTACTCCAAGTTCAAGGTCAGGAGGGGCCACCTCGTCCAAGGTAAGGAGCAGTGGCTGCGCTTTGCTGGAGCAGCCGTGAAGAGATACCCCATGTCCAAGGTAAGAGAAACCCAAGTAAGATGGTAGGTGTTGCGAGAGGGCATCAGAGGGCAGACACACTGAAACCATGATCACAGAAAACTAGTCGATCTGATCACACGGACCACAGCCACGTCTAACTCAATGAAACTAAGCCATGCTGTGTGGGGCCACCCAAGACGGGCGGGTCATGGATGGACTCCAGTGGCTCTCAAATCTGACTATACATTACATTCACCTAGAGAGCTTGAAAAAATTACCCATGCCCTGGCCTTCCCTTCTCAGAGCTTGTCATTTAGTTCATCAGGACCCAATAAGGGCCATGCGACAGTGAGTCTTGGTGCTGAAGAGGCAGACCCTGTGAGGGAACCCTGAACTTTGACCCCAGGGACCGCTTAACCTATCAGAAATCACCACACACATCCTTGGTTTAGTATTGCTTCTTGATGTGTTTTAGGGGAAAAAGTCTGAGAACAATAAAAGAGCTGATCAAGAATGAAACTTCTGGCTTCTGATTTAGCACACTTAAAATGGACCATTTCATGAACACAAAAGTTTTCTAAATTTCATTCTCATTATCGTATCTCTCCAGTTTTCTTTTTTTTTCTGTGGAGGGGAAGATTCTCTCACTACTCACAAGAATGGAATGAAGATGAGATTAGGAACATCCATATGCAGGAGAATATGACATTTTTCTTGAATTTGTGTAAGTTAAATTAAGAACGCACCTGCACAAATGTCAGAAATAGGCCCCCATCCAATACTGTATATAAATAGGCCATTATTATAGCTGAATGCTATGGGAGTTTCCATGCAAAAAATCAGAAATGAACTGAATAGGGAAAAGGTGAGGCCACTGTGGGTAAAAATTCTCTTATAGTCCTGCAGTTATAGATCATTCCTTGGAATGTGAGATCAACGCACATGTGCAATGGGAGCTAGGAATGTTCAGCATTGGAGCAGCTCTGCTGATCTTGAAATGTACATGCATATGTGGACAGGACAAGGGAAAGCACACAGCATTAGTTCAGATTGTGAGATAATCATGACTTATTCATAGCACTGCAGGCGGATTACAATAATGGTTACATTTCTGTAACAGTTTCCTCCCATCCTCCTTCCTGTCCCTGGGAAGTCTAAAGAACTTGACTATTTATTTTCACATCATGCCCATAGTTTAGTTGCATTGGTTTCTTTAAACCACAAAGGCATGAACCAAAGGGGATAAAAAAAATCACTCAAGTTTATGAAATGAGACAGTTAAAATAGACCTAAAAATTGTTTGCCTTTACCTGCTTATATTTCATTAAGTTGGGAGAGAACCTAAATATTCACTTAGCCTAGGTTCCCTTAAGCTGACTTTTGTAGTTAGAGCAACAGAGAAAAGGCTGGAAAGACCATGTGGGGTCAGTTGTACAGGAAAGAGAATGTGTTGTTAGACATCTCTTTAAAGGTTCTGGATTGGTGAGAAGAGCTAGAATCAGGGACCACACTAACACTTTCCCTTGGAAACTGCAAGCCAGTGGAGGATAAAGCAGCTTTGCCAAATGATTCAGCAGTATTTAATACAGCTGAATGTGCTCGTACCCTGTGATCCAGGAATCCCCCCTCTAGATATACGCCCAAGGAAAAGCAGCGCACATTTGTCAAAAGACATGTGTTAGGTTTATAGTGGCCTTTTCATAATAGCCCCAAAGTGGAAACAACCTAAAAGTTCATCAATAGGAGAATTGATAGCTGGTTTATAATATGTTGCTGCTGCTGCTGCTGCTGCTGCTAAGTCACTTCAGTCGTGTCTGACTCTGTGTGACCCCATAGACGGAAGCCCACCAGGCTCCCCCGTCCCTGGGATTCTCCAGGCAAGAACACTGGAGTGGGTTGCCATTTCCTTCTCCAATGTGTGAAAGTGAAAAGTGAAAGTGAAGTCGCTCAGTCGTGTCCGACCCATAGCGACCCCACTGACTGCAGCCCACCAGGCTCCTCCATCCATGGGATTTTCTAGGCAAGAGTACTGGAGTGGCTTGCCATTACAATGAAATACTACTCAGCCAAAATAAAACAAGAAAACAAGCAAATAAGCCAAAAGCTCCTATTGATTCTCACAGACGTTATGGAAGAGGCCAGCCACAAAAGAGTACTTACTGTATAAAGCACTTTATTGCAATGTTCAAGAAAAGGCAAAACTGACCACATGATGATGTAAGTCAGAATAGTGATTATCTTCTGGGAGCTGATTGTGGCTCAGATCATGAACTCCTTATTGTAAAATTCAGACTTAAATTGAAGAAAGTAGGGAAAACCACTAGACCATTCAGGTATGATCTAAATCAAATCCCTTAACGATTATACAGTGGAAGTGACAAATGGATTCAAGGGATTAGATCTGTTAGAGTGCCTGAAGAACTATGGATGGAGGTTTGTGACATTGTACAGGAGGCAGTGGTCAAGACCATCCCCAAGGAAAAAAAAATGCAAAAAGGCAAAATAATTGTCAGAGGAGGCCTTACAAATAGCTGAGAAAAGAAGAGACGCTAAAGGCAAAGGAGAAAAGGAAAGATATACCCATTTGAATGCAGAGTTCCAAAGAATAGCAAGGAGAAATAAGAAAGCCTTCCTCAGTGATCAGTGCAAAGAAATAGAGGAAAACAACAGAATAGGAAAAACAAGAGATCTCTTCAAGAAAATTAGAAATTCCAAGGGAACATTTCATGCAAAGATGGGCTCAATAAAGGACAGAAATGGTATGGACCTAACAGAAGCAGAAGATATTAAGAAGAGGTGGCAAGAATACACAGAACTGTACAAAAAAGATCTTCGTGACCCAGATAACTGCAATGGTATGATCACTCACCTGGAGCCAGGCATCCTGGAATGTGAAGTCAAGTGGGCCTTAGGAAGTATCACTATGAACAAAGCTAGTGGAGGTGATGAAATTCCAGCTGAGCTATTTCATATTCTAAAAGATGGTGCTGTGTAAGTGCTGCACTCAATAGGCTAGCAAATTTGGAAAACTCAGCAGTGGCCACAGGACTGGAAAAGGTCAGTCTTCATTCCAATCCCAAAGAAAGGCAATGCCAAAGAATGCTCAAACTACACACAATTGCACTCATCTCACACACTAGCAAAGTCATGCTCAAAATTCTCCAAGCCAGGATTCAGCAATACGTGAACCGTGAACTTCCAGATGTTCAAGCTGGTTTTAGAAAAGGCAGAGGAACCAGAGATCAAATTGCCAACATCTGTTGGATCATTGAAAAAGCAAGAGAGTTCCAGAAAAACTTTATTTCCAAAAGTAAAGTTTTTTACTTTAGTTCCAAAAAAATCTACTTCTGCTTTATTGACTGTGCCAAAGCCTTTGACTGTGTGGATCACAGTAACCTGGAAAATTCTTAAAAAAGATGGGAATACCAGACCACCTGACCTGCCTCCTGAGAAACCTGTATGCAGGTCAAGAAGCAACAGTTAGAACTGGACATGAAACAACAGACTGGTCCAAATTGGGAAAGGAGTACATCAAGGCTGTATATTGCCACCCTGCTTATTTAACTTATATGCAGATTACATCATGAGGAACGCTGGGCTGGATGAAGCACAAGCTGGAATCAAGATTGCCGGGAGAAATATCAATAACCTCCGATACGCAGATGACACCACCCTTATGGCAGAAAGTGAAGAGGAACTAAAGAGCCTCTTGATGAAAGTGAAAGAGGAGAGTGAAAAGTTTGGCTTAAAGCTCAACATTCAGAAAACGAAGATCATGGCATCTGGTCCCATCACTTCATGGCAAATAGATGGGGAAACATTGGAAACAGTGACAGACTTTATTTTTGGGGGCTCCAAAATCACTGCAGATGGTGGGTGCAGCCATGAAATTAAAAGACGCTTGCTCCTTGGAAGAAAAGCTATGACCAACCTAAAAGCATATTAAAAAACAGACATTACTTTGCCAACAACGGTCTGTATAGTCAAAGCTATGGTTTTTCCAGTAGTCATGTATGGATGTGAGAGTTGGGCTATAAAGAAAGCTGAGTGCCGAAGAATTGATGCTTTTGAACTGTGGTGTTGGAGAAGACTCTTGAGAGTCCCTTGAACTGCAAGGAGATCCGACCAGTCCATCCTAAAGGAAATCAGTCTTGAATATTCATTGGAAGGACTGATGCTGAAGCTGTAACTCCAATCTTTGGCCACCTGATGCAAAGAACCGACTCATTTGAAAAGTCCCTGAGTAATACTCCATTGTGTATATGTACCAAAGCTTTCTTATCCATTCGTCTGCAGATGGACATCTAGGTTGCTTCCATGTCCTGGCTATTACAAACAGTGCTGCGATGAACATTGGAGTACATGTGTCTCTTTCAAGTCTGGTTTCCTCGGTGTGTACGCCCAGGAGTGCAATTGCTGGATCATATGGCAGTTCTATTTCCAGTTTTTTAAGGAATCTCCACACTGTTCTCCATAGTGGCTGTACTAGTTTGCATTCCCACCAACAGTGTAAGAGGGTTCCCTTCTCTCCACATCCTCTCCAGCATTTATTGCATGTAGACTTTTGGATAGCAGCCATTCTGACTGGTGTGAAATGGTATCTCATTGTGGTTTTGATTTGCATTTCTCTGATTATGAGGAATGTTGAGCATTTTTTCATGTGTTTGTTAGCCATCTGTCTGTCTTCTTTGGAGAAATGTCTATATACACAATGGAGTATTACTCAGCCATTAAAAACAATGCATTTGAATCAGTTCTAATGAGGTGGATGAAACTGGAGCCTATTATACAGAGTGAAGTAAGCCAGAAAGAAAAACACCAATACAGTATACTAATGCATATATGTGGAATTTAGAAAGATGGAAATGATAACCCTGTATACGAGACAGCAAAAGAGACACAGGTGTATAGAACAGTCTTTTGGACTCTGTGGGAGAGGGTGAGGGTGGCGTGATTTGGGATAATGGCATTGAAACATGTATATTATCATATGTGAAACAAATCACCAGTCCAGGTTCGGCGCATGATACAGGATGCTCGGGGCTGGTGCATGGGGATGACCCAGAGGGAGGATAAGGGGAAGAGGGAGGTGGGAGGGGGGTTCAGGAAGGGGAACTCATGTACACCCGGTGCAGATTCATGTCAATGTATGGCAAAACCAACCAATATAATATTGTAAAATAATTAGCCTCCAATAAAAAATAAAAAAAGAAAAAAAAAAAAAAGAAAAGTCCCTGATACTGGGAAAGATTGAAGACAGGAGGAAAAGGGGATGAGAGAGGATGAGATGGTTGTATGGCATCACTGACTCGATGGACATGAGTTTGAGCAAGCTCTGGGATTTGGTGATGGACAGGGAAGCCTGGAGTGCTGCAGTCCACGGGGTCGCGAAGATTTGGACATGACTGAGCGACTGAACTGAACTTGAGGGTGGATATGCCAGAGGAGGGGGAATGAGAGAGCTTTCTGGATCCTGGAAATAGTCGAGATCTTGGTCTTGTGGTGGTGGCCCAGGTGTCTATGTATATCAAAATTTATTGGGCTGTACACTTGAACTTGGAGCGCCTTCTATACTGTATGTATGTTATACCTCAATTTAAACAAAGACAAAAACATAACGAAGAAATACAGATAGGGAGAGGCATTGCTGTCAAAGCATCACAATAAGAAAGTCGAAAATTATGTAAAGAAAAAAGTGAAATTAATTACATTAATTGTCCTGAAGTAATTTGATTTCAATGACTAGAAATAGCTTTCAAGTCTTGATAAATTACTAGCCCTCAAAAATGATCATCTGTAGAAAAATAAAATTTTCTGCTTTGTTAGCCCTTTAGCAATAATATAGTCATTTGATTTTGTATTTGTTACGAAGATATTTGTGGCAGACTGTTCTGTTTGACAACCTAAAAGCCATTCCCAACCTTTTATCCCTAGATTTCTTACTTGTGTTGGAAAAACCAGAGACTCATTTTCTCAGCTTCTCTTTCACATCTTGAACATAGATCCTGTCTTTCCATCAGAGGACAGTCAATGGATTTGTGGACATGTTTTACAAGTGCCAGTGTCCACAACTGACATAAATTACTATGCATTTTCAGCTTTCAATCACTTTATTTCGACTAAGAGAAAAGGGAAGTCCAGTACACTCACTTGGGTTCCACCATGCCTCCATGGGATCCCAGTTCCCTGACCAGGGATCAAACCTGCTGTACTCCCTGCAGTGGAAGGTGGAGTCCCAACCACTGGACTTCTAGGGAAAGCTCTTTTTTTTGGTACCAAGCCTCCATTTTAATTGTCGGCCTGTAGATAGTCTGTGAGCTAGTAAGCAAAGAAGAAGTTGGGGAAGGACTGTGGGGACGGCAGACTAACCTGTCTGCCAGAGATTTCTCTGCTTTTGTTGGTTGAGATAATACTGGGCAAAATAAGAAGCTTGTTACAGAAAGAGATAACATGATAGAATTTTGAACAATGAAAACCACATTTCTCTATGGAGAATTAATGCACTCTTCCCAGGTGGTGTTACCGGTAAAGAACCCGCCTGCCAACGCAGGAGTCATAAGAGATGTGGGTTCGATCCCTGCATCGGGAAGATCCCCTGGAGAAGGAAATGGCAGCCCACTCTGGTATTCTTGCCTGGATAATCATGTGGACAGAGGAACCTGGCGGGCTATGGTCCATGGGGTTGCAATGAGTCGGACACAACTGAAGCAACTTAGCATTAGCAGCAGGATTAAATAGCCTCAGAAATTGTCTAATTTTAGAGCTGGATAAAATATAAATAATTTAGCCCGTTATGCTGTTAAAAGAGAAGAGGCCCCATATCTCTCCTCTTATTTTCTTGGGGTAAAACAAACCAGGGGGCTTCGTGGTTCTTATACCATTGTGTAGGAAGAAGGCTTTGGACACAAAGTCTGCTCATAAACAGAATGAGAAAGAAGTATTCATAAGAACATCTGACAAGGCAGAAAAATTTGGGGTGAAAGTAAAAGTTTTCCTGAAATTAGAAAGTAAAACTGAAGTTCAACACTCAAGTTTAGAAAGAGAAGAAAATAACCTTAATTAGATGTTTATATATAACTTGATATTGTACACAGTTTCTGCTTATACTTAGTAATTATACAGAATTTCAATATTTATCCCATTTACTTTTTTAAAGATTTTTTTTTTGTTTTTCCAACATCTGTATACAGAAAAATTGAAAAATTTTACTGTGAACACCCACATAGCCATCACTTAGATTCTACAGTACAGATTTTGATTTATTTGTCTTATCACGTTTCTGTCCATCTATTGATCCTGCTATGCATCTGTCAATGCAGCTTATTTTTTGGTGCATTTTAAAGTAGGTTGCAAACATCAGTACATTTCTCCTGTGAACACTTCAGCCATTTAAAACAATTTTTATGGAAAAAGCAATTTGGGCAGAATTAGGTGCTATTTCTTATTCTCTCAGTTATTCCTGTCTTATATATTGAACCATTATCGTAAAAGTTACGATAATAGTTGACATTTACTGAGTACTTTCTGTAGGTCCAGGCATACAATTCTTTGCAATAATCCTAGGAAGTAGGTACTATTATTATCTTCATTTTATAGATGACTCAACTGACATGCAGTCAGTTAAATACCTGCCCAAGGTTGTATAGCTAGGAGGTGGCCAACCTGGTATTTGAACCCTTGTATTTTTACTTGAGAGGCTGGTTCCTAAATCAGGAGGAGTAACTAGGATTGTAGGAGGAAGGAGGCACTTGAAGATTTCCAATCCTGTAAGAGCTGACAAAGATCGTGCAGTTCTTGGACAATGTACACCACTCCTTGCATCCATTTGTACGTAAGAGGGAACTGTATAGTGCAGGATTTTTCTTTTCTAATTCCCACCTTAGTCTTTTTTTTTTTTTTTTTTGGCCACAAGGCATGTGGGATCTTAGTTCCCCAACCAGGGATTGAACCTTCATCCCCTGCATTGGAAGTGCAGAATCTTAACCACTGGACCACCAGGAACATAAGTACATTTACCACCAAATCCCAGGGAGGAATATGACCAAGTGTTAGTTTCTTATTTGTTCTCTAGTTTAATTTTTAATCTCCTTTATTAAAATATGATGTACACACAGAAAAGTGTACTTATATTAATAACAAATTGAATATACCTCTGGGTGTGCCAGGAACAGGGAAAATACTCATTTCGCATATGGTGATGCCCAGGTATTTATATGTAGACTTCAGCAAGACATATCTCCTCTGTTTTCCTTACATTAAAATTTTATTTATTTATTTATTTTTGGCTGTATTGGGTCTTAGTTGTGGTACGCTGGATCTTTCATTGCAGTTTGTGGTTTTTTCTCTAGTTGAGGCACATGGGGCTCAGTTGCTCCTGGGCATGTGGAATCTTAGTTTCTTGACCAGGGATTGAACCTTTGTCCCTGCATTGCAAGGCAGATTCTCAACCACTGGACCACCAAGGAAGTCCCTCCTTACATTTTTTTTCCTCCTTACATTTTATTAATAATAGGAGACCAAAGCAAATTCTTTACTTCTTTCTGAACATTAGTTACATAATCACTGGGTCCATTTGTTAAACAGATTAAACCCTAAAGCTCTATTTGTGCATTAACAGCGCTTCAGTTGAGATATATACATTGGTACTGCTGCTGCTGCTGCTGCTAAGTCACTTCAGTCGTGTCCAATTCTGTGCGACCCCATAGATGGCAGCCCACCAGGCTCCCCCATCCCTGGGATTCTCCAGGCAAGAACACTGGAGTGGGTTGCCATTTCCTTCTCCAGTGCATGAAAGTGAAAAGTGAAAGTGAAGTCGCTCAGACGTGTCTGACTCCCAGCGACCCCATGGACTGCAGCCTACCAGGCTCCTCTGTCCATGGGATTTTCCAGGCAAGAGTACTGGAGTGGGGTGCCATCGCCTTCTCTGATACATTGGTACAAACAGATGTAAAACCTGAAACTCTCCAGATAGAACTCATGTTTTTATTCAGTTCCTATTTTTTCTTTGTTTTCACTTTTTCTGTTCTTGACATTCTCTATATTATGTAAAACTGTTTTTACTCTTGCATTCTATATTTTGAAGACTGTTAATAAATAAAAGATGTGAAAACCAAATTGCTATTCAAATTCAATTGTTTCCAATTATACCAGGAACTAAACAGAACCCAGCCATTCATAGCTTCTTAGGGTGAAAGCAGTTCAACATTATTCAGTCTTGAATAAAAGAAATAGAGAAACAAAAAAGGGAAAGGGGGGGACTCAGAGACTGAGAAATATGACAAAAGGTTAATATTATGGAGAACAGATAGACTTAAGAAGACTGAAAAATTGCCGTCAGGACCTGGCATTCCCCGCTGCATTCCTAGTGTCACCGCATCATCTCCAATTGGAAGCTTCTATCATTTCTCGCTTTGCATTCATGTCTTTGTCTTTCTTTGGTCAACTGGTATACTCTGTATACTTATTTCAAGACTGCCTATAATAGCTATAAGTATTTCTCATATAGGGAGGGAGGTGAATAAAAGACTAGTAAAACTCAGTGTTGGAGATTCTAAACTACCTCAAACAATACAGTGTGTTAAAATGCTTCAAGAAATAAAACTATTCTCAGTTTTCCTTTCTTTATAGATTTAAAGAAGAAAATTTAGGCTAACAATTTGGAAATGACTACCAGAGATACTTCTCCTGCAGTTTTATAGGGGGAAGAAATAGAATGCTGTATTCGAATGAACTGATGTAGATATGGGGATTTTGATGAGGGTAATTCTTTTGGTTGGTTGTATTTAAGAACAGAGATGGACAAGTTCCATACTTTGATGAAGTCTCATGGTTTGTAAGTTATAGAACAACCTGTTGATGTACTGAATTTGGAAGATATATTAGCTTTAGCTGCAGTAAAAAATGACCCTGATATTTTGGTGGCTAATAAAACATATGCATTTGTCTATTGTCCTGTTGGTTGGCTTGGCCTTGCTAGGCTCAGCTGGGTTCGGACCCAGGTTCTGGGCCTGACTGAGGTCTGCTCCATGTCCATGGGACCTGGTCAGTTATCTGAGACATGCTTTTGGCCTGGTGAATGACTGAAGCACAAAAATTGCTGGTAAAAGCTAGCTATACCTGTTAAAACTTCTTAGACACATGGTCACTTCTGCTCACATGGCTAGACTTAAAGTCAATTGAGTGAAGATGTTTACTTTGCAAAGTGAAAGTGTTAGTTGCTCAGTTGTGTCCAACTCTTAGTGACCCCATGGACTGTGGCCTGCCAGGCTCCTCCATCCATGGGATTCCCAGGCAAGAATTATGGAGTGGGTTGCCATTTCATTCTCCAGGGGGTCTTCCTGACCAAGGGATCTCCTGCATTGCAGGCAGACTCTTTACAGTCTGAGCCACCAGGGAAAAGCTTTACTTTGCAAACTCTACTGCAAAGCCAAATGGCAAAGGCTGCAGATTTGTAATCCTATTACAAGAAAGGAGTGAAGAGTTAGGACCAGTAATTCAAGTAGCATAGAAGGCCTCCATTATAGAAAGGTCTCAGAGTTAGTGCAATGTGAGTGGTACCTTTCCCCCATCGTTGAGGTAATCTGAAGTGAGGTAAAGGACTTAATACAAGTTTTAGGATCTGAATTCAGATAGTGTTACTCAAGCAACATGGACTTAGGAAGCCCTTTGCTGGTGCTCGCCACCATGCTAGATCTGAGTAAAGATATTAAACATCCAGGCAAGATGAAACGGTGTAGAAGGAAAGGGTATAGTGGTTTCCTCTGTGTCATCTTAGCTGCCATTTGAGATTTCAGTCCTGAGGAGGAGGGTGAGCACCCATCTTCCCACACTGTCATCACGAACCCTGCATTTTGGAGGAAACGTGTCTATCAGTTGAGAGGATGGAATAATGATGAGTCTGAGCAGGGCTCGCTGAATCATCATTCTGTGGGCAATACACAGCCTACGTGTATCTCACAACTCATGCTGCCACTCTGCCAGGCAAGAGAGAAGAGCTGAACTGGTAGCTTAGGCTCTCTCCTCCGTGGTCTGCCTACATAAAGACACCACAAGCCCCTTCATCCTTTATTATTATTTTTTTCTTGCAGTTAAAGCTCTAGCATTTCTCTTTTTCACTGAGATGAAGAATTTTCCGACAAAAGCTTGAGTTTTTCTGGCATGGTGAGTGAACACCTTCTAGTGACTGTGGAGTAGAGAGAGCAGTGACTGTGCCTAACCAACAGGTCATTCTGCAGTGAGATCGAAAAGCAAGATCAACCCATGGGCTTGCATGAGACTTGGAAATCTCTCTCTAATTCCTATTTGGAAACTACTCAGTTTGCTTAATTAATGTTTAAAGAAAGATATTTCTGCCAGGTTTTTGGAAATGGAACAACCGACCTAATTTCTACTTGGACCAGAATCAGGGTCCCAGCCCTGCCTGTAGAAAAATAAGCCTAGATGAGACCCACAGCAACCATCCATTTGTACTTCTATTTCTAAACAGAGTGGTCCCCCAGCGGCTGCACACCCAGACTCTGGGGTCATCCGGATATTCTGTAACTGCTGCAGAGCAGGTTCAACTCCACTCTCAGAAAGCCTGGCTGCACGTTGCGTGACACAGTGTGGATGCAATGTGGATGAAGAAATGGACTCTTTCTGCGTTCAGTGAATTTGAGAGGCAGGTGCTGATGAACAGCCATCATCATACAAATTGGGGCCTTTACTGCCTTGATCTGTTAATACCCAGACTGAAGAGAAGTGTTCTATCTTTTAGTGTGGACTTCCTTTTAATTAGGGTCTTAGTCTGGTTTGAAGTCAGGGGCTTCTTTAAGACTCATAATAACAATAGGTATCTCCCAAATGCATATATTTATATTCAGACATTTAATTCCAAGAGTTCACAGAACCCTTGAAGTTATGGCCCCAGATTAAAGATCCCTGTTTTAGATCCTTCTATTTAATAACACTGATTTTAGGCTATTTGATGGATAGGAAGACAAGGGTTAGTGAAGGGACAAGGTTTGGACTGTTGGGCTCCAGGGCTGATGCTAGTATTTACTAGCCCCAGGACATTGCTGAGCTTTTTCATTTGTAAAATGGGAAGCCTGTAGCACTGCCTTGAGGTTGTTGTGATAATAAAATGAGGCCATTTCCTTGGCTTTTGTGTAAGTGGGTGGTAAAGAAATGGCAGCAATTACTTTCTAAAAAAACTTTTCCCCCCTCTCTATATTTGGTCACGCATGGCATGTAGGATCTTAGGACCCCGACCAGGGATCGAACCCATGCCTCCTGCAGTGGAAGCATGGTGTCCCAACAATTAGACCACCAGGAAAGTCCCAGTAATTGCTCTTATTGCTATGTTAACATTGTATTCACATTATGCAGATAGCAAATGGAAGGCATGTTCAAACATCTTGCAACAAGTGTGAATTAAGCGCTGCTTTTAAGGTTGCTACCTTCTCTTGAGGTACCTAGCGCATTTACAGTTACACAGTAACTCTTGGTGCCCTCATCTTCAGCGTTCATCTCTAAACGCTGTGCTAGTCAAGCATTTAGAACGAAGTGCCTGGCATGTTTGTAGATGCTCAGTAACGTTGAGTCATTATTACAATTATCGTTAGTCATGTTACTACTGTTGCTGTTATTACTGTTGATGCTTCATGAGTCCTTCTCTAGTGGAACCTTAGTTTTAAGAGAAAGAGGGTCTCAAGATAATTTTTTTTAAGGAGGGTAAAATATCTCAAAGTCACTGTAATTAGCAGAACAAAAAGCTAGCTTTTTGCCTCTTTTGAACATTCTATAAAAATTTATTTCTTTTTCTTCTATTTACTTCACTCAAGATAGGCTGGATGTGCAGACTCAACTAGCCCCTCCAGGACAAATGACTAAACTGGTTTATAATAGTTTCTGGAACAACCCTTGGCACAACATGGACATGTGTCAGCCCTCCATTACTAGTCGGTTTTGCTCTAGTTTCTCTTGGTCAAGAAATCTATGTGCTTGAAGTCTCTCCTGAATCAGAGAAGGGACATTAGTGTACAAACTAGTGAGATCCAAAGAAAATCTGTAATGTAGTTAATATATCAATGTACGTTTCTTAGTTTTGATAAATGAACTGTGGTTATGCAAAATATTAACATTAGGGGAATCTGGTTAAAGGGTATTTGGAAACTCTACTCTTTGCAATATTACTGTAAGCCTAAGACTATTAAAAATAACATATTACAAAGTGAGGTAACGAAGCATAAATTGTGTTTACAGGTGTAGTGAGGCAAGGGCTGAAGCAGGGATCCAGTGGCAGTTTATTACAAATAGTCCAGGAAAAAACTGATAGTAGTTTGCAACAGTGTTGTTGGAATAGAGGGAGGAGCTAGTGATTCTGGGTATATTTGGAATGTGTAATCATGAGTTTGAGTGAACTCCGGGAGTTGGTGGTGGACAGGGGGGCCTGGTGTGTTGTGATTCTTGGGGTCGCAAAGAGTTGGACATGACTGAGCGACTGAACTGAACTGAACTGACGGAACCAACAGGGTTTGCTGATGGATTGGTTGTAAGGGGAAGAAAAGAGGGTAATTGAGGCCATATAGAGACCTATGAGAAGGTACTTTCTTGCTCCTCTGTATCCTAGAGAACTCAGTTCAGTTCAGTTCAGTTCAGCTGCTCAGTCGTGTCCGACTCTCCGCGACCCCATGAATCACAGCACTCCAGGCCTCCCTGTCCATCACCAACTCCCGGAGTTCACTCAAACTCATGTCCACAGAGTCGGTGATGCCATCCAGCCATCTCATTCTCCGTCGTCCCCTTCTCCTCCCGCCCCCAACCTTTCCCAGCATCAGAGTCTTTTCCAGTGAGTCAACTCGTCGCATGAGGTGGCCAAAGTATTGCAGTTTCAGCTTTAGCATCAGTCCTTCCAATGAACATCCAGGATTGATCTCCCTTAGAATGGACTGGTTGGATCTCCTTGCAGTATAAGGGACTCTCAAGAGTCTTCTCCAACACCACAGTTCAAAAGCATCGATTCTTCGGCGATCAGCTTTCTTCACAGTCCAACTCTCACATCCATACATGACCACGGGAAAAACCATTGCCTTGACTAGACGACTAGTCTTCTTAAGAAAAGAATCAGAGACTCCAGGAACGTGGTACCTGTGAGTTACGTGATTG
This sequence comes from Moschus berezovskii, assembly GCF_049115385.1. NCBI lineage: Eukaryota > Metazoa > Chordata > Mammalia > Artiodactyla > Moschidae > Moschus > Moschus berezovskii. The sequence goes on from NC_142489.1 coordinate 1,221,523, forward strand.
GATTAAAGGTCTGGGAAATGAGGACCCAGCAGGCTGAGGACAGAGAGAACTGACATTGGTGGAAAGGAGATACCCAGAAAAGAGGGTATTTGCTATCATCTCAATCCATTTTTCATCTTTGACTGACCTTGATCTCCTCCCTCTTATGAAGACAAAGGATACAACACAATATGAGGAAAACATGAGTTGAGAAAACAATAGCTAGTCAGACAGAGAGGAAGTATCTGATGAATTGTATCAGCATTGACCTGCAGCCTCCAATATATACTATCTGGCTCTTTAGAGAAAAATTCACCAGAGTTTACCTTTATTAACAGCCTTTATCTGATGAACAAAACCCCTCAGCTCCACTGGTGTCACTTTGAAATGTCTGTCCTTATTTCTAGGATAATCTCTGATGGAATGGATGTACCTAGCCTACTGTTGAACCTGTCACACTGTATTTATCTTTCTCTTCTGCCTATTTTTGGCCCACTTCTTATTTTTTTTCTATAATTTTCCCCCTCCTTTGTTCAGTCTTTGTCTTTCTCCCTTAGATACTCACCCAAGTTTGACAGCCTGATTACTTAATACTCACCTGCCAAATTAACTGACTTATTTTATCAACTGGGTGGATATACAATACCTTGACACTTGCATTTTAAGTATTTTACTGATTTTTTTTTGTATGTCCGTGATGAATAAATAATGGTAGAAGTCTTCACATTCTGGTAATTGGACTGTTTTATATTAAAGTATTAAAGTTTTATATTAAAGTATCCATCACAGTATATACTGTCTCACTCACTGTTTGACTTTTGTTTAGTGAAGATTGCTAGGTTAATATTAAAATAATAGTTTTCTTCATTCCTCTTCGCTTTCCTACACACCCTTTTCCTTTCTCCAAGTTGGGAGGATTAGAATGAAAGAGGAAAGGGCATTTAGCCAAATAAGCAGCGTGAATGGCAGAGAAGTTCAGTTATTTGAAAATGGAACATATTCCTGAAGTTGGCAAACATTTAGTTTTGAAATGGCCCCAAGTTTATTGTACTAACCAAGCACTATTGGGAACCATCTGGTGGTGTTGTTTGTTTATTATGTTGGAGAATTGAGTTATATTCCCGAATACAGAACACACTGTCAGAACGAAAACACATAAGAGACCCCCTTCCACCTGCCATGTGTGACTTCAGAATCAAACCCTCAGCAGTGAAAGCGCAGTGTTCTAACCACTGGGCAACCAGGGAATTGCCCCTCCTTTCCTTCCCTGATTCCTTATTCCTTCCTTCCCTTTTACCTCCACTCCTCACTCTGTTTCTCCCCCACCCCCCTGGCAATGATTCCAATGTGTCTAATGTGTATATTCAAACTTGTGTGTATCAGTAAAGCTATACAATGGCACCCCACTCCAGTACTCTTGCCTAGAAAATCCCATGGATGGAGGAGCCTGGGGGGCTGCAGTCCCTGGGGTCGCTAAGGGTCGGACACGACTGAGCGACTTCACTTTTACTTTTCACTTCCATGCACTGGAGAAGGAAATGGCAACCCACTCCAGTGTTCTTGCCAGGAGAATCCCAGGGATGGGGGAGCCTGGTGGGCTGCCATCTATGGGGTCGCACAGAGTCAGACACGACTGAAGTGACTTACCAGCAGCAGCATACTGTGGGTATGTTTTTAAAATTTATATTATACATTTTCAAAAGGACTCATTCTGGTTCTTAATATTTTTTTCATTTAGGGCCATGTCCTTAACGTCGATCCATGTTTTTGTGTGTCTTTCTACTTTGTCACTTCTAACTACTGCATACTATGCTACACTGTGCACCCTTCACATTCTATCCATTCATTACAGCCCAGTGATGGACACTTAGATTGCTCCAACTTCCTTTACCACAAATAATACTTGTCTTGAATGTCCCTTTTTAAGCTGTGTGTGAATTTACCTGGGATGTATTTCCAGGAGTGAGATTGCTGAATCTTAGGGTGAATGAATATCTTGATCAAATTCTACCAACTTGCTCTCCATAATGTTTGCATCAATGTCTGTGTGTGTGTGTGTGTGTGTGTGCACGCATACGTGTGCTTCTGTGCACATTCTCAGAGCTCGAGGGTGAAATATTATGTTTTAGTTGTTATCCTTGAAAATTGATGAAGCTGGATTGGGGACCATTGCTTGGGGGTGACAGAGAATGTGGAATCACATTAACTTTCTTTGAGGATTCAGTCTGCATTTTTACTGAGGGTAAATATAACTGCCATACAGTGAGCACTTATTATGGGCCAGGGACTAACTAAGCTGGGTGCTTTAATTCTCTGTCTTATTTAATTCTCACAATGATGCCATGAAGTAGATATTGCTATTATAACTTCTGTTTCAAGACTGTTAAAACCTAGGGTTAGAGAGTTTTAGTGACTTGCTTGAGCTGGTAAGTTTCAGATTCAGGATGAGACTCAGGTCTGTCTAACTCCAAAGCCTATACTCTCAATTGTGGTGCTCCAGTGCCTCTCTGTCATCTATATCAGAAAGGTTTTTTGAGATACTTGATATTTGACCTCACCAACTCTGTGTGCTGGAGGTTTTATTTTTTAAATATTTATTTATCAATATTCATTGGCATGTGAGATCTTAGTTCCTCAACTACAGACTGAACCCAGACCCCCTGCATTGGTAGCATGGAGTCTTACTTAACCTCTGGACCGCCAGGGAAGTCCTGCTGTAGGTTTTAGGACATCAGGTTAATGTCAAGGGTGAGGTGGGGTGAGGAGACAGGAAGCTATGGGGTGGACCATTGCAGCCTTGGGCATCAGTGTTCAGTATACCATAAGCATATTTGCATTCTGGTTTATAGCTTACTTTATTTTTGATGAGTGTGAATCTGTCTCTCAAGTGGTAAAATCATGTGTTTTGAAATACTGAAACAGAGGCTAAGACCTCGTGACTGACAATGAATAATAGAAGCTTTCTTTTGTGGGGCGGGGAGGCAGGGCTCAGTAGTTGTGGCACACGGGCTTAGTTGCTCTGCAGCATGTAAATCTTTCCAGACCAGGGATCGAACCTGTGTTCCCTGCATTGGCGGGTCGATTCCTATCCACTGCTCCACCAAGGAAGTGCTCCAGCATTCTTGCCTGGAGAATTCCATGATGGAGGCCAAGACCCTGTGATGACAATGAACAGTAGAAGCTTTCTTTTTAAAAATTTTTTTAAATTTGATTTTATTTAATTATTTACTTTTGGCTGTGCTGGGTGTTCATTGCTCTGTGTGGGCTTTCTCTAGTTGCGATAAGTAGGGGCTACTCTCTAGTTGTGGTGCATGGGCTTCTCAGTGCTGTGTCTTCTCCTGTTTTGAAGCATGGGTTCTAGGCATGCAGACTTCAGTTGTTGCAGCTCACAGGCTCAGTGATTGTGGCTCAAGGGCCCTAGAGCAAGTGCTCAGAAGTTGTGCTGCACTGGCCCCAGCTACCCTGTGGTATGTGGAATTCCCCCCACCCACGGGGGATTGAACCCATGTCCCTCACACTGTACCACCAGGGAAGTCCAACAGAAGCTTTCTTCTTTTTTTTAAATTTATTTATTTTAATTGGAGGCTAATTACTTTAAATTATTGTATTGGTTTTGCCATACATTGACATGAATCTGCCCTGGGTGTACATATGTTCCCCATCTTGAACCCCCCCTCCCACCTCCCTCCCCATTCCTTTCTTAATTGACCTTGAGTTAATTATGTTGTTGCAGGAACTGATGTTCTCCATTTCATCTGTAAGCCACACTTACTGATGCCTACAGCATGCTGAATACTACACTTGCAGTTAGTACGATCCTCTTCACTTCTGATCCTAGTAAATGAATTCCATGTTTAACAGAGACAGTTGTATTTGTTCCTCAACCTGTTTTATACCAGTGAACCAGTGAAGGTGCTCAGTCATGTCTGACTCTTTGTGACCCCATGGACTGGAGCCTACCAGGCTCCTCCATCCATGGAATTTTCCAGGCAAGAGTACTGGAGTGGGTTGCCATTAGTTGTAGTTAAGAATGATAAAAGTTAACTGAATGGATGAAATGTGAGTATAATGTTTGTATGAAAATTAGGTTGAATATGTTCATAATACTCAATAAATAGGAATTGCTAAAAACAATTATTGATAAATTAGGTATGGGGAGGCAGTTGTAAAAGGTGGGGAAAAATCATTACATTTCTTGACTCAGGACTCCCCTGGTGTTCCAGTATTTAGGACTCCATGTTTGGGGCCCTCCCAGAGGGCCCAAGTTTGGTCCCTGGTCAGGGAACTAGGATTCCACAGGCCACGTGGCATGGCCAAAAAAAAAATTTTTTTTTTTTTCTCAACGGATCCTTGCCTGAGATTGCCTCATAAGTGTCTTAGAGTTCTCAGTTCACTCTGAAAAAAACAGTACTAGCAATCATGTGTGCTTAATCACTCAGTCGTGTCTGACTCTTTGCTACCCCATGGACTGTAGCCCACCAGGCTCCTAGATAACCCATTATGGGTATGGTTTAGACAAGAAAAACCATATACAACTCCAATTAGCAGACACATCCTCAAAGTCTTTGACTTTTCATCAAAATATTGCAAACAAATGTATATTGTATTTTAAGTTAAATCCAATGGTCAGTCTATGATTATATCATTCTTATACCTTCCAGGTTTACCTGATTTATTTTGTTAACCAGCCAACCATGTATCTGTACTGTATTGCGCAAATTCTTCTTCTGAGAATCCCTGCTTGAAGAAGCCATCCATTATTCTCTCTTACCATATGTTAGCTTCATCCATACTAGCATAAAATATTCTACAATTAGTAATTATGTATACAAGTCAAATAATTTTTAGTGAACTTAAGGAATCCAAATACCCGGATACAGTGTGGTGCCATTGTCATGTTGAATACCAACTTTAAAAAAATCTTATATTTATTCATTTTGTTAATTAGTCAGTTATTTATTTATTAAATACATTTTTTTTGGCCACATGGCATGTGGGATCTTAGTTTCCTGACCAAGAATCAAACCCACACCCCCTGCATTGGAAGCACAGAGTCTTATTTAACCACTGGACTATCAGGGAAGTCCTATTTATTTTTTTAAATTGAAGTATAGTTATTTTATAATATTGTTTTAGTCTAGGGTATACAGTATAGTACTTCAGTTATTTTTTTCTGATAATACTCCATTATAGGTTATTATAAGATATTAAGTATAATTCCCTGTTGTTGTTTAGATGCTAAATTGTGTCTGACTCTTTTGCAACCCTATGTAGAATGTCGCCTTCCAGGCTCCTCTGTCCATGGGATTTTACAGGCAAGAATACTGGAGTGGGTTGCCATTTCCTTCTCCAGGGGATCTTAGCAACGTAGGGATCGAACCCGCCTCTCTTGTGTCTCTTGCATCAGCAGGTGGATTCTTTCCCACTGAGCCACCAGGGAAGCCCATAATTCCCTGTACTATATAGAAAAATCTTGTTTCTTATCTCTCTTATGTATAGCAGTTTGTATCTGTTAATCTCATGCTTCTAATTTGTCCATACCCCTCCCCCCACCATTGGTAACTATAAATTTGTTTTGTATGTTTGTGAATCTGTTTGTTTCATACATAAATTCATTTGTATTATTTTTTAGATTCTACATATAAGTGATGTTATGTAGTATTTGAATTGCTCTGACTTGCTTCGCTTATATTCTCTATGTCCACCCTGTTGCTGTAAATGGCATGATTTCATTCTTTGTTCTGTAGCTGAGTAATATTCCATTGTGTGTGTGTGTGTATCACATCTTAAGTCAGTCATCTGTTGATGGAGACTTTGGTTGTTTTCATTTCTCAGATATTATAAATAGAGTTGCTATGAACATTGGGGTGCATGTATCTTTATGGATGAGAATTTTCCTTTTTTCTGACTATTTACCCAAGAGTAGAGTTGCTGGATCATACCAGCCACTTTTAAATCTATCTTTGAATATTCTTATTTTGCATTAAGTATCACTCTTACTTACTGGAAGGCCTGAGCTTTCATCCGTCCGTTCCGTTCAGTCGCTCAGTCGTGTCCGACTCTTTGTGACCCCGTGGACTGTAGCCTACCAGGCTTCTCCGTCCATGGGATTCTCCAGGCAAGAATACTGGAGTGGGTTACCATTTCCTTCTCCAGGGGATCTTCCCGAAATCTCATAAATTGTAGCCTGTTATTTCTGCCTGCTTCAGGTCTCAGAGAAATTTGTCATCAAAATTCTGATCTCAATTTCTCACAACACAGGAGCAATGGCATTAAATGACCCCCTGAAAGTGAAAGTGAAAATTGCTCAGTCGTGTTCGACTCTTTGCAACCCCATGGACTGTAGACCACCAGGCTCCTCTGTCCATAGGATTCTCCAGGCAAGAATACTACAGTGGGTTGCCATGCCGTCCTCCAGGGGATCTTCCCGACTCAGGGATCAAACCTGGGTCCTCCCGCATTGCAGGTGAATTCTTTACCGTCTGAGCCACCCAATGGCTCCCTGTCACTCCCTAATGACTCTCCCTATGAGATTAGGGTTCTTAACAGTTTTGAGGGTCACAAACCTCTTTGAAAACCAAGTGATAACTTTGGATCCTCTTACCTACAGGTACATTGCACATGGAATTTTACATATATATTATTGGGCAGAGTTTTGTATGTCTTAAAACCTATTCATGGATCCAGGTTCATTATCTCAGCTCTAGTTGATGCTACATGGGAAGGTTAGAAGTCTGGATTATTCTTGGCTCTGCCATTAACTAGTTGGGCCACCTTAGGCAAATCTATTAACCTCCTTGGGCCTCAGTTTCTTTATCTGTAAGATAAGAGGTTTATCATGTTATCCTCAACTATCCCTTTCAGTTTATAATTCTGTTTGGACTCTCCAGCCATCTTTGTGAAAAGGAGCGTGGCATCAGTCTCAGAAAGGGCCCCAAATCACCGTTTCTTGCAGAACAAAAAAGTGTGGTAACAACTAAAAGTGGGTAGTGTCTGAGAGACGTTGTCTTTTCGATTCCACAAATATGTATTGAGGGCCTACTAGGTGCCCAGCCTTGGGCCAGGTGCTGTAAGTTTCACAGATAAATAAGACTCCCTAAACAAGGATGCCTTTCAGGGTGTGGGAGGTCTCAGCACACTTATGCATACGTTTTCTGTGTAAAGAAGTGAGAAAAGACCAGGTTATGTGAATTTCCCTGGGCCTCAATAAATTCTGCTTAAGTGGTCTCTAGTCAGGCTTCTCTTGGCAGCTATGCTTCTAATTCAGCTCTCTCCTTCAGGAAACAAGCTAATGTATGGAGCACCAGGCTTCTTTGCCATTCTGCAACTCCTTGCTTGCCAGAGACCAGCTTTTAATTCTTAAAGGGACCAGCCATTTCTTCCATGAAACCTTTGCAAACCCCACTTAGCAGTCCAGTTCACAAGCAGCTCCTTGGTACTTTCCTCATACCCACATTGCTTTCCTGACTCCCAAGCAGGAGGGAAAGAGTTGAACTGGTTTATGAGGGATACAATAGAGCATTGAGAAGTTCTCATTTTTATTTACTTATTTTATAATCCGCTACTTATTTTATTTTTCCTCCTTTGTTCAGTCTTTGTCTTTCTCCCTTTGATATTCACCCGATTCTGACAGCATGATTACTTAATACTCACCTGCCAAATTAACTGACTTATTTTACCAACTGGGTGGATATACAATACCTTGACACTTGCTATTTGAGTATTGTACTGAATTTAAAAAAAATGTCCCTAGTGATATCTTATCCAAAGGCAAAGCCCTAGGGTTTCTTTTTTTAAAGAAAAGCCATTTGTTGCTTTTGTATTTATAAACCATGTTTGGTTATAATACATGTTCCACTATAAGATAGAGCCAACCAGTTTTTTATTTCCAGTTACAAAGGATGAAAGATACAAGTATAGACGTATATTCCACTTTAATTTTGTGGAAATTGTTTTGCCATCCCCCAGTAAGAATATGACTTTGTTCACAGAGATTTAGTAGTTCAGTTCAGTTCAGTCACTCAGTCGTGTCCGATTCTTTGCGACCCCATGAATCGCAGCATGCCAGGCCTCCCTGTCCATCACCAACTCCCGGAGTTTACCCAAACTGATGTCCATCGAGTTGGTGATACCATCCAGCCATCTCATTCTCTGTCGTCCCCTTCTCCTCCTGCCCCCAATCCCTCCCAGCATCAGGGTCTTTTCAAATGAGTCAACTCTTTGCATGAGGAGGCCAAAGTATTGGAGTTTCAGCTTCAACATCAGTCCTTCCAATGAACACCCAGGACTGATCTCCTCTAGAATGGACTGGTTGGATCTCCTTGCAGTCCAAGGGACTCTCAAGAGTCTTCTCCAGCATCGATTCTTTGGCAATCAGCTTTCTTCACAGTCCAACTCTCACATCCATACATGACCAATGGAAAAACCATAGCCTTGACTAGATGGACCTTGGTTGGCAAAGTAATGTCTCTGCTTTTAAACATGCTGTCTAGGTTGGTCATAACTTTCCTTCCAAGGAGTAGGCATCTTTTAATCTCCTGGCTGCAGTCAGCATCTGCAGTGATTTTGGAGCCCAAAAAATAAAGTCTGACACTGTTTCCCCATCTATTTTCCATGAAGTGATGGGACCAGATGCCATGATCTTTGTTTTCTGAATGTTGGGCTTCAAGCCAACTTTTTCACTCTCCTCTTTCACTTTCATCAAGAGGCTTTTTAGTTCCTCTTCACTTTCTGCTATAAGGGTTAGTACTTAGATTGGGCCAATAAAGCTATTTTTTGTTTGAATTTATTTTGTTATACAGTCAGAAATGAATAAATAAAATATTTCCCAAGAGCCAAATAACTACCTTTTTTAAGTGAGTAAAAGTGGGATTAATGATTTTTTTCCCTTTTCTTATCTTTCCAGGAATTAATAGACTGCCCACTTCCAGTACACACATTTCTCCTAATAGATCAGTATGAAGGAGTAAAAGAGAAGAGCTCACATACATATTTTCCAGTTTAGTCAAGCAAATACTCAAGTAAACATTGAATCTCTAATTGTTATTTTAGGGTTATAGGAGAATAGTATGGTTTGTTCTATACTCTGATATAGGTAGATATTTTACGTAACATTTGTACCCTTCTCTGAGCAGACAGGATTTTGGTTTCAGGTTCAGAAAAGTTATATAAATTTCCCTGAGGCTGAATAAAATCTGCTTAAATGGTCTGTTTCAAATGAAGCCTTCCTTGCCATGTTTGGTACCTTGTAGCCATTTGTGTTTGGGCTTCTAGAAACAAAGGAAGAAAAACAACAAGAATAGGCTGAAGGAAGTCTGTGAGTCAGGTTGTGTGCCCTGAGACAGAATGCTTTCTCTTTAATCCAGTGTAAGCTAACTGTCAAGGTGAAATGAAAATAATGCTTGAGTAAGCAGAAGCTGGAATCAAGATTGCCAGGAGAAATATCGATAACCTCAGATATGCAGATGACACCACCCTTATGGCAGAAATCGAAGAGGAAATAAAGAGCCTCTTGATGAAGGTGAAAGAGGAAACTGAAAAAACTGGCTTAAAACTCAACATTCGGGGACTTCCCTGGTAGTCCAGTGGCTAAGACCCCATGGTCCCAATGCAGGGGGCCTAAGTATGATCCCTGGTCTGGGAACTAGAACCCACATGCCTCAACTAAGACCCAGTACAGCCAAATAAATAAATAAAAACCAAAAAATCTCAACATTCACAAAACGAAGATCATGGCATCCAGTCCAATCACTTCATGGCAAATAGATGGGCAAACAATAGAAACAGTGACAGAGTTTATTTTCTTGGGCTCCAAAATCACTGTGGATGGTGAATGCAGCCATGAAATTCAAAGATGCTTGCTCCTTGGAAAGAAACCTATGACAAACCTAGATAGTGTATTAGAAAGCAGACATTACTTTGCCAACAAAGGTCCATCTAGTCAAAGCTATGGTTTTTTTAGTAGTCATGTACGGATGTGAGAGTTGAACTGTAAAGAAGGCTGCGTGTCAAAGAACTGATGCTTTCAAACTGTGGTGTTGAAGACTCTTGAGAGTCCTTGGACTGCAAGGAGATCAAACCAGTCAGTCCTAAAGGAAATCAGCCCCGAATATTCATTGGAAGGAATGATGCTGATGCTGAAACTGAAGCTCCAATACTTTGGCCACCTGATGTGAAGAGCAGACTCATTGGAAAATACCCTGATGCTGGGAAAGATTGAAGGTGGGAGGAGAAGGAGACGACAGAGAATGAGATGGTTGGATGGCATCACCAACTCAATGGACATGAGTTTGAGCAAACTCCAGGAGATGGTTTAGAACAGGGAAGCCTGTCGTGCTGCAGTCTGTGGGGCTGCAAACAGTCGGGCATGACTGAGTGACTGAACAACAAGAACACTGGGTGGGGCTTCCCTGGTGGCTCATGGTAAAGAATTCACCTGCCAATGCAGGAGATGTGGGTTCAATCCCTGGGTTGGGAGGATCCCCTTGAGAAGGAAATGGCAACCCACTCCAGTATTTTTGCCTGGGAAATCCCATGGACAGAGGAGCCTGGCAGACTGTGGTTCATGGGGTCTGCAAAGAGTCAGATACGACTTAGTGACTCAACACACACACACAACACTAGGTGATCAGGAACCATCTCATTTAAGCTGTATTGCCTCTGAATTTGATATGATTAGCATGGTTTAAAGCAGAGGATATTTCATGAAGAAATAAATAGTTTACTTTCCATTTGATCTCCATAATGCTTGGAGTCTATAGGCGTTGTGCTTAGTAATTTCAGTTTCCTAGAAATAATTTCAGTCTTTGCAACCTCTGCTAACAGTGGTTCTCAAAGTGTGGTCCAGGGACCCAGAGGGTTCACAAGACCTCTTCAGGGGACATAGAAGATAAAAGCTATTTTCATAATACTATTAAGAAACTACTTGTTTTTTAAATTCTCATTTTTATCTTGAGTGTGGAGTGGAGGTTTCCAGGAGATATATGATGATGCATGATGTTGCAACAAACCAAATGCAGAAGCAGATGTATGAAACAGTTGTCTCCTATTAAAATGACATGTTTAAGAAACTTGGAAAAATATAAAACAATGCCACTTTTCTCACTTTTTAAAAAAATATAGCTATTTTCTCACAAAATGTCATTTATGTTAACATGTAATGGGTCTATTGTTTTGGGGGGCTTTTTTTTTTTTGGCCACACTGTATGGCTTGCTGGATCTTAGTTCACTAAGCAGAGGTTGCACCCTGGCCACTGCAGTGTAAGCACCAAGTCCTAATTACTAGACCCCCAGGGAATTCCCATTAAATGAATTGATGAATAGTTTAAAAGGTCTCAGTTTTCATTTCTAATATGGTAAATATCAATAGATATAACCCATATAAACAAAAGCTCTTTGGAATTCTCAGTAATTTTTAAGAGTGTTAGTGGTTTTGAAACCAAAACAGTTTGGGAATGGCTGCTCTATTAACATATACATAGTCTAGTGTGGGAAAAGAATGTAAGAGAAACACTGAAAAATTCAGAAAAATCGGTTAATATGGAGCCTGAGGGTTTAAAAAAATAAGCTAACAATAGCACATCTGAATTTTAATTTCAGTTGTAATTGTGTGCCTTACAAAGGCTCATTGGTGTGACATTACACATTCTCTGTCATATGAATCTGTTCAAATTTAGCAACTCAGGGCTAATTGCTTTGCTCTTTTTAATTTGATCATTGTTATATAGGTGAGTGTTTTCTTCATTTGCTCCTGAAATGGAATATTTAAATATTGTTACAGAGGTGAAGTTGGTGGCATTTACCGTTTGCTCTGTTTTCCCCATATTTTAGTTCTGGAAGATAAACAGTATTTGGTGAATTGTGCAACACAATTATCTATGATCATCTGAAATTCATAACTACCGTGTATTTGTTAATTAACTTAAAAAGATGGTAGCTTCAAAAAAATGACTGTTAATGGTGTTGATGAAACTGTAAAAATTTGACATTCTTGCCAGCTCTCCATAATTCTTTATAATTATGTTTCCTTTACCCCGATGTTATATTTTTGTTCTTCCTGTTCTTCAGAGAGGACTGTATCCAGTTATGAACAATTTAAATGGCAATGTGGAGCATTTAGAGATTTTATAAAAGAAAAGCTGAAATTAACTGAGATTGTTTGGCCTGAAGAAGAGGACATAAGATCAATCTCTGCGTATAGCCGTATTTTGTAATGATGGAAACCAGCTGTCTTTCAACTCAAGGAGACTAGAATGAGAGGATGCAGACTTAAAGTGTAATCACAGGGATTTAGTTAAGACACACTGAACATGTTTCCTCACAGTAGAGGCTGGTAGACTCTGGAGTGGGTTCCTGAAGGCAGCTGTGGACATTTTTCCTCTGGAGTCTTAGGAATTCAAAACTGTTTTCATGCTGATCAGCTGTAGGCAGAAGTTAGGTAACTGCTTCCTAATGTGTGGACACTTTGGCACTTCGGCATCTTAAAATTTTCATTGGAACATCTGGATGTGGGTAGGCAGAAAGGCCTTTGTAAAATTATATGTAACTATTATAATGAAGAGGAAGGAAAGAGAAGGAAGAGACTATTAGTACACAGAGTTCAGCAGCTGAGGTGGTTTCTACTTCTCTGCCTGCTTCCTTTCTTCTCCTTAACTTTTCATGTTCTGCTTGGCACTCAAAATGATCTTTTTTCTGTTACACCAAATATATTTCCTACTGTGGTAAAATATACGTAGCATAAATTGTACTATTTTAATACATTTTGAGTATACAGTTCAGTAGCATTAAGTCCATACACATTGTTGTACAATCCATCATCACTACCCCGCTACAGAACTTTTTCAGCACCCCCAACTGAAACCTGCACCTTTTTAAACAACAACTCCCCTTATAGTACATAAGGAAAAGAGTTTTAAAATTTTATTTACTGCAGTATCTGTAGTGCCTAGAACAGTGCCTGGCATATGGTAGATACTTGTTATGGGTTGACTTGTGTCCCTCAGTAAGATCTGTTGAAGTCCTTACACTCTGTAGCTGTGAATATGACCTTATCTACAAGGTCTTTGCAGATGTCATCAAGATAAAATGAGGTCATAGGGTGAGCCCTAATCCGGTATGACTGGTGTTCTTATAAAAGGAGGAAAATGCCATGGGACAACAGAAGTGGCTGTTTGTTATTGTTCAGTCTCTAAGTTGTGTCTGACTCTTTTCCACCCCTTGGATTGCACACGCCAGGTTTCCCTGTCCTTCACTGTCTCCTGGAGTTTGCTCAGACTCATGTCTATTGAGTCGGTGATGCTATCCAACCATCTCATCCTCTGCCGCCCCCTTCTCCTCTTGCCTTCTTTCCCAGCATCAGGGTATTTTCCAGTGAGTTAGCACTTCACATCAGGTGGCCAAAGTATTGGAGCTTCAGCTTCAGCACCAGTCCTTCCAATAAATATTCAGAGTTGATTTCCTTTAGGATTGACTAGTTTGATCTCCTTTCAGTCCAAGGGACTCAAGAGTCTTCTCCAGCACCACAGTTCAAAAGCATCAATTCTTTGGAGCTCAGCCTTCTTTATGGACCAACTCTCACATCCAGAAAATCCATAGCTTTGGCTATAGGGACCTTTTATCAGCAAAGTGATGTCTTTGCTTTTTGACATGCTGTAGTTGTGAATATATGTTTGTCATAGCTTTCCTTCCAAGTAGCAAGCATCTTTGAATTTAATGGCTGCAGTCCACAGTGATTTTGGAGCTCAAGAAAATAAAATCTGCCACTGTTTCCACTTTTTCCCCATCTATTTGCCATGAAGTGATGGGACCAGATGCCATAATCTTAGTGTTTTGAATGTTGGCTTTTAAGCCAGCTTTTTCACTCTTCTTTCACCCTCATCAGGAGGCTCTTTAGTTCCTCTTTACTTTCTGTCATTAGAGTCGTATCATCTGTATATCTGAGGTTATTGATATTTCTCCCAGCTATCTTGATTCCAGCTTGTGCTTCATCCAGCCTGGCATTTCACACGATGTACTCTGCATATAAGTTAAATAAGCCGGGTGACAGTATACCAGCCTTGACGTACTCCTTTCCCAATTTGGAACCAGTTCACAGTTTCATGTCCAGTTCTAATTGTTGCTTCTTGACCTGTATACAGGTTTCTTGGCTGCAGCCAGCAGCAGAAACCAGGAAGAGGAAAGGAAGACTCTTACCCAGGGCCTGTGAAGGAACGTGGCCCTGCTGATACCCTGATTTCATACTTCCAGCCTTTAGACCTGTGGGAGAGTAGAACTCCTGCTGTTTTAAGCCACTCCATTTGTGCTTTCTTATGGCAGCCCTAGGAGACTAATAGAATACTTGAGAAGTATTTGTTGAATAAAGGTATCTATTGTTTATCTGTTTATGCTCCATCTCTTCCATAAGAATGAAATCTCTTGGCAGATGAAGTCTGTATCTTGTTCTCCACTGTATCCTTGGTGTCTAGAATGATGCCTGGCACAAGGAGGTGTTGCCGGTGGTCTGCGGAAGCACTGTGGTGTGGTGGTAAAGCAGAGGGCTTGGTGTTAGACCACCAGGGTTGGGTTCTGGCTCCACTATTTACCAGCTGTGTACCTCTGGGCATCTGTATCTCCACCTTTCATTTGTAGGATGGATTAGCAGACTTAAAGCACTTAGAATAGTGTATGAGTCATTAAGCATTCAATATCTGTTCTCTAGTAGTCTTAGTTGCCTGGCATGATGAAACTAAGATGATGCGTGAAAACCTTCATGAGCTGGGGACTCAGGAGGCCAAGAACTCACTGTGGGACCTTGGGTGGATGACTTGCCTGTCTGGACCTCTGTTCTCTCATCTGCAGGCTCTCCCCAGGTCATTTCTAGCTTCAGCCTTTGGTGAGTTGTGCAGTGTTTATTACTTGTAGAACAGGCAAGACTGGAGCTGCCTTCCAAGGGTAGTCTCAGACACGATGGGCATATCAGAGACTAAGGCTTGGTGGGCTTCCAGTGGAGGAGAGGAGATGCAGAGAAAAGGGAAAACCTGGCTTTCTTCGATCAGCCACTGTCTCAAGCAGCAAGTGCATTCGTCAAGTGCATTCTTATGTACCAGATGGAAATCCAGGTGACAGAGTCTGGGGAATCCTGACAAGCTCACTGGGGCCTTTTTATGCTGAAAAGTATTTTCCTGTCATTTGCTTTTCCTTTTATTGCTATGGACCCAACTTCATAAAGAACATCATTTCTCATTATCTTGGAACAACTCATATTACTGCTTGTACTTGCCAACATGCCTGGTGTCATTGTCATCACCAGATTTTGTGTGGAAGACTTAAGAACAGGTGATATGTAGTGATGTTGTTTTCTGTTCTAGTATACTATAATCAGCATTTAAAACCAATAATGTATTTAACAATCTAGAGATTTTACGGCCGTTAGTGGCTCCAGGGCAACTTAAGGTGCAATTGAAAAAATTTGTGAAACTTTTAGTGAGGTAAAAATTGATAACTGTCACTAGTTTTCCCTCTTGCTGACATAGAATTATGTAACTGCCCTTTGTCCTCTGACTATTGATAGAATAAGTGGAGTACGTTTCTCTTCTACTTTATTGATATTGGTTTGATCATGAACTGTCTTTGGCTAATGGAATGTTAATGAATGAGATGCCTCGATGTCCTTTAAATATCCTTGCTGATTTGGTTTGCTCTTCTGCACTTTTCTCCAAGCTAGGCTTCAACAGTATGTGAACTGAGAACTTCTAGATTTTCAAGCTGGATTTAGAAAAGGCAGAGGAACCAGAGATCAAATTGCCAACATCTGCTGGATCATAGAAAAGACAAGAGAATTCCAGAAAAACATCTACTTCTGCTTCATTGACTGTGCTGGAACCTTTGACTGTGTGGGTCACAACAAACTGGAAAAGTCTTAAAGAGATGGGAACACCAGACCAACTTACTTGCCTCCTGAGAAATCTGTATGCAGGTCAAGAAGCAGCAGTTAGAACCGGACATGGAACAATGGACTGGTTTCAAATTGGGAAAGGAGCAACTGAACTGAACTGAACTCTGCACTTTTGCCATTCGAGCAACCTATCTCTAGTAGTCACTGGTCCAAACAGAATGAGGAGAAGTGTGGAGCCAACCTGGCCTACACCTGTAGCCTGAAGTCAGTCTGCAGCTGCAGAAGCAGCCCAGCTTATTTCCAGAGCCGTTAATAAGAAAAGGACATTTTTATTGTTGTAAGCCACTGAAATTTTGGTTTGTTTATGCAGCTCTATTGTGGCATAAACCTAAAATACAATACAATAATACATACTTTTGTAGCATGAATAAAGGCATACCTCTAAAATTGCCTTCATTGGTTTCATTTTCAGCCAGTCAACTTAGACCATACAGTGTGACTTTTAGTGGTGTTTAATACATATTCTGTGTGTGTGTGTATTTGAGACACATGCACACTTTCTTGACAATACATCCATGGTCATGGGAGGATGCTGTCATCTTGATTGATCCACTGGTGACATATTACCCTAAGCAGCTACCATCTTTCTTTCTTCCTTGTTCCCTTTAGAAGGTCTCATGCTCTTTACAACTTTAGCATCATAATAGCTTTCTGGCTCTGCTGGCATCATAGCAGGGTCCTTGCACGCTCATACTACCCGTATCTTGGACCTTTCTTCCATCAACCCTTAAAATAGTTTTGTCCAGAACAGTATGTGAAGCACTGATAATAATTTTGTAATAGCAACTTTGCTTTTCACTTTGTATCTTATAATAGTTTCTTACGTAGAATACATATCTGTGGTCAAATGTGCTCTGTGAGAAAGAGGAAAAGAACTCAAGGCAGAGCTTAAATTTTGACTCCATTTATCCAATTCAGTGCCAGAGAGAGTATGATTATAGTTAGGCTTGCTCATTATCTATTGTGGAGTGACAAATCACCTCCAAACGGGGTGGCCTAAGAAATCATTTTATTTTGCTCACAGTTTTGTGGATCAACAAACAGTTCAAGAAGGGCTTGGCTGGGTGATTCATCTCTGATTCGTGTGGCACCAGCTTGGGTGGCTAGGATGTGACAATCCACTTCTGATATGGCTCCTTCACTCACATTTTGGGCATGTGAGCAAGGATGGCTGGCATTTGATGTTGACTGTCAGAGAGAGGCTGAGCTAGAGCTGTCATCTAAAGAGCCTACACGTGGTCTGTCTGTGGTTGGGGCTTCTCACAGCATAGTAGATGGATTCCCAAAGATGGTGTCTCCAGAGGGAGCATTCCAAGAGACAGGAAGTGGAAGCTACTAGACTTTTAATGCCTGGGTCGGGAAATTAGCATAACTTCTATTCTATTCTGTTGGCTTTCCTAGATTTAAGGGGAGGAGACATAGAAGATCTCTCACCATGAGAGAAGCAGTAAAGAGTTTGCAGCCATCTTTCATTTCTATATATGTGCAGGTAGTTTTTACTGGAGAAGACAATGGCAAGCCACTCAAGTACTCTTACCTAGAAAATCCCATGGATGGAGGAGCCTGGTAGGCTGCAGTCCGTGGGCTCGCTAAGGGTCGGACACGACTGAGCGACTTCACTTTCACACATTGGAGAAGGAAATGGCAACCCACTCCAGTGTTCTTGCCTGGAGAATCCCAGGGACAGGGGAGCCTGGTGGGCTTCCGTCTGTGGGGTCACACAGAGTCGGACACGACTGAAGTGACTTAGCAGCAGCAGCAGCAGCAGTTTTTACTCAGAAAGCTTTAAGATATAAATGTGACCTGGGTTGAGGGCTTGGAACTAGGAATTTTTTTGCTATTTTTTTTTCCTTAGCTGTGCATGTGTGCTCAGTTGCTTCAGTCGTGTCTGACTCTTTGCAAATTCACGGACTGAAGCTTGCCAGGCTCCTCTGCCCATGGAATTTCCCAGGCAAGAGTATTGGAATCGGTTGCCGTTTCTTCCTCTGGGGGATCTTCCCAACCCAGGGTTCGAACTCACATCTCCTGCATTGCAGGCAGATTCTTTACCACTGAGCCACTGGGGAAGCCCTCCTTAGCTGTACTTTGTTTATTTGTGTCAAAGTATAGTTGATATACAATATAAGTTACAGGTATACAGTATAGTGATTCATAATTTTTAAAGGTTATACTCCATTGTTAGGTTTTTTTTTTTTGATAACTTTAAAAATGTCACTTTTTTTTTCACTTCTGTTAAAGGAGAGCTGGGTGAAATGAATGTAAACTATAATCCTGGTCAGATAAATCAGAGTTACATGCTAATTACTTCACGGTGTACCACAGTCTTTAAAGCTTAGATAATTGGATGGTAATAATGATAATAACTTTCTATGTACCATGCTCAGTGCATTTCCTGTATTGATTTGTATGGTCTTCATAGCACAGCCATGAGGTCATTTGTTTTATCAACCTCATTTTCATGAGAAAACTGAGGCACAGGGAGGTTAAATAACTTCCTAGAGTCACGTGGTCGGTAAGTGGCAGCCTGGGGTTTGAACTGCACTCTATCTGGTTCCACTGCAGAAGGGAAAATCATCTGCTTGACCTTTAAGTTCCTCCTTTCACATGGGGAGGAGAATCAGCAGGTGTGTGGATTTGCTGCTGTTAAGTACTTTTATGTGCATAAAATGCACAAATATGTTCCTATTAGAGCTTGGATCCAGAAGTGGAAAAACGGAAATGTCTCTTTCCTCTCTAGGTGATCTTTAGAGAGGCTGTTTCAGGAAAACACTTTCATGTTTTTGTCCTCCTAACCCTGCCCCTAGTCATCTTGAATTTTGTCTAAAGTTAATAAGGCATTTATTGACCCTGAACTTGTCTTTACCAATGCTTTCTTTTAATGTAATGGTTCATTCTAAAAGAGGTGTGTGTGTGTGTGAAAATCCTATTGCTGTTGTGAGAAAAACAAGAGTTTGGATAGATACAGTCCTTCTTCTGAAGTCCCATCTTTGGGAATTTTTCTGAGGAGTCTTTAAATGTATATACTGATATAATTTGTGTTAGTTCATACTTATTAACAGCTCACACTGCAGTTTCCTATCTCCTTGCATTTGGAAAATTTGAGCATTTCAGGACAGCTGGCTACCTTTGCTGAGGCCCCAGAGCACATTTTCATGATTCATGAAGAAAACTGGTGTGTGGCCAGAATGGACAGCGACAGGTGGGGGGCACAAAGGTCACCCTTTGTACAGGTTCTCACCACAGGTGTACACTCTCCACTTTTGTTGTGTTAACCTCTTCATTACCCATGGACTGTCATGTATGGTGACAGAAATTAGCTAACTTAGAACGCTGCTACACAGCCAGTTGAAATCTTTAGATAGGCTTTGTATAATTTTCTGGTCTGGAAGTAAACCTGAAATAGATTTCAGAGGATTCCAGAAATTCTGAAATAACCCAAAGGTTGGGGGCTCATTTCTCAGGGCACAGCTGCAAGCAATACTCATTAGACAGACAGGTTTGTGTAAGCTTTGTAAATGATCAAGAATAACATTTGGATTTTTCTTGTCGTTGGGTAATATATTCTTGGTTTGCATGCTTAAGTCGCTTCAATTGTGTCCGACTCTTTGTGATCCTATGGACTATAGCCCTCCAGGCTTCTCTGTCCATGGGATTCTCCAGGCAAGAATACTGGGGTGGGTTGCCATTTTCTCCTCCAGGGGATATTCCAAACCTAGGGAATGAACCCGTGTCTCTTATGTCTTCTGCATTGCAGATGGGTTCTTTACCACTAGAGCCACGTGGGAAGCCCATTCTTGGTTTAAGAGTTGGATGTGCTACGAGTTTTGTGTGTGTGTGTGTGTAAGGGATGAGATTTATTAATTAGTGAAGGATTAAGCTTAGTCAAGCTTAATTAAGTCTTGATAGTCTTTTTTTTCTATATGAAACTTTTAGTATTTTATTCATTTTCATAGTTTTACAGTATTAGTAAAAATAATGGCCATTATAAATAAGTATAAAATGGAACTTGATGGAAAAAATAACCCCAAGTCTTCCTTGACTCCCACCCTCCCACCAAAAAACTAGCTAGTATATGGCAAGTATCCTTTTCACACATTATCTTTAGGCATATATTCACTTTGTAGTGGTGGATGGTTTAGTCGCTAAGTCGTATCTGACTCTTGTGACCCCATGGACTGTAGCCTGCCAGGCTCCTCTGTCCATGGGGTTTTCTAGGCAATATTACTGGAGTGGGTTACCATTTCCTTCTCCAACTGATAGACTTGATAGTCAAGTCTTGGTCTTAAGATGACATTCTGGTCATGAACATGGTGTTTTTTTCCTCTTAGATTCAATTCCATATTGAGTTTATTCTTTGATAGAGGAGTCTGAAATTTGTAGGCGGATTGCAAATACACTCTAATGCAGACATTTTCAAATGACCAATTTTCTTAAATTACTGAGGAATTGCCTTATTGATGTGGACTGTATTCCATTTTTTATTAATATTATCTCTAAATTTAAAAAAATCTTACAAAGTGAGATCTTTCTTCATCTAATAGTTGAGAAAGCATGTTCAGAAAGTCTTAGTAACTTGTGTAAGGTCACAAAATAAAGCTGACATTTTCCCCATCGAATAGTGCTATTTGTATTTCTGTCTGCGTTACTCAATTTCCATTGTATTTAATGGATGGAAGGATCAGGGTTCAACATTTAAGATGGAAAATAAATTTCAGAAGAAGCTTTAGCAAGAGCTTATTTAACCTGTTGTCTATAGTATTAGTCTACTTGTATTCCTGTACTACTCTTAGGGTTGCTTATGGTGTGTTTAACAGTGTCAGTTTGCTGGAGGGTTGGCTTTCTTTGCACCACAGATGTTACTTCCATGAGCAGAAGTGAGTGAATGCTGACACTTGTTAGTATACCTGCTTGATTCATAGCTTCTTCCCAGCATGGTATACCAAGTAGGAAGACTACGAAGTAAATTTTGCTTAAGATATATTTAGTAATCCATCCAACAATCCATCCAAAGTAGGTAAGGATAAAGATACAGGATGATTAAGACAAGATTTCAGCCTTAGACATGACCAGAGACCTGTAGTGGGTCACTCCAAAATGGTGTAATAAGAGCTATGACAGAAGTGCCAAGTCCTATAAGGAGAGATAAGGGAGCCACTATTTTTGGAGGATTTGTGAAAGACTTAACAAGAGAGGTGGCATTTGAGATCAGTCTTTAGAGATAAGAATATTTTGAATGGAGAAGGGGAACAGTATTCTCAGACACAAAGCATATGAAAGGGCATGGAGCATTGGGGGCACTATGAGTGGCTTTGTATGGTTGGAGCACAGAATATGTACATGTGTAGGACCTGAGAGAGAAGATCTTGGAGAAATGAGTTGAAACCAGACAGTGAAGGCGAAGTCTAAGCAATGGGGATCCACAGAAGGATTGAGTGGTATGATCAGGTTTGTATTTCAGAAACTGAACTCTGTATTCAGGTTGGGTTTGACGAAGAGAGCACTGGAGAGAGGGGGATAGTTAGATGATGAGTACCATGAGAGCAGTAGTAGTGGCCTGAGTGACGAAGTCCCAGTCTTTAGAGACATTAGGAGATACTACTTCCTACTGTAGTTGAAAACACATTGCTTAGTGAGGTTGAAGGAAAGCTTGGAGTGGACCTTGAGTTTCAGGTTTCTGTTTTAGGCAAAGTGGAGTTGCCAACTGAGATAAGAAATGCTAGAATAAGAAGTTGGTAGGGAGAAGATGTGAAAAAATTAGCTTTTATATGTTAGGTTTGAAGAATCTGTGAAATGTTGAGTTGGAGTTGACCAGTGGAATGTTGGAAATTTGAATCTGGAGCCCAGGAGAAAATAGGGCTTAGAAATAGGGATTTGGATAGAGGAGACTGGCCGGCTACAGTCCATAGCGTCGCAAAGAGTCAGACAGGACTAAGCAACTGAGCATGCACACAAAGCTTTAGAGGCAACAGACTCATATAGAGGGAGTGACAGCAACAGAGAAGGAGAGGACAGAGAGGTCAGATGGGAACCAAGAGAGAATGCTGCACAGGAAGTGGTGGACAAGAATCCAAAAGGACCAAATGGTTGGCGATACCAAACATACAGGGAGGCCAAGGAGACTAAAGATTGATAGGAAACCTTAGGGTTCATCATTTGGGAGGTAACCAGTGACCACATCGGTTAAAAAGTTGGTCTCAAAACAATATGTAAAATACATCCCCAAACAATATACATTCTCTAATAACATTTCTATAACACAGTGCATTGAGAACTCTGAAGGGACAGATTTCTAACAGTGGTTATCTCTTAGTGGTAGTATTAGGGGTGTTTTTTTTTTAAAAAAGGGAAAAGTCTACTTTTAACCCCATTCAGGTGGTTTTCTCAATTCAAGTCCTATTTCCTTGCTGGCTGTCAGCTAGGGTCAGTTTCAACTTCTGGAGGCTACCTGCAATTCCTTCACTGTTGCCCTCTTTATTCCATCTTTATTTTTTTTTCTTTTAGTTTTTAAAAAATTTTAAAAATGTATTTATTTTAATTGGAGGCTAATTACTTTACATTATTGTATTGGTTTTGCCATACATTGACATGAATCTGCCCCGGGTGTACATATGTTCCCCATCTGGAACCTCCCTCCCACCTCCCTCCCCATCCCATCCCTCTGGTTCATCCCAGTATGCCAGCCCCGCATGCATCAAACTTGGACTGGCGATTCGTTTCACATATGATAATATACATGTTTCAATGCCATTCTCCCAAATCATCCCACCCTCGCCCTCTCCCACAGAGTCCAAAAGACTGTTCTATATACCTGTGTCTCTTTTGCTGTCTCGTATACAGGGTTATCATTTGCATCTTTCTAAATTCCATATATATGCGTTAGTATGCTGTATTGGTGTTTTTCTTTCTGGCTTACTTCATTCTGTATAATAGGCTCCAGTTTCATCCACCTCATTAGAACTGATTCAAATGTATCCTTTTTAATTGCTGAGTAATACTCCATTGTGTAAATGTACCACAGCTTTCTTATCTATTCGTCTGCAGATGGACATCTAGGTTGCCTTATTCCATCTTTAAAGCAGCAGTGGGGTGAGGGGCTGGGGAAGAGTCATTCCCATTCTTCATATCTCTCTGAAGAGATAGTTTGTGGCTGACCCGGTAGAAAAATTGGACAATTCTTAACCATACAGGGGCAGCAAAACAGAAAAACAAACATGTACTTTAGCATCAAAGGCCCCTGGTTACACTTTCATATGTGACTTTCTCGCCATGTGGTCTTCATTATGTTATTCTTCCTCAGTCTCCTGCTCTTTTCCAGCTTCCAGAGGCTGCCTGAATTTCTTGGCTCCTGGTGCCCTTCTCCCACTCTGATCAGGGGTGTTTTTTCTTTTTTTTTTTTTAGTGCTCTTTTTGGTTTGTTTTTGCTCATTTGCATTTTCTAAATGACCATATATTACTTTTGCGATCATAAAAGAATATGACAAAAATTCTTACAAAAGGGTGACCTTAGTAAGAATAGTTTTAGTAGAGTGATAGGAAGCAGAAGTTGGATTCTAATGGATTGAGAAGATAATTGGAGCTGAGGAAATGGAAACAAGGAATAGTTGACTCCCTGTTAGTGGCAAAGCAAGGAAAGAGAAAGAGGTAGTATCAGGATTGAGAAAATTATTTATTGGTAGCAGCAGTTCTTAAACCTTTCACTTGCAGGACCACTTTCTAGTCTTGAAAAGTCATGGAGGATGCCAAAGAGCTTTTGTTTCTGGTGGTTAATATTTATCATATTGCATAATAACACAGAAACCTACAAAATATTTACCTATTGATTCATTTAGGAATAACAATAAGCCCATCACTTCTTAACATATCATATTTTTATGAAAAATAATTTTTCAAAACTAAAAAGTTTAGTGAAGAGTGGTACTGTTTTTCATTTGTACACATCTCTCTAGTGTTTGACTTACTAAAAACCAATTGAATTCTCATATCTGCTTTCTCATCCAATCTGTTGTAGTACGTTGTCTTGGTTGAAGTAAATAAGAAAAATCTGACCTTAGACAAATATGTGGACTCTCCGAAAGACCCTTGTGGACTCTCTGAAAGAGCCTCAGAGCCTTGAGTATTTTTAGCACTAATTAGCATTGCTGCCTTGGAAGAGAAACTCTCCAAAGCCTAGGGTGTGGGATTTTAGCCTTTATTCTTAGGATGGGCATGCTTCCAATTGGGTTGCTCCTGTGCTAGATTTTATATATTTAGGTTGCAACAGCTCATGTATATCCATGTGCATGTATTCATAAGAGGCAGATTCACTGCTTTGTTTAGCAACCTTATGTTGAGTGTCTTTGATATTCAAGTCTTTCTTGCATTGTTCAGTAAGATTAGAAAAAAGCAAAAGTGGAAATAAAAGGGAAAATTAAAAGAGAATACCTTAGCTGCAGGAGAAAATTCAATTTGAAAAAATATGAGTAATGTTTTAAACAATTTTTTTAGTTCATGTGATTAAAACAAATTTAAGTGATGTGATCAACGCCTTTTACAGGGAACGTTTTAAAATTAAGATCTTTTCACATCAGTTTTGAATATTATGGACCATTCTCTTCCATAAACTATTTCCCCTAAAGTTGAGCACTGACTTAAGTACATCTTGGCATCTTTTCACTTTTCCATGGAAAAGTGTAGTTTTGGAATAAGGAGGTCCTGACTCACAACCTTATTCAGAGGATAAACTGTTAATTTAGAAAAAATCTGTAACTCACTTGACAAATGCCAAGTTTCCCATATCTTTTAAAAAGTGAAATGTAGTCTGACTCTTTTGTGATGCCATGGAACATAGCCCGCCAGGATCCTCCATCCATGGGATTTCCCAGGTAAGAATGCTGGTGGAGTGGGTTGCCATTTCTTCCTCCAGGGAATCATCCGAACCTTTCCATTTTCTTCCCGATTCTTTACCACTGAGCCACCAGGAAAATACAAACTACCAAAACATGTATACACACACACACACTTTTACAGATTCTTTTCCATTATAGGCTATTACAAGATATTGAATATAATTAGTGCTCCATACTATTCACTAGGTTGTTTCAGGTGTACTTAGATCATCAGCTTCATCTTGGTTGAGTTTTGGTAGTTTGTGGTTTTCAAGGAATTGCTCTACCTTTTCTAAGTTTTCAAATATAAAGTTTATGAATATAAAGTTGTTTATCGTGTTCTATTATTATCTTTTTTCCCTTGGAGGGATTGGTTCTTTATTTCAAAAAGACATTTATCAACTTTTAGTATCAAAACAGTTACATTATTGGTTTTTGTTTTTCCCAATCTGCTCCCAAAGAAACCACACCAAAGAAGAGTACATTTTGAGCCAATTAAACTGCAGGATGCACACCTAACAGACCTCACTGAAACCTTACCCAAAGTGGGGGATTGGGTAGGAAAAAAACTTAGCCCACAGACTGTAGAGAGCTGTCACAGCCAGATGGGGTGACAAGTGCGCTCCAACCCTAAAGAAACAGTTTAAAGATAATATAAAATTTAGTATTTATTTATTTACTTGCTTATTAGGCCACACCAGGTCTTAGTTGTGGCATGGCATCTTTTAGTTGTGTCATGAAAACTCTTAATTGCAGCATGTGAACTCTTAGCTGTGGCACGTGGGATCTGATCAGGGATGGAACCCAGGCCCCCTGCATTGGGCATGTGGGGTTTAGCCACTGGACCACCAGAGAAGTCCCTCAAAATAATATAAAATTTAAAAACAGTTTTGTTCATAAGCTATTCAAGATTTCTCCAGCACTAACCAATACAAAGCATAATGAGATGGCAGTTTTAGAGACAGCAATTTCAAACCCAGAAAAGGTTGATGAGATGAGTTTCAAAAGGCTAAATCAGTGGCGAAACATAATTTTCTTCCTATCTTTCAAGGAGGCAGGAGGGCAAATAAGTGGTCACCTCAACACAAGGGGCACATGATCCACTCTGTGAGCAGTTGGGAATGGGGTATAGCTGGGACGAGGATTTGATCTCATAGGTCTCATAGGTATTTTCTGATAAAAAAAATAAGGTTGCCCAAAGATACAGTTTTAGAAAAGGCAGAGGTACCAGAGATCAAATTGCCAACATCCGCTTGATCATGGAGAAAGCATGAGAGTTCCAGAAAAATATTTCTGCTTCATTGACTATGCCAAAGCCTTTGACTGTGTGGATCACAATAAACTGTGGAAAATTCTGAAAGAGATGGGAATACCAGACCACCTGACCTGCCTCTTGAGAAACCTGTATGCAGGTCAGGAAGCAACAGTCAGAACTGGACATGGAACAACAGACTGGTTCCAAATAGGAAAAGGAGTGCGTCAAGGCTGTATATTGTCACCTTGCTTATTTAACTTATATGCAGAGTACATCATGAGGAACGCTGGGCTGGAAGAAGCACAAGCTGGAATCAAGATTGCCGGGAGAAATATCAATAACCTCAGATATGCAGATGACACCACCCTTATGGCAGAAAGTGAAGAGGAACTCAAAAGCCTCTTGATGAACGTGAAAGAGGAGAGTGAAAAGGTTGGCTTGAAGCTCAACATTCAGAAAACAAAGATCATGGCATCTGGTCCCATCACTTCATGGGAAATAGATGGGGAAACAGTGTCAGACTTTATTTTTTTGGGCTCCAAAATCACTGCGGATGCTGATTGCAGCCATGAAATTAAAAGACGCTTACTCCTTGGAAGGAAAGTTATGACCAACCTTGATAGTATATTAAAAAGCAGAGACATTACTTTGCCAACAAAGGTCCGTCTAGTCAAGGCTATGGTTTTTCCCGTGGTCATGTATGGATGTGAGAGTTGGACTGTGAAGAAAGCCAATCGCCGAAGAATTGATGCTTTTGAACTGTGGTGTTGGAAAAGACTCTTGAGAGTCCCTTGTACTGCAAGGAGATCCAACCAGTCCATTCTAAAGGAGATCAATCCTGGGTGTTCATTGGAAGGACTGATGCTAAAGCTGAAACTCCAATACTTTGGCCACCTCATGCGACGAGTTGACTCACTGGAAAAGACTCTGATGCTGGGGAGGGATTGGGGGCGGGAGGAGAAGGGTAGACCGAGAATGAGATGGCTGGATGGCATCACCGACTCTGTGGACATGAGTTTGAGTGAACTCCGGGAGTTGGTGATGGACAGGGAGGCCTGGCGTGCTGTGATTCATGGGGTCGCGGAGAGTCGGACACGACTGAGCGACTGAACTGAACTGAACTGAACTGAACCCTTGGATGTTCAAGGGTCAACTGTATTGAACTCTCATGTCTTCTTGGAATATCAATCGAAACTACAGTGCTGACAGTGAAAACTCAGACTTCCTCAGACGCCTAAAGTCATGCCTCAAGCTTCTTTTCTTTTTGGTAATGGAAGAGCCATCTGGTGCTTGGACTGACCAATGAAAAATTGGGTAGCAGCCTTCTAGTCCTGCAGAAACACTAAAGTTTATATAAAGAAATTCCATTGCCTCTTCATAACTAGAATATACAGATGTATGTGTCTCCTTGCCAGCTGACTATGAGCTTCTGTTTTCTCATTCTTGGTTACTCCTATCTTCAAGTAACATTTAGACATTATATTTGCTATTGTGCCGTTTTATGCTTTTGTCAAAACAAACAAGTCTTCTCCTGTGTGAGACCTAGGTGGTTGGGATTGTTATTTTTGGTTTCAGAAAATGCATTAATATCCGATCATATTCATATCCTATAGAAGATATAAAGAAGAATCAAATGTGAAATTTTAGACTTGAATAATAAAACAACAACAACAAAAAAGCCTCTGTAGAATGGAGAAGAGGGAGAAATGAATCAGCAAATTTAAACATAGAATAATAGAAATTATCCAATCTGAACACAGAGAGAAAATAAACTGAAAATATTAAGCCAGAGACTTGTGGGACTATAACAAAAGCTGTGACATTGGTGTGACTGGAGTCCCAGCAAGAGAGAAGAAAGAGGATGAGGTTGAAAAAGTAGTCAAAAAACAATGACTGAAAATTCTCCAGATTTGGCAAAAGACATAAACCTACAGATTTAAGAAGCTCAGAGACTCCCGAACAGGATCAACCAAAGAAATCCATGCCAAGACATATCACAGTCAAACTTAAGCAAAGTAAAGACGAAGAAAATACCTTGAAAGCAGCAACAGAGAAATGATACATTACCCACAGTTAGGAAAAATAATCGAATGACAGGGCTTTCTCATCAGACATTATGGAGGCTAGAAACAAATGACACAACATTTTTCAACTGCAAAAGAAAACAATTTTCGATTATAAGCTCTATATCCAGTGAAATTATCCTTTAGTATTAAGAGAGAAATAAAGATATTCTCAGGTTAAGAAAAAGTAAGGACTTCCCTGGTGGTCCAGTGGCTAAGGCTGCACTCCCAATGCAAGGGGCCCAGATTTGATCCCACATGCTGCAACCAAGACTTCACATGCCACAACTAAAGATTCTGCATGCTTCAACTAATACCTGGTGCAGCCAAATAAATAAACAAATATTTAAAGGAAAAAATAAAAGATTTTGTCCTTAGCAGACCTACCCTTAAAAAATGTCTAAAGGAAATTCTTTAACTTGAAAAGAAATGAAAAAATCTTGAAGCATCAGGAAGGCAGTACAAAAGAAATAGTAATCTGGATACATACAGTAGACTTTCTTTCTCTTCTTCTGTTTTCTAAATTATATTTGATAGCTGAAGCATGACATTTTGGATATCTTTCTCAATGTTTTGTAGAGGAAATATTTAAGATAATTATAAACAGAGGAGGATAAAGAGACTTAAAGGGAGGTAAGGTTTCTACATTTTACTTCAACTGGTAAAATTTCAACACCAATAGAC
Organism: Moschus berezovskii; assembly: GCF_049115385.1. Lineage (NCBI taxonomy): Eukaryota > Metazoa > Chordata > Mammalia > Artiodactyla > Moschidae > Moschus > Moschus berezovskii. Next base: position 1,250,299 of record NC_142489.1, read on the forward strand.
TATGATGTTTTGGATGTATAATGTGATACCTAGAGCAACCAGTAAAAATATGTGTACAAGAACAATTTTCATGGACCTCAAGGACATTATGCTCAGTGAGAAAAGCCAATCTTAAAAGGTCACATACTGTGCAATTCCATTTATATAACATTTTCAAAATGGCACACTTAAACTAATGGAGAATAAATTAGTGCCTACTGAAAGTTAGGGATGGTGGACTGGGTCGGTGTGACTGAAGAGTTAGCAGGCTGGGATCTTTGTGACCGTGTACTAGTTCTCTATCTTGCTTGCTGTGGTGATTACACCTATCTACAGAATAGAAAAAGGAGTACGGCAAGGTTGTATATTGTCACCCTGCTTATTTAACTTATATGCAGAGTACATCATGAGGAACGCTGGGCTGGAAGAAGCACAAGCTGGAATCAAGATTGCTGGGAGAAATATCAATAACCTCAGATATGCAGGTGACACCACCCTTATGGCAGAAAGTGAAGAGGAACTCAAAAGCCTCTTGATGACAGTGAAAGAGGAGAGTGAAAAGGTTGGCTTGAAGCTCAACATTCAGAAAACAAAGATCATGGCATCTGGTCCCATCACTTCATGGGAAATAGATGGGGAAACAGTGGAAACAGTGTCAGACTATTTTTTGGGGCTCCAAAATCACTGCGGATGCTGATTGCAGCCATGAAATTAAAAGACGCTTACTCCTTGGAAGGAAAGTTATGACCAACCTAGGTAGCACATTAAAAAGCAGAGACATTACTTTGCCAACAAAGGTCCATCTAGTCAAGGCTATGGTTTTTCCAGTGGTCATGTATGGATATGAGAGTTGGACTGTGAAGAAAGCTGATCGCCGAAGAATTGATGCTTTTGAACTGTGGTGTTGGAGAACACTCTTGAGAGTCCCTTGTATTGCAAGGAGATCCAACCAGTCCATTCTAAAGGAGATCAATCCTCGGTGTTCATTGGAAGGACTGATGCTAAAGCTGAAACTTCAATACTTTGGCCACCTCATGCGACGAGTTGACTCACTGGAAAAGACTCTGATGCTGGGAGGGATTGGGGGCGGGAGGAGAAGGACGACAGAGAGTGAGATGGCTGGATGGCATCACCGACTCTGTGGACATGAGTTTGAGTGAACTCCGGGAATTGGTGATGGACAGGGAGGCCTGCCGAGCTGTGATTCATGGGGTCGCAAGGAGTCGGACACGACTGAGCAACTGAACTGAACTGGACTGAAGTGTTTTTTTTCTGCATTATTATAAAATCTGTCCCATAGAAATCTTGCATGGCAGAAGCAAATTAAAACAGGAATTTTCTCTCCTTAATGTTGTTTTACCTTTGCATCATTGTAGTTTAGTTTTGCGAGCTATTAATGCCAGTATTTATAGGAGAGAATGAGGTGACTGTTTCACCCCCTTCTCACTTCACTATAAGCAGGATTGCTCTGTCGGGTTACTTTTCAGTAGGAAAGCTAAAAAAAGAAATTCAGATCCCTCATTATGCATTCCTTGCCCAATGACCTAATTTTATGGGTTTGTTTGCTGTAGGTGGAGGTACATTGGTGGCTGTGGAATGGAATTTTCATTACACAAGTTTAGGTAGGTAGCCTATATGATTTTCCTCTTCATAACTTTGACTAACTGAACTTGGATTAACTACAGGTTTTCTCTTGTGACTATCATGTTTTCCGCTAATTAATCAAAATTTCCGGAAGCTCTTTCTGTACAACTAACTAGACTAGATCTCTCTGCAGAGGTGGGAGTAGAAATTACTCTGGGAATCTTGATTGTGTTACTGATTTGCATAGTGTTAATGATTTGTATGTTAATGGGATCAGGAGGCCCAAGACTTCCAAGTCAGTACAACCTGTTTCCTATTTCCAGTTCTGGAGCCATGCAAGGTTAACTTCACCCTTGTTTTTGGTTTCTTTTTATTTAATTTTTGTTTGCACTTTATGTCCAGAATTTTATACCAACTATCATTTGGGAATATGACTTTGAGCTCTCTGCTCTGCTTTTACATATACTATCTTATTACTCCAAACAGCCATCTTTTATTTTAAGTAATAATTTAGTATTTCGGTATTCCATTATGTTGGCATTATGTTTAAATGCCATATTAAATATTAAAAATTTGATGAATGCTTTCAAATGCATTCTAAATGACACGTGGGACACTTACATTAGTTTGATACAATAGTATTATTAAATATGCCTTCAGTTCAGTGCAGTCGCTCAGTTGTGTCCGACTCTTTGCGACCCCATAAATCATAGCACGCCAGGCCTCCCTGTCCATCACCAACTCCCAGAGTTCACTCAAACTCAAAATACGCCTTAAGAGACTTAATATCATATCAGTGCATCCAATGAAGGAAACTTAGAAACCATAATCAAGAAGCTCATCTGTTAAAAAAATTTTCAGTCTACCATTTACTTACATTATTCCTCTAATGTTCATCTTGAAGTTTCTATTTCAAGTATTATTAGAGATGTAAAAATAAAGGTAAAATGAATGATAGTATACCCCAAGATTTATGTAGTGGTTAATCAATAACGAAACCATTACAGTTCATCATGATAAAGCACACACACTTGGACATGTATTATTGTTATTATTTTCATTATGACACTGTTGAGAGGGGCTCAATTAATCAGTCTAGGGTGTAGCCATCTGATGGAAAGATGGGATTTGTAATAAGAAATTTAATATTGGGTGGCAGATGTGGCAGGTAGCCCAGAGAACAAGCTTGGGATGGTGAACCACACAGCCCACTGGCATTTGTGGCACCGGAAGTGGTATCTCTATGCATGTATTTACTCAGAGGAGTAGGAAAGGCGAGAAAAATAAGAGCATGTATGTGAACGGCATAATAAAGCAGTGGGCTCCCAAACTGTGAGCTAACTTTCAAAATGCACCCATTATTTGAAATCCAGTTTTACCTCCTGACAAACGCTAAGAATAACGAGCACTGCTTGTATTATAGTATACTCAGCAGTAAAAGTATAACTGTAGACGTGTTTTTTAAACATTTATTTTATTGAAGTATAGTTGATTTACGGTGTGTGATTTCTGCTGTCCAGCAAAGTGATTCAGTTATACATATATATACGTTCCTTTGCAGATTCTGTTCCATTACGGTTTATCACAGGATATTGAATATAGTTCCCTGTAGACATGTTTTTTTGTCAATAAATTGGGTCTTATATACTGTGGCAGGCAACCTCAAAGATGGCTCCCAGTGATCCCTGCTTCCTGATATCCACACCCTTGTGTAATTCTTTCCCTTAGAGTGTGGGCTAGACTTTTAAAAAATATTTTTATTTATTTTATATTTATTTATTTGGCTGTGTCTGGTCTTAGTTGCAGCACGTGGGATCTTCCTTGTGTCACACAGGCTCTCTAGTTGTGGTGCTTGGCCTCAGTAGTTGTGGCTTAGTTGCTCCATAGCATGTGGGATCTTAGTCCCCCAACCAGGTATCAAACCTGTATCCCCTGCAATGCAAGGCAGATTCTCAACCACTGGACCACCAGGGAAGTCCCAGAGTGTGGCCTAGACTTATTGACTTCCTTTTAATGAAAAGAATAAGCAGACGTGATGACATGCCACTTCTGATGTTAGGTTATAAAAAGACTATGACTTTCTCTTGGAGTGCTTGTTCTGGGGTGTGTTAGTCTGCTTGGGCTACCATAAAAAATATTACAGACTGGGTGACTTAAACAACAGAAATTAATTTTCTCACAGTCTCGAGGCTAGAAGTCCCAAATCAAGGTGCTGGCTGATTCTGTTCCTGATGAGGGCTCTCTTCCTGTCTCATAGGCAACCACCATCTTGCGGTGTGTTCATATGGTCTCTATACGTGGGAGGGAAAGAGAGAGCTCTCTGGAATTTCTTCTATAATGGCTAATCCTATTGGATCAGGACCTTACCTTTATGACCTCATTTAACCTTAATTACTTTGAGAGGCCCCATTTCCAAATACAGCCACACTGGGGCTTAGGGCTTCAACTTAGGAATTTTGTGGGGATACAGACATTGAGTTCACAGTGTGCTGGAAGCCAGCTGTCATGTCACGAGGCAGCCCTGTGGAGAGGTGCACATTGGTGAGTTTGGACACGGATCTTCTATTGCCTGCCAACAGCCATGTGAGCCATCTTTGACCTGGCTTCTCCCCCGTTGAGCCTTCAGATAACTGCAGTCCTGGTCCACACTTTGATCATAGCCTCATGAGAGACTGGATCAACACCACCCAGCTGAGCTGCTCTTGGATTTTTGATCTACAGAAACTATGAAACAATAAATGTTTATTGTTTTCAGCCTCTTAGTTTGGGATAATTTGTTATGTAGCAATAGGTAAAAAATACATATAGTATTATTTAATGTTTGACTCTTCAGTTCTTATGTAAGAAACTTCAGAAGTTGCATCTGTTATTAAGAGAGTCTGATTATCAACAGGGAGTGGAAGAATAGGGCATGTGAAAAGGGACTGACACCCTTCTCTTCATTGATAGTCTTCTTCCCAGAAATGATTTATAGAATAAGTGAGTATGCTGATTAGTATAATGGTTTTATCTGACTCAGGGAATTGTGTGCTTTATTGGAACTATCTCTGGGCCCTTTGATTCAGCAAATGCATCCTGAATAGAATGTATGGAAAGTCTTTGTTATTGAAGGATTTCACAGACGCAGTTGTCACTGAGCATAATTTTTACCAATGAACACTAAACAGCCTACAGGGATGACAGCCTGATAGCCAGTGGGAGGGAAAAGTTGGCAGATGAACCACTTACAATTATGGTGCTTGCCCAGCAACCTTCAACTTTCCCGAATACCCACTGTAAGGATCCATTTGCCTCAAGTCTTTTAAGACCGTGGACTACCCCGTGCCCCATTGGCATGCTGGAGTAGTTACATTGGTAGCCAATTAGCAGGGTGGCATACACTCCGCCAAGAAGCCCCAGTCTCTATAGACCCGGTATAGAGAGTGAAATTAGCTGAGACAAATACCTGTTAATCCCCAGTTCTTGGCCGGCGTGGAGCGCCTACTGTGCAGTGCTAATAGTTCTGGGAAATCCCAATTCCCAGTGTCAAGAGTTGAACAGACTAAGTCTGTTAAATGAAGAAATTTACAGCGCATTAGCTTTGATCAAGAAATTCTAGGTGCAAGTCTCTTAAGCAAATGAAGGCTGCTTGGGAATACAGGTCACCCTTTCTGGGAAGCTGTTTTTGAGCGAGTTTATCTTCACTCTCTTTCCCATGCCAGAGCCAGGGGCAGAAAAGTGACACTTTGAGTGGCTGGATTTGGAGGCAGTAGAAAATAGTCTTATTTGAGCAAGAGGAGAGAACTGGGTGACTGTACCAGAGTTATGTCCACGGGAGCTTGGATATGGTTTTGGAAAATGCGAAATTTGTGACAAAAATCGCAGGAACCCTTACAGCTTCCATCGCAGGCTCTTTTATACTTATATGTGTAAGCTGCGCCCTCTGCTGGCTCTATCAAGCCATGTCCCTGTTCTTTCCCCCTCCCCCGCGCCTTCTTCCTGGGAAAAACGTGTTGTATTTTCCCATCTAAATTATGTTTTCAGTTTCATTCTATCAGCTCGATGCTGTCTATGCAAAGAATGAGACAAGCAGAATTGAAATCATGGCGTGCACCATACAGTCTGTCATTCAAAGTTCTGCATAACGTCTCTCAGAGAAGGACGAAGGATTCGGAATTCTTCTGGACACACTATAAATTTTCAGATTCTGATTCCTGGCTAAGTTCACAGACACCCAGGTTTATTTTTTTCGCGACATATCTTTTAATGTAATTCTTGTTCCACCGTGGAAGGCAGAAGAATTTTTCCTTAGTCTCAGGAAATGTTTTTAATTAATTCATGTTTTAATTCAGAATGCTTTTAATTCTTGGTTATATGAAATCTAAGGGAGATTGGTGTCTCAGCTCTGGATAAGGCAAGGGAGAGAGGATGAATACAGTCACAGTGAAAGAGGAGGAGGGTGGGCTGCTAAGACCAGAGGTGGGGAGCACTACCAGCCTCGGAAGAAAGATGATTTATGTCTTTGACATATCAGTGAAAGGAAACCAAGAGAAGGTGTGCAACTAACAATTTGTTAAGGGCTTCTCAGGCATAAAGCACTCACCATTTTTTTTTTCCAAAAAAGGAAGAAAGGAGTATCCATTCCATGGAAGGCAGAGGAGAAATTACAGCCTAGCCCCTGAGATAAGCATGCCATAAAGAGTCGAGGTGGTAGATGGTTGTGTAGAATTTCATTTTGGAAAGGCATATTCAAAATGTAGTCCAGGAGGTTTGTGAAAATGAGAGCCTACATCATTTTAATCCCTCTAGATTGACACACATCATTTAACCCTCTCCCCTCACCCCCTGCACAGAGGTTGGCATTGTTTGGTGTAGTTGGCAGGACTAGGACCTATGACAAATAACACAGGTGCTTTTTTAAACTGGGATTAAGTCACAGTTAGCAGAGATATACAACTGAGCTGTTTGGGTAGCCCTCTCTCTCCTCCACAGTGGGCTTTAGATGATGAAAGCATTCTCTAATAACTGTGGTCACTGTATGCTTATTCTGTTGATCCCAATTCATAAAAATCAGATCTATAGCAAAGAAGTTTCTATTGATGTCAGGTTTGGAAAACTCACTTTCAGGCCAACTCTATGCATGGGGGATGTTAAGTTCTTACACAATGGATTCGAGCTACTGGTGTTTACCAAGAGCTAGAGATAAGGACCCATGCTGTTGTAATACAGTAGAATATTTTGCGATTGCATGGGAGTACCACAGACATGTTTAATCTTAGTCTGAAATTTGTATGCAACATAACATTGCTGAAAACTTTTAGATGTTTTAAGTTCTGAGTATTAAAAAAATCAAGCATTTTGCTTGCCATTTTTATTTTAAAGATTATATTTTGGTCATTTTTTTCTATGTTGTTGTTCAGTCACTAAGTTGTGTCCGACTCTGTGACTCCATGAACTGCAGCACGCCAGGCTTCCCTGTCCTTCACTATCTCCCATAGTTTGCTCAAACTCATGTCTATTGTGTTGATGATGCCATTTTTTCCTATACATGCAATAAATCTAAGTAAACAATTGCTTAATAATCCAGTCCTTCTAATTTGAGAGCTGTACTTTGTATACCAAAGTGTTTACCAGTAACTCATGAGAGTAATGGTTCAGAGCATGAGTTTTGGAGTCAAACAGACTTGGATTTGACCTTAGTATATATGTGATCTCAGAGAAGTTATTTCATGTCTTTGGATATTAGCTTTCTTTAATTATAAAGCCAGGATAATTGTAGTATCTACTCATGGAGTTGTAAGGATTTATTAGGTTGGTGCAAGCATAATTGCGGTTTCAGACTGTGAAATTTTAATCATTATAACTAGGCGCAAATACATCTTTGTTAATCAAAATACAAACCATTACAGTCAACACTTTGCCAACAAGAAATAAGTTTGTTTATTCCTGTAGTGTAAAAATCCATGCTTCTGGATTTGATGAACTCTTGGAAAGCATTTTCTGCCTCCTGCTGGTTGTAGAAGCATCTTCCCTGCAAAAACTTTGTCGAGATGCTTGAAGAAGTAGAAGTTGGTTGGCAAGAGGTCAAGTGAATACGGTGGATGAGGCAAAACTTCGTAGCCCAATTTGTTCAACCTCTGAAGCACTTGTGCGTTGTGTAGTTGCACGTTGTCGTGGAGAAGAATTGGGCCCCTGCTGTTAACCAATACCGACTGTAAACACTTCAGTTTTTGGTGCATCTCATCGATTGGCTGAACATAATTCTCAGATGTAATGGTTTTACCAGGATTCAGAAAGCTGTCGTGGATCAGACAGGTAGAATACCAGCAAACAGTGACCATAACCTTTTTGGGGGGGTGCAAGTTTGGCTCTGGGAAGTGCTTTGGAGTTTCCTCCTGGTCCAACCACTGAGCTAGCCATCACTGGTTGTCACATAAAATCCACTTTTCTTCGCACGTCACAATCCGATTGAGAAATGGTTCCTTGTTGTTGCATAGAGTCAGAGAAGATGACACTTCAAGATTTTTTTTTTTTCATTTCTGGTCAGCTCATGAGGCACCCACTTATCAAGCTTTTTCACCTTTTTAATTTACTTCAAATGCTGAGTTCTTTGGCAACTTCTCGTGTAGTTGTAAGAGGATCAGCTTTGAAGATGGCTCTCGGTTGTTGTCGGCTTCCAATGGCCGGCCACTGTGCTCCTTATCTTCAAGGCTCTCAACTCTTGCAAAACTTCTTGAACCACCACTGCACCGTACATTCATTAGCAGGTCCTGGGCCAAGTGTGTTGTTGATGTTTCCAGTTGTCTCTGCTGCTTTACAACCCATTTTGAACTCAAATAAGAAAATTGCTCAAATTTAGTTATTGTCTAACATCATTTCCAGAGTGTAAAACAATTGTCGAATGCACAGCAAGTAATAAGTCATTGCCAAAAAAGAATAAAGTGAGAAATGTGCATTAAGATGATGTATAACATAGCCACATTTAAGAATGTATTCGAATATCTAATAGCAAGGTTCAAGAATGCAAAGCCACAATTACTTTTGCACCAACCTATCCCGTGGTTATGTATGGATGTGATAGTTGGATTGTGAAGAAAGCTGATTGCCGAAGAATTGATGCTTTTGAACTGTGGTGCTGGAGAAGACTCTTGAGAGTCCCTTGGACTGCAAGGAGATCCAACCAGTCCATTCTAAAGGAGATCAGTCCTGGGTGTTCATTGGAAGGACTGATGCTAAAGCTGAAACTCCAATACTTTGGCCACCTCATGCGACGAGCTGACTCACTGGAAAAGAGTCTGATGCTGGGAAGGATTGGGGGCGGGAGGAGAAGGGGACGACAGAGAATGAGATGGCTGGATGGCATCACCGACTCTGTGGACATGAGTTTGAGTGAACTCCGGGAGTTGGTGATGGACAGGGAGGCCTGGTGTGCTGCGATTCATGGGGTCGCAGAGTCGGACATGACTGAGTGACTGAACTGAACTGAACTGAATAGTTAAATCATGCATAAAAAGTTAAGCCCAATTCTTGGCCCATGTATCTTCTAAAAATGTTAGCTGTGTAAATAGTACATCAGACAGACACGAATCTTGGGATGGACTTAGAAAACATCAACACTTATTTGGGCCTCCCATTGTCCGTTTATTTTGTGGAAAACTTTCTTCTCCAGCTGTAGTTTAAAAATTCGGTCAAGTCACCAAATTTCATGGTTACTCATAGGAAAAAAGCAGTGTCTAAGGTGACTTCAGTTTGCAAACCCAATTTCAATTCAGCAGAACTCCCAGTCCCAGAGAGTCCAAGTCTGACTGAAAGTGAATTTCTCTGTTCTCTGCTTCTCTTCCCCAGTTTGCTGCCTAGACTTTCAACACCTTTGGAATGAGAGCATGGGAAGAGAGGAAGGGAAGGAGGAGCAGGGCCGTTTTCCTTTGTTGGTCATGTTTCAGTGGCTTTGCAGTCTGTGGTCAAGGGTTTGGAGTTGAATGTCTCTGGGCTTTTCTGTGAATTTCAGGCAGTGTTGCCCCACCCCTCAGTCCTGGTGATGCCTTTCTCGGCCTGTTAGTCCTGCAGGCTTCACACTCTGACAGGCGCCCTCTTAGGCAGGGTCCTCAGTCGTTCCCCAGGATTGATACACATTTGACCTGCAACTCGGAGAAGGCAATGGCACCCCACTCCAGTACTCTTGCCTGGAAAATCCCATGGATGGAGGATCCTGGTGGGCTGCAGTCCGTGGGGTCGCTAAGGGTCGGACACAACTGAGCGACTTCACTTTCACTTTTCACTTTCATGCATTGGAGAAGGAAATGGCAACCCACTCCAGTGTTCTTGCCTGGAGAATCCCAGAGACGGGGGAGCCTGGTGGGCTGCCATCTATGGGGTCGCACAGAGTCGGACACGACTGAAGCGACTTAGCAGCAGCAGACCTGTAACGGAAGATTGGTGTCTTTACTTCCCAGCTACATTGGTTCTCGAAAGTCGGCCATCTGTTCTCAGTCAGCTGGCAGTTCACCACGGGCCCTCTTCTACTGAACACATACTAAGCTCTCCAAGCGATGCCTGTGGAGCCTGTCTCACCGGACTTGGAGATGGAGGTAGTGCCCCTATCCCACCCCCTTGAAGGGGACAGTAATGAGACTCAGAAATCAGCCCTTCCCAAAAAGTAGACATTATTCCCATTACAAGTGCTCTGAATTTCCAGTATTTTTCTGTTACATCCTCAGTTCAGTCGCTCAGTCATGTCTGATCCTTTGCGACCCCATGAATCACAGCACGCCAGGCCTCCCTGTCCATCACCAACTCCGGAGTTCACTCAAACTCATGTCCATTGAGTTGGTGATGCCATCCAGCCATTTCATTCTTGTCGTCCCCTTGTCCTCCTGCCCCCAATCCCTCCTAGCATCAGACTCTTTTCCAGTGAGTCAACTCCTCGCATGAGGTGACCAAAGTATTGGAGTTTCAGCTTTAGCATCAGTCCTTCCAATGAACACCCAGGACTGATCTCCTTTAGAATGGACTGGTTGGATCTCCTTGCAGTCCAAGGGACTCTCAAGAGTCTTCTCCAACACCACGGTTCAAAAGCATCAGTTCTTTGGCGCTCAGCTTTCTTCACAGTCCAACTCTCACATCCATACATGACCACGGGAAAAACCATAGCCTTGACTAGACGGACCTTGGTTGGCAAAGTAGTGTCTCTGCTTTTTAATATGCTATCTAAGTTGGTCATAACTTTCCTTCCAAGGAGTAAGCGTCTTTTAATTTCCTGGCTGCAGTCAGCATCCGCAGTGATTTTGGAGCCCAAAAAAATAAAGTCTGACACTGTTTCCACTGTTTTACATCTTCAGTGTGGATGAAATATCTGACACTCATTCTCCCACTCTGAAATCTCTGGGCGGTGGCCTAGGTGTGGGGCCTGAAAGAGGACAATGAACAGAGGAAGACTCCACGGTGCATAATGTGGAACAGGGTCACATTAACTGGGGTAATGTAAATCATGGTCTGAGTTTCATTCAGTTGTTCGAAAATATGGAATGGCTGCCATTTAGCAGGCCTTAGGTAAATATTTGTTGGCTCTGTGAATGAATTTTCGCCTAATAAAGGCGTGTAGCTAGGCTGTTCACATGAATGTGTTGCACAGCATAATTGTAACCTAGCTGTGAAACCAAAGGGGCTATTTTTAAAAAACCGTCTCCTTTCCACCACAGTGACTTTTATGCACTCCCTTAGCTGGTCAACGTAGGAGGGTCCCTAGGAATTGAGGTAGTGATACCAGTGGGTGGATGACAGGGAAACACAGTAAAAAGTTTGTCGAAGTGACCGCTTTTTGGCTCACATTTAGTTTTGTCCCTTTGCAGTCATATTGTGCCAGCAGTATCACTGTGAGGATGTAATAATCTCACTAAAAGTGGCTTTGTGTGTATAGGCAGTGGAACAGAGAAACAGAAGACATTTCTAGAATGCCATTTTAATCATGTAAATGAACACTCACCCATGTACCTGGAATTTAAAGATGGTTCTTTACTCCTTTCTGCTGAGTTTCATGGGAACTGGGGTTTGCAAGGTGGATGAGGGAGTGGTTTGGATCCAAATGGCATACACAGCTCCCAGAGAACTTAAGGTCACTGTCACTGGGTATTGACATTTGATTGTGTATGTTTATCCGGCTAACAGAGTAACTATCAAATCCAACAAATGTTGACCTTTTCTGTATATACACATCATATCTATGTTGGCTTGAAGGAATATGCCTTATGCCTACTTTTTTTTGGCCACTCTGCCTGGCATGAGAGATCTTAGTTCTCCCACCAGGGATTGAACCTGTGTCCCCTGCAGTGGAAGTATAGAGTCTTAACCACTGGACCTCCAGGGAAGTCCCAAATATGTCTACTTTTAACCAAATGATGGTGGACTAGTTTAGAGCAGCTGGAAAAGAGTAATGATGAGGTCAGTGTTTTGAGGACTACTTTCCATAGGGAGCTACAAATACATGTGGGGCTCAAGTAAAACATTAATCCAGCTATAAGCTCTGTTATTGAATATAAGAGGAAACAAATTGACAAGGTGGCTTATTTTTGAACAAAGCAACTGGCCCATGATGATATTATTTTGATGTATCTGGGATTATCATAATAGCAAAGTCCGACAGTAAATAGAAAAATGAATGGCAGTGAGTATCCAACAGAGACCATTTCTCTAAGAATAAGAGTCAGAATATGCACCATTGTATTCACAGTATCATTAAAATATGAATAAACTGCGGCAACTTTTTTATTATACAGTGAAAGAACCTCCTACAGGGTACTAAAAATTGAGTGGTTTGTGTTTAATAAATTAAAATCAACAAGAGATGGCTATTTACCAGGATGCAGGAAGGACTCTGAGAATAATGGAGATTTAGCTAGGGACATAAATGAAACTGATTTATTATTAGGTAAGGTTTTAAAAGGTTTGAAAATGTTAATTATATGGCAGAAGTTGGGAGTTCAGTTCAGTTCAGTTCAGTCGCTCAGTCGTGTCCGACTCTCCGCGACCCCATGAATCACAGCACACCAGGCCTCCCTGTCCATCACCAACTCCCGGAGCTCACTCAAACTCATGTCCACAGAGTCGGTGATGCCATCCAGCCATCTCATTCTCGGTCGTCCCCTTCTTCTCCCGCCCTCAACCTTTCCCAGCATCAGAGTCTTTTCCAGTGAGTCAACTCGTCGCATGAGGTGGCCAAAGTATTGCAGTTTCAGCTTCAGCATCAGTCCCTCCAATGAACACCCAGGATTGATCTCCCTTAGAATGGACTGGTTGGATCTCCTTGCGGTACAAGAAGTTGGGAGTGGAGGAGGGGTAATGGTGAGAGATGAGACCACAGAGTTTAGCTGGTGCTCCATGGTGAAGGGCCACATTTAGTAGGTTAAGATGTTTGGGCTTTTTCTTGAGGGACTCTCTTCTGGGATTTTAAGCAAGGGACAAAAATGATCAGTTAGCATTGGCTGTGTAACAAACTGCATCAAAACTTAGTGGCTTAAGACATCAGCCTTTTATTATTTTTCATAAATCTGTAGGTAGGTTGGGCTGTTCTTTTGGTCTAGTCCAGCTCAGCTGAGGTTGGATGGTCTAGGAAGGGATGTCAGTGAGATGGCTGGGATCTCTCTCCACATGGTCTCTCATCCTCCAACAGGCCAGCCCAGGTTTATTCCCATGATGGCTGAAGGGTTCCTAGCAGCAAGAGAAGGCAAGTACCAATGTGTGAGCACTTCTGAAACCTCTGCTTGGGTCCTGTTTATTAATGTCCCATAGGCTGAAGTAAGTCACACGACCAAACTCAGATTCAAGGAGTAGAGAAATAAAGTCTACCACTTGATGGGAGGAGCTGTAAATGTCATAGTCATTTTTCTCCTGATCTGTCATAATTAAATTTGAATTTTGGAGGATGGACTGGAATGTGGCAAGAAGAGGTAGGTGACAGATATAGTAATCAAAAAGAAGTAATGGATAGTGGCAACAGTGATAGATGTTGAGGATTTAAGGGACTTCCTTGGCAGACTCTGATGCTGGGAAAGGCTGAAGGCAAAAGGAGAAGAGGATGGCAGAGGGTGAGATGGTTAGTTAGCATCACTGACTCAATGGACATGAATCTAAGCAAACTCTGGGAGATAGTGAAGGACAGGGAAGCCTGGAGTGCTGCAGTCTATGGGTTGCAAAGTGTCAAACATGATTTAGCAGCTGAACAACAACAACACCTTGGCAGTCCAGTGGTTGGGAGTCCATATTTCCAATGCAGGGGCATGGGTTCGATTCCTGGTCAGGGAACTAAGATCCTACATGCTGTGTGGTGGAGCCAAAAAAAAAAAAAAGTAAGAGAGATGTCAAGAATTTAAGAAATATTTAGGAGATAGGATTAACAGACTTTGGTGTTTAAGGGTCTCTGTGTGTCATAATTTCAGAATCAAGGATGCTATTCATGTTTTGATTCATAATAGTCCTTCTGTAGGGACTTTTTATTGATATATATTAGTAGCTGAATTAGACTAGTTTAAAAAGGCTTAATCTCTACTTTACTCTATAGTTAAATATCAGGAAGAGAACTAGAAGGATAGATCGTACTTGGTAGAGAATATGCAGTCAGCTTTCACCTATTCACACAAACATGGTGATTTCTAGTCATTAATAAAAGTTCTCTGGATATGGCTTGTACATCTGGTGTGGACTGAAGGAGTGGGTCATTGTGTAGACAGTTGTTTCAATCAGTCAAATCCCTAGGAAATACCCTCTATGCTAAAGTTACTCGGCTAAGACCTAAGGGCAGTTTGAAGAGACATAAGCCCTTGACTTGATTCCATTTTTCCATTTATGCTGGGGATGAGGCACATTTACAGTACCTTGAAAAAGATTTGTCACCATTCAGAGGTATAGGTAACTGTTGAATCGGTGGGAATGATAGTAAGGTCTTCTGAAGTCCTGAGGAGGAAGCAGGATTCACAACTCAAGCTGTCTGGGTAGGAGTCAGATTGGTAGAATGTATACTCTGGAAGATGATTCAATTTTAAATCAGTTTCTCAGAAAAAGTTGATGCGTTGGAGTTAAATGACTTTTACAATTGAGTTATGAAAAAATAGACCACAGTAGATTTCTTTCTGATAGTATACTTTATTGCTAGCTCTTCTTCTTTTAGCAAAACTCCTATATAAAGTTTTATTTAATAGCCTTAAAATGTTTTTCCTTATAATGCTTGTTATAATAAAAATATAGTGCCACTCCCACCTTTGTTTTGCAAATTTATGAAAAATGATATGGAGGTCTGAATCAACTATCTGGGTAATTCAGCTTTCTATAATTTAGGATAAGATTTTGTATAACATATTCAGATAACTAAAGGCATATACATGTTTTTTTCATTTTTTCCCTAGACAGCTGTCATAAGGTTAGCATTTGTTCAGAGCTTCTTGTCTCTCTGATTTTCCATTGTATTAATGTGGACATTTTCTATATTGTAAAAGAAGTTTGGACTTTAAAAAAATGCTTTGGTATTTACATTTGATGACTAGGAAACCCTTGTTTTACTTTCTAAGAAAAAATAAAGTCTCTATAATGTTTCGACCATTCTTGCAACTGCTAATCATGGTGATAGAAAATCAAGTAACTATTGCTAACACTTTACATACATTTCCTCATTCACTTATCACAACAATACTTTAACATAAGCACTATTTTACCCCTAGTTTACAGAAGAAGAAACTGAGGAACAGAATGGTTAGGACACTTTTCCAAGTCCACACAGCTATTAAGTGGGAAAGCCTTGGAAGATTGGATTATTGTACAAAAATACTCTTGCTCTCCCCCACAGCTTCAGGGGAGGAGTATCTGCGCCCATTCCACTGATTTTGGGCTTGGCTGTATGACTTGTTTTGTTCTGTTGATAGATGGAGTGTACCTTACCACTTGCTGCCCTTGAGCTTGGCCATTAACTTGAATTGGTCTTTGGGATATTAGCAGAAATGATGCAAGCAGAGACTCAAAATGTACTCATGTGATTGGGTTTGTCCTATTGCATTTCTGTTAGTATGACAAGAAGAACATATGCCAGTTAACTCATTGGTCCAAAGAGGAGGAGAAACATATAAAGCAGATATAGATCCAACCAACAGCATGAAGCCAAGTCCAACTGATTCCAGCCTAAATCAGCAGAACCACTCCAGCTCTGCAGTGGTGAGTGGTGGGTGAGAAAGAATAAGTGATTATTTTTTTAAGCTTCTGAATTTGGTGTCATTTGTTATGGAAGAAGAGCTAACTGATAAAGAGCCTAAACAGTCCCAATCAAAGAGCCTACACTATAAATCAGTATCCGTGTATCAAATTTAGCGTTATTCCTAAACTGATATTTCTAAAACAACTAAATCAAGAAGTTCATTTGTCTCAAAAAATTAGCTCTAGAACAGTATGGGATAGATACTATTATAGAACTATTCTTCTTGGCAGTTACATTTCTTCATATCTCTTTCTGTAACTTAAAAGTTAAGAATACAGAGATATGATTTTGTTTACTGTCCAGTTCACATAGCCTCTATGTACATTTCTTGGTCCTCTGTTTCTAGGTGTAATCCACTTATGAGTTAGGGAACATGTCTGCCACTCTGAAACAATATCTGAGATGGATAAGTGAACACATTTTGAATGACACAAATGGTTCCCATTCACGGAAAAGCAATGACAGGGAAGGAAATGGAAAACTGGATACTTACAATAAAAATAACTAACAATGCGAAGAGGTTTGTTCTGCACCAATGGGCCAGAGATGTAAAATTTAGATAGAGGTGTGGACAATAGCTACCTGAGCAATGACAGACTTTGTTTTTCACCTTTTAAGATGTTGATCTTATGCATTTAAAGCAGTGCTGAGAAAAGCAAAAAGCAGGTCAAGGTCTTGGTTTGAGCTTGCCTATGTTCGATCCCTGATTCTTTAGGGCATAAAATAGCGTGGGAGATTATACATTTTAGAACATGGAGTGATTATCTAGCCTCCTCCTGTGGACTGTACGTTTGTTTCATGAGCTATTTTCTAAAATATGTTCTGAAATTTTGGGATTGGGGGGCATATAGGTTTTGAAAATGCATGGTCACTCAAAAAACTAATACATTTCTTGATTGCAGGAATTCTAGATTTTAATACACTAAGATGCTTTATGAATCTTCCAGAGAGGGGGTGGACCATGCAGCATTTTCTAGGCTATTTGTTCCTGAACACTGTTGAAGGAGTTACTCCCTGGGCTAAAATTATACAGAACATGCATTAGGGAGTTTTGCTCTAAAATATTTCTCTAATAAAATCTTGTTCCTTCAGGGACCCTTTTTCACTGTATTCTCAAAGCATCCAGTGAAATAAGTAGAGAATACATTTTATTGGCCAGATTCTTCTTGATGAAGAAGGGGAGGCTGCCTATGAAAACCTACATGCTAGTGAGCACGATGTGAGTTCTGGCACCTGAGTTCATGGAATCAAATTCTGATTTCACTACTTACTAATGGTGTCAGCTTGGGTGTCTGTGCCTCAGTTTTCTCATCTATAAATAGGAATGATAATCCATGTGCCTAGTCTCATAAATTTGTTTTGAGGACTTAATGAGATAATAAGTGGGAAGCAACTAGTGTAGTGCTTAACATATGGTAGATTCTCAGTAAATATTATTGTAAATTATAATTATAAATTTACTAAGGGACTTGATACAAGAATATATAAAGAAATCTTACAGCTCAAAAATAAAAAAGACACAATCCAATTTGACATTTTTAAAAAAGGGCAAAGGATTTAAACAGACATATCTTCTGGTGTACAAGAAGGTGTTCAAATGGCCAATAAGCACATGACAGCGTGGTCAATGTCATCAGGGAAATGCAAATCAAAGCCTAGTGAGATACTACTTTACTCTCACTAGGATGGCTATAATAAAAAAGACATATAATAACAAGTGCTGGAGAGAGGATGTGGAAACACTGTAAACCTCACACTTTGCTGGGAATGGAAAATGGTACAGCTTCATTGGAAAAGTTTGCTAGTTCCTAAAAAGGTTAAACATAAAGTTACCGTATACTTCAATTCCACTTCTAAGCATATACCCAAGAGAAATAGAAACATACTTTGACACAAAAACTTGCCAATGCAACGTTATAGTAGCATTAATCATGAGAGCTAAAAAGTGAAAACAATGCAAATATCCATCAACTGATGAGTGGATAAAGAAAATGTGGTCTCTCCAGACATTGGGATACCATTCAGCAAGAAAGAGAGATGTGGCACTGATGCATGTTACAACATGCACAAACCTTAGAAACATCCTAGGTGAAGGAGGCCAGTCACAAAAGGCTGCATATTGTATGATTTTATTTACAGGAAATATCCAAAATACCTCAATCTATAGAGACAGAAAATAGATTAGTGGCTGCCTAGAACTGATGGGGACTGGGTATGAAGGGAAGCGACTGCTAATGGGTTTTATTTTAGGGGGATAAAAATGTTCTAAAGTTAAATTGTGGTGATAGTTGCATAAACTTCTGATTATAGTACACACATTGAATTACAACTGTGGGTGAATTGTATGGCATATACAAATTGAAATATATATACTGAATTGTATATATATATAAATGCTAAATATACATTATAGAAAAATATATTGAATTATATATATACATATATGTTGAAATGTATCTCAATAAAGATGTTAAAATTATAGTTATTATTACTAAGCAAAATGGCTGGCACTAGCTTGTGGGACTTCCCAATGTATGGAAATGTCTAATATCAGTTGGATTGCTCCCATAGCTGCTAATTGTGCTGTACAACTAAGACTTTCCAGTGAGGTCTGAAGTATGATGAAAGATGAGAATGTTGGATGGCATCACTGACTGAATGGACATGAGTTTGAGCAAACTCTGGGAGATGGTGAAGGACAGGGAAGCCTGGCATGCTGCAGTCCACAGGGTCACAAAGAGTCGGACACGACTTAGTGACTGGTCAACAATTGAAGTATGAGTTGAAATGTCTGGGAAATTTCTCTCCTTCTCTATTTTTATGGGAGATATTTGTGCTGAGGCCTCTGATTACAGTCTTGGTGTCTGGTTGCTAAAAGGGATGAAGAAAGATGTGGATGAGGCCAAGTTCATAGCCCATTGAGATGATCATGACCAGGTGTCTTTGCTTCCCGCTCCGTGGCCAGAGAATTCCTTCTCATGTGCAGATTGGCCTTTGGGGAATTTCTTTTGTGGCATCCACAGCTGGGAAATGATTCTCTTCTTCAGTTTGGTTATAAGGTCTTCTCTCATTTATGTCTTTGGCAGTGAGCTCATTATTTCTGTTTTATAAAGCAGAATGTAAAATCACTTCCTTTCATCCAGCTAGCTTGGTTTTAGATTTTACATTGAAGACTAGATAGGGAACTTTGTTGTCTTCTTAATGTATGTGAGTGAGGGTGGGAGAGAAAAGTACTCAACTATTTGAGGGATTGTTGCAGACATTATGACATTTTACCCCTAAATACATCATCTAAGAACAAGGACTTTCTCCTAAATAAGCACAGTATAGCAACCCCCCACTTCCCCAGGAAATTTAACAATCATGAATCTAATACATAGACCATATTCAGATTTTTCCCGTTATAGATTGGAAACATTTGTTTTTGTTTTGATGACCTTTCTAGAACCACCACTTTTTTTTTTTTTGGTGCTTTTGTGCTTATCATGCACATTATTTTCTATTTACTTGACCTCATGATGCTAGGCTGGGAGTTAAGAGCTTTGCTCACAGTTGCAATTCAGCACAGACTTCTGTTCCGTCCGTTCAGTCGCTCAGTCGTGTCCGACTCTTTGTGACCCCATGGACTGTAGCCTACCAGGCTTCTTCGTCCATGGGATTCTCCAGGCAAGAATACTGCAGTGGGTTACCGTTTCCTTCTCCAGGGGATCTTCCCGACCCAGGGATCGAACCAGGGTCTCCCGCACTGGAGGCAGACTCTTTAACCTCTGAGCCACCAGGGAAGCCCTCTTGGGTACCACCAACTCCTCTGCTCACAGCGCCACCTATTGTGCAACCCATAGTAGATGCTCAATGCATGCTTGAGGACTTAGATAAAACTGAGGATTGCCAGTCAGGGTCCATGTTGCAGAGATATACTTTGGTATTTCTGAGGGTCTAGTTTTAAAGCTCACTATGAGTTGCCATTGACTGCCCTTTTTCTCAGATTTCTTGGCATTTCTATCAGTCTTTTGTACACTCCATCTCCCTACTATACTCATATATTATCTTTTGTGTGATTTTTGACAGCTCATGAAGCACTGAGTAGAAAGGGAATAAGAGTGATGATGTAAGTGGAAGAGACTGAGATGCTAGTTACATTCAGAGGAAGTGGGTACTTTTAAGCTGGTGTCAGCTGTCTCAGTGGCAAAACCCCAAAGTTACCAATACTTTTGAGCAGCTCAGGGTGTAATTTTCTAGCCTGTTTCCACATTATTTTTACAAGTATAATGTTATAATACTAGAATGGTACTGGGATCAGATCAGACTGGAAGCAAAAGATCCCAGAGGCTTTATACTTTAGTCCTGGTTGGCAGGAAGATTTGCCATGGGTAATCAAGGTGGTTGTCAGTTCATCTGTTTTGTCTTGTCAGGAAGCCTGCAGGACTGTGACATTTTTAAGGCTTGTCAAGTTTATTAGATCCATGAGTAATAGTTATGTCTTTTAAATTATGCTTTAAGGACAAGGGTGATGAAGGAGTTTAAGACAAACTTTTCTTAGCATGCCTTTGGGGGCACATTAATATCTAACATTACCTACTTTGACAGGGTCCTCAAGAGTAAGATTAAGGAAAGGAATGGATATAAGTTTGGAAGCTCTGAAGTGTCTTAGTCCAGGTCAGTAGAAATTAGAATCCAGTGTTTTCAAGATGTTGGCTACTGTTTAAAGTAGAGTGAGGCTTATGTACTTACTTCAGTGTTTATCTATGGATGCAAAGACCATGCTTGGCATGATTTCTTCATCTTCATCAAGTAGTTATAATGTGATACAGATTTGTTTCCTATTGATAAATGGAGAACTTGAAGTGTAAGGGTTGCTAAGTAAATACCCCCAAATGAGAACTGACAAGACCTTTCAATACACTGTGGAAAAGCCAAACTTTTATCAGCATTTCCTTGGCTTTTTCAAATCTCAAAGCAAGAAACATGATGAATACAGGGTAAACTTTTTTAATCCTAAAACATCTGTAACAGAGATGTTACCTTTGAGTTATGTTCAATGTTGGCCATTTAAATAAATCCTAATGATTTACTGAACAAGTGTGGGGTGACTCTTTTTCATCCCAGTGACTTCTACAAAGATGTCTGAAAACACAAAAGATAAGAGTCTTTGGGCCTCAAGAAGGATATCAACAGAGGAATGTTGTTATACACAGGTGAAATATTGAAAGTGGCCATATATTTTCTTCTTCTTTAGAACTTTCTCCTTATTCTACAAGCTAGGTACCCAGAAACACCACTGTGGCAGCTTACCTAGGTCTGGTCTTGGGCAGTTCTCTCAGTACTTGGAAAATTTCTTGGCTTTATTGACCCATTCAACTTTTGCTCGTTTCCCCAGTCTAAGAGTCTAAGGGCTTTGTGAATTTAAATAAACAAATGAATTAATTTGCCCTTTGGTGTGTGTGACCATTTTAGTGTAATATATAATCTTTCAAAATATTTTTGAAAGTTCTTTAAGTATGAAACTTTTTAATGGAATTTAAAAAACATGTACAAAAGCGGAGACACTAACTATAAGGGACTTGTCTTCAATGAATCTCAACACAAGACCAATTCTACTTAATATAGAGCCTCACCTCCCCCTCCCCCCGACTATTTTTAGGAAAATCCCAAATAATATACAATTTCATCTATGAAAATTTCAGGGTGTCTTATAAAGACTTAAAAACTACCACACCGTCATCATAGCTAAATATTAACAGTAATTCCTTAAAATCATCAAGTATCTAGTCATTCACATTTATCTGATTATCTTATAACTTAAAAATAGTTCATATACTTTGTTTGCATTTGGATCCAATTAAGGTTCATACAATTCAGTTGGCTAATATGTCTCAAATCTCTTTTAATCTGCTGGCTTTCTCTTCTCTGTCTCTGTCTCCCCTTCTCTTCTTTACCCACTTTTCATGTTTTGAAGAAATTATTAGCCCTATACTTATTTGGATTTGCTGACTGACCCCTTGTAGTGTCATTTACAGTGTTTCTTTTTTGCTCTCTGAATTTCCTGCTGTTGTTGTTCAGTCACTCAATCATGACTAACTCTTTGTGAACCCATGGACTCCAGCACGCTAGGCTTCCCTGTCCTTCACCATCTCCCAGAGCTTGCTCAAATTCATGTCCATTAAATTGGTGATGCCATCCAAATATCTCATCTTCTGTCATCCCCTTCTCCTCCCGCCTTCAATCTTTTACAGCACCAAGGTCTTCTCCAGTGAGTCAGCTCTTCACATCAGGTGGCCAAAGGATTGGCGCTTCAGCTTCAGCATCAGTCCTTCCAATGAATATTCAGGACTGATCTTTAGAATGGACTGGTTGGATCTCCTTGCAGTCCAAGGGTCTCTCAAGAGTCTTCTCCAACACAACAGTTCAAAGGCATCAGTTCTTTGGCACTCAGCCTTTTTTGTTGTCCAGCTCTCACATCCGTACATGACTAATGGAAAATCCATAGCTTTGACTATTGTGAACCTTTGTCAGCAAAGTAATGTCTCTGCTTACACTGTCCAGGTGTGTCTTTGCTTTTCTTCCAAGGAGCAAGTATCTTTTAATTTCCTGTAAATCGGTTGATTTGGAGGCTCTATTAGATTTATATTTGATTTTTGGGGCAACTTCACTGGTAGTTTTGCATGTTTTTTCCTTTTATAAAGGTTTTAGCTGTACTCCACATATTTTGATATATTGTCTTTATTAACATTGTTTTCAAGAAAATTTTCAAATTTTCCTTTTCTTCAGTCTCCTTATTTTTGAATTTTCTTAATTCTGACTTATACTGTTCTTTCAGAGCTTCCACCATTTTCTAAAGCTGTTCAGCTGATGTTGAAATATCAGTGTACAGTGTTTAATCACTTTTGTAAGCATGACTTTCTGGATTGCTTTCTTTGAGGGAGCACTAGTCTACTCCTTATTCTCCTTTTTGTCCCAATAACATGGTAGAAAGTCAACTGTGAGTAAGTTTTCCTGTACTTTTAGAAGGGTGGGGTGGACCAGGTAGCCTTTTTGGCCTCACAGATTTACAAATCCCTCTTCCCAGGCTTCCTCAAGGTGTTAAAGAAAATGATCTTGCTGTTTCCAGGATCTGCCTCCTCTGCCCACCTCCTTCGCTTTCATCTGACCTCGTCATCAGAGGTGTCCATGTTGTCCCAGTCTTGCTTAATTTGGCTTTTTCCTCTCAGCATTTTATCATTACTGTGGAGTTTTCTCTTGGGAGGGAGATTTGGTTTGTTAGTTTTGACATGTAAAGGGTCCAACCTGCTGCAGCCACATCATATCTTACCGCGTCAAGACCCCCTTGATGAAGGCACTCATTAACAAATTGCATAAAGCAGAATCCCTTCCGAGTTCGGCTGGCCATTCCCAGGCTGGTCTGCTGGGCATACTTGCCGATCTGGGGGTTTCCCGTACTCAGGGACATCAGAAGCCCACCTGCCTTCCTTCTGCATCTTCCTGTCCAGATGTGTAATCCACATGAATTGTGCAGCTGTTGGAGTTTTGCAATACCCTCTTGCTAGTTTCCCCACATCCAGTGCTTTCTCCCTCTAATACCTGCCTTGTGTGCTTAATCACTCAGTCGTGTCTGACTCTTTTGTGACCCCATGGACTGTAGCCCGCCAGGCTCCTCTGTCCATGGAATTCTCCAGGCAAGAATACTGGAGTGGGTTGCCCTTCTCTTCTCCAGGGGATCTTCCTGACCTAGGGATTGAACCTGGGTCTCCTGCATTGGTAGGTGGCTTCTTTACTGCCTGAGCTACCCTTAACTATATTCTGTCTCTCACCACCACTCTCCTGGATAGAGTTCTTACTCCTGTTAGGATTGTTTCCTGCTTCTGGGGCTTTGCTCTTGCTGTGGCTTCTGACTAGAATATCTTTCCCATTTCTTTGACTAACTCCTTACTCCTTCAGTTAATGGTTTCCCTCCCCCAAGAGAAAGCTTCTCAGATCCACTCCTCCACTCAGCCTGAGTTAGCTACTCCTTTATGCTCTCACAATGCTTCATGAACATATCTTGCCTTGCAGTCATCACTGCATGAATAGCTATTTAAGGCTTTTCACATCCTCATCACCTCGCTTAGCTCATGACTTGCCTAAGTGAAACCTTGTCTTACTCAAATTTGTTTCCCTAGCACTTTGCTAAGAATGGTTCTTTATAGATGGTTGTAGACTAGAAGAATGAATAAACAAATAAATGAATTATTAGTTGGATATTTTTAGGTGAAGTGTGAGAGGCCCACATGAAAAAGGATGAGTTTCCAGTATAACTCGAGTAGAAGAGTGGAGTAAAAGAGGATCCATTCTGTCTACACGTGAGTTTGGCTCTCTGTGACATGTTGCTTCTCTGTAAGAGATTATGACAAAGTTCAAACTTTGTTTCTCTCCATATTCACAGTCTTGGCAAAAGCAAGACCACATGGTCCCATTGTGGTTTTGTAGGCAGATGTGTGCATGTTTTAAAGTCTGTCTGTTACTGATCAGTACCAAGGTAAATACAACATAGAGAACAGATTGATTCAAAGCATTGTGAAGACAGTGCCCATAGGAAGCCTGTGTGCGTGCGCGTGTGTGTCTGTCTGTCTCTGTGTCTGTGTCTCAGCACAAATGGCTGAAGCTAGATGAAACAGTGACCTAAAACTGGCAAAACCGAGCACTTCCCTGATAAACATGCACCAGTTGTTTGGAGGACTGAATTTATACTTGTGGAAGTAATTCATGCATGATAAAGGCAAGGAAACAAGGGAGAGGAAGGAACAGGCTCCTCTCCTTAACCAACTTTTTTCTCCAAAGAAATAAAAGTAGCCAACAGCTGCTCTGGAGGATGATGAGCATTTGAATGAAGGAGATATGCTTCACTGAAGTCAGTAAACAGGCAAGTTAATATACTAAGTTCACAGCACATTGAGCTATTGTTGTTTTCCCTCCAGCAGTATTTAGGTGATAATTTGGAAAATAACTAAAGTGTAGAAGGAGAATCCTTGAAGGCTGAGACCAAACCTCTGTTATCTAATATCGGTTACAAAGGTATTTCTATAAATACTAAGAAGTAAGAGATCGCAGAATGGTAAAGAAGTGGCAGTATGTAAGCTGGGACCAAGCTAAACTTATGAAATGATTTACGTAGTTGTCCATCCATCCAGCAAGCACTTAGTGATTAAGCACTACGGTGAGAAATGTTAGGAATGTAATCAATGTGGTCAGCCCTTCAGCTGACGTAATCTGCATAGCATTCTGTTCCTCCCCTGGCCCCCATCCCCACCTCCACATTGCAAAGCTTGTGGGATCTTAGTTCCCTGACCAGGGCTCGAATCCAGGCCCTCAGCCATGAGAACGAGAAGTCCTAACCACTGGACTGCCAAGGAGTTCCCAGCATTCTGTCCCTTTATCCTTTTAACTTTTCCACTTGATGCCTTTTTAAACCCTAGCTAGTATGTTTGGCTGTTTAGACTTTGGGACCAAAGGTTACTCTAGCCAGAGAGATTGTAAGGAACTGTAGCTCAGTAGACATGACCCAGCCTCAGCCTTTATAGCACAAGCTCTCCTGGATTTCTACTTAATGGAGACCACTGGACTCAGACTTTGAATGGCAGCTCTTGGAATTCTGCAGTGCACAACTTGCGTAGTCTAATATGGCAGCCCTGCACAGGAAGTGATTCTTTTCACTTTCCTTGTTCCTTCCAGGGAATCTACACTAAATTGTCCTTATAAAAAAGACAGTAAAAATACAGAAGGATTCAGGCCAGTTTCTAGTTTGTTATATCTCAGGGAATTCAAAATTCTTTGAATATTCACAATTCAAATTAGCTCTTAGAGGACAAGCACTATCCCTTGGATAACTTTGAATCTCACTGAAGATGCTGAGGAAGCTGATCTGGAGTCAGAACTGAATATTAAAAAATATATATATTTATTTATTTGGGTGAGTTGGGTCTTTGTTGCAGCATGTGGGATCTAGTTCTCTGACCAGGGATCAAACCCTGGTCTCCTGCACTGGGAGTGCAGAGTCTTTGCCACTAGACGACCAGGGAAGTCCCAGCACTGAATGACTTAACTTCTGTTCATGTTGTTACAAACTATAATTAAAATCCATTTGTAGAACAAAATTTCAGTACTAAGTTTTACCTTTGGGGGCAAAATTCAAGTCCCCTAATGATAGTGGAGAAAGTGGATTGAAAGTTTATGGATTAAAGGGGTGTAGAAATTGCTATTTTATTTATTTGGATCCATAGCTTTAGCTTTGTCCACTATGATTGCCAAAGGAGATTCAGGTGGAGACAGAAATGTAAAGAAAACATGGATGTATCATTCTGCTTATCCAAGTTCTTGGTGGCAGTGAAGGGATCAGGCTTAATTTTAGCTATGGTGGTTCTTAAAGCGCTTCAGCTTGGTGCCTGACTGCATATTTGGCTAGACCCTGTGTGCTATTTGCAACAGTAATAAAAACGTCACATAAAAGTCACCTAGTATATTAAAAAGCAGAGACATTACTTTGCCAACCAAGGTCCGTCTAGTCAAGGCAATGGTTTTTCCCGTGGTCATGTATGGATGTGAGAGTTGGACTGTGAAGAAAGCTGAGCACCGAAGAATTGATGCTTTTGAACTGTGGTGCTGGAGAAGACTCTTGAGAGTCCCTTGTACCGCCAGGAGATCCAACCAGTCCATTCTAAAGGAGATCAATCCTGGGTGTTCATTGGAAGGACTGATGCTAAAGCTGAAACTGCAATACTTTGGCCACCTCATGCGACGAGTTGACTCACTGGAAAAGACTCTGATGCTGGGAAAGGTTGGGGGCGGGAGGAGAAGGGGACGACGGAGAATGAGATGGCTGGATGGCATCACCGACTCTGTGGACATGAGTTTGAGTGTACTCCGGGAGTTGGTGATGGACAGGGAGGCCTGGTGTGCTGTGATTCATGGGGTCACGGAGAGTCGGACACGACTGAGCGACTGAACTGAACTGAACTGAACTGAGTCCTTGGAAACTTCCCACAGCTGAGTAGAGCTTAATCTTAATGCTCTGCTAAGGTTGTACGGGGTTGTTAGGCATTGGTGTGTATTTGCCCAGTGACCCAGGCCTTTTAATGTGTATTAAAGAGGCCACTGAGTCTCACATTTAAACTCACCTGTGGGTACTATTTTTTCATTTCTGTGTCAAACTTTGGAACATAGGAAGTTCATCTTCTTGTTTAGTTGTATGAGAGAAACATTACATACATATTGAGTACCCAAGAAATATTAGATACTCAAAAATCACCTGGGCCATTTAGAATCTTTAAAGCAATGACTTCCCTTGCCTTCCAGGGATAAAATAAAAGTTCTGTGCTGGTAAAATTGCTTGGACCTGATACCTTATGTCTGATGGCCAGAGCAGTAGCAAATCTGCTGACAGGCTTGGACAAGGGAAGAAAAAAGCCAGTTGAGATGTCTATATAATGCTGCTTCAGGGAAATGCTATTTTTTAAGAAATGAAACACATTATTTAGGGTTTGTGGATGCAATCCAGGGCTTTGAAGATGGGAAGAAGATCTTAATTAGAAAGAAATGGGAAGATTGAATGCTTTTATGGGGAACCCAACTTTAAGAGGTCTGTTTATCATAGATGCAGATGATATATATTGTGTACTGGCTGCAAGCCCTTCTTTGACAAAACCAAAGCCTTTAAAGTTACAGGAGTGCATCCGTCCACAAGTTTGTTCAGTGTCTAATGAGCAGGCATTCATCATGTAAAACTTGGAGACAGTTCATAAAAGGACAATGAAGATGATTTAAGGCTTGGAAAATAAAACCTATAAGGAAAGGTTAAAACAATTCACATTATTAGCTTGGCAAAGAGGAGATGAGGAGTGAGGATTTCTAGTCTATGCAAGGTTATTCTTGGTGGTTTGGCATGCTTAATGAGAAATGATTCCCCAGGAATTCTGAAATTTCCCTTTTGTTGGTCTTGTTATAAAAATATATTCATAGGAATAATTAGGAAGCAGAATATGTCCTAAAACCTTCTCACCCAGAGGGGCTTCACAAAGCTGAAATGGAGAGGATGAGCTGAATGTTTGGAGCTAGGGTTTTCTTAGGAGGAAAGTACAATATTCTGTGGGTTTTTTTTTTTTCAGCATTTCTCATAATTGCAACTAACTAATGGCTTGTATGCTTATTTATCTAATGTCTACCTTCCTGGCTAGACTGTAAGCTTCATGAGGGCAGGAATTATGTTTGTCTTTGCACTGCTGAATTCTCAGAGCCTAACACAGTGCCTGGCATGTAATAGGTGCTTGATATGCATTTTGTGCACACATGGGGAATATATATGCATTTCATATTTTAAACAAAAATGGGTTCATCCTGTATGTGCTGTTCCATAAACCTGTTACCTTTAACAAAATATTATGTCATTTATATTCTATACTGTCACTTGCATGGCAGCAAGATGTCCTGCCATACGCATGTGGCCTCAGGTATTGAACCACTCCTCTATTCTGGGACATTTAGGTTGTATCCAGTTTTTCCCATTTCCAATTGTACAGCAGTAATCACTGTTGTAGCTAAATCCTTCTTCAAAGAATTTTAAAAAGGAGACGATTATTAGAGATGGCAAGATCTGTATGGAAGCAGGGAAATGGATTTGATGACCTCGGAATCAAATTATGATTGAAACCTTAGATGTGTAGATACAACTGTCTTAGTCTGTTGGGACTGCCATGACACAACAACCAGACTGGGTGGCTTCAATGGCAAACATTTATTTCTCAGAGTTCTGGAGGCTGGGAGGTCTAAGATCAAGGTGCTAGTAGATTCTATGTGTGGTGAGGGCCCGCTTCCTGGTTCTTAAATGGTCGTCTTATTGCAGTGTCCTCATATGGCAGAAGGGATGGGAAAGTTCTCTAGGGTCCCTTTTATAAGAGCACTGTGGGCAGGGATCCCTTAGAAGAAATGGAGTAGCCATCATGGTCAACAAAAGAGTCCGAAATGCAGTACTTGGATACAATCTTAAAAACGACAGAATGATTTCTGTTCGTTTCCAAGGTAAACCATTCAGTATTACAGTAATCCAGGCCTATGCCCCAACCAGTAACGCTGAAGAAGCCGAAGTTGAACGGTTCTATGAAGACCTACAAGACCTTTTAGAACTAACACCCAAAAAAGATGTCCTTTTCATTATAGGGGACTGGAATGCAAAAGTAGGAAGTCAAGAAACACCTGGAGTAACAGGCAAATTTGGCCTTGGAGCACGGAATGAAGAAGGGCAAAGGCTAATAGAGTTTTGCCAAGAGCACTGGCCATAGCAAACACCCTCTTCCAAAAACACAAGAGAAGACTCTACACATGGACATCACCAGATGGTCAACACCAAAATCAGATGGATTATATTCTTTGCAGCCAAAGATAGAGAAGCTCTATACAGTTAGCAAAAACAAGACCAGGAGCTGACTGTGGCTCAGATCATGAACTCCTTATTGCCAAATTCAGACTGAAATTGAAGAAAGTAGGGAAAACCACTAGACCATTCAGATATGACTTAAATCAAATCCCTTATGATTATACAGTGGAAGTGAGAAATAGATTTAAGGGACTAGATCTGATAGATAGAGTGCCTGATGAACTCTGGATGGAGGTTAGTGACATTGTACAGGAGACAGGGACCAAGACCATCCCCATGGAAAAGAAATGCAAAAAAGCAAAATGGCTGTCTGAGGAGGCCTTACAAATAGCTGTGAAAAGAAGAGAAGTGAAAAGCAAAGGAGAAAAGGAAAGATATAAGCATCTGAATGCAGAGTTCCAAAGAATAGCAAGGAGAGATAAGAAAGTCTTCCTCAGTGATCAATGCAAAGAAATAGAGGAAAACAACAGAATAGGAAAAACAAGAGATCTCTTCAAGAAGATTAGAGATTCCAAGGGAACATTTCATGCAAAGATGGGCTCTATAAAAGGACAGAAATGGTATGGACCTAACAGAAGCAGAAGATATTAAGAAGAGGTGGCAAGAATACACAGAAGAACTGTACAAAAAAGATCTTCATGACCAAGATAGTCACGATAATGTGATCACTGACCTAGAGCCAGACATCTTGGAATGTGAAGTCAAGTGGGCCTTAGAAAGCATCACTACGAATGAAGCTAGTGGAGGTGATGGAATTCCAGTTGAGCTATTTCAAATCTTGAAAGATGATGCTGTGAAAGTGCTGCTCTCAATACGCCAGCAAATTTGGAAAACTCAGCAGTGGCCACAGGACTGGAAAAGATCAGTCTTCATTCCAATCCCAAAGAAAGGCAATGCCAACGAATGCTCAGACTACCGCACAATTGCACTCATCTCAATGAGTAAAGTCATGCTCAAAATTCTCCAAGCCAGGCTTCAGCAGTATGTGAACCGTGAACTCCCAGATGTTCAAGCAGGTTTTAGAAAAGGCAGAGGCACCAGAGATCAAATTGCCAACATCCACTGGATCATGGAGAAAGCAAGAGAGTTCCAGAAAAACATCTATTTCTGCTTCATTGACTATGCCAAAGCCTTTGACTGTGTGGATCACAATAAACTGTGGAACATTCTGAAAGAGATGGGAATACCAGACCACCTGACCTGCCTCTTGAGAAACCTGTATGCAGGTCAGGAAGCAACAGTCAGAACTGTACATGGAACAACAGACTGGTTCCAAATAGGAAAAGGAGTACGTCAAGGCTGTATATTGTCACCTTGCTTATTTAACTTATATGCAGAGTACATCATGAGGAATGCTGGGCTGGAAGAAGCACAAGCTGGAATCAAGATTGCTGGGAGAAATATCAATAACCTCAGATATGCAGATGACACCACCCTTATGGCAGAAAGTGAAGAGGAACTCAAAAGCCTCTTGATGAAAGTGAAAGAGGAGAGTGAAAAAGTTGGCTTGAAGCTCAACATTCAGAAAACAAAGATCATGGCATCTGGTCCCAACATTTCATGGGAAATAGATGGAAAAACAGTGGAAACAGTGTCAGACTTTATTTTTTGGGGCTCCAAAATCACTGCAGATGCTGATTGCAGCCATGAAATTAAAAGACACTTAATCCTTGGAAGGAAGGAAAGTTATGACCAACCTAGATAGTATATTAAAAAGCAGAGACATTACTTTGCCAACAAAGGTCCGTCTAGTCAAGGCTATGGTTTTTCCCGTGGTCATGTATGGATGTGAGAGTTGGACTGTGAAGAAAGCTGAGCGCCAAAGAATGGATGGTTTTGAACTGTGGTGTTGGAGAAGACTCTTGAGAGTCCCTTGGACTGCAAGGAGATCCAACCAGTCCATTCTAAAGGAGATCAATCCTGGGTGTTCATTGGAAGGACTGATGCTTAAGCTGAAACTGCAATACTTTGGCCACCTCATGCGACGAGTTGACTCACTGGAAAAGACTCTGATGCTGGGAAAGGTTGGGGGCAGGAGGAGAAGGGGACGACCGAGAATGAGATGGCTGGATGGCATCACCGACTCTGTGGACATGAGTTTGAGTGAGCTCCGGGAGTTGGTGATGGACAGGGAGGCCTGGTGTGCTGTGATTCATGGGGTCACAGAGAGTCGGACACGACTGAGCGACTGAACTGAACTGAACTGAACTAATCTCATCTATGAGGGCTCCACTCTTATGACCTAATCACCTTCCAAAGGCCCCATCTTCTAATCCGATCAGAGGGGGGTTAGGTTTCAACATATATATTTTGGGGAGGGGACACAAACATTCAGTCCTTTGCAATGACTGTCCCCTCTAAGTTACTCTTGCGCTTCTGTTACTTATTGGAATGGTGAGCTTGTAAAAGTTATGGAGTTACCTCAACTGAACACTTTTGAGATAGGAGAGAAAATGAAGTGTTTTGAAACAGAAACCACAGTTATCAATCTGCTTTTGTCATTTAAGATTTGTCAGCATCAGGGTGGCTGACATTGAATCCTGATACATGGGAAAATATTGACTGTTAGACTGAGCTGAGTGCACTCTTTTTCTGCATGAAAAGCTAAAGCCAAGTTCAAATTTTTCTTAAAGATGAAAGGGAATTTTCAAGTGTTACTCCTCATTAGGTGCTGTCTTGTTTAATTTTAAGGAAATGAGTCATTTCTAAGGAGTGATTCATAACGGAAATGTCTGTGTATAGAATTCCATCCTTCTTTCCAATTCCTTTCATGATCAGATTGGAGATGTGTTCTGAAAAAAATGATAAAAATGCATTCAAACATGGCTCTTCAACTCTATATACCAGATGCTATTTTCTTCAACTTCCATACCCTTTATATAAGTCAAGTTGTCCTAGTTTTTTTTTTTTTCCTGCATTGTGATTGTGGCTAACTTTGTGTTGACTGGTCATGGCTTTATCTACAAAAAGCTGGAAGATTGAGCTTCCAAAGAAATCCTCTTTGAGGATTGTGCCTCTACTTTCATTTCTTTCTTTCTTTTTTTTGTATTTTCCCATTTTTCTCCTATTGAGTTCTGGGTTCCCAGCTGCTGCTGGGGGTGGGGGTTGGTCACTGTCACCCTTCTTTGCTCTTTGTAGTGTCTGTTCTAGATACAAGTCTTTACAGGACAGTTTTTTTCTCAACCGCTAAGTGAAACACATTTCATGTGTCCCTAAATTCGACCTGACCCTCTTTGGGACCGGGAGTGGGGGTGGCATGGCAGATGCTCGCCCTTTCTTCCTATCTTGGCAATCACAGATCTTGCTGCAAGAAGTGTTGACCTCCCAATAGTTAGTTAGTCAGGCAGAACGAGTTGAGCAAGATGGAGTCAATTTGCACAGCTATCAAGGGGTGAGTCTGGTTGAGAGGGACTATCACCCATTTCAGGGCATTCTGCACTTGCTCTTTTCCCGCATTTATTCTCAGTGCTGTCATGAACTGTGAAGGGCCTGACAGTTTACCTTGCTTGCAGGCCATTGAGTTAGCCTGCCACAGTTTCATGGTTGCTGGCAGAAGACATGACATTCCTGGGTCATGACTTTATTATATACAGCAATATCTGTAGCTGGAGTATCAGCATTTTCTTGTGCTGCTTTTCTGAGTCCCAATTCCCACAAGAAGAAACACAGAGGGCCAGATGACACCAGCACATGTTGTCTTCGAGGAGAGGAACCCTGAGATTAGGAAACCTGAATCATTTAAAATGGGCGGTAAGCATGGCTGTCCTTTCCTCCAGGGGGAGGTATGTTATACTGGACAGCAGTGAATCTGTGCTTAACTCTGAAGGAAGACATTATCTCTGCCATCCGTGGATGTTTGCCATATAAAACCCTTTACAAGCTACTGAACACAAAGTGCCTTTGCTCCTACATTGTGCAAAAATGCTCGAGACCATGGAGGATTGTCTCCCAACAGTGACTTGCTCTCTCACTTCCCTTGGGTCTCTGTTCAAATGTCACCTTATCAATGAAGCTCACCTAGAGCATCTTACATCAAATAGCCACTTATGATCACTCACATCAGATAACTCCTTATCATCATTGGAGTACTAAACTGTGTGTACTTAGCCTTATGTTGTTGTCTGTAAGCCAAAAAGGTTTGTGATGGCAGAGACTTTGTCTGTGTTACTCACCATGATGTCGTCAGAGCCCAGCACCATGTTTGGTGTATAGTAGACAGTAAATATTTACTGAATGAATGAATCAACATGTTACCACTAGATAACAAAAATGGTCCATTTGAACTTTACAAATACAAAGTGATATTAAACTTGCTCTGTCTCACTCCATAGTCTGTCCCAGCTCCAGCTCAGAGTGCTATTCTAAGCATCCAATTCTGTTTCTACTCCTGGTCTTCTGGCCTCTCTCTCGGACTGCCCCTCTGTGCATACTCCCTCCTAATCGCTTGGCCAGTTCCAAATCCTGGCTCCTTACCCTGTCATCCTTTATCTGTCACTGTCTTATGTCCCAACACAGACCAAGGCAACCTTTGAAAAACCAGCCAGTGGTGTGCTAGTAAACTAGCTCCCTGCATGAGAGCCCTGATGTGTGGTGATTGCTGATTTCCATACCACGACTGACTGCAGGATTCCAGGGGTTTAACAGCTGGCTTGCACATTTCCTGAATGTTTACCAGCCGCCTGCACAAGCTGGTAGACGCTAGCACCAGTACATCATTATAATAAGAAGGCAACAACGTGTATGTGGTGTTGGGCTATAATATAAACATTTACAGAAAATATGTCCGTGGGTGAAGAAAACCCCTTACCTTGAACTGGGCTTCTCATTCCTTACCCTCATGTTCTCTACTTACTGTGTTTCTCACAGTCTTGCTGGCCTCAGAATTACCCAGGGCTGGGCCTCAACCCCAGAGTTTCTGGACGCTTTGCGCTGGAGGAGTTTCATCTTTAACATGTTCCCAGGTCAGGATACTGCGGACCCTGCTTTGAGAGCCACTGCCCTAGTGGCATCACAGGAGACATGTTTTGCTCAAAATCTGTTTCCAGGTGCTAGGTGGAAGAGGTAAGTTTTTGTAAATAAACAGTGTATCAGGACCAAAAAGAAGGAAAGCCACAAAACCATAGGGAAAAAAGTTTGAAATGATTTTATGAAATAACTAACAGATGGGAGTGCTCAGTAACTGAAGCTCATTGCTACAGGTCTTCAAGGTGCTGAAAAGTGAGCCTCCAGGTGTGCCCGAAGAAAGACTCCCTCAGTTTCTAACTCTGCTGGAGCTGATTTTATAGTATCAGGTTTCTGAACGACGAGGTCGAGCTGGAAATGGCTCTGATGAGGGCATGAATCTTGAGGCTTGCTGGGTAACCACTCCTTTAGATGAAACTGAGCACTGATCACTTATTTGAGGGCTTGCATCTGAAACAAGCTTGAAAAAAATTATTTACCCATTACCATGTGGTACTCGTACAAATAAGAGGGCTTGGGCAAAGAGGGAACACTTAGCCTTGATTAGGTGGGGCATATTAGCTTCCTGAAATTTTCTCACCTGTTTAAGCAGCTCTCAATCACAAATCCTGACAGAATAGACATTCAGGGTAGGGAGGATTCACTGCTGCTGCTGCTGCTGCTAAGTCACTTCAGTCGTGTCCGACTCTGTGTGACCCCATGACGGAAGCCTACCAGGCTCCCCCTTCCCTGTTATTCTCCAGGCAAGAACACTGGAGTGGGTTGCCATTTCCTTCTCCAATGTGTGAAAGTGAAAAGTGAAAGTGAAGTCGCTCAGTCATAGCGACCCCACGGACTGCAGCCTACCAGGCTCCTCCATCCGTGGGATTTTCTAGGCAAGAGTACTGGAGTGGCTCTCTATTGCCTTCTCCAAGGGAGGATTCACTGGGCTCAGCTAAATCCAAGGGATGTCACACTTAGCCTAGGTCTCCGGGGCGATGTGTGGTTCTCTGAATTCCGCCAGGATTCCAGTTGCAATGGCCCTTCGTGGTGGCCCCTCCTTTGTAGTTCTCCATGAGGACAATGCTCTAAGACATAGTATTTCAAGCCTAGCATCTTCGCAACTGATTTAACCCCGGGACTGGCTAATTCATGGATAACAGGGCAAAACAAGATAGGAAAGTGATCCCACTTGGGGACTGTGGGTGGAAGGGCTGGAAGTAAAAGCCCAATCTTCCTGAGTTTAGCTCTTCTGTTGTTTGCCAGGGACCAAGCCTGTCCTTGGCCGTCAGGCACAGTTTGTTTTGACAAGCTTTATTGAAAAGAGGTAGGGAGAAGACATAGTTCATTATCAGATACCTTCTTGGCACAATAGCCTCTCTGACACAATTTTCTTTTTCACTGAGCAAAGAAGAGGCAGACCTCTATCTTGCCGGTGTTTCTCTGCACTAGGTAGAACAATCATCATGATCACTCCAGGGATTTCTATGTGACATCTGTAATTCAATGAGACCACTTTCCCCTTGGTGACCTGATGTCATCAGCAGCCTTTATCTAGTCCAAAGGGTTTCTTTATCCTTCTGAAAGGGCTGAACCCAGGGCATTAGAGGATGTTGGGCCTCCAGGAGGAAGCAGTTTACTTTATATCTGAGGGATCTATAGCCTCTATTATGACCTGGACATTTCCCTTCAGGTCCAGGCATCCTTTTGTCCAGGAAAATGCTAGTCACCTTTTAGTTTTAACTGTTAGCACTGCCAGCAGGCTGGACTTAATGCTGTCCACCAGAGCTCTCAGTGTGTTGGGGTCAGCAGCACACCTGGGAACTTGGGTTTGTGCGTCTTATCCCACACCTGCTGGATGAGGCCCTCTGGGGAGGGGCCTAGCATGCCGCGCTTTAACTCGGCCTCCAGGTGATTCTGATGCACGCCACAGTTTGCGAACCACAGGCCTGTGTGGACTTCAGCTCCTGCAGACATTTTGTAGTAGCAGGCAGTGGTAGCTGTGAGGCGTTCAGGATGAGCTGTTTCTTGGCAGTCATCCTTTACACTCTGTTTGCATTTTAAATAATACTCTCTTCTTCCCTGGCATCTCTGCTTAATGATAAAGTGGCACTCTGGCTGTTTAAAAGGTAAGTAAAAACTGTTCCTCGGTAAGTAGAGATGTAAAGCCATATAAATAAAGGGAGACAGGCTCGTTAGTATCCATCTTTTAGCTACTGTGATTGTGTGGCCACAACATTCACTCTGTTTAAGTCTCCCCTCTGCTCCAAATCAGAACATTTCCATCTTTTAGCTACTGTGATTGTGTGGCCACAACATTCACTC
This sequence comes from Moschus berezovskii, assembly GCF_049115385.1. Lineage (NCBI taxonomy): Eukaryota > Metazoa > Chordata > Mammalia > Artiodactyla > Moschidae > Moschus > Moschus berezovskii. The sequence continues at coordinate 1,286,739 of NC_142489.1, forward strand.
TGTTTAAGTCTCCCCTCTGCTCCAAATCAGAACATTTCATGTCTGTGTCCTTTCAGTTGGTTTGGAATCTCACCCTCTGCTTTGCAGAGTGTTTTGTGATTGCAACATGGTGGCAGGCTGTGGTTTTGGAGGCATCCTGTGACTCTGGATTGACTTGGTGACCATATGGCAGGAGCATAGACCTCACTGTTTCTGAAGTTAAGATGTTTTCTCAAAGGTCACCTTGTGAATGTTAACATGCACCAGGGAATGCTGGCTCAGCATTTATGATACATTTTAGGGTACACTTGGGCTTCCCTGATAGCTCAGTTGGTAAAGAATCTGCCTGCAATGCAGGAGACCCCGGTTTGATTCCTGGGTCAGGAAGATCTGCTGGAGAAGGGATAGGCTACCAATTCCAGTATTCTTGGGCTTCCCTTGTAGCTCAGCTGGTAAAGAATCTGCCTGCAGTATGGGAGACCTGAGTTTAATCCCTGGGTTGGGAAGATTCCCCTGGAGGAAGGGAAAGACTACCCACTCCAGTATTCTGGCCTGAAGAATTCCATGGACTGTATAGTCCATGGGATCACAAAGAGTTGGACACTACTGAGTGCCTTTCACTTAGGGTACACACACCTTCCCCCTGCCCCGCTCCCCTCCCCAACCAAGGGGTCTAACAGACATGGAATTAATGGTGATGTTGAAGTAAAATTTTGGTGGGCTGGAAAATGTGTGGAGCTAAGGAAAAGAAATGTTTTTTGGAAGAGATGGATGTTGAGTCAGGATTTACTTAATAGCTTATGATTGTGAGCAAGTTACCGAGCGTCTCTAGGCTTTTGTTTCCTTATCTGAAAAGCGAGTAAAGTATAAGGAATGTATGTCTTAGGGTTCTTGTGAAAATGAAGAGAAATTATATATGGAAAGTACTTAGCAGAGTGTTTGCAAGCAGGTGAGCTCAGTAATCAGGAGCCATATATCAAATTTATACATGTGGATGTGACTACAGACACACATACACCCATACATTCATAATCACTCAAACATATATGCTCTTGCATGTATACACACACTCACAAATATATATTTACATATATTCATGTATAGATTGAGGAAAGATTGAGGGCAGAAGGAGAAGAGGGCATCAGAGGATGAGATGGCTGGACGGCATCACTGATGCAATGGACATGAACTTGGGCAAACTCTGGGAGACGGTGAGAAACAGGGAGGCTTGGCATGCTGCAGTCTGTGGGGTCACAAACAGTCAGACATGACTGGGCAACTGAACAATACCAGCACAATGCATACACATATAAATATCTACATATACTAATATATCATGGAATAATAGGGCATTCTGTGAACAGGAATAATCTAGATCCCAGTATACCTCACACTATTCCTTTCTTTCCCTCTGTAAATATCTGTCCCAACTCATTGTCACTTTGACCTTACAGTGACCAGTTGTCCCCATTAAAGCACTAATGTCCATGGGATTGGTCACTCGACCCATCTGAGCTTCACTATGATTTGGGGTAGGGGTGGGGGAGACAGTCCAAACACCAGGCTTCACGGGCACAGTGGTTGTAGGAAGGCATTTGAGAATAGGAGTGGGCTACAGAAGCAGATTCAGGTTGGTGCTGCCCTCCTCACCATGTGCTCAGGGCTGTCACAGAGTAGAGGGGAGACTACCTTGTCCTATGGTACCTGTTGACTCTCAATGAGATCTTTTCTCTTAGCACATCCCCTTTAGTCACACGAGTAGGGGAGTGCACATGGAATTGCACAGATCTTGGCCATCTGACTGCTGTCTGCTTCAGCTGCTTTGGCAGATTTCACTCTTCCCTTTGCTAACTGCACTCCTACATCATGGGCCTTATTTCAAGATGTCACAGTTTCTCTACCCCAGGGCCCTTGCACATGCTGATTTTTCTCCTTGGAATACTCATCCCACACATTTGGCCTGCCTATATCTTACTTACCCTTCAGGTATTAGCTCAGATATCACTTCACTGGCCTCTCCCACACTATGGATGCATTTCTACCTAAGGGCCCCTTAATACTTTGTCCTAAAATTTTTAATCCTTCTATCCACAAAGCTTAACACAGAGCTTCGATATGGGCTATGTTGATATTTGCTCTTGAATAAGGAAGTGGCTGTTATGTGGATGGTCACAGTTGTGAGAAGGGATTCCTTTAGTTGACTTTTCTCCATCATGTTAAAAATCATTCCTGGATCTCTAGGATAGCAGCTGTTCAAGAAGGGGAAACTGTTGCAGTTGGAAAAGGGGTCGGGGAGCGGGGGAAGATATTTTCACGGTTCCTGTGAATTTTGTTCAAATTCTATGGCATGACAAAAATCTCTTATTCCATCAGCCCTGGGGGCTCAATTGTTAGCTTATGGTTCTGTGAAATGTATCTTCCCCATAAGCTCAGTTGAAAAATGAGTACTTTATAAATCTTAGAAACAAACACGCACTTTACCTTTTCTGTCTTAGTAGGTGGGAGCACCAAGCATTTCTGGGGATTTGAACATTTCTTTCACAACACTGTGCAGGAAGTGGTTTATCATTTTACTTTGAGTTGATGTTCTTGGCAATAACATTCACATACTTAGGATGGATGCAATTGTTTAGCTGTCACCTCCAAACTTAGTCATACCATTGATCTGACATCAGAAAGTACTTATCCTATTGATCGAGTGTCAGATGGGTGGTATAATAATGAGCTTTGATTGACAACTTGAGTTGACAGATTATCAGGTTGCATTTTCCCACAGCTAAACTGCTGACAGGCTTGGAACTTTTCCTTGCCCACACAGATCCCTTTGACCTTTAACTTCTTGTTACATGTGCTAAATCCAGTTCTAATTTAATGGCACTGGGAATGCTCCCAATTCAGCTTATTTAAAATGCACAGACGGAGAGTCTAGAATGATGTGAACTTAGAGCATTACACCTAAGAGGTAAATAGCAAATGCTTATTGAATAAACGAATATGTGAATTTAAATTTATGGCTTGTGTTCCAAGAAAGGTGGTCAGAGATGGTCAGGTGACATTCTCCACGGCATCTCAGGCATTCCAAGGTAGACTGTCCCAGCGGTTAGGACCAGCCTGCATCAACCATGCAAATATATAAAGTCAGCTGAGGCACTGACCAGAATAAGGAGGGCAGTCAGGCCCTTATGTGGCTTGAACTCAAGGATGCCCAGAAGGATCCAGGCCCAAGGCCCCACTCTTAGCACTTTCGGTCTGTGGTTTCAGGACTCGCTCCACAGCGTGTCCCGGGACTAACATCTCCAAGGAGCTTGTGAGAAATGTACATTTTCTGTTTCCCCTTAGTCCTACTGAATTAGACTCTGCATTTTAACAAGATCCCCAGGTGATTCTCATTTAATTCTGAGAGGCACTGGTTTAAGAGTTTTATCACTCTTAAGATGCAAATGTCTTAAAGGGAAATCCTTCCTAGGACTGCAGGGGTTTAGACTCTAGGTCTTAGGTTCTTGACCTCCAGCTGTTACCTTTAGAAGGTCAGAGTTCCTAGCTGTAAGCAACAGAAACGTTCTTGGGCTGATTCAAATAATTGATTAGAAGGACTATTTCATTGTTCTCAGAATGACTGAGAAGGATGGGGAACCAGGTTGAGAAACTGCAGCAAGGGATGCTAATTAGCTAGGACCTCCGACTCCAGAGAACTGGTTTGCTGAGAACACTGCTGCCACCCTCACTGAGGCCTCCGCTGGTACCACAAGGGGTGGTGTGTTGGAGCTGGCCTGTACCAGCTTGTCAGGGCCGGCTGCCTGCCTCTCTTCCTCGTTCTTCATGTCTAGTCTGTTTGGAAGCTTGGTACCAGCTGTGGTGGGAGTTTTTACAGCATGAAAATCAGCAAATGCTATGAATCAGGGACTCTTTTTTGAGAGCTGGTTCATTTGATCAGTACACACAGCAGTGAGTCCATTACTGGTATCACTGGCCCTGCTTCCCCTGGAAACTGTGTGTTCCTGTTAAAGCCGAATCAAGATGGCTATTTACCTGTACCCTTTGCACCTCTCCCGCTGTTATGCATCACTCATCTAAGGAAAATGTCATGTGATATGGGTGTAGATCAGTGTTTCCCACCTTTGACTGCACCGCGGGATTGATTACCTGAAGAACTTTAAATATTACTAATGTTGCACTTCAAGCACTGAAGTTCTGATTTAGTTTGTTTGGACGAAGGATTCTTGAAGTGTGGTCCCTGGACCAGCAATGTCTGCATCACTTGGGAACCTGGTAGGGATGCAGATTCTCAGGCTCCAACCCTAGATCTGCTGCATCAGAAACTCTGGAGGTGGGGCACAGCAATCTGCATTGTAAAAAGTTCCCCAGGTGATTCTGATGGAGCTAAAGTTTGAGAACCGCTGCTCTGGGGTGAGATGTGGGCGTCTGGGCGTAAAACAGAATTCCCAGGTGGTTCAGAAGTGCAGCTGTGGTTGAAAACCAGAGGGTTAATAGCTTAATAGCGGGTCCCAGTTTTCTGCCCTTGCTAATAGGGATTGCAGATGATTCATCCAGAGGTAGAGGCATGTCCATAGGTTGATAGGCTGAGGTGAAATAAAGTCTGAAATCTCAATTTGTGGTGAATATCACTAAATCCCAATTTTGACTCTCATTAGTCAAACATAAGTTTCCTCTAATGGCAGTCTTTTGTGGGGTTGTCGGTAGAATACTGCCATCGGAAAGTGTTTCACTTGGTAGTTTCCAAACACAATGACCCTTAGGTTAGAAGCACCTGGAGTACCAGTGAGAATGCAGAGCTTTTGGCTCCACTTCTTATTGAGTCAGATTTGGGGAGGTGGAAGGGGTATAGACTGGAGAGCTACCTTTATAACAAGTTCTCCATACCACTCTCAACAACACCTGTTAAACCACTGAATTAATTCAGGGAGGAGGAGGGACTTGACAATTATGATTTAGATAAATCCTAGAGAGACATTTTTGATCCAGAGCTGATTCTTTGTACTACTCATCAAGCTCTGACAAAAATAAACACTGGTAGGTTCCAACAAACCACAGGGAGACTAGCAGAAAACCTGGAAATTCTAGATGAACATTCAACTTGGTCCTGGATTTGAAGACAGCAAAAAGCTATACAAACTGGAAATCTTCTAGTATTATCTTTCATAAGTATTTGATGTTATGTTAAGACAAGGAGAGAAATGGAAAATAATGTAAAGAAGCAATTTCATTTTTATTTCAATTTCTTTTTGATTTAGTAAAATATATCATTAATGTTTACATTCAGGCTACTTTTGGATAGTAGATAAAATTAGTTGCGAGATTCATTGGGGATGGTTGTATTACGTAGATCTTATCAGTTTCAAAATTAATAACACAAAAAAATAGTAACAATGCAGCTCTAATTTCCACAAAGCTAGGTGCTCTCTTTGACTCTTTCAGACAGTTTTGGGAGATAGGTATATTTATCCCCCTCCCTCAGATGAGGAAGCTGAGAAATTGAGTAAATTAGCTATTCACTTAAATGGTAGACCTGGGTTTTGAATGTAGGGTTTTTGTTTCCTTTCTGTGCCATTTTGTGATTGAGAAAAAATAGCATTGAAAGTTTTTTGAGGCAAGTTGGTAAAGTCACAGTATGGGAAGGAACCAAGGTAGAAGGAAGATAGTAAAGATGAAGTAGTTGATCATAAGGTAGATGAGGTTATTTTTGTCCACGAATAGTTGAAGCAGAGTCGATAAATCTTCAGTGGCTGTGAAAGAGATGAACTGACAGCTGAGGAAATCATCCTGGATGTAGTTTTTTTTTTTCTTTTTTTAAAATTTAAATTTATTTATTTTTATTTGAAGAACAATTGCTTTACAGTATTGTATTGGTTTCTGCCAAACATCAACATGAATCAGCTATCCTGGATGTAGTTTTATTGCTAATTGGCTCCTGGTCCCTGGAGGTACAAAGTCCAAGAAAGGAAAGGTAGGGGTTAGTTAGATCAACTAAGGTCTGGGAAAGGAATTATGTTTAGATTAAGGAGAAGGAAATGGCAACCCACTCCAGGATTCATGCCTGGAAAATCCCATGGACCGAGGAGCCTGGTGGGCTACAGCCCATGAGGTCACAAAGAGTCGGACACGACTGAGCGACTTCACTTCACTTCGAGCAGTGACTTGAACTATGTGAAAAAAATGAAGAAACTTTAAAAAATAAGCCTGTAAAATTTGAAAAGTTTTATTTGACATGTTGCTTTCCCTGTGAGGTAAGACAAGTATGATTTTATTTTCCAGAGGAAAGTGAGGCATAAGAAGTTTCTGTAATTTACCCAAGTTCATAGAGATGACAGAATAGTAAAGCTAACTGGAATCTTCTCTCTTTTTTTTTTTCACACCACAGTACCTAAACATATGTAGGAATTTGTACATAGTTAAGTCTTATTATAAATTGTGTATCTCTTTTGTGTTAACTGGTGCTAATGCTGGTTAATGTTTATGTTCGGTATTTAAATAAGACTTTACTGAGGCCTGAGTACCAGCCTAGAGATTCTGATTCAGGTTTGCCTGAGGTGGCCTGGGAGTTTCAGAAGTTGATTCTGAGGTGCAGTAAAGTGAGAACCACTGGACTAGAAAAGTCTCCTTCTCTTGCTCTATTATCTTGCCTTTGCCTTCTTTAGGGACCATTTTTAGGAACTTGAGGCTATAAACTGTAGGCTAATGTACCCTCATTAATCTGTTAGCATAATAGCAGGCCAGAGAGCAGCCTAAGTCACACTGACAACCGGGAGACATAAATTTGACACTCAGTCAAATTTGGAGACTAGCTGAATCTTTCTTTCATCCAGAGACCTTCCTGAGGTTGTCATAACTGAAGTTCACAGGCTGGCTAACTTCCATCAGTGAGGCTTTCCTTTGCTTTTCTAATGCAGTGGCAGTTGAGGCCTTGTCTCAACGAGACCTATTATGTAATAAGTAGCTCTTGAATGTGTACGAACATGTGCTTCAGTTTCAACTCCTGTAAAATGGGAAGACCACACCAATATCCTTGGGCAAGTGGGAAATTTAGCTGGGATATATTTGTGTAGAGCACCTGGAACCCTCCCTGGCACTAAGAAGGTCCTTAAAGAGCTCCGTATTCCAACTGTTCATCTGGCTTTATTTTCCTCCTTAGGGTTTAGGCTCTATTGAGGCATTCAGTAACAGAAACAGCCAACTAAAGCAGAAGATCTAACTCTAACAAGAGGTTTGTGTGCAAAATAATGGTATAAACTGAGCCCAGATTTAACATTTGCTAATTGCCATTCTTTCCAGGAGTGTGTGTGTGCTCATTCATGTCCAGCTCTTTTGCGATCCCATGGACTGTAGCTTGCCAGGCTCCTCTGTCCATGGGGTTTCCTGGGCAAGAATACTGGAGTGGATTGCCATTTTCTTATCCGGGGGATCTTCTTGACCCAGGGATTGAGCCTTTGTCTCTTATGTCTCCTGCATTGGCAGGTGAATTCTTTACCAGCTGGGGTTTAACATATGCTAATTGCCATTCTCTCCAGGAGAGGTCTTTGAGTATTTGTTGATATCCAAATAGCTTCCCTGATATCTCAGCTGGTAAAGAATCCTCCTGCAATGAGGGAGACCTGGGTTTGATCCCTGGGTTGGGAAGATCCCCTGGAGAAGGGAAAGGCTACCCATACCAATATTCTGGCCTGGAGAATTCCATGGACTGTGTACTCCATGGGGTCGCAAAGAATCAGACATGACTGAGTGACTTTCACTTTTTCACATACTTTCACATCCTCAATATGAAATCTACTTGTAGTCTAAATTTACAATAAACATAATACTAGGGGAATTTTGCATTAACTCAGGCTTGAATTAGGCAGTTGAGCTGCACAGACATAAACTTAGCAGCCTAGTCTTTGAGTTAACTTCTAATCCCTTCTCTTAGAGGATTTTTGCCCCTACTGGAATACCTGCTCACAGCTATCAGGTGATATTTAGTTTAATTCTACTTTAGATGCATTATTGTTATTTTTTTAAAGTGTGCTTTTTTCTTCTGTGAAAGAGGTCTATTTTAAATGTGTGCTTTGAGTATTTGAATAAGATAGAGATTTCATCTCCTAAAAGTAAGGGCAAAGAGAAATCAAAGAATACTTCCTTTTTGACATGCACGCTGAGGCTCTGTGGCAGTAAATAAAGAACATTGGAACAACAACAAAAAAGGCACCACCGCAACGTGTCTTGTCACGTTCTGCTCACCCCTACACCTGATTTTGGATGTAAATTGCACGGCATTTAGCGCTAATGAAAATACTCTAGTGAAGGAAATTGTTAAGATTTTCTGGTGCTCCCCTAGGGGTAATATTAAAACCCCCATTACTAGCATCTCACTCCAAGAAGACAAAAATGTGCACCGAGAATACAAAAGCCCTGTTGGCATCTAAATGTGGGCCAATTAATTTGCTGTTAGTGATGTACAGGTTTGCAAGGATATGTAAAAGTAGGACCCAGGAAAGCTATTGAGATCCCCATATTGTGGGGCTCCTTGACCCTGGATTTTCAATGCTTGCTTAATCATGGCATTCTGCTTTCTATTTATTTATACAGTTGCTTCAATGAACAAATTAATAATTATACAGCACATTGACAAACATGCCGGGTAATATTTGCCAGATTTTAAATTAATTTAATTCAAGGGCCACTTCATTTATAGGATTCATCCGCACATCAGGCATCAGCCTCACCTTGTTGCTATTCATGCTACACAAAGATTTTTCATCATTTTCCCACTTCTTTTCTTCTCTGCAGACAAAGACAGCACAACTTGCCATGCCAAATAAATAGACACTAACAGGCAGGAGGAAGACAGACAGATGACAGAGAAATAGGAATATAGATAAATGTGCAGATGACATAAATTTAGAAGGCAGGATAATAGCTCTTAACTATGATATGTGGAAAACAATTAGATTCCACTAAAATCTTGTATTTATTTTCTGTGTAGCTCCAATTTGTAATTTTTCTTCTCTTGTTTCATACCCACAAGCCTTCTTCACAGTTTACAGATTGGAAATTCAAACGAAAAGCTTAGAGTTCCAGCAATGATCACTTCTTGGAAACAGAGATACCGTGTGAAAATGGAACTGCAAGGGCTTGGGAAGCCATGCAGAATTCTACGTTCATTTATATATTAGTGAGATTGGAGGGAAAGTTAACTGATGAGATTGGATTGCAGAGAAGACATCAGTTGCTTTTAGAAAAATCACAACTGAACCATCAGATGTAATTGTATTAGGATTTGTAAAAAAGTAAAAGAGTTTTTAATTCAATTGAGGTATATTGTCATATATATAATTGTGACTAAAGATGAACCCTTGTGGCTAAAGATGAATCCTTCCTAGGACAATAGGAAGGAATAACACCTATCAAGGAAATTAATGAATTAGTTTTCATGTGTATGACCTCATTATGAATATCAGCATGTAAAAATACTGTCTGAGCCTGAGTTTCTGCCATAAAAGAAAGGCCTGGGCATTAGGCTGTTATCTTACATTGATCAACAGTAATGAAACGTAATTCAGTCATAAGAGGTTAGCTCAAACAAAAGAACTGTAAACTAGACCCCAATTAGAGGGTTTGCCAATTACTTTGTGCTGCTAGTATTCTAATATTTTGGGCATTAGAGGCTTTATAAATGTATATAAACCAGTTGGTGGTTGTGCTTAGGGGAGATGAAAATTTTTCCTACATGATGTTTATACTTTGTCACATATCCTGGATATGGATCAGTGTCTATCACCAGACTATCTTACAATTGATAACCATTTTGAGTGAAATCAACATTGTTATTGTTTTGTCACTAAGTCGTGTCCGACTCTCTTGCAATCCCAGGGACTGTAGCCTGCCAGGCTTCTCTGTCCATGGCGTTCTCCAGGCAAGAATACTGGAGTGGGTTGCCATTTCCTTCTCCAGGGTATCTTCGTGACCCAGGGATCGAACCCAGGTTTCCTGTGTCTTCTGCATTACAGGCAGATTCTTTACTACTGAGTCATCTAGGAAGCCCCAGATTATGATAAGATATGGTTAATGATAACTTAATAATGCTTAATAATATCTACCTCTGAAAATACAGACAGATTGATGTTATGTATATACCACGATATCAAGAGATACTTTTTTTCAGGAACGTGTTCATTCATTAGAGTTGCTTTATGTTTTTCGGTGTATGTGTGTGTGGGGGAGTGGTTAGGAAATCCACAGGGTGCTGCTGATAAAGAGAAAGCTTTTCTTTTGGGGAGGATAAATGTCAAACCAAGGATTGCATTACAGAATCAGAATACGCTGTATATATGCCAAACTGTTTGTCTATCTTGATTAAATTATTCTTAGAATGTTTTCATTTTCTAAGCAGAGAAGTATATTTAGGTACAATGCTATAAGGTGGCTCTTTTTAAAAAATGGAGTAACCATTTAGAGAAAAATCAGGCGAAGACTAGGCAGATAATTTTAGTACAAGCAGGCTTTTGCTTCAGTACCCGAGATAATTGTCTCAATCTCCTTTTTACTCTGCAGGGTCACAGATGTCAAAAGGCATTCCCACATGCAAGTTGAAATTGTGCAATACATAGCCCAGAAATTATGTGTCTTTTACTTAAAAAAAATCAAGTAGACCTATAGGCCATAATAATTATAAAAATTATACTAGCATTTATTTGGTTATATTAATATGCTATTTGTATTAACTAGTTTTACTAATTACCTAATTACTGCCCGCTAGGGTAATTACTCATCTTGATTAAATGAATGTTGAAAGGTGAACTCATAGGCATTGGTAATCATTTTCCTATCTAGAATAATAATGCTGAGGGCAGATGCTCAATCCATTTAATACTCTCATTGATTGTAGAGCTAGGAGGCGATTATAAGGTGTAGTTCATGAAACTGGTGTAACTAAATAGGAAATTGAAGCAAATTAGATACACATTAGAAGCACTTACTGGTGTTTTTTGATAAAAGGAAGCATTAAAATGGATTATTTGAAAGTCATTTATTAAAAGGTGTTGTGGAAAAAAGCAAAGACGGCACCAGATGGACTTGAGTGTGAATCTTAGATCTTAGCTTCCTATGACGTGTGGAGAGCAGCCTCACTCCCTCTGAGTCACTTTTTCTTATTCTGTGCAATGCAGATATCATATTCAGTATCATCTTCTGGGATTGTTGTAAGGAGTGAGTTAAATGATGTTTGCAAAGTGTCTGGACCCAAAGAAGTTGCTTTTAAAACTATTCTGTTCCACTCTATGATTTGGGTTTCATCATCTTGACATATTGTTTAATTATTAATATGGAATCAAAGTTTAAAATAAAAGTTATTAGAATGTTTAATAGTGTGACAAGAGAATTTTCAAAACAAGTATGCTTCAGTAGCTAGACTCTGGTATCCCCTGTCGTAAAGTGTCCTGGTTGTATGAGACAGGTGTAAATTTTGGCATAGGTGCCGCCTTTGTGAATGTGAGCACATGATGGTAGAGACTTGGTTCCTCTTGCTTACTCTGGTATCTTCAGTACTTGTCATGACTCTAGTCCAGTCTGCTTAGTAAATACTTGTTGAATGAATAAAGGAATTAATGAATGAACATCTGTCTAGATGTTAGTTTAATAAATGCATCATATCCTCTGTGTTCTCCATGACTCTGAAGGTCACATTGGGGTGTCCATTGTATTCCTAGGAAAATATGACTATATCTGTGGGCAACTTTTGCACATTAGCAGCCATGGTGGACCTGGATGGTTTATAATGCCCAGCTCTTATCAACAGAACATTTGAGGTGACAATGAAATGCACGTCATCTCTCTCAGCAGAGGTATGTAATTTATTTCATTCTGCAGCTCCCCTCTGCTCTAGTCTGGAGCTGCCAGCCAGCATGGCTGACTCTGGGACCAGGCAAGAAATGGGGACCCACTCATCACAGAGGAAGGGTCAGGCCAGCCTTTTTTACCTGGTGTAAGGGCTTTCTCTGCCTGCCCTAAAGGGCTAGCTATGGGGATTCAAAGGAGAAGAAGTCAAATTATTCCCCAGGAAGTCCAGTGGGCAAGCCAGACAACCAAGTGAGTGCTTGCAGCTAGGTAGTAAACACTTGCGAGATCTGTATTCAAGTACAGAAGACGAGCTTCCCAACACTTCCTGAATGATCTGTCCAGAGGCCTGAAGGCAATCTTTGATGTCTCGTAAAAGGAGAAGCTTGCTGCATGGGCAAGAGGGAAAGGCTTAGTCCAGTGAGTATCCTTGAGAGAATCTGCATCATTTAGATCTGCATCTGTCAGGCCTCTCAAAGATGTTGATCACAAGAAGAAAGTAGTACTGTGAGCATCAGTAGTGGCAAATAGCACACTTATGGTGATGATGCAAAATTAACTGCAAACCCTGTCAGTGTGGTACCAATCAATGGTGGTACACTGACAATGGGGATAATACCGTTCCCCCGATGGATAGAAATTTGGACTGAAACAACAGTTCAATCACTCAGTCATGTCCGACTCTTTGCAACCCCATGAATCGCAGCACGCCAGGCCTCCCTGTCCATCACCAACTCCCGGAGTTCACTCAAACTCATGTCCATCGAGTCGGTGATGCCATCCAACCATCTCGTCCTCTGTCATCCCCTTCTCCTGCCCCCAATCCCTTCCAACCTCAGACTCTTTTCCATTGAGTCAACTCTTCGCGTGAGGTGGCCAAAGTATTGGCGTTTCAGCTTCAGCACCAGTCCTTCCAATGAACACCCAGGACTGATCTCCTTTAGGATGGACTGGTTGGATCTCCTTGCAGTCCAAGGAACTCTCAAGAGTCTTCTCCAACACCACAGTTCAAAAGCATCAATTCTTTGGTGATCAGTTTTCTTCACAGTCCAATTCTCATATCCATACATGACCACTGGAAAAACCATAGCCTTGACTAGATGGACCTTTGTTGGCAAAGTAATGTCTCTGCTTTTAATATGCTATCTAGGTTGGTCATAACTTTCCTTCCAAGGAGTAAGTGTCTTTTAATTTCATGGCTGCAATCAGCATCTGCAGTGATTTTGGAGCCCCCCAAAATAAAGTCTGACACTGTTTCCACTGTTTCCCCATCTATTTCCCATGAAGTGATGGGACCAGATGCCATGATCTTAGTTTTCTGAATGTTGAGCTTCAAGCCAACCTTTTCACTCTCCTCTTTCACTTTAATCAAGAGGCTTTTTAGTTCCTCTTTGCTTTCTGCCATAAGGGCGGTGTCATCTATGGTTATTGATATTTCTCCCAGCAATCTTGATTCCAGCTTGTGCTTCTTCCAGCCCAGCGTTCCTCATGATGTACTCTGCATGTAAGTTGAATGAGCAGGGTGACAATATACAACCTTGACGTACTCCTTTTCCTATTTGGAACCAGTCCATTGTTCCATGTCCAGTTCTAACTGTTGCTTTCTGACCTGCATACAGGTTTCTCAAGAGGCAGGTCAAGTGGTATGGTATTCCCATCACTTTCAGAATTTTCCACAGTTTATTGTGATCCACACAGTCAAAGGCTTTGGTGTAGTCAATAAAGCAGAAATAGATGTTTTTCTGGAACTCTCTTGCTTTTTTGATGATCCAGCGGATGTTGGCAATTTGATCTCTGGTGCCTCTGCCTTTTCTAAAACCTGCTTGAACATCTGGAAGTTCATGGTTCACGTATTGCTGAAGCCTGGCTTGGAGAATTTTGAGCATGACTTTACTAGCGTGTGAGATGAGTGCAATTGTGCAGTAGTTTGAGCATTCTTTGACATAGCCTTTCTTTGGTATTGGGATGAAGACTGACCTTTTCCAGTCCTGTGGCCACTGCTGAGTTTTCCAAATTTGCTGGCATACTGAGTGCAGCACTTTCACAGCATCATCTTTCAGGATTTGAAATAGCTCAGCTGGAATTCCATCACCTCCACTAACTTTGTTCGTAGTGACGCTTTCTAAGGCCCACTTGACTTCACATTCCAAGGTGTCTGGCTCTAGGTGAGTGATCACACCATCATGATTCTCTTGGTCATGAAGATCTTTTTTGTACAGTTCTTCTGTGTATTCTTGCCACCTCTTCTTAATATCTTCTGCTTCTGTTAGGTCCATACCATTTCTGTCCTTTATCAAGCCCATATTTGCATGAAATGTTCCCTTGGTATCTCTAATTTTCTTGAAGAGATCTCTTGTCTTTCCTATTCTGTTGTTTTCCTCTATGTCTTTGCATTGATCGCTGAGAAAGGCTTTCTTATCTCTCCTTGTTATTCTTTGGAACTCTGCATTCAGATGCTTATATCTTTCCTTTTCTCCTTTGCTTTTGCTTCTCTTCTTTTCACAGCTATTTGTAAGGCCTTCTCTGACAGCCATTTTGCTTTTCTGCATTTCTTTTCCATGGGGATGGTCTTGATCCCTGTCTCCTGTACAATGTCACGAACCTCCATCCATAGTTCATCAGGAGGGTGATTACTTGGATAATGTTTTGAATGAATGATTTTTTTTTAAAATAAAGCAGATGTTTTAAAATGCAAGGTGCTCCTCAATGGGAACAGGGTTGCATGAGACATTCCAGTGACACACTGATACTCTAGAGAGAGGTGCACTCACAGATTGTGCTGAATTTTTGTCTCATAAAAAAGTCAGAGATGGCCCTGAATTCTTAGGTCAGAAACACTACTCACTTAACCTAGTGAACTGTACTCAATCTTTGCTTCCAGCTTTCACACAAACAGGAGAGAACCTTGCATTTTATGCAACCCAAGCAGAAGATGAAGAGTTCTTTTCTTTTTTTCCCCAAGAACTTTTAGGTGAGCTTCCAGTGATTTCTAACACCACTTAAAGCTCTTTTAAAGAACAACCTTCGGCCCCAGGCGTGAGGGGCGCCGTTGGCGCTTGGTTGCTGTCGGCTTTGTGCCGTCGAGAAGAAAAACTACCATGTCCACTGCTTTGGCAAAACCTCAGATGCGTGGCCTCCTGGCCAAACGTCTGCAATTTCATATTGTTGGAGCATTCATGGTCTCCCTGGGGTTTGCCACTTTCTATAAGTTTGCTGTGGCTGAACAAAGAAAGAAGGCATATGCAGATTTCTACAGAAATTGTGATTCCATGAAAGATTTTGAGGAGATGAGGAAGGCTGGTATCTTTCAGAGTGCAAAGTGATTTGGAATACAGAGAATTTCTTTGGGTTGAGTTCCATGGAAGTTTGTTACTTTCCTGTGTTCCTGAACTATGAAACTATGACTATCTGGGGTGAGAAATTGTCTCTCAATAAATAAACAATTAACAAATACTGTGGGAAAAAATAAAGAACAACCTTCTTTCCCAATAATTGACAGCCAAGAGAATACCTTGGGGGAAAGGAGGTAGAGGACTGAGATGTAGATATCCTTGACTCAAAGAGCGTCTATGTTGTTGTCAAAAAATTATAGCAACATCATTGTAAAGGTTTTCCTCCTATAATGTTCTTTCTTCCAATTCGTCTCAACTTTGTTTTGTGTAATCCACCTACAGGTGAGGTTATATTGGGTTTTGGGGGTTGCTTCTTACAATGTTAAATGGAGATCCCAACACTCCAGGTGGAGAGTGTTCGCTACTGGTGTATGAGACAGTCTGTGGATTTCTGTTTACATGCTTTCAGGAACTCTTCTCTAACTGTATTGAGTTATTATGTGCTTCTGAAAAAGTCCTGATTTGAAGTCTCCAAGAATGCTTTTCTTGGAGGATTCACTTGGGAAACTGAGGGAAGTAAGAGAAATGGGTAAACTAAGGCAGCAGTGGCCTCAGAATTCACTGCATTTAGAGACTGTCTGACAGGAGCTGAGAAGGCAAGGCTGTGGGGAATGAGCCTCAGTCTAGAATGAGCATTCTAGGGGGAGATTTTGAAAAGAATCCATTTCCAGACTTAGCAGAAGTTTTGCTGTCAGGAAGACCTGGACGTCAAGGCATCAGGAATGTGAAGGACCTAAGAGGGTCACGATGCTATCACCTGGTTTTTCACATGGGGAAGCCTGGTGGGCTGCCGCCTATGGGGTCGCACAGGGTCAGACATGACTGGAGTGACTTAGCAGCAGAGACCCCAAAATGCAGATTCTCTTTAGGTCTGATGAGAATCCTGTGGACTTAAGGTCAGCCTCAAGGGCTCTCTAGTTAAGATTGTCTATTCATCCATCCACTCATTCATGAAACACTGAACACCTACTGTGTGTCAGGCTTTGTGCTAGGTATACATTTAGAGGCTCATGGGCATCACACATTTGACTGTTACTAACAGAAATTTGGAAAACTCAGCAGTGGCCACAGGACTGGAAGAGGTCAGTCTTCATTCCAATCCCAAAGAAAGGCAATCCCAAAGAATGCTCAAACTACCACACAATTGCACTCATCTCACACGCTAGTAAAGTCATGCTCAAAATTCTCCAAGCCAGGCTTCAGCAATATGTGAACCGTGAACTCCCAGATGTTCAAGCAGGTTTTAGAAAAGGCAGAGGCACCAGAGATCAAATTGCCAACATCTGCTGGATCGTGGAGAAAGCAAGAGAGTTCCAGAAAAACATCTGTTTCTGCTTCATTGACTACGCCAAAGCCTTTGACTGTGTGGATCACAATAAAGTGTGGAACATTCTGAAAGAGATTGGAATACCAGACCACCTGACCTGCCTCTTGAGAAACCTGTATGCAGGTCAGGAAGCAACAGGCAGAACTGGACATGGAACAAAAGACTGGTTCCAAATAGGAAAAGGAGTATGTCAAGGCTGTAGATTGTCACCTTGCTTATTTAACTTAGATGCAGAGTACATAATGAGGAACGCTGGGCTGGAAGAAGCACAAGCTGGAATCAAGATTGCTGGGAGAAATATCAATAACCTCAGATATGCAGATGACACCACCCTTATGGCAGGAAGTGAAGAGGAACTCAAAAGCCTCTTGATGAAAGTGAAAGAGGAGAGTGAAAAGGTTGGCTTGAAGCTCAACATTCAGAAAACAAAGATCATGGCATCTGGTCCCATCACTTCATGGGAAATAGATGGAAAAACAGTGGAAACAGTGTCAGACTTTATTTTTTTGGGCTCCAAAATCACTGCAGATGCTGATTGCAGCCAGGAAATTAAAAGACGCTTACTCCTTGGAAGGAAAGTTATGACCAACCTTGATAGTATATTAAAAAGCAGAGACATTACTTTGCCAACAAAGGTCGGTCTAGTCAAGGCTATGGTTTTTCCCGTGGTCATGTATGGATGTAAGAGTTGGACTATGAAGAAAGCTGATCGCCGAAGAATTGATGCTTTTGAACTGTGGTGTTGGAGAAGACTCTTGAGAGTCCCTTGGACTGCAAGGAGATCCAACCAGTCCATTCTAAAGGAGATCAATCCTGGGTGTTCATTGGAAGGACAGATTATAAAGCTGAAACTGCAATACTTTGGCCACCTCATGTGACGAGTTGACTCACTGGAAAAGACTCTGATGCTGGGAAAGGTTGGGGGCGGGAGGAGAGGGGACAACTGAGAATGAGATGGCTGGATGGCATCACCGACTCTGTGGACATGAGTTTGAGTGAACTCTGGGAGTTGGTGATGGACAGGGAGGCCTGGCGTGCTGTGATTCATGGGGTCGCGGAGAGTCGGACACGACTGAGCGACTGAACTGAACTGAACCTTGTTGAACACTATGTTTAATCTTGTGAAATTCTTTCTCTGGTATTTGTGTTGTCACTGTATTGATTCTTCCCCTACCCCCAGAATGTTCCTTCTCAGTTTCCTTCTGCCTTCTCTTCCTTCATTGGTTTCTGGATTTTAACCTTTTTCCTTTACATATTCTCCTTGGGCCACCTCATCAGGTGTTAATCAAGTGATTCTTAAGTTTGAGCTTCAGTTCTGATCCTTCTCCTGAGTTCTAAACCTGTATATCCAGCTGTCTCCTAGATATCTCTACCTGGATGTCAGATTCAGTATGTCCAAAGGTTCCAAATAGGAAAAGGAGTACGTCAAGGCTGTATATTGTCACCCTGCTTATTTAACTTATATGCAGAGTACATCTTGAGAAATGCTGGGCTGGATGAAGCACAAGCTGGAATCAAGATTTCCAGGAGAAATATCAATAACCTCAGATATGCAGATGACACCACCCTTATGGCAGAAAGTGAAGAAGAACTAAAGAGCCTCTTGAAAGTGAAAGAGGAGAGTGAAAAAGTTGGCTTAAAAACTCAACATTCAGAAAACTGAGATCATGGCATCTGGTCCCACCACTTCATGGCAAATAGATGGGGAAACAATGGAAACAGTGGTTGACTATTTTTCTGGGCTTCAAAATCACTGCAGATGGTGATTGCAGTCATGAAATTAAAAGATGCTTACTCCTTGGAAGGAAAGTTATGACCAACCTAGATAGCATATTTAAAAAGCAGAGACATTACTTTGCCAACAAAGGTCTGTCTAGTCAAGGCCAAGGTTTTTCCCATGGTCATGTATGGATGTGAGAGTTGGATTGTAAAGAAAGCTGAGCACTGAAGAATTGATGCTTTTGAACTGTGGTGTTGGAGAAGACTCTTGAGAGTCCCTTGGATTGCAAGGAGATCCAACCAGTCCATCCTAAAGGAGATCAGTCCTGGGTGTTCATTGGAAGGACTGATGTTGAAGCTGAAACTCCAATATTTTGGCCACCTGATGCGAAGAACTGACTCATTTGAAAAGACCCTGATGCTGGGAAAGATTGAGGACAGGAGGAGAAGGGGACGACAGAGGATGAAATGGTTGGATGGCATCACCGACTCAATGGACATGAGTTTCGGTAGGCCTCGGGAGTTGGTGATGGACAGGGAGGCCTGGTGTGCTGCGGTTCATGGGGTCGCAAAGAGTCAGACACGACTGAGACTGAACTGAAAGTGTTCCTTAATCTGTTCCCCAAACCTTCACGCTCTGTATTTCGTGGGATTTAAACCTGACAAAAGCCAGTAGTCCAAAAGTTGTATATATCTCCTAACTCTTCTGCCCCACCCAGTAATGATCTAATGGGTATTTATTTCTAATGGCCTCACTCAAGTCTTTCCCTCTTTTAATATCTCCGCTGCTGATGGGTACACATGTTTTCTTGCCTTTACTATGAAACCATTTTGTTTTGTTCTCTCTGCTTTCTGTCTTGCCCCACTTCTCCATCCATGTTCCATGTTGCCACCAGAGTGAACTTTCTTAAAAACAAATTTAATAAAAAACCCAAATCTGATCATGTTATTTCTTATAATGCCTTTTAAAGGCTTCCACTGCCTCATTAAGAGTCAGGAATGGCAAAGTTTTCCACTTGCCAGCATTTTTTGGTTGGTAAAGAATCTGCCTGCAATGCAGGAGACCCTGGTTAGATTCCTGGGTTGGGAAGATCCCCTGGTGAAGGGAAAGGCTACCCACTCCAGTATTCTGGCCTGGAGAATTCCATGGACTGTATAGTCCATGGGGTCACAAAGAGTCAGACA
The DNA here is from genome assembly GCF_049115385.1 of Moschus berezovskii. Taxonomy (NCBI): domain Eukaryota; kingdom Metazoa; phylum Chordata; class Mammalia; order Artiodactyla; family Moschidae; genus Moschus; species Moschus berezovskii. Next base: position 1,306,167 of record NC_142489.1, read on the forward strand.
CGACCGGTTACTGGAATTATAAATATCTCCCACCATCTTCTTGAGCACTTTGAGACTGGAGGGGGCTCTGTTCCATACATTCAGGGATCCTTGCTTCTCCTATCTTGAGAAGATCACCTTGCTCTAGATCCTTGGAGTCCTCTCCATTCAGTCAGATGGCAGATAGGGAAAGAACATGAGGGTTGAGGGTAAGAGGGTTTTTGTTTTTTCAATTGTGCATCTTGTAAGATCTTAGTTCCCTCACTAGGGACTGAACCCACACCCTTGGCAATGAAAGCATGGAGTCCTAACCACTGGACCACTGGGGAGCTCTTTTGAGAGGGTTTTTATGGGCCAGGTTTGGAAGTGATGCTTAGATTCAGAACTCAGTCACATGGCAACATCTAACTGCAGGCTGCAAGGGAGTCTTCAGAATACAGTCTGGCCATGTTCTCCCAAAGAAGGGGAACATGAGCAGTTTCTGCTACAGTGGGAAGAAGAAAGATAATCTTTGCCAGCTCACCCTTTAAGAACTAGTTCAGGAGTCACTCTTCCCAAACTTTTCAGACCAAGCCAGTCACTCCGTCCTTTGTCACCCCACTGTACTCTGCTCACCTCAACTGTGGCACATGCCATACTGTGTTTTACTCAGTTCTTTTTAAAAAAATAATTAAAATATTTATTTTTGACTGTGCTGGGTCTTTGTTGCTGCGTGGGCTTTTCTCTAGTTGCAGAGAGCGGGGGCTACTCTTCATTGCATTGTGCAGGCTTCTTATTGCAGCGGCTTCTTTTGTTGTGGAGCACGGGCTGCAGGGCACTGAGCTTCAGTAGTTGCGGCATGTGGGCTCAATAGTTGTGGCCAACAGGCTGAATTGCTCCACGGCATGTGGTATCTTTTGCATCAGGGATGGAACTTGAGTCTCCTGCATTGGTGGGTGGATTCTTTACCACTGAGCCACCAGGGAAGACCCTTATTCAGTTCTTTACATGAGTGGCAGTGGGAGACTCAGTGACTTGAGGACAGGGACAGTGTCCTCAGGATACAGTGGTATCCTTGACACCTAGCTCAGTGCTTGGACCAGGGTAAATGCACAATAAATATTGCTTGAGTTAATTATTGAATGAATTCACTGTAATTTAAGAAATAATCATTGGAGTATAGTTGATTTACAGTGTTGTGTTAGTGTCAGCTGTACAACAAAGTGAATCAGTTATGCATATACATGTCCCCTCTTTTTAGATTCTTTTCCCATATAGGCATTACAGACTATTGAGTAGAATTCCCTGTGCTATATGGTAGGTCCTTATGAGTTATCTCTTTTATATATAGTAGTGTGTATGTGTCAATCCCAGTCTCCTGATTTATTCCTTCTTCCCCTTTGCCCTGCCCCCACCTCCTGTAACCATAAGTTTGTTTTCTATATCTGTGACTCTATTTCTGTTTTGTAAATAGGCTCATTTGTACCATTTGTTTTAGATTTCATATCTAAGCGATATATGATGCTTGTCTTTCTCTTTCTGAGTTATTTCACTTAACATGATAATCTCTAGTTGCATCCATGTTGCTGCAAATGGCATTCTTTTGTTCTTTTTAATGGCTAATACCCTATAGTTCATATGTACCATATATTTATCCATTCCTGTGTCAAAGGAGACTTAAGATGCTTCCATGTCTTGGCTTTTGTAAATAGTGCTGCAGTGAACATTGGGGTGCATGTATCTTCTCAAATTACGGTTTTCTCTGGATGTTTGTCCAGGAGTGGGATTGCTGCTGGATCATATGGTAGCTCTATTTTTAGTTTCTTTAAAGGACACTCCATGCTGTTCACCATTGTGGCTGCACCAGTTTACATTCCCACCAACAATGTAGGAGAGTTCCCTTCTCTCCACATTCTTTCCAGAATTTATTGTTTGCAGATATTTGAATGATGGCCATTCTGACTGGTGTAAGGTGATACCTCATTGCAGTTTTGATTTGTAATTCTCTAATTGTAATTTCTTTTGAAAAATGTTCTTAATTTACTTTAATGGTAGATGTTTTTCAAATGAAGTTTTGCTAATTTCCATCAAGGCTCTGTTGATTTTGTTCTCATATCACTGTCTTTCTCAGGGCCTCATAGTCCATCAAAAAGACTATAATTCTCCCCACCCGAGGTCACTCAATAATTAGGTTTCTGGGCTAAAGGGCAAATGCAGACACATTTTATGATTCAGGAAGGAAAACAGCCATTAATAAAGGCAGCAGTTGTCAGTAGGGCAGGGAAAGCACTGGGTTTAAAGGAGACATCAGCACAGGCATGGTTCTGAGTAGAGCTCAACACTGCTGGATTGGGCCTTACCTGTGCCCAGTTCACTTGTCCTGCGGGGGTCACAAGGCCAATGAGAGTGGCTGCTGGAGGAAACACTCAGTGATTCTGCATGGGTCACAAGTATTCTGGTACTCTGTAAGAGTGATTCATCTAGTGTTCTTCAAAGGACCTTCTCTTATATTCTAAGCCAGGGCCACAGAGCTTAATGTGGAGAATTAAATTGCTCTCTAATTGCTCAATGTGTGAAATCTTTTTCCTGCCAAGGTGATAAGTTTGATGTATGTCTAGAAAATGTCTTCATAAAATGTTGGCCTTTAAAAAACTTTGGCCATTTAACCTGATAGGCATGTGGGCACAAAAGAACTTTAGAAATCACTTGGTCCAGTGAGCTTCAAGTTCTGATGCCCCCCATTCTGCAGAGGTGCATTAAGGGGCTTGCTTGGGGACTGAAGGAGGGGAGGGGATGGTGGTGGTGATGGTGGCTGAGTCTGGCCTGCCTATCCAGACACTGTGGTAGCAACTGCCTATTGATCACTGGCATATTAGGATTCTGGAAACTCTGAAAAGAATAAAAATGTTTCATTGTGAAAAATAATTGAAAACCTATTGATCTTGTAATCCCGTTTTACAGATAAGGAAACTGAGGATGAATGGGTTAAAATCACATCGCTACTTACTGGTGGAGGGTGTGGCAGAAGTCAGAGTCTCTGTTCTACACAGATGCAGTGATTTTCTGTCTCTAACTGACATTTAGAAGCAAATTAATGTACTTTAGGATGAATGTATTACACATTTGTGCAGAGCATATTCTTACTTGAGATTTCAAGCAAATAACACATACCTGTTCTAGAAAGAGAAAAGTTGTCCCCAGCCAACAGCAGAATTTGTCCTTCGCAGCCATGAGGAGACATTTTCATTTGCTTTGGAATGCCCCTTTTAATGCCCCTTTGAGTCTGCCTCGAACACTAAGTTGTGAAACTTTGAAAAGGTAACTACTGTAGAAGAACTTTAAGAAGCTGTGTTGCTTCTCTCTCTCTCTCCCATCATGGAGAGCATAGCCCTGGTCAGTAAATGCCCGTTGACTGCACTCAAAAGTAAATGAAGAATAAGAAGCAGTTAGCAGATGCCTGGGACTGAGGGTGGGGCTCGCTGCCTTTGTCCCTTTGTCCCAGAGAAGTGCGGGAGCTCCAGTGGTGGGTCATTGCTCCCTGAAGCAATTAGCCACAAGGTCACTGCAGCTCACCCCATCACCTGCTCAACACCCGCCCTCTGTTGCCTTTCCGTCCACACCCTGTCCCCCTTCCCCACGTCTGCCATGAAGGGAATTTTAAGTACATTGAGCAGTATTTTTGGAAGACAAGAATAAACATGATTTCATCTTTAATCAGTGAATTTATGATGCTTTATGAAAGAGCTGAGTGAAAAGCAACGGATAATGTTTTTCAGCTGAAAAGGGATGCAGCAAGACTCTTTTTTTTTTAAAGCTCACAAGTGGTTTTATTGGCTGCTTTGTTTTTCATCCTGAAATGAGAAAAGGAGATGATGAGGCTATGTTAAAAGAAATCATATCTACCATGAAGTAATTTTGTGTTTTGTGGGAAGTGGGCACTCTATTAGAATGAAGAATAAAGATAATAGGTCAGGTGAGTGGTCACTTTGAAATTCTAAATCTCTACAGAGCTTTACTCAGTCTGCTTAGGATAATGGTGACAGTGTGGGCACTGGTTTCCCACAGACATGGATGCAAATCCTGGCTCATAAATGCTGGCACTGAAGGTTATTTCACCTTGAGCTGCCTCAGTTTTATTATCTGTGATGCAGAATAAGAATACCTTCCTCACAGCCTTGTTTTAGAGATTAAGTTGATAATATATTTGAAAGCTTATAGCACACTGCTTGGCATGTTGTAGCCATTTAATAACTGTGAGTCTTCCCTTCAAATTATATAGCAGGAAGTTGAGGTCAGGTTACTTAAATAGATATATGGTATATAAGACCTATATGAAATAAACTACACTGTATATGAAAATAAGACCCCAGAGACCTATATATGGGCTTTTCTTTCATATCTGCTCAAGTAATAAGACTGTGTGTAGCAATTTTTATCTCCGCTCTTTCCCATAGGATTAAATGAATTAGAACTGAAAATGCAAAAATTAAAAAAGAAGAAGTAATAATTGACCGGGACAAAAACCTAGTAATTTTGCTGGAGAAAGAGTCAATGAAGATTGGGTGCGAGGGTTTTGGGTGGGGAGTGGGGAAGGGGCAGGGAGGTGTCCCAGATAGCAAGTGGCTGGTTATCACCATCACCAAAAACTGTGTGGCGCTGACTGAAGAGTCACCTTGGGAAAATGGTCTCCAGAAGTGGGGTGCGTTTTTGTTGAAGAGAGTAATGTTAGGGTGAGCCACATGAAACTGCCATTTTGAAGGCCAGAATCACTCCAATATTGGCAATTTCAAAAGATTAAACTTAACAATTTGTCCATTAGGAAGACGAATAATTGGAATGAGTTGCTATAGGGAGGGTGTGGGGTTTTTACTCCTGAAAATACTTGACAAGAGACTAGACAGTTATTTGTCCTGGGTGATTTAGACATTGAATTCCCTTGAAAGCTGGGGGTGGACAGGATAATCTGTCAAGATTAATTTGTCTGTCTCCTTGAGGAGAACATGGAGAACAACTCTGTTCTTCTAGGATGATAATAGAAACTATGGTTAGTATCTGGGCCTTTATAGAAAAAAAATCCATCAGCATTTTTTGTTTGTTGTGGGGCCATTTCTCTAGACTGGGGTCTCTCACTCTTGGCACTGATGACATTTGGGGTGAGGCACTTGTTGCTGTGGAAGGCTGTCCTGTGCATTGTATGATGTTAGTGGCATCCCTGGCCCTGACTCACTAGATGCCAGTAGCACCCCACCCCACTCCATTATGAAAACCAGAGATGTCTTCAAATATTGCCAAATGTCCTCTGGGATGCAAAATGCACCTAGTTGAGAACTCTCCTCTGGATAGCCATCCCCACCTGAACGCTTGTCCACTCAGATCCTGTAAGGCCTGACACTCTACCTGCTCTCCTTTTCCTGCCCGACATCCACCCTTGGGTGCTCCTGCACTTTTCCATTGAGGTGACATGCATACAGATTCAGAAATGCTTAGAGGTTCTTTTAGCCTTCTTAAGGAATGCTAAATTGAACTTTCAGTTCAGTTCAGTCGCTCAGTCGTGTCCGACTCTTTGCGACCCCATGAATCACAGCACGCCAGGCCTCCCTGTCCATCACCAACTCCCGGAGTTCACTCAAACCCATGTCCATGGAGAACTTAAATTTCCAGTGGGGGATTTGGTTACCATCATCACTGTCATTGTCATCTGTTATACTTTACATTGTGAGGCTCTGTGACCAGGCATTACTGCTTGTTCCGACTACATCCGTGTAATGTGAACCTGCCAGTCAGGCCACCACCGTGTTCTTTAATGGTGAAGCCGTCTCTGCTAGGTGTAGCCTCGGAGGTCACATGCACAGGCATAGAACTGGGGAAACTTCTGGCTGTCACTGCATGAAGGTATGCAGGTTCTATGGTGCTTTGGGACAATTGAAACCTTCTATCTGGAGGCTTGTCCTTTCCTGAGTGTCCCCTCTCACCCATGGACCCAAGTGGACTTAGGTTATGTAGACAGATGCTTCTGAGGCTAAGCCCTGAGGAAGAGAGGGTTGTGTGCTCCCACATAGTTGAAAGCCTTTTTTGTTGTCCCGGGCGACTGGAGTGGACTTAGACCTTCCTTTCTTCTCCCACTGGAGACCCTTATTCACCGACCAGGTTTGGGAGAAGATGGTCTCCAGAGACTAGCTGAAGAGTAGCATGGCTTAAAGTTGGTGATGAGATATCTTGACTTCTTGGGGCCTCTGCCTGTGTATGCTGGGGCCTGAGTGAAGTCTGGGGGACAAATACGCCAACGACCCTGTGATGGCTGCTGCCTCTGCAGTAGAAGAAACTGCAGCCTCTTCTCCTCCTCCCTGGCTCCCATATAGTGGGGGCAGGGCAGGGAAGCCTTGCTTATACAAAGCCAGCTCCCAGGGTGGACAAGGGATGGGCAAAGAGGGCTGGCCGCTGCTGATTTGTTTTTTGGTGCTGCCGAAATAAAAGCTATTTCCCTGCGGGTGCAAAAAGCACAGCAGTGTTGACAGCTGAGAGTGTATGTGTGAATCCTTTGAAGGCAGCAGACTACCACATCAGAAGGAGTCCAACCTTCACTTCGAGGTCATTGATGTAGCATTCTTGAATCATGTCCTCCCATACCGCTTCACCTTTTACATCGGAGCTTCCCAGCCCCGGCTGCACATTTCAATCTCCTGGAGAGCTGGGAAATAATTTGGACACCAGTTAAAACAATTTCTGATGATGGGGCAGCTTGGGCATCAGTAGTTGCAAAGTTCCTCAGCTGATTTTAGGGTGTGGCCAGGGTTCAGACCTTTAGACTTTTTTTTTAAAAAAAACACCCTAACAAGATTCCTTCCTTTCTCTCAGTCAGTGGTTCTTGTACTTGAGTGTGCAACAGAGTCCCCTGGAGGGCTTCTGAAGACAGGTTGCTGGGCACCATCCGCAGAGTTTCTATTATAATTCACTAGGACTGAGCGGAAGCTGGAGGATTTGCGTATCTAACAAGCTCCCGGGTAATGCTGATGATGCTGGTCACGGGGCCACATTTTGAGAACCACTGCTCTGTGGGCTACGTGAACTCATGACTTGCTGCCTTCAGAATTTCTCTAACACTGTTTCTGTCCTTACCACTACATTTCTCTCTCATTTCTTACTCTTTTTTAATGATATGCCCTTTCCTTTGGATTCCAACTCATCCATCCATCCATTTATTTGTAGACAATTCCAAGGCACCTGATACATGCTGGGGGCAGTGTTCCTGTGTCTTTCTTCCAATAAATCTTTCTTTCAGTCTGAACACCATTGGCCATAGCTGCTTTCTCCCTTCATTATTCCTGGCTTAGTCTTTGCTTGTGGAGGTTGATTTTGACATTGGCATGCATTTATTTTGGCACGCATAGTTACCTACTGTGTTTAGCATTTGATTATTTCTTCTGAGGCATATTTGGTTCATACAGGTCTTTGCACTTAGGGGCTATACATGTGGGGAAAGGTAGACCCAGAATGATGGTCTGTAGTCAGCCAACAATGCTGGGGGAGGGAAAACCTTTCTGAAATGCACATTAGATCTCCTTTCTAGATCCTTTGCTTTTAGATGTGGGAAAATAGATGAGGTTGGTTGAGAGTGGAAGCACTTGTTCTAATTTATGATCCTCTGATTTCTCTGTTCACTGACTGTTGGGGGTTAGGGATGCACTTAGGGGAAGACTTCTTATTCCATTGTTGATTTTTTCATGACTGTATTCATCTTCTATTTTGCCTAACAAGTTGTCACAAATTCAGAGTCTTAAAACAAATGTCCTTGGTTATCTTCAAGTTTCTGTAGAAGAGAAGTCTAGGCACAGATTGGCAGAAGTTTTTGCTCTGGGTCTCCAAGGCCTGAAATCAAGGTGTAAGCCAGGCTGAGTTCTTATCTGCAGGCTCTGCTAGGGTAGGATCCATTTGTAAGAACAGGTGTTGGCAAAATTCATACTTTGGAGACGGTAGAGTTCATGGACATTTGCTTCTTCAAAATCAGAGAGACGAGAGAGACAGAGAGCTGCTTCAAGTCTCTGACCTCTAGACTCTCTTTTAAACAGCTCAACTGATTAGATCTGACCTACCCAGGAAGATCTTCCTTTTAATTAGTGTAAAGTTAGCTGCTTAGGGACTTTGATTACTTATGTAAAATCCTCTGCTTACCACATTCTGTTGGTTATATGCACGTCAGGTCCTGCTTACGTTTAAGTAGAGGAGATCTTTAAAAGGTAATGGATCATTTGAGCACATCTTAGAATTTTACCTACCACAAAGACTATAGCAAAATACATGTCGAAAGCTGCAGAATTCCAAAGGTACTCTAGAACTGTAACTTCGAGGCCATATCACTGCGTTCAGATAAATGCCTTATGGATAAAGCTTCTTGAGCATCGTGTGGAAGGCAGTGTCTAGTCCTTGGGAAGCAATTCTATAAGCCACAGAAAGTAATTGATTTGGCAAGAGCATCATTTTTCCCTGCTTTGGGAAAAACAGACTCTTCATTTATTCTTCTATGCTGCATTCCGTTTTTTGCTTCTAGTACATTTTCTAAATAAGCAAATAAGTTATATTCTTGTCACCAAAGACAAAGAAAGTAAACCAACCCTTATCCATTTACTCCAAATAAATGGGGTCTTTAATCAGAAATAGCAAAGTTCGTCAGACTGAAACTGATCATAAATCACGTTGTTTTGGGTATATCATGCGACGAGTTGACTCACTGGAAAAGACTCTGATGCTGGGAAAGGTTGGGGGCGGGAGGAGAAGGGGACGACGGAGAATGAGATGGCTGGATGGCATCACCAACTCTGTGGACATGAGTTTGAGTGAACTTCTGGAGTTGGTGATGGACAGGGAGGCCTGGCGTGCTGTGATTCATGGGGTCGCGGAGAGTCGGACACGACTGAGCGACTGAACTGAACTGAACTGAACTGAACCAGCAGTGTGAGCTATTATATTAAAAACCAGTCCACAGATCCCAGTCAAGAGAAGCATCTTTAAGCCAACTGGAGAAGCCTTAGTGTCTAGAGTTTTGCCATTCTCTAGGAGCCAGGGGGTCACTCACCATGTTCTAGAACCAACTGTGATCGACTGCTGTGAAGTGTGATGGGCTTTCATGCTGTTGGCACCAAGGATGGCGTCTTTCTTTGACTTGTCCAGGAGAAGTTATCAGGGGAGCCTAGTGAGAATCAAGTGTTGACAGGAATAACAGAGTGTTAAGAAGGAATTGTGGTGTTCAGGCAGCAGGGGAGCATGGTGGTGACATGGTTGGGAATGGTGGGGCCAATGAGCTCCATCCTCAATTCAAGCCTTCCAGTGATCTGCCTGAGATTTCCAGGCAGCCCAGTCTTCAAGAGACATTTCTGAAGTGAGCAGCTTAAGCATCTTCTGTCCCAAAGAATCCAACCAGAAGGCCAGTCATTTCATCTTAACTCTGTCCTGGACTTAGTTGCATTTTGAGCTTATTGTGTAATTTAAACTGAGTCATGCCAGTCAAAGTCCTATTACATCACATAACTCAATAATACAGACTACAGTTAGTAATGTTTTTTGTGAGTATCTAGACAAGATGCTCTACTGAATGCTATTGGAAAAAGAAAATCAGTAATGCAAGATACTGTCCTAAAACACACAAAATAGATTCTGGTCCTTGGTAAAGTGATATAATTTCAATGAAGTTTCATCAAAGGACATCTGAGTCTTGGGAATAATTTAAGAAATCTTGATGAACCTTCAGTCTAATGATTATTTATTAATGTTATAAAAGAATCCTTTGTTGTTCAGAAGGATTCACTCAAGGGTTCCTTTAAATAGTGCCTTTAAATGTTTGTTTATAAACTATCAACTACTTGACAGAGAAGCAGGGAAACTTGAACTGTTGGGAGCCACTGCCAGTTGAAGATTAATCCAAAATGTAGATAAAGCCGCTCTCTGATTATAATGTAAGTCAATGAGAAAATATAATTAAATTTATAAAAATTTAATCACCACGGAACTCTTCAGGAACACATCTTTTGCAAGAAAGGAGATAACACCTGTGGAGTGTCTCTGCCTAGCAGGTCTGTAAATCCTTCTAAAAGTCATTGTCCCACAAATCTCGACTCAGCCCACGTAGTTCTCATGAGCTATGTTTGCATTTGCAAACACTTCACTGCTTTGCATTTTGCTTTCCTTGCACTGCCTGGCAGATCGCCTGGATCACCACAGGCTCCTTTTTAGGTATTTGGTGATTTGATGCAAGATGTTCTTTCAACAGTAGGCCAAGAAACGGACATCATGCATATGGTTTGTGGAGGGTTGTGATAAGTCCTGCTGTGATTTCCAAAGCTGTTTTTGAAGCGATGATCAGGATTTACACCTCTGGGCTTAAGGAAACATAAACATCGACCTGAACTTAATAAATTCAAAGTTCTTGGCTCAAGGACAGTTCCCACAGAACTTTGGCTCGAGTGAAGTAGAAAGGAAAGAAGATTCTTACTCATCTATTTATGCATTTTACTGGGAAAACACAGACATAGAAAACTGGATACAATAAATTCAAAACTCAATGGATTATTATAAGGTCCCCACCTTTTAAAATGACACCAAAGTCAAGAAACAGAACATCACTAGTCACCTAAGAAGTCCCAAGGCTGATCAAATGTCCCATCCCAAGCTCACCCACCTACTTTTCTCCCTGTTGGATTTTTTATCCCCTGTTGGATTTTTATGGTAATTACTTTCTGCCATTTCTTTATAGTTTAATAACCCAAAAGTTCATCCTTAAGTCATGTGGTTTAGTTTTGCCTGTTTTTGGAAAATAAAGTCTTTTAAGTCTATTTTGATTGAAAGGTTCCCCCCTCCACTGCTGCCTTTTCCCCTGGAAATTTATTCATTGAAGAATCTGGGTCATTTGATCTGTGAAGTTTCCCATAGTCTGTAATTTGCTGGTTGCATCCATATGGTTTAATTTGACACATTCCTCTGTGCTCTTGTTGTAACCTGTGGAATGGTAGTTTCATCTAGAGTAGTGGTTTTCAATGGATAGTGCTTTTGCTCTCCCTGCTTGGGGACTTTTGGCAGTGTTTAGAGACACTTTTATTTATATTTTTACTTGTACAATAGGGTAGGTGGTGCTATCGCCACATCCTACAATGCACAGGACAGAGCCCCACAGCAAGAATTTATCTGGCTCCAAATACCATCAGTGCTGAGGTTGAGAAATCCCAATTTAGAAATTTGTTCAGATTCAGGTTCCATCTTTTTGCGTGTGTGACAAGACTATAGGTGTCATGATCTTTCATCAGCAGGCACATAACATCTCTATACCTCTATTTTTATATTGTCAACTTTTGATGCTCAATGCCTGGGTTAGTGGTTGCAAGATATTGATGTCATGTGTCTCTAATTTCTCCTTCATTTGTTAGTTGGAATATTTTAATTTAAGACCCTTTCCTCATCTCATTGGTTAACCAGTGGTACAATTCATAAAAGAAAGGCAGCATACATACTTGATTCTTTCCTTTCATTTAATAGTTTTCAAGATAATGAATTGTTGCCTCTAGAGGAAACACAGTTATATTAATAATATTATTAATATATTACCTGTGCATACTGTGCAGATGTTGATAACATGTAGGTCCTGTGAATGTTGGTGCATCATCCTCACCTTGTATTGTTTCCTGGGAACATCTTGCCACCTTGTTTCTTATAAATGTTGCCCATAGGCTTGGGGTTTTGCTAAGTTTATCTGATTTTATGGGGGAGATTTGAGCAGAGTCAAATAAAATGTACCATCACCACCACTGTCTTCCCAGAACACCTATGTTTATTCCATACCACATGCTTTTAATTAAAATTTTTACTTTTATCTTGAAGCTGTTTTAAAGTTTCTTTTTTATTGAGGTAACACTGATATCAATAATATTATCTAAGTTTCACATGTGCAACATTATCTTTAGATTTTGCGTAAAGACCTTGAGAGGGTAAAGCAGCAAACAGTGGACATCTAGATAAAGAGCATTACAGGAAGAAGGAATAGCAAGTGCAAAGGCCCTGAGGTGGGAGGATGAATACTGTGTTCAGAGAACAATAAGGAGGTTAATGCAATTCAAGTGGAGTCAGTAGGGAAAAACAGTGGGGGGTGAAGTAAGAGACATTCATAGGGAGGTTGTTGTAGGGTCTTGGCTTCTGAGAGGACTTTGGCTTTTGCTCTGAGTGAAGTAGGAAGTCATTGAAGGGGCCTAAGCAGAAGAATGACAAGACTTGACTTACTCTTTAAAAAGGGTCCTTCTAGCTGCTGTATTAAGAATAGACCCTAGTGGCAAAGCTACTATCAATGAAACCAGGCAAGAGATAATGGTGGCTTGTGTTAGAAAGTAGTGAAAAGTGGTCAGAGGCATAATGGTCAAATTTAGAGGTAGAGCCAACAGAATTTATTGATGTATTGGTTTTGAGAAGAGAGGATTCAAGAATGACTCCAAGTACTTTGGTATGAGCAATTGGATTCATAGAGCTGTTATTTACTAAGTTGGGGAAGATCATGGGATGAGTGGGGTTTTGGTATGGAATAACAGGAGTTTAATTTTGGACATGAAAAGTTTGAGATGCAGATTAGATATTTCAGTGGAGTTACTGAATTGGCAGTTGCACATGCTAGTCTGAAGTTCAGGAGAGAAGTCTTGGATGGAGGTCATATTTGGAAGTTATTAACATGAAGATATCAAAATGAGGTTGCCAAAAAGATTGGATTTGGTTAGAGAAGAGATGAGGTTCTGGAACATTACAATATTTAGAGGTTGGAGAGATGAGAAGGATGAGAAGGAACCAGCAAAAGATATTGAGAAATTGTCATTTGTGGGATAGGAAGAAAACCAGGAGTCTTTGGTGTTCTGGAGCCCAGCAAAGATTGTTTTTTAAGGAGGGAGTAATCAAACATATCGAATGCTTGTGGTAGGTCAAGAGAGATGAGTTCTGAGAAACCATTATTGACTTTATCAATGAAAGGGCTATTTGTGATCTTGACAAGAATTCTTTCAGTGGTGTATGTGGGGCAGGACAGGAGTTAGAAGCAAAGCCTGTTTGGAGCAGATTCAAGAAGAGAAATGAAAACAGTAAGAGATTCCTTGAAGATTTTGGTTATAAAATGGAGCGTAAATGCGTGAACTGTTTTAATTGTTTGATTTTGGTTTTTAGGTTAAATATCAAAAATTGAATAAAAATACATCTGGAATTTGGATTTGAAAATTACTTAGGGGATTTATTAAATTTCCTAACCCTGATATGAACTGTGGTTATGTAAAAGGAGTGTCCTTATTCTTGGGAAAACAGAGATAAGAGATGGTAAGAAAGAGATGGTGATGGTGATAGACCAAATGTAGAATGAAAGAATATTGATGAAGGATATATGGGAGTTCCTTGCAACTCTCCAATAAGTTTGAAGTTCTATCAAAGTAAAAAGTAATAAAAATGTCTGGAGTATATTTCTTAATCCAGCTTGTTTCTTAGCACCTACAGTAGGATCATAATATTACTATAAATAAACACTTATCTCTTGAGTTTCCACTCTCTGCTAGACACTGTGCTGGGGTGGCATATACATAATTTCTAATACTGCTGAGTAGGTATTTCTATCCCCATAAAAAAATGGGACAATACCTGGAGAGGGGTATGTGGGCTCAAGAAAAGGTTAAACAATTTTTTTTTTGTTTTAGATGGGTTTATTTCTAGAATATTTGAATACTGGTGGGAATGATTCAGTAGCAAAGGAAACACTGATGATGCTGAGAGAGGGGAGAATTGCTGGAGAGATGTTCTTGATTAAGGGAGAGGGATGGGACCTAATGTGCAAGTGGAGGTTTTGGCTTTCAGTTGGAGTCACGACTGCCCACCCAAGCACACATGTGGACAGACGTAGGTAGGTGGGCAGAATGTGTGGTGACAACCTGTGCGGATTCTCTTTTGTTTCTGTATGTAGCTGAAAACTGGGCCAACAAGGAGTGTAAGGAGGAAGAGGCATTGAGATTTGGAGAGAGAGGAGAAGTTGTGAAATGGGTGTCTAGTGGAGGGCGAATGGATGAAGGAAGTATAGTGGATGGCCAGTCTTACCAAGGAGCCTCTTCAAGTAATCACAAATTTAGAATGAGACCAGTCACTACAGTTTCACCCCAGGCCCCAGCAATATTTAGGTTCCATAGATACAGATCTGGAGTTGGCAGAGATCTGGATTTAACAACATGTAGGGTTTTGCTTGGCAATTATGTTGAAAAGAGAAAAGAGCAATGAAATTGACGATGAAAGCAAAGGAGTGAAAATTGATCATGGAGTGTATGATGGCTAAGTAGGAAAGATGAGGACCCTGTAGGGAGGTGACAGACAGTGAAAGAGTGATACGACCAATGATTGGATATAGCAATGGGGTAGAGGCATGATGTGGAGACTGGATACCACAGGAAGATAGGAAATGTGGACTGAAAGATGGGAAGATAGGAAAAAGCCAGAAAGAGAGGAAATGGTGTTTGAGGGATCAGTTCAGTTCAGTCGCTCAGTCGTGTCCAACTCTCCGCGACCCCATGAATCACAGCACGCCAGGCCTCCCTGTCCATCACCAACTCCCGGAGTTCACTCAAACTCATGTCCACAGAGTCGGTGATGCCATCCAGCCATCTCATTCTCCATCGTCCCCTTCTCCTCCCGCCCCCAACCTTTCCCAGCATCAGGTTTTTTTCCAGTGAGTCAACTCGTCGCATGAGGTGGCCAAAGTATTGGAGTTTCAGCTTTAGCACCAGTCCTTCCAATGAACATCCAGGATTGATCTCCTTTAGGATGGACTGGTTGGATCTCCTTGGAGTCCAAGGGACTCTTAAGAGTCTTCTCCAGCACCACAGTTCAAAACCATCTATTCTTCGGCGCTCAGCTTTCTTCACAGTCCAACTCTCACATCCATACATGACCACTGGAAAAGCCATAGCCTTGACTAGATGGACCTTGGTTGGCAAAGTAATGTCTCTGCTTTTTAATATGCTATCTAGGTTGGTCATAACTTTCCTTCCAAGGAGTAAGCGTCTTAATTTTCTGGCTGCAATCAGCATCTGCAGTGATTTTGGAGCCCCGCAAAATAAAGTCTGATACTGTTTCTATTTCCCATGAAGTGATGGGACCAGACACCATGATCTTAGTTTTCTGAATGTTGAGCTTTAAGCCAACTTTTTCACTCTCTTCTTTCACTTTCATCAAGAGGCTTTTTAGTTCCTCTTCACTTCCTGCCATAAGGGTGGTGTCATCTGCATATCTGAGGTTATTAATATTTCTCCCAGCAATCTTGATTCCAGCTTGTGCTTCTTCCAACCCAGCGTTTCTCATGATGTAATCTGCATATAAGTTAAATAAGCAGGGTTACAATATACAGCCTTGACGTACTCCTTTTCCTATTTGGAACCAGTCTGCTGTTCCATGTCCAGTTCTAACTTTTGCTTCCCAACCTGCATATAGGTTTCCCAAGAGGCAGGTCAGGTGATCTGCTATTGCCATCTCTTTCAGAATGTACAACAGTTTATTGTGATCCACACAGTCAAAGGCTTTGGCATAATAAAGAAAGCAGAAATAGATGGTTTTCTGGAATTCTCTTGCTTTGTCGATGATCCAGCGGATATTGGCAATTGATCTCTGGTTCTTCTGTCTTTTCTAAAACCTGCTTGGACATCTTGAAGTTCACAGTTCACATATTGCTGAAGCCTGGCTTGGAGAATTTTGAGCATGGCTTTACTAGTGTGTGAGATGAGTGCAATTGTGCGGTAGTGTGATTATTCTTAGGCATTGCCTTTCTTTGGAATTGGAATGAAAACTGACCTTTTCCAGTCCTGTGGCCACTGCTGAGTTTTCCAAATTTGCTGGCATATTGAGAGCAGCACTTTCACAGCATCATCTTTCAGAATTTGAAGTAGCTCAACTGGAATTCCATCACCTCCACTAGCTTTGTTCGTAGTGATGCTTTCTAAGGCCCACTTGACTTCATATTCCAGGATTTCTGGCTCTAGGTGAGTGATCACACTATCGTGACTATCTGGGTCATGAGGATCTTTTCTGTACAGTTCTTCTGTGTATTCTTGCCACCTCTTCTTAATATCTTCTGCTTCTGTTAGGTCCGTACCATTTCTGTTCTTTATCGAGCCCATCTTTGCATGAAATGTTCCCTTGGTATCTTTAATTTTCTAGAAGAGATCTCTAGTCTTTCCCATTCCATTGTTTTCCTCTATTTCTTTGCATTGATCCCTGAGGAAGGCTTTCTTCTCTCTCCTTGCTATTCTTTGGAACTCTGCATTCGGATGCTTATATTTTTCCTTTTCTCCTTTGCTTTTTGCTTCTCTTCTTTTCACAGCTATTTGTAAGGCCTCCCCAGACAGCCATTTTGCTTTTTTGCATTTCTTTTCCATGGGGATGGTCTTGGTCCCTGTCTCCTGTACAATGTCACGAACCTCCGTCCAGAGTTCATCAGGCACTCTATCTATCAGATCTAGTCCCTTAAATCTGTTTCTCACTTCCACTGTATAATCATAAGGGATTTGATTTAGGTCATACCTGAATGGTCTTGTGGTTTTCCCTACTTTCTTCAATTTAAGTCTGAATCTGGCAATAAGGAGTTCATGATCTGAGCCAGTCAGCTCCCAGTCTTGTTTTTGCTGACTGTGTAGAGCTTCTCCATCTTTGGCCGCAAAGAATGTAATCAATCTGATTTCGGTGTTGACCATCTGGTGATGTCCATGTGTAGAGTCCTCTTCTGTGTTGTTGGAAGTGGGTGTTTGCTATGCCTAGTGTGTTCTCTTGGCAAAACTCTGTTATCCTTTGCCCTGCTTCATTCTGTACTCCAAGGCCAAATTTGCCTGTCACTCCAGGTTTTTCTTGACTTCCTACTTTTGCATTCCAGTGCCCTATAATGAAAAGGACATCTTTTTTGGGTGTTAGTTCTAAAAGGTCTTGTAGGTCTTCATATAACAGTTCAACTTCAGCTTTTTAAGCATTCCTGGTCAGGGCATAGAGTTGGATTACTGTGATATTGAATGGTTTGCTTCGGAAACACACAGAGATCATTCTGTCATTTTTGAGATTGCATCCAAGTACTGCATTTCGGACTCTTGTTGACCATGATGGCTACTCCATTTCTTCTAAGGGATTCCTGCCCATAGTAGTAGATATAATGGTCATCTGAGTTAAATTCATCCATTCCAGTCTATTTTAGTTTGCTGATTCCTAGAATGTCGACGTTCACTCTTGCCATCTCCTGTTTGACCACTTCCAATTTGCCTTGATTCATGGACCTGACATTCCAGGTTCCTATGAAATTAAAAGACGCTTGCTCCTTGGAAGGAAAGTTATGACCAACCTTGATAGTATATTAAAAAGCAGAGACATTACTTTGCCAACCAAGGTCCGTCTAGTCAAGGCAATGGTTTTTCCCGTGGTCATGTATGGTTGTGAGAGTTGGACTGTGAAGAAGGCTGATCGCCGAAGAATCGATGCTTTTGAACTGTGGTGTTGGAGAAGACTCTTGAGAGTCCCTTATACTGCAAGGAGATCCAACCAGTCCATTCTAAAGGAGATCAATCCTGGATGTTCATTGGAGGGACTGATGCTAAAGCTGAAACTGCAATACTTTGGCCACCTCATGCGACGAGTTGACTCACTGGAAAAGACTCTGATGCTGGGAAAGGTTGGGGGCGGGAGGAGAAGGGGACGACCGAGAATGAGATGGCTGGATGGCATCACCGACTCTGTGGACATGAGTTTGAGTGTACTCCGGGAGTTGGTGATGGACAGGGAGGCCTGGCGTGCTGTGATTCATGGGGTCGCGGAGAGTCGGACACGACTGAGCGACTGAACTGAACTGAACTGAACTGATGCAACATTGCTCTTACAGCATTGGACTTTGCTTCTATCACCAGTCACATCCACAACTGGGTATTGTTTTTTGTCTGGCTCCATCCCTTCATTCTTTCTGGAGTTATTTCTCCACTGATCTCCAGTAGCTTATTGGGCACTTACCGACCTGGGGAGTTCCTCTATCGGTATCCTATCATTTTGCCTTTTCATACTGTTCATGGGGTTCTCAAGGCAAGAATACTGAAGTGGTTTGCCATTCCCTTCTCTAGTGGGCCACATTCTGTCACATTATTTGATTAGAGCACCATAAATCTGGGGCACTCCTAAGCAGTGAATTTTCTCTCTTAAACTACCAAATAATCCAGTAGCATCTTTGGCCCACATCTCTCATTTCAGATTGAGGGTCTGTATTTTACTTTCCATAAATTATGGCAGTTAGCCCACGTTTTTGGTACTGGTACATACACATTGCTTATTACTCATTGATGCAAACATGTTTTCTCTTGGATTTGACCTCAGAATCCTTCTCAACACAGTATCTAGGTCTCCACTACAGTCAGCAGGAGTTGGCATATATGATAAAACCTATTTGAGCTACAGATAAAGTCACTTAGAAATTATTTTAGTTTATTGATTTGGTGAAACTCAATTTTTCCTGAATGAATGTTCTGAACTCTATTTAATTTTCCAGTGTGAGAATAAATGCTTCCTTAGATAAGATAGGAAAACAACTTTCAATTTTGAATAATGACTTTTTAGGTATGTGGTTTCTCCAGTGCTATGGTTTCTCTAGGACAGCCCCACAGAAGAATGTGTTTTCTTTTTTCTTTTCAGATTAGCTTAATAAAAAGAAAATGGTAGGAAATTACTTTCTCCAGGATACTTTTATACAAGATCATTATTATTAGTTAGAGTTTGTCCTAAAGAGTGGCACTGATTTGAAATGTTAGGTTTTGAGCGTGTATTTTGAATGCTCGGGGCTGGCGTGCGGGGCTGACCCAGAGGGAGCATAAAGGGAGGAGGGAGGTGGGAGGGAGGTTCAGGAGGGAGAACTCATGTACACCCGGGGCGAATTCATCTCAATATATGGCAAAACCAACCAATATAATATTGTAAAATAATTTGCCTCCAATAAAAAATAAATAAATAAAAAAAATAAATTATAACTATCTAGATAATTGTATTGGATTATTTTAGTTTTATCAGAGAAAGCAAAATGAGTAGTGCTTGAAAAACGATTTGCATTTCAGAGTAACTTTGGATTCTAAGTGACTAAAAACATGAACTGTGTCTGAGTCACTTTGCTTTAACTATATTTTGGGGGTTGCTTGATTTATTTGATTGCCTTGCCTTGAACAGAACACATTTGTGTCCCAGTGATGGCTTACTCTCCCCCTGCTTTCATGGGGGTGGAGCACTTTGGAGATGCAAAGTGATTATTTTTGGTTTCATCCATCAAAGGGAATAGAATGAGATAAAAAAGCATTAACTTTTTTTTTCTAAACTTAAATTTCCAGCAATCTCAAAAGATGACTGCTTCTTAGCAAAAGAATGTTGGCAGTGTTTATTTGATTGCAAAATTATCGGAATAGATGTTTTGAAAGTTATCTCTTTGCCTAAGGTCCAATTAAATCTTATTTAATGAGTGAAGAATTGTGCTAAGTGCTGTGAGGATTATAGAGAAGTATTATTTACAATTCCTGCATTCAGTGTTTTAGAGTCTAGTTGGGAAGACATGTTGTACTAAGATGAAATGCAACAAACATGCAAAACTGTAAGTGTTCAATATTAAATATGCATGATTGATGGTAAGAACTATAGGACTTAAAAAGGAGGCACCATGGTGGCTTCAGTAGGTGGGGGCTATACTATAGTGAGGAAGACCTGGAGCTAGAACCCCTGGGGCTGAATCTCTACCTTTCTACCTAAGAGCTGTGAGTGATTATAGAAGTTATTTAACCTCTTGGGGCCTCACTATTTCTTCTTCTATAAAAGAGAACAACAGAAATATCTATCCTGTAAAGCATTCAGTTCAGTTCAGTCTCTCAGTTGTGTCTGACTCTTTGCGACCCCATGAATCACAGCACGCCAGGCCTCCCTGTCCATCACCAACTCCTGGAGTTCACTCAAACTCATATCCATCGAGTCAGTGATGCCATCCAGCCATCTCATTCTCTGTCATCCCCTTCTCCTCCCACCCCTAATCCTTCCCAGCATCAGAGTCTTTTCCAGTGAGTCAACTCGTCGCATGAGGTGGCCAAAGTATTGCAGTTTCAGCTTTAGCATCAGTCCTTCCAATGAACACCGAGCATTGATCTCCTTTAGAATGGACTGGTTAGATCTCCTTGAAGTCCAGGGGACTCTCTAGAGTCTTCTCCAGCACCACAGTTCAAAAGCATCAATTCTTTGGCAATCAGCTTTCTTCACAGTCCAACTCTCACATCCATACATGACCACGGGAAAAACCATAGCCTTGACTAGACCGACCTTTGTTGGCAAAGTAATGTCTCTGCTTTTTAATATGCTATCTAGGTTGGTCATAACTTTCCTTCCAAGGAGTAAGCGTCTTTTAATTTCATGGCTGCAATCAGCATCTGCAGTGATTTTGGAGCCCAAAAAAATAAAGTCTGACACTGTTTTTACTGTTTTTCCATCTATTTCCCATGAAGTGATGGGACCAGATGCCATGATCTTAGTTTTCTGAATGTTGAGCTTCAAGCCAACCTTTTCACTCTCCTCTTTCACTGTCATCAAGAGGCTTCTTAGTTCCTCTTCACTTCCTGCCATAAGGGTGGTGTCATCTGCATATCTGAGGTTATTGATATTTCTCCCAGCAATCTTGATTCCAGCTTGTGCTTCTTCCAACCCAGTGTTCCTCATATAAGTTAAATAAACAGGGTGACAAGATACAACCTTGATGTACTCCTTTTCCTATTTGGAACCAGTCTGTTGTTCCATGTCCAGTTCTAACTGTTGCTTCCTGTCCTGCATACAGGTTTCTCAAGAGGCAGGTCAGGTGGTCTGGTATTCCCATCTCTTTCAGAATGTTCCACAGTTTATTGTGATCCACACAGTCAAAGGCTTTGGCATAGTCAATGAAGCAGAAATAGATGTTTTTCTGGAACTCTCTTGCTTTCTCCATGATCCAGTGGATGTTGGCAATTTGATCTCTGGTTCCTCTGCCTTTTCTAAAACCTGCTTGAACATCTGGAAGTTCACGGTTATGGATTAAATGAACTAATGTAAATATTTCACTATATATATTGTCTTCATTTACCAGTGCCTGATACATGGAAAGCCATATATATATGGAAAGCAATCACATTTTCTTTGTGGCCTCCAAGAGTGGAGTCTCTTTCCCCAGTCCTGTGGAAGTCCTGTAATCAAATCCTGCTGGTCTTCAGATTCCCTGGGGACTCCCAGTCCCTTTGCCAGATCCCTAGGCTGGGAAATCTGTTGAGGGGCTCAGAACCTTCACAAAGTGGGAGAGCTTCTTTGGTATTATTGCTATCCAGTTTGTGGGTCGCCCACTCAGCAGGTATGGGATTTGATTTTATTGTGTTTGTGCCCCTCCAGTGTCTCTTTGTGGCTTCGCCTTTGTATTTGGACATGGGATATCTTTTTTTGGTGGATTCCAGGGTTTCAAAGGTTCACTGTGTGTGATGACACCAATATGACATCAGTTATATCCTGGTATATTCAAAATAGGGAAGATCTTTCTAGCCCAGTCTCCAGAGTGATACCCAATTAAGAAATCCTTTGCATATTTTTTCTTCCTGTATATATAGTTCTCCACACTGCGTTTTTCATTGATAAGACTCATTAAAGATAATCCCTAAATATAGTTCAAGTTGATTGTATACTACTGCATCATATTAGTATTCTGTATTAATATAATTATTCTCTTATTGCTGGTCGTTTAAGTTACATTTGAGTTTTCCACTCTAAATAATGCTGTAAGGATGGTTTTGTGAATGTATCTTTGTCTGAATATCATATTATTGCTTTAAGGTAAACTTCTAGATGAATGAGTTAAGATGTCACACACATGCATGAATACTACTCAGCCATGAGAAAGAAGGAAGTCCTGCCATTTGCAACAAGATGGGTGGATCTTGAGTGTATTATGCTAAGTGAAATAAGTCAGAGAAAGACAGATACTGTGTGTGTGATGTAACTTATTTGTGGAGTCTAAAAAATCAAACTGATGGAATATTCTACCCTGGTTATGAGGAGCTGAGGGGTAGAAGAAATGGACAGGTGTTGGTCAAAGAGTACAAACTTCCAGTTGTAAGCCGAATAAGTTTTGGGAAGCTAATGTTCAGCGTGATGATTATAGTTCACAAAACTCTATTATATAACTGAAAGTTGCCAAGGAAGTAGATTTTAAATGTTCTCACTATAGAGAGGAAATGGTAATTGTGTGACCTACTGGAGGTATTAATTAATGATGGTTGGGCAAGACTTATTAAAACCCTTTAAATGTTCACTCCTTAACCCAGTAATTCCGCTTCTAGGAAACTATCTTTTTTTAACTTTGAGATAAAATTTAAGGTGTACAATCTGTTGATTTTAAACACTATTGCAAAATGATTACCAAAATGATGGAGGTGTTAGTTAACACCTGCATTGCTGGCAGATTCTTTACCACTGAGCCACCTGGAAAGCCCATTCACTTCCCAGGACTGCTCTAATAAATGACACAAACTTGGTCACTTAAAATAACAGAAATCTGCTCACTCATATTTCTGGAGGCCAGAAGTCTGAAATTAGCACCATTATGCTAAAATCAAGGTATCAGCAGCACCACACTCCCCTCTGCCTGCCCCAACCCCCAGGGCCTCTAGGAGAGAGTCAGTCCCTTGCATCTTTCAGGTTCTGGTGGCTGTCAGCATTCCTTGGCTTATGGCTTCGTAACTCCAGTCTCTGACTCTGTATGTGTCAAATCTCCCTCTACTTCTCTTGTATAAGGACACTTGTGAAGCAAGTAGGGACCACCCAGATAATCCAGAATTCTCTCCCATCCTAAAATGCAAACATAATCACATCTGCAAAGACTCTTTTTCCAAATAAGGTAATATTTATAAGTTCCAGGGATTAGGACCTGATATCTTTGTAGTGGGCTGAATGGCAGGCCCAAAGTCCAAATGTAAAATTCTACCCCACTCCTGATGACACTGTTTTGTTTCTCATTCTGCCAAAAACAACTTGGCCAGTTTTCTTATGCTTGGTCCACAACTCATCAAAACTGTGCCCGTGAACCATCTTCCGTGAATTTTGTTGCTGTTGTTGTTTATAAATATGTTTGTTCCATGACTTCTTAATGAGCAGCCTCCAAACATTCTTGATGGTGTGTCTCTATTGGAAAATAAATTAAGCATGCTCCTCTAAGATATGATGCTCATTTATAAATTATGATTGCCAATGTATCAGTGTATTATTTATTATCATACATATAAAAACAAAAACTTGAAAGATATAGGGAAAATAAGTGTAAGTAGAACTACTACCATCTCCTTCCAACAACCAAATGAATCATCCCGTCAGTTCTCTGGGTTACTCATCCCACTACTCAAAACACTCTTATTGTGCATCCTTGCTCCCCAAAACTCCAAGGAGGCCTTTAAAGGACTGCTGCTTAAGATGGGAAAGATGAATGAGTACTGGGCCTCCCACTTTAACTTCATCCCTCATCTGCTCTGAGTAATATCCCCCCTCCTTTATTTCATCAAGTGTTTGAGAGTTGAAAATGGTATCTCACTATTATTTTAAAATTAAAGAATTTGTCTTTGATTACTAGTGAAACAGTATTAAAATTTTTTCTAGTAAAATCTTGGAATCCTTAATTGTTGTGTATCATCCTTCAAAAATGGATTTTTGGAGTAGTTTGACTCACTTATTTTAGAAATATGCAAAATTAACAGACTTTGAATCCATCTTCTCCCCTATTTCCTGATGTTTTTATGCCTAAATATTGATGTTTCTACTTAAAAATGTAATCATACTTAAATTATTTCAGGAACTGGCTTTAACAAAGTGTATAGGAGGGAGAGGGGCTTCCCATGTGGCGCAGTGTTAAAGAATCCACCTGCCAATGACCACCCACTCTGATATTCTTGCCTGGGAAATCCCATAGACAGAGGAGCCTGGTGGGCTACAGTCCATGGAGTTGCAAGGAGCTGGACAACTTAGTGACTAAGCCCTCAAGTATGTAGGCAGGAGAAACTTCTTTTTCCTGTGGTAAGAATGGGAGAAGGTTCTCCCGAAACCTCTTTCCCTATATGTTCTAGTAATGTGTGGAGGACCTTAACAAGTTGCTTTCCTGAATCTTCAAGGGATGATTCATCTCTTAGGCTCAGTCACATTTTTCTAACCTCTGTATCCTCAGGCCAAAAACTGTGGTTTAAACATGGCATCCCAATGAGTCAGGAAATGACTTCATTTCTTACCGAACCACTTTTCTCTTTAATGGGAAGCCCTGAAATAGATGTGCCTCACATCCCTGCTGCAAGCCTTTGCTGTCATTTAGAGGAGCTATTGCTCTATCAGTACTCACACTGAAGCCTATTATTGCAGGGAGACAATTTTGTTATAAAAAAGTGATTTGTTATTTTAAGTCTTGGCAAACAAGCATACAAGGGGGAAAAAAATGTTCATTTGGAGAGATGGCAATAATTCTCGGCGAGGTGTGCTTCTGCCTCACTTTTGTTTTACAGAAAGGGCCAAGATTTGGCACGAGCTAAAATTCTGTGAAACTAATTTATCAGGCTCAGGCAGCTTCTGCTCATTGCCCTTGAAAATAGACTGCTTTGTCTTTTATACACCTGCGTGTGATATTCCTTCTGTTGCTTAAGTGGGACACAGTTGGAAGAAACACCCAGTAAAGCAAGACAAACGCCCTGTGATCATAACCAGAGATTGGTGGTAATTGACACATGACAAAATAATTTGCACTAAGTTTTGCAAAGCCATGCTATGTCTCCACCAGTGATTGCCTGTGCTGACTTATCATTTATTCCAAGTCTCATTGGAGGCAATTACAGACATTTTAAAATAGGCAGTCAAAATAACAAGTCATTTAGACTGGCAATTATGCATTATATGTAGCTGTCCTTTCTATTAGAGGATGACACTATTGATGCTACAACCTCCCCATGTTAAAAAAAAATGCGGCTGAAAGACTGAAGTGTGACTGTCAGATTCTTCTACTTGGATCACACTCACTGCCTGTCATTTTGCTGTGAACTCAAGTGGCAGCCTGAAGGCGTCCTGGCTTTTCTTTGCCACCTCTTAGCCTCATGGTCAGGGCCTAATTAGGCATTATGAGCAGGCAAAGAACACATTTACAAAGTCATCTCATGTTGGAGATGGTGTTGAGGCCTCAGTGAGGGTTATAGGCTTCAGGGTTCTTGAGCTTCGACCCACTGGAGGTGCAGTTGGCTTGGCAGGCATTTCCTTCAGGGTGATAAAACAGGGATGCTTTGCTGCCAAGCCTGGTGTCCTTCAGAACTTCATATCAATCCATATTTCAGTGGAGCCTGTGAAGACGTAAGGTTTCCTTGTCAAATTTGTATTTGTGGAATGCGGCAGTCTTAACTGCATTTAATGTGGTTGGTTGATTCGCAGAATGGGCTGTCTCCTTAAAAAATGTCAAGTTGTAAAAAGGCTGTATCTTTCGCTGAGAGGCTGAGTTAATAAGGAACAGCTGGGGCCGAGTGATGTCATGCGCCACCTGCATGAAAGGCCGCCCAAAGACTCACACCAAAAGAAAGTGCTCCAGAGAAGTGGGTTTCAGACCTATTATTATTATTTTTGCAATTTTTATTTTGGTGGAGGATAATCTTCCTACTGAAATCATGTGCAAAAACCCCCAGTGTACCAGAGATCTGGGCTGACTGAGTGGATGAAGTTAGAGTGGGAGGCCCAGTACTCATTCATCTTTCCCATCTTAAGCAGCAGTCCTTTAAAGGCCTCCTTGGAGTTTTGGGGAGCAAGGATGCACAATAAGAGTGTTTTGAGTAGTGGGATGAGTAACCCAGAGAACTGACGGGATGATTCATTTGGTTGTTGGAAGGAGATGGTAGTAGTTCTACTTACACTTATTTTCCCTATATCTTTCAAGTTTTTGTTTTTATATGTATGATAATAAATAATACACTGATACATTGGCAATCATAATTTATAAATGAGCATCATATCTTAGAGGAGCATGCTTAATTTATTTTCCAATAGAGACACACCATCAAGAATGTTTGGAGGCTGCTCATTAAGAAGTCATGGAACAAACATATTTATAAACAACAACAGCAACAAAATTCACGGAAGATGGTTCACGGGCACAGTTTTGATGAGTTGTGGACCAAGCATAAGAAAACTGGCCAAGTTGTTTTTGGCAGAATGAGAAACAAAACAGTGTCATCAGGAGTGGGGTAGAATTTTACATTTGGACTTTGGGCCTGCCATTCAGCCCACTACAAAGATATCAGGTCCTAATCCCTGGAACTTATAAATATTACCTTATTTGGAAAAAGAGTCTTTGCAGATGTGATTATGTTTGCATTTTAGGATGGGAGAGAATTCTGGATTATCTGGGTGGTCCCTACTTGCTTCACAAGTGTCCTTATACGAGAGAAGTAGAGGGCGATTTGACACATACAGAGTCAGAGACTGGAGTTACGAAGCCATAAGCCAAGGAATGCTGACAGCCACCAGAACCTGAAAGATGCAAGGGACGGACTCTCTCCTAGAGGCCCTGGAGGTTGGGGCAGGCAGAGGGGAGTGTGGTGCTGCTGATACCTTGATTTTAGCATAATGGTGCTAATTTCAGACTTCTGGCCTCCAGAAATATGAGTGAGCAGATTTTTGTTATTTTAAGTGACCAAGTTTGTGTCATTTATTAGAGCAGCCCTGGGATGTGAATGGGCTTTCCAGGTGGCTCAGTGGTAAAGAATCCACCAGCAATGCAGGAGATGCGTGTTCAATCCCTGGGTCAGGAAGATCCCCTGGAGAAGGAATGGCAACCCACTCCAGTATTCTTGCCTGGAGAATCATGGACAGAGTAGCTTGGAGGGCTACAGTCCATGGTGTCACTAAGTGTCAGACACAACTGAAGCAACTTAGCACACACGCATGCAGGAATTTTTGTAGTTTTATTTAAAATGCATTTTAAAGAAGTTATGTGCAATCTATCCTTTTCTACATATATTTTCATATTCATACTTTTTTTTCACTTACAATTTATCAGTCACTAAACATTCACAGTGATGTGAGACAGACAGAACCCTTTTGGAAACTGAGATACAAAGAGGACAATGGTTTGCCATAGTTGCATAATAGGTAATAGAGTGAGACCTAGACCAGTATCTTTTTTTTTTTTTATTGGAGGCAAATTACTTTACATTAATATATTGGTTGGTTTTGCCATACATTGACACGAATCCGCCCCTGGTGTACATGTGTTCCCCTTCTTGAACCCCCCTCCCACCTCCCTCTTCCCCATATCCTCCCTCCAGGTCATCCCCGTGCACCAGCCTCAAGCATCCTGTATCATGGGTCGAACCTGGACTGGTGATTCATTTCACATATGATAATATACATGCTACAATGTCATTCTCCCAAATCATCCCACCTTCACCCTATCCCTCAAAGTCCCAAAGACTGTTCTATACACCTATGTCTCTTTTGCTGTCTCGTATACAGGGTTAAGGTTACCATCTTTCTAAATTCCAT
Organism: Moschus berezovskii; assembly: GCF_049115385.1. NCBI lineage: Eukaryota > Metazoa > Chordata > Mammalia > Artiodactyla > Moschidae > Moschus > Moschus berezovskii. The sequence continues at coordinate 1,333,713 of NC_142489.1, forward strand.
ATATATGCGTTAGTATACTGTATTGGTATTTTTCTTTCAGGCTGACTTCACTCTGGATAATAGGCTCCAATTTCATCCACCTCATTAGAACTGATTCAAATGCATTCTTCTTGATGGCTGAAAATTACTCCATTGTGTATATGTACCAAAACTTTCTTATCCATTCATCTGCAGATGGACATCTAGGTTGCTTCCATGTCCTGGCTATTATAAACAGTGCTGCAATGAACATTGGAGTACATGTGTCTCTTTCAATTCTGGTTTCCTTGGTGTGTACGCCCAGGAGTGCGATTGCTCGATCATATGGCAGTTCTATTTCCAGTTTTTTGAGGAATCTCCACACTGTTCTCCATAGTGGCAGTACTAGTTTGCATTCCCACCAACAGTGTAAGAGGGTTCCCTTCTCTCTACACCCTCTCCAGCATTTATTGCATGTAGACTTTTGGATAGCAGCCATTCTGACTGGTGTGAAATGGTATCTCATTGTGGTTTTGATTTGCATTTCTCTGATTATGAGGAATGTTGAGCATTTTTTCATGTGTTTGTTAGCCATCTGTATGTCTTCTTTGGAGAAATGTCTGTTTAGTTCTTTGGCCCATTTTTTGATTGGGTCGTTTATTTTTCTGGAATTGAGCTGCAGGAGCTACTTGTATATTTTGGATCATATTCATACTTTTTAAATAAAGCTAACAGCCATGTTAATCACCACCTTCACAGAGAAAACATTTGCCACATCCTAGAAACCCCTCAAATGTCCATTCCCACTAGTAACCCCATACCTCCCTTCATCAGATGTAACTGTCACACTGCTTTTTCAGAGGAGTGACTTTCTTGATTTCCTTTGTGGTTTTTATCATCTGTGTATGCTACTCCTGAACAATATAGTTTTGCCCAGTTTGGAACTTTATTTTGATGAAATCATACTGTATGCATTTTTGTGTCTTACTTTTACTACTCAACATTGCATTTGTTAGACTCATTCATGTTCTTGTATGTAGCTCTGATTTGTGGCTTTTCACTGATGTGTAACATTCCATTGTATGACTATACCACAATTTATTTATCCATTTTACTCTTGATGGACAGTTATTTCTAGTTTGGGGAAATTATGAATAATGTACATTCTTCTGTATATACCTTGATGTAAAACAGCACACATTTTTCCATGTCACTAGATAATATCAAACTATTTTCCAAAGCAGTCAAACCAATTTATACTGATACCAGCAGTATGCAGTAGTTTTTGTTCCTGCACATCCTTGAAACACTTGGTATTATAGGGCTTAATATTTTTTGCTGAACTCATGTGATATGCTATTATGCCTTTAATTTGCATTTTATTGAATTACTAATGACTTTAATCATATTTTCATCTATACATATTAAAGAATATATGTATGTGTACATGTAAAAATGTATACACATACCAATGCATTCTATGGCCATTTCAGTTCTTCTTTTTAAAAGTTTAAGCCCATTTTACTATTGGTTTGTTTTTCTTTTCCTCATTGATTTGTGAGAGTTCCTTTTATGTGTGTTACAAAAATATTTTCTCCCATTTTTTAGCTTGCCTTTTTACTGTTTTAATTATATCTTTGATGAACAAGTTCTTAATTACAGAAATTTTAGAAATAAAGAAAAAATAGCTCATAATTTTACCACCCAAAGATGGCCATTGTTAGCATGTCTTTTTTCTCCCCAGCTTTACTGAGGTTTAATTGACAAATAAAATTGTATATACTTAAAGGGTACAATGTGATGATTTGATATGTGTATATGTTGTGAAATGATTACTACAATCAAGTTAATTACCCCTGCTGTCACCTCACATAGTTACCTTTTTTTTTTTTTTTTTGATGAGAATGACTAAGATCTACTCTCTTAACAAATTTCAGGTATCGCATACAGTATTTTAACTTTAGTTACCATGCTATATATTATATTTCCAGAACTTATTCATCTTGTAACTGAAAGTTTGTACACAGCCCAGTCCCTGGCAACCACCATTCTACTCTGTTTCGATGAGTTTGACTCTTTCTTTTTAGATTTGACTTGGGAGTGAGATCCTGCAGTATCTGTCTTTTTATGTCTGGCTTATTTCACTTCGCAAGCATAATGCCCTCTGGGTTCATCCATGGTGTTTCAAATGGCAGGATTTCTGTCTTTTTAGGGTTCTACCCTGGTGGCTCAGACCATAAAGAGTCTGTCTGCAATATGGGAGACCTGGGTTCGATCCCTGGGTCAGGAAGATCCCCTGGAGAAGGAAATGGCAACTTACTTCAGTATTCTTGCCTGGAGAATCCTATGGATGGAGGAACTTGGCAGGCTACTGTCCATGAGGTTGCAGAGAGTCAAACATGACTGAGCAACTCACACTTTCACTTTAATATATAATATTGCATTTTCTTTATCCACTTATCTGTTGATGGACACTTAGGTTATTTTCATATCTTGGCTATTGTAAATTAGGTTAGCATATCTTTTGATCATTTTAATGGCATATATATGCAGCATGACATTTCCTTTGTGAAAGAGAGATCACAGTTATACATATTTATACAAATATTTAGTGACACAGAGATGAACACACATTCTCTGCTTCCAGGGAGCTTGTAACTTATTGAGTCAGAAATAGGCACGTTTATGAATATGTGCATTAAAGTGTTATAATGCTAGAAGGGTACACGAGGTATGATAGAAGCCAAGGAATGAGTGGTTACTTTTCCCTGAGTGGACTAGAAGAGGCATGAGAAAGCAGATGCCATGAGCTTTCTGGTAACAAAAAGGGAAGAAAGGCAACAGAGACGTGCTATGATTTGTGCTGGTAGGAAAATTGCAAATCGTTAAATGTAGCTAGAATGTGGGAGAAGGAACTCTTGCCTGGAAAATTTTCCAGTACTCTTGCCTGGAAAATTCCATGGATGGGGGAGCCTGGTAGGCTACAGTCCATGGGGTTGCAAAGAGTCGGACATGACTGAATGATTTCACTTCCTTTCTTTCTTTCTATAGTTTCTTTTGGAGAAGGAAATGGCAACCCACTCCAGTGTTCTTGCCTAAGAATCCCATGGACAGAGGGGCCTGGTGGGCTACAGTTGATGGGGTTGCAAAGAGTCGGACACGACTAAGCAACTAACACACACTTGCACAGCTAGAATGTGAGTTGGGGGAAGAGGGAAGGAAGGTGAGACAGGAGAGAAGAGAGATGAAGGTGAGATCCTGACAGTTGCATGTTGGCCTCTCCCTAAACTGCTGTTTCTGCTTTTCACCAGTCACTTCTGTCTTGATAGTGTAGCCTTGTAACAATACCACCAGGCCAGGCAGATGGAAATCTTTGGAAAGTACAACAGTTTGACAACTTTTTCTTTTCATTATAGGCTAATGAGTTATTTTGTTCCCTTAATACTTTGCTGAAAAATCTTCCCCCAGTTAGCTTAAGGCTTTCACCAAGAAGTTACAGGACTTCTTGAGCGATGTGGATCCTAATGAGCCAGTGGACAAAGATGTGGAGGAGGTCAGGTGGGGTCATATTCCAGAGGGCTAGGTTAAAAGCAGGATGTAGAGGCATATACATCTGAATTTGAATCTTAGCTGTGTCACTTCCAAGCTTTGTGACTGTGGACAAGTCACTTAACCTCTCTGATTCTCAACATCTTCTTATCTTGATAGGGAATGATAATATCTTCCTATATGTAGGGTTATTGTGACAATTCCATACAGTAATTTAGACAAATAACCTAGGAGAATGTCTGCTCTCAGTGCTTTATACCTTATAGCTGCTCTGCTACTATTGCTTTACCCTCACTCCCCCTCTTCTGCACCCCCACCACAAAACCATAGAAGTTAATCTCTTCTGGGACTTACTAGCTCAGTTTGATCACTCAGTTGTGTCCGACTCTTTGCGACCCCATGGACTGCAGCATGCCAGGCTTCCCTGTCCATCACCAACTCCTGGAGCTTACTCAAAGTCATGTCCATTGAGTTGGTGATGCCACCCAACCATCTCATCCTCTGTTGTACCCTTCTCCTCCTGCCTTCAGTCTTTCCCAGCATCAGGGTCTTTTCCAATGAGTCAGTTCTTCACATCAGGTGGCCAAAGTGTCGGAGTTTCAGCTTCAGCATCAGTCCTTCCAAGGAACTAAACTGAAATGGGGCATGGTTGGTTTTTTTTTTTTTCCTCCTTTATGATTATCTTTAAACTAAATTTTTGTTTGTATCAATGTTATAGATGCACATATTTTGAAAACCAAAAAAAAACCCTAAAATGTTTATAATAAATATAAAGCATTTGCCTAGCTTGACACTTTCTCTTCTCATAGATCTGCTACTTACAGACCTATATTCTCACCAACACTTAGATTTCTTTTTTCTCTCTCTTTCTTTCTTCTTCCTCCTCTTCCTCTTTGTTAATCTCCTCCCCTCCTTTTTTTTTTTATTATAGCTGTCCTAAAGGAGATCAGTCCTGGGTGTTCATTGGAGGGACTGATGTTGAAGCTGAAACTCCAATACTTTGGCCACCTGATGCAAAGAGCTGATTCATTTGAAAAGACCTTGATGCTGGGAAAGATTGAGGGCGGGAGGAGAAGGGGACGACAGAGAATGAGATGGTTGTATGGCATTACTGACTCAATGGACATGAATTTGGGTAAACTCCAGGAGCTGGTGATGGACAGGGAGGCCTGGTGTGCTGCAGTTCATGGGGTTACAAAGAGTCGGACATGACTGAGAGACTGAACTGAACTGAATGGAGGTAAAGTAGTTCATTGTTTTGATTTTGATTTGATTTTCCTTACTAATGATGTTGAAGATCTTTTCATGTACTTATTGGCCATTTATATATGTTCTTTGGAGAAATGTCTATTCAGAATCTATGCCCATTAAAAAATTTTTGCTGTCTTGTTATTGTAAAGAGTTCTTCCTATAGACAGGGTCAAGCCTCTTATTAAATATATGGTTTGCAAATATTTCCTCCCATTTTATGTGTTATCTTTTTACTTTCTTGATGACATCCTTTTAAACATGATTTGATGTAGTCCAATTCATTATTGATAGTGCTTTTTGTCATCATAAGTTCTTTCCTACACTGAGATCATGAGGATATTTTTCTGTATTATTTTCTAAAATCTTTAACTTTTACACTTAAGTTTTTGAGTCACCCGGAATTGATTTTTGCATATGTGAGCTCAAGGTCCAAATTCATTTTTTTTTTTTGCTGTATAGATATTCACATGCCTCAGTACCCTTGAGATTTTGTTTTGCACTTCTTTGATAATTAGTGATAATGAAAACTCTGCATGCAGTGTTCTCTCTTGTATATCAAGTGTACTTATGTGTGTGGGTCTATTTTTCTATACTCTGTTGCTTTGGTCTCTTTGTCTTGATTACTATAACTTTATAGTTTGATATCTAGGAGGTGAGGTCCTTCCACCCCGTACTTGTTGAGGTGTGTCTAGAGCTCTCTTTGTGCTTAGCATTTCCGTATACATTATAGAGTCAGCCTGTGAAATTCAGTGAAAAATATCTGTTGGGAATTTGATTAGGATTGCATTGAATATGTAGATCAAATTCAATTTAAAATACTATTCCGCACCATAAATGTAGTATCTTTCAATTTATAAAGTTCTTTAAAGTCTTTCCATAATGTTTATATTTTTCCCCATAGCATATTTTCCCCCATGTTTATATTTTCCCCATAATGTTTATATTTTTCCCCATATTTTTCTTACATATCTTTTGATAGATTTATTCTAAGGTGTTTAATATTTTTTCATGTTGTCGTAAGTGGTATCATTTCAGAATTTGAATGAAATGCTTGTTGTGGCATATAGAAACTCAGTTTACTTTCTATATCATATACTTTTGGCATGTTAATTTTTATATCCAACAACTTTTCTAAATTATTTTATTCTAAAAATATGAATAATTTTGCTTTTGACATAATCATGTCATTTGCTAACAATAACAGTTCCCCCCATCTTTATTCCTTTTAATTATTTTTCTTGCCTTAATATGCCAACTAGTGTACTCAGCAAAATGTAATCTGGTAATACAGAAAATTACATTCAGTTCAGTTCAGTCAGTTGTGTCCGACTCTTTGCGACCCCATGAACCGCAGCAGGCCAGGCCTCCCTGTCCATCACCGACTCCTGGAGTCCACCCAAACCCATGTCCATTGTGTTGGTGATGCCATCCAACCATCTCATCCTCTGTCGTCCCCTTTTCCTCCCACCATCAATCTTTCCTAGCATCAGGGTCTTTTCAAATGAGTCAGCTCTTTGTATCAGGTGGCCAAAGTATTGGAGTTTCAGCTTCAGCATCAGTCCTTCCAATGAACACCCAGGATTGATCTCCTTTAGGATGGACTGGTTGGATCTCCTTGCGGTCCAAGGGACTCTCAAGAGTCTTCTCCAACACCACAGTTCAAAAGCATCCATTCTTCAGTGCTCAGCTTTCTTTATAGTCCAGCTCTCACATCCATGCATGACTACTGGAAAAACCATAACCTTGATTAGATGGACCTTTGCTGGCAAAGAAATGTCTCTGCTTTTTAATATGCTATCTAGGTTGGTCATAACTTTCCTTCCAAGGAGTAAGCATCTTTTAATTTCATGGCTGCAAATTACATTAGTTACTTTTTTAATATTAAACTTTTCCAGCATTCCAGGAATAAACTCAGTTTGGTCATGTTGTATTGTTTCTTTCATATTCTGCTGGATTCACTTTGATATATTTTCTTTGGGATGTTTGCATGAGTTCCTGAGTTTGAAATTGTCCTGAGGTTTTTTTCTCATATTTTTTTTCACAGAATTATCCTAGGCTGATAAAATTAGTCAGAGTAGTGCTCTTTTATTCCCTTTTCTCTGGAAGAATTTGTGTGAAATTGGAATATTTCTTCTTTGAATATTTTATAGAATTCACCAATGAGGAGAACTGGGCCTTGGGTTTTCTTTGTAAGAAGAGTTTGACTGCAGACTCAGGTTCTTTAATTATTATAGGACTTCAGATTTTATTAAGTCAGTTTTGAGACGACATTTTTTCCTAGGAAGTTACCTATTTATTTCAAAAATTCTTAATACCTTTTTATTGTCTTTTTAAAAATGTCTGCTGTCATGATCATTGTTTCATATGTGACTTTGGATATTTGTGTCTTATCTCTTTTTACTTTGTAAGCCTCCTTCAGTTCAGTTCAGTTCAGTCGCTCAGTCGTGTCCGACTCTTTGCGACCCCATGAATCACAGCACGCCAGGCCTCCCTGTCCATCACCAACTCCTGGAGTTCACTGAAACTCATGTCCATCGAGTCAGTGGTTTATCAATTTTATTAGCCTTTTGAAAAATCAACTTTTGGATTTAGTATTTATATTGCATATTTGTTTTCTATTTCTTTAATTTCTCCTCTTTTTTATTTCCTCCATACACTTCTTTATTTGGTTATATTTTGCTGTTCTTTCCCCTAACTTCTTGATATGGATGGTTGGTTCATTCATTTTCAATCCTGCCTCTTTTCTAATATAAATGTTTAAGATTTATAAGTCTTTTTTTCCTAAGTGTCATTTGACTTTGTTGGTAATGTTTTATGTAATCAATGTTCAATTATATTAGTCCTCATATTTACCACTTAGTTTTGATTTTCATTCTTTAATTATATACCTTCCATTTAGAATTATTTTATTTTTGCCTGAAATATTTCTTTTTGTTTCCTGATTGGGTAGTTATTTCTTTCTTCACTTTGAAAATATCATTCCACTGTATTCTGGCTTCAGTTGTTGAAGATAACTCTTGATCTAACTGCTGTCCTTTAAAGCATACTGCCATCCTTTCTTCTTGTTGCTTAATTTGTTTTCTCTTTGCTTTGATCTTCTACCATTTCATCCTAATAGGTCTAGGAATAGACTTCTTTTTATTTATCCTATTTGAGATTTCCTGGGCACTTGATTCTGTCATCCGTTTTGGAAAATGATCAGTTAATGTTTCTTCACATATTGCCTCTGCTCCATTCTCTCTCCTCTCTTTCTTGGATCTTATATGTTTTAAACCTTCTCACTGTGTATTCCATACCCGTTGCACTCTTTATTTTTCATTCTTTTCTCTTTGTGCTTCATTCTCTCTTTTTTAAAATTAGTTTTTATTGGAGTATAGTTGCTTTACAATGTTGTCAGTTTCTATTGTACAGCAAAGTAAATCAGCTATATGGATATATATATCCCCCCTTTTTTTTGATTTCCTTCCCATTTGGGTCACCACAAAGCACTGAGCAGAATTCCCTGTGATATACAGTATGTTCTCATTAATTGTGTATTTTACATGTGTGAAAGTTGTTCAGTCATGTCTAACTCTTTCCGACCCCATGGACTGTAGCCCACCAGGCTCCTCTGTCCATGGGATTCTCCAGGCAAGAATACTGGAGTGGGTTGTAATTGTCCTTCATTCTCTCTCTCTCTCTTTTTTTGGCCTATCTTTCAGTTCACATTTTTTCTTCTGTCTAATCTGCTGCCCAGTACATCCATTGAATTTTTAATTTCAGAATCATATTTTTTTTGTTTTTAAAAGTTCTTTTTTAACCTACTCTATCACTTTTAAGCATCCTGTTCCTTGCAGATATTTTCAAGTTCATTCTTTATTTCTTTGAATGTTGCTGTTTTAATTATCTGTTTCTGATAATTACAGCATCTGAAGTCTGTGCATATCTGTTTCTCATTGGTTGCTAATGGGTTTCTGACCTCACAAAATTATGTGTGAGATTCTTTGAAGCCTAGGATGGTGTGCCATCCTCCGCAGGTACGTTGGTTTTAATTCTGATAGGTGCTCAGACTCTATCAATCAGAGCTGATATAAAACCAAGTTCTTTGCTCAAATGGTGCAAATCCATTTGAGTACTTGTCCGTGGCAAAATGTCTCATGGATTATTTTCTTACTTATTCTTTTCTCTGCCATGGAAGACTTCTCTTTACTCTAGTGGCCTTGGGAACCAGGGGTTGATATTGGATCAGAGTGTGTAACTCTTTATTTTACAACGTAGTATGTGGAGCCTCTCCTGTAAAATTTCTCATGTTTGGATGCCCTTGGCCTTGTTTTCTGTCCACTCTGAAATAAATGTGTAGTTTTACATGGGGAAATGCACTCTGGGCAACAATGGCTTTCACCCAGAATTTAGTCTTTGAGAAATTTGATGATGATTTAAGAAGATTAAAAATAAATTTATCCAGCTCCTGCCCCCCCCTGTTTTCAAAAGGTAGTTTTATCTGAATTAACTTGCAAATCATGGCTAGAAATAAGAAGTCATACTTTGTATTTATAGTCTCTTTGAGTACAGAGTATTAGTGAAATACTAATTAAGAAGAAATTTAAAAAATACTCTAAAAAATATATATTTAATTTCTAAGACATTGTTATACACAATTCTTCAAGCCTTAGTGGATTTGATTAAATTCGTCTCAGTTCTCTTCTCCTTGTGTTCAAAGAAACTTTTGCCCACCTGGCATGTTAACTTCCACTGAGAGGTATGAACACACCCTCTGCCTGCTTCTAGGATTTTACTATTTTTACCTTAATGCAAATTAATTTATTCTATTGCATGGTGGTACTTCAGGAAGCAGCAATCCTGCTTTCAGGAGATGGTGTATAAGCCAGGTGAATGTCTGAAGGATTGGAGATGAGAAAGTAGTGGTCCTTGGGCTCTTCTAGCAGTTTTAGCAATAATGACATCTGATGAAAGGGTAGATGTGGAGAATAAGGTTTGGGGAGATTAGATGATTGATTTGGGGAGCGGGTGAATGTGAACTAATATTCACTTACACGCCATGCCAGTGCTAGAGACTTTGCTGCTGCTGAGTCACTTCAGTCGTGTCCGACTCTGTGTGACCCCATAGACGGAAGCCCACCAGGCTCCCCCGTCCCTGGGATTCTCCAGGCAAGAACACTGGAGTGGGTTGCCATTTCCTTCTCCGCTAGAGACTTTAGATAGAGCTAAATGAATGAAGTGCTAGAGGGAAAGCATACTGAAGCCATCAATCTTAAACTATGTAATAATTATGTCTTGTAGGTGTTAGCTCAGCTGCTTACATGCTTGGTCCTAAACCATTTCCAACAACTAAAGGGCAAGGGGAAGTCAAATGTAAAATGACCACTTTTGACTCTTGGTGATAATAATCATGTCTCTATTCATAAGTGGAGTGAACAAGAACTCAAGGAATGACCTCTATTAAAGACACCCCTGGAACTGCTAATAAATAGCAGAATGTGTTATTTGAAGTTCCTGTTTGGAGGCCAATGCATACCTCTGTGACGACTTGGCAAAATTATTAAAGTGCCAGAAATGAGCAGTGGGAAAACTAGGATCATCCTCACATTGGATAATCATCTTCCAAGCTGTTGTTGGTTTATAGCATTCATTTCTAAGATGGTAACAGTGTGAGCTGTAGTCCACAGAGTTTTTACTCCCTGAAACCTCTGTGATGGGAAATACTAGATCTGCAGATGTAGCTTTGTGAAATCCTTGGTTCTGGTGGCAGACAGGGTTTGCACCTTACAGTCTGAATGGACGAAACAGCAAATGCAGAATTAAATGTTAGTTCAACTTGTGTCTCAGAAATTATTGTAGCTTTTAAAGGCCACAGTCTTCAGCTGTTACAGCACTGATTGGAGGTAAAGAGCTGGCTCTCAGGAGCATACTCGCTGAGAAGAATAGAACTGTGTGGCCTTGCCTCTTTAAAAATTCTATTGCTAAACCCTAGACTACCATGCCTCCTGCTATTTTTGTCCATTGGCAGTTTCCCCTGGAAATGTTATCATCTAATTCTCCCCCAGCCTTTACTCAACCATGTGCTGAACTGCTAAATGTTGCTTCAGCTAATGCCACCATTCAACACAGAGCAATCTACACAGTCTCTAGAAACTGGAGGAAACAACTCTCCTTTGACCTTTGAGGCAAATAGCTCTCACAGTGATTTTGCTTATACCAGTTTTAAGTAAAGCCAGAAATTACACAGTAAACTTTTAGAAACTTATTTTTTTAAAAGTATTTATTTATTTATTTTTGGCTCTGCTGGGTCTTCGTTGCTGTGTGGGCTTTTCTCTAGTTGCGGCGAGTGGGGACTACTCTCCAGTTGCAGTGTGAGGGTTTCTCATTGCAGTGGCTTCTCTTGTTGCAGGAGCACAGGCTCTAGGGCACGTGGGCTCAGTAGTTGTGACGCAAAGGCTTAGTTGCCCCACAGCACGTGGAATCTTCCCAGACCAGGGATCAAACCTGTGTCCCCTGTACTGGCAGGAGGTATTCTTAACCACTGCACCACCAGGGAAATCCCTAAGGAACTTATTGATGGCATATGTTTTGTCTTGACAGATCTGGCTGCTCTTCAACTATCTATAATGCTATGACTCCTCAGATTTGTTCCTGAATCTTTCACCTTACCAGGGATAATGCTAGGGTCTTCATATACATCTGGTTTAATGGTACCACACCCTATGAAGGAAGCATTATTCTTTACATTTCATGGGAGGAGCCATTGGAGAGATTTTTTAATGGTAGTAGTGAGCTTCTAACCACTGCTTCAAGGCCTATGCATTTCCAACTACCTTACAGTTCTTGCTGTTCATCTGAAAGAATTTGTTTCCAAGGAATATTGCAAGCTGAGAGCGGTACTGAAATAATTGACTCTCTTGGGAGTTTCCTTATGGTGGATTTACTTTTGCAGTTTATATTTAGGAAATTGGAAAATAAGCATATATTCTGTTTTAGGGTTTCCTTGTTTCCTCTGAGAAGGATAAAAATTAAGCCAAGCTTGTGTATATCATTGGTCGTTCAAGGGCAGAAGTGAAGACATGATAGAAAATAGCTGTAGAATTATTAAAGAGGATTATTATTAGATTGTTGCTTGGAGATTCGTTTCATTTTTTGAACAAATAATTATTAAGTACCTGTTATATATCAGGCATTGTTCTAGCACTGGGAATACCAGGGTGAGCAAAGCATAAGAAACTCTCTGCCTACTGTAATAGTAGGGAAGTAGACCATACACAAAGAAGTAAAGATACATGACATATTAGACGGTGATAAATGAGGATGCACCAGCTTTTAGCTTGTGCTCCACTGCTTATCCCAAAATGGCTTTGTCTTTGAGCTTTAGAAGTGCAAATAGCGAAATACTTACTTCAGTGTAATTTCTGACACTTCCGAGCTTGCTGATCATGTGATCATATAGATTGCCATTAAATAGATGAATACATCAGTAAGATAAAAAGGTACATCGTTTGGATTTATTAGTAATGTATAGCATTCTATTTAATTTATTTTTTTTGGGGGGGGACTTGATTTATTCATCTTGAAAATAAAAAACAGTAATTACATGATTTCAAAAGATCCTTCAGAATTTGAAAATATTAGGTTCTGTAAATCTACTTCAACACATCAAAAACAATTCTTAGAATATCTCTGGCATTTTTTCCCCTTGTGGGATTTGGTATAATTTCTTTTAAGTGGTAGAAATCTCATTAAAGTTAACATTTTCTACAAGGTCATACAAAATATTCTTAATGATGCAAAAAGTCTCACTGTCCATTTGTGGTGTGTAAGAAACCTATATCGTCATTCATTTTATGAAATCCATGCTAAAGGAACCCTTCTTGGTTGTATATTATCACAGCACTCTTGTATTAACCCATTTTTCTCAATTCCCCCTGGTGTACTGCCATCTTGATTTCTCAGTGGTAGGGTCCATTTGAGACTCTTCAAGCTGACTGGGTATAAATGCTTCCACGAACATCTGTTTCTCTGTATAGGCCCCATAGATAATCCAGCTTCAGAATTCATATTTTTGCTATACAAAATACAGACTATCACAAAGATTTCCTTTATGGTTAAGGATAAAATTCCATGTCTCAGTCTTCAAAATGGCATACCTCAAATAAAACAAATGTGTTTGCTCAGAACCATCCTTAACCAAATTTAATTTTAATCTTATAAGTTACCAGGACAGTTGGGCTCTCGTTGCATGGGCCCCGCAGTACTTTCAGCCCCGGGGCCAGCTAGAGTCGCGTGTGGGGCCGCAGTGGGAAAGCTGGCCCCTATAATTTCTACTTGAGTTACCATATCTGATGTCAACTTTTCATCTCTCATCGAATATAGACTCTTCTTATATTGGATTACATTAGTTTGCTGGGGCTGTCATCAAACAGAGTAACATACTGGGTGGCGTAAACAGAAATGTATTCTCTCACAGAAGTCAGAAATCAGGGTGTCTGCAGGGTTGGCTCCTTCTGGGAGCTATGAGAGAGAATCTGTTCTGTGCTCCTCACCTTACACTGCTAACATCAGGCAGTTCTTGGTTTGTAGATGGTAGTTTTCCTGTGCTTTCACATTGTGTTCTCTAAGTGCCTTTCTCTGTGTCCAGGTTTCCCCTTTTAATAATGATACCAGTTATATTGTATTAGAGCCCACTCTAATGACCTTATCTTAACTTGATCATCTGTCAAGACCCTTTTTCTGAACAAGCTCACATTTAGGACCATAACATCTTTCTTGGGGCACAATACAACCCATAGCAGATATATTGAAATGTTTAAATATCATCAGTTGAAATATAAATGTGTATTTGGTACTGTAAGACTAAAATGCTATAATAATTACTTATAAATGTAAAAATTTTAATTATTGTACAGACCAATTATTAAGAACTCTCTAACAGTTACATAGGGATAGTGATAGATAATATGAATAATAAGAGTATGCCAGCCAGATTTAGAGAGATCATTGAATACATTTTGGAACAACAGAATTTATAATCATGTAAATAAAAGTACAAGCAAAATAATAGAGGCTAAATTATACCATCATTCTTCCCTGGTGGCTCAGTGGTAAAGAACTGGCCTGCCAATGCAGCAGACATCCGTTCAGTCCCTGGGTGGCGGAAGATCCCCTGGAGATAGAAGTGGCAACCCATTTCAGTATTCTTGCCTGGTAAATCCCATGGATAGAGGAACCTAGTGAACTACTATCCATAGGGTCTCAACTCAGTGACTAAACAACAACAAAAAACTATACCATCATAATTTGTATTGAGGTGCTTAACACTCATAACACTAAACAAAATAATCTATAAGAATGGTATAGGTTGCTCTGGCCTTGTGGCTTCCTCGTGGGCAAGATGCTTTGAAGGGATAGATTTTTATTTGTGCTGTATATTTCAAGAAGAATAATCTTGTTTAGTACTATAAAGTTCATATGCTATTTGTGGTGGATTGGATCACTGGTCTCTGTCCTTCAATCTCTTTGTCATGGCCTCATGGAAGACAGGAGACTTCTTCCCTCTCCTCTGACTTTGGGTTTCTTCTTGTGACTTGTGTAGGTGGGTGGGATGTTAGTGGATATGATACAGACAAAGATTTGAAATGTGCTTAGGTATTTAGTTTTGCCTTTCACCATGAGAATAATAGACTTTGGATTGCTTCTTGTCTAAGACAGAGGAGAGCTGTGTGAAACAGATGTAGACCTAACTCATACCTTCTAATCACAACTGAACATAGCCTTTATCAGTAAAAACCCATCTATCTCATAGATGCACGAGCAAGAAATAAATACTTATTGTTGAAAGCCATGGAGATTTGTGTAGATGCTTGTTATGTACCATTAATATTGGCAGTGGCTAACTGATACGTTATCATTGTAGAATTACTTGTCTTAGCGATTTTATTTCTCGCTGGAATAATTCAAACTGAAGTCTTACCAGTTGTACCTACCTAGGATTGAATTTCTCAACCACTTGGCATTATCACTTACTCGTCACCAAGGCCATCATGTGCTTGTGCTCAGTTGTGTCCAACTCTGCGACCCCATGACTGTAGCCTGCCAGGCTTCTTTGTCCATGAGATTTTCTAGTCAAGAATGCTGGAGTGGGTTGCCATGCCCTCCTCCAGGGGATCTTCTCAACCCAGGGATCAAACCCATGTCTCTTATGTCTCTTGCATTGGCAGGCAGGTTCTTTACCACTAGCGCCACCTGGGAAGCCCTTAGTGAGAAAAACTTATTTTTTGGGGGAAAAAGATACTTGTTACTTTATGAAACAACACTATGACAATTTTTATTCTGGCCTTTAATACTTTTTCAAAATGTATCTTTTTAATAGAGGTTTCACTTTTTCAGAGAATGATCAGCAGCAGCTGTACATGAAAAGGTACTTTTTCAAAAGATTGCTCAAATACACTTAGGAGTTGTTCACAGTGTGGTGGATCCACTGCTTTTTAGACTTCAGTAGCTTTTTTTTTTGCTTTTCAAGAGCTCATCTTGATTACTTAAGGGTTATGGTTCTCCATTTTTTCTTTGCAAGAAACCGTTTCTGAGTACAGTGTAAAATAAAAGAAGAAATGTGTTTTATTTCTTGTGATACTTTCATATGGACTTGAACAACACATTTTAGTCTTGGTAAAAGAAGAAGAAATGTTTTGTTAATCTATTTCAAATTCACAAGGCGTTGTGTTATGAAATGTTCAGTCTTTCAAGTGACAGAAGAGCTGTATCTGTTTCTGGCAGGGCATTGATAAATGATTCACATACATGGGGCTTTTTGTTTTCAAACTCATTCTGTATAGATGATAATTTTCCAATGTATCATGTAGAGATGATGAATTATACAGTTGTGGAAATACTCCTGGAATGGTGTTCTGAGAAGAGTAGACCTAGTCAAGTGATTTTCTATATCAATTTTTGAAAAGCAAGACATAAAAAAACTGAGGGAATAATTTATTTAAATGTGTAGCTTTTAAAATAAAAATTAAAAACAGAATCCCTTGATTAGAAATATGAGTTGAAGTAGTAGTAGTAATAGTATTGTTATGTTGGAGGCCTGATCCTCAGTACCTCAAAATATGACCCTGTTTGGAAATAAGATTGTTGCAGATATAATTAGTTAAGATGAGATCATACTGGTGTAGGTGGGTCCTTAATCCAGTGTGACAGGTGTCTTTAAAGAAGACAGTGTGAGGACACACAGGAAGATTACTGTCTGTTGATGGTGGCAGAAATTGGAGTTATATAACTGCAAATCAAGAAATGCCAAGGATTGCTTTTAACACCAGCAAAGAGAAAGCATGGTCTTGGTGACACCTTGATTTTGGACTTCTAGCTCCCAGAACTATGAGACAATGTATTTCTGTTTTTTTAAGCCACTCATTTTGTTGTAATTTGTTAAGGAAGCTCTAAGAAACTAATCTAATCAGTAATTAGAATTTGACAATAATCACCCTTTTCGATACATGTCATAGTATAAGCACATAAATTAAAAATGATATAAAGTTGGGCTTCCCAGGTGGCTCAGATGGTTAAAAGTCTGCCTGCAGTGCAGGAGACCTGGGTTCAATCCCTGAGTCGGGAAGATCCCCTGATAAGGGAATATAAAATTAGAAAAATAAAAGCATCAAAATCATATTTAGATAATACTTCAAAATAATCTTTCTCTTTATACAAATAATGTAGCTATGGGAGGAATTACAGGTAAGTAAAGCAAAAAGAAAAAAACAACAAGGAAAGAAAGGAATGAGAGCTCACCACATGTTCTAAACCCAGGAACAATCATTGTCAAATGTTTTGTTATAGCCTGCCAATATATCTATGTAAAATAGATACTTTCTCTCAAATAGGAGTATATTATACTCACTGGCTTTGTGAACAGTTCTTATTTTTAGCAATACATGTTAAACATATTATTTTTTTAGTTTTGTAAAGTTTTTTGGCCTACTCTAACCTGAAAGCACATAAGGAACAGGACCCTAGGAAATATGGTTCCAAACTTAACCATGGTAACAACAGAACAATCATATGGTTATAGTTTTTACATCTTTAGCTTTGTAAACATGCCCTTCTTTTTTAACTCAGAAAAAAGTGTTTATGCTTCTAATTCTGTATCTTTAAGAACTTTATAAAGTGCTTCATAGCCATCATCTCATTTGATAATGAAGGAGTTTGTATGACAATATCTAGAAAATAGTGGTGCATAGCCTGTTTACTATAAGCTGGGGAATCAAATTTTCGGGAAGAAATAAATACTGGTTTACCTGTTGGGTTAAACGGAGGGGTAGGAGGAAGAAATATACCTCTGTTTTCTGTAACCTACTCTCCACTTTGTCCACTGATGGGAAGCCCAATTCAGTGGAAAATAGACAACTGAAAATAAAAGCAGTGCTCAGTTCAGTTGTTCAGTTGTGTCCGACTCTTTGCGACCCCATGAATCGCAGCACGCCAGGCCTCCCTGTCCATCACCAACTCCCAGAGTTCACCCAAACTCATGTCCATTGAGTTGGTGATGCCATCCAGCCATCTCATCCTCTGTCATCCCCTTCTCCTCCTGCCACCAATCCCTCCCATCATCAGGGTCTTTGCCAATGCGTCAACTCTTCGCACGAGGTGGCCAAAGTATTGGAGCTTCAGCATCAGTCCTTCCAATGAACACCCAAGACTGATCTCCTTTAGGAAGGACTGGTTGGATCTCCTCGCAGTCCAAGGGACTCTCAAGTCTTCTCCAACACCACAGTTCAAAAGCATCAGTTCTTCGGCACTCAGCTTTCTTCACAGTCCAACTCTCACACCCATACATGACCACTGGAAAAACCATAACCTTGACTAGACGGACCTTTGTTGGCAAAGTAATGTCTCTGCTTTTTAATATGCTATCTAGGTTGGTCATAACTTTCCTTCCAAGGAGTAAGCATCTTTTAATTTCATGGCTGCAATCACCATCTGCAGTGATTTTGGAGCCCAAAAAGATGAAGTCATCCATTGTTTCCACTGTTTCCCCATCTATTTGCCATGAAGTGATGGGACTGGATGCCATGATCTTAGTTTTCTGAATATTGAGCTTTAAGCCAACTTTTTCATTCTCTTTCTCACTTTCATCAAGAGGCTCTTTAGTTCTTCTTCACTTTCTGCCATAAGGGTGGTGTCATCTGCATATCTGAGGTTATTGATATTTCTCCCGGCGATCTTGATTCCAGCTTGTGCTTCATCCAGCCCAGCATTTCTCATGATGTATTCTGCTGCTGCTACTGCTGCTGCTGCTGCTAAGTCACTTCAGTCGTATCCGACTCTGTGTGACCGCATAGATGGAAGCCCACCAGGCTCCCCCGTCCCTGGGATTCTCCAGGCAAGAACACTGGAGTGGGTTGCCATTTCCTTCTCCAATGTGTGAAAGTGAAAAGTGAAAGTAAAGTTGCTCAGTCGTGTCCAACTCTTAGCGACCCCACAGACTGCAGCCTACCAGGCTCCTCCATCCATGGGATTTTCTAGGCAAGAGTACTGGAGTGGCTTGCCATTGCCTTCTCCGATGTACTCTGCATATAAGTTAAATAAGCAGGGTGACAATATACAGCCTTGACGTACTCCTTTTCCTATTTGGAACCAGTCTATTGTTCCATGTCCAGTTCTAACTGTTGCTTCCTGACCTGCATACAGCTTTCTCAAGAAGCAGGTCAAGTGGTATGGTATTCCCATCTCTTGAAGAATTTTCCACAGTTTATTGTGATCCACACAGTCAAAGGCTTTGGCATAGTCAATAAAGCAGAAACAGATGGTTTTCTGGAACTCTCTTGCTTTTTCAATGGTCCAGCAGATGTTGGCAATTTGATCTCTGGTTCCTCTGCCTTTTCTAAAACCAGCTTGAACATCTGGAAGTTCATGGTTCACGTATTGCTGAAGCCTGGCTTGGAGAATTTTGAGCATGACTTTACTAGTGTGTGAGATGAGTGCAGTTGTGCTGTAGTTTGAGCATTCTTTGGCATAGCCTTTCTTTGGGATTGGAATGAAGACTGACCTTTTCCAGTCCTGTGGCCACTGCTGAGTTTTCCAAATTTGCTGGCATATTGAGTGCAGCACTTTCACAGCATCATCTTTCAGGATTTGAAATAGCTCAACTGGAATTCCATCACCTCCAATACTAATGCTCAATAATTACTCTCTATCCATATTATGTGGCCATTAAAAAGCATTGTGTAGATGAAGTTACAGTGATATGGGAGGACACTCATTATATATTAGATGAAAATTAGGTTATAAGAATGTATGTACCATTTGACCCCAATTCTTGAAAGCAAAATACATGGATATATGTTCATGGAAAACAAAACTGAAAAGATCTACATGAAACTATCAACAGTAATTATATTTGGGCTATTGAATTGCAGTTAAATTTTTTTAAAGTTATGTAAGGAAAGGGCCTTGGGGAAATTTTGCTGAATTTTAAAGAGGTGAAGATGTTTCAGAAATCGACCAAAAATGCCAGTGTCTTTGTATTTGCACAACACTTTGGTTAACAGATGTAAATGTATAGTTGGGTTTGGGTGCAGAGATCTAGCTTAGGTCACCTGAATGGCACTATCTGTTCTTTTTTTTTTTCGATCTGTTCTCTATACCATGCAATAATAAAGGGTAAAAGTTGAACCTTAGGGAGTCAAATGGTAGGTATTGTGAAAGAGATAGGATGTAATTAATACAAAATATTGTTTATATTTGTTCATCCAACCAATATTTAAATTCCTACTATGTGTCTAGTACTGTGCAGGATGCTGGAGAGGTTATTAAAGAAGTGAAAGATACAGGGAAGCAAACATTGTTATGCTTCCTCATATCAGTGCCTTAGCTCCCTGGCTCATGACATTCATCTCTTAGGAGGACTTATCTGATGTCTCTTTTTCCACTCAGCCTGTAATTTCCATGAGGGTGAGAATTCACGTGTGTTTCATTTTCCTTGGTATCCCTGGACCTAATTCTCTGATGTAGGTAGGCAGTAAACATTACTTGAAGGAATGAATAGGCAACAATGTGAGGGTCTGAGAATGGGAATAACACAGTCTAATGCAGATGGAGATGGCCTTGTAGGACAGTTGGAACTTGGGCCATGTCTGAAAAATGGCAGATGTGACTAGGAATGAGGGATTTCTAGGAAAGAGAGGGAAAGAATAGGAAGAAACTGCTTTTTAGACCTGGATGAAAGAATTAAGAGTCTGAATGAGCTTTGAATTTTCGGTAATGGAGAGAGAAAACATGGTTACAATAGATTAACCAAAGGAAGGGGCAAGAAGGACTTAGGGAAAAAATGAAGAAGATATATTATGGATTTTCTTAAAAAGAAAAAATGAAGAAATTGTTAATATTGTAAGTGACTTGATCCAAAAGATTGCTATATGAATCATTATTTGAAGAGTGTGATATAATTTTAGAAGCACATATAGTAGATGCTTCTTTAACATTCTAAAAATAGTTGAAGGTATCAGATGTTCATTGTTCTTTTAAACTGTCAATCATAAAGAGTAAATGAACTGTATCATTAATAATAATGTTTTCTAATTGCTGGGCATTGTCAGGAAAGATTAATTTATTGTTTTATCCCTTCAATAATCCTCTTTTTGAAGTAGGAAATGGCAACCCATTCCAGTATTCTTGCCTGGAAAATCTCATGGAGAAAGGAGTCTGGTGGACTACAGTCCATAGGGTCGCAAAGAGTTGGACACGGCTGAGCAACTGAGCATAACCCTATTTTTATTCTCATTTTACATTTGAGGAAACTGAGACACAAAAACATTTGAATAACATGACCATAGTTATACAGCCAGGAAGGGGCAGACCTGGCATTCAAATTTGGCTTCAGAATCTGCAAGCTTAACACCTGAATTATGCCTCTCTTCTTATAGTATGCCTATATGACCAGTCGGCAGTTGTAGCAACTGTAATCATTAAAACATACTTAAGTTATGTATGTGAATTTGAAAAGGTAAGAAAGAAGGGTACAACAGTTGAGGAGTGGATAAATCTGTTAAGACAGGGTAGTATTTAAAATGGTGGGGTTTTTTTGTGAACATGTTCATTCTTGCATATTTGCTTAGAGGAACACTGTCTATAGAAATATAATGCAAACCACATATATAATTTTAACCTAATAGATTAAAAAAGCAAAAAGGAACAGACAAAACTACTTTGATAATGTATTTTAACTAAATATATCCAATATGTTATTATTTTAACACATCATCAATATACAAACTATTTATTTTTAAAATTATTTTTTCATGCTAACTCTTCAAAGCCCAATGTATATTTTATACTTACAGCGCATATTAATTTGGACTGGCCACATGTCATGTGTTCAGCAGCCAAAGTTTGTTGGTAGCTGCCCTGTTGGTCAGTGTTGGTTTAGCAGATTAAATGTCTTAGGAACGACCATCTTACTTTTGGTTTCCACGCATTATTCTGAGATTATTGTGAGTTTCTTTGCTTTCTTTTCTTTTTTTTTTGCATGAACATCATACAGTGTCATTTAGTTTGTCTAACAGATTTGATGGACTTATTCCAATGTATTATGAAGTCTATTGTGTTAATAACAGAGCCCAGGAATTCTGGGCTTGCTGCTACTTTTGAAACTGTAGAGATTTTGATTTTTCTGTACAGTGAGTCTGATCTTGTTTTTTGATAGATCACTTTAATTGCCGAGTACTCTATTTATTTCATTTCAGAGCCCCTGCTTGCTTTCTTGCTAAGGGAGCCAATGTGGGCTAATGAACCAAATTTATTGGTCTCTTGAAATCTAATTCTGCTTTCAGAGGAATTTTAGCAATATTGATAGGTTCTGGGGGTCTAGGTAATTAACTTCTTTCCACTAAGCCTGAGGGATCCATATCTCTGGGGCAATTATTTTCTCCAAAGCTGTCATACTTCTGTGGTGTCTATTTGCCAGAAGTTAGATTGAAGTACACTTAATGACTTCAAACTGAAATGAGGGCAATGGCAGGCAATAGTGATAGAAACAGAATACTGAAATAAAGTCTGGAAATCCAAGAATACTGTATTTGTGTTATGTAATTCTATTAGCCATCAACTCCACAGGAGGGGCAGCTTCATTTTATATACATGAATTTAAAATATGTATTCTATGAATGTATTTATAAGTATATGCCTACTGAAACTATACATAAAGAAAACCTAAGAGTTACATTTCTTCACTTGAATTTTAGAAAGTTTTTGGTAATTGGAAGCATTTCAGGTGGCAAACCAGCTTAAATTAAATAACTTACTGAGAATCTAAGCAAATGTGGAAAGAATATTATTCACAAAATTAATAAGACTTTTCTGACTAATAGCTGTTTTTTGTTGCAGTGAAGGGCATAGGCTTGCAAAGAGACTTTAGCAGTGTCTTGATTGGTGAGGCAGGAGGCCACTTTGCTTTGTCTATTAACTACTATAACAGCTAAATAGACTGTCATCTCGAGAGAGCTAAAAATGTGTGGTTCTCATAGTAAGTGGCTATGAGTAACCAAAAACATTGTTTTTTTATTTGCATATCCTAACCCTCATTGAGTTGATACAGAATTTTGGGGTTAATTTTGCTACCCACTGGATGTCACTGTTGCTGCACCAAAGATGTCAAGTATTTGAGCATTTTTTCAGTCCCCCAAAGGCACATAAGGAACTGTCAATTAGGGATATGAGTGATAATGCTGTGAGCTGGAACAGAGAAGACCAATAGCTAGGTTTTAAAGTTGATAATTAAAATGTTAGTCTGTATCATTCTTTTTTTAATTTTTATTGGAGGCTAATTATTTTACAATATTATATTGGTTGGTTTTGCCATACATTGACATGAATCCGCCCCGGGTGTACATGAGTTCCCCCTCCCGAACCCCCCTCCCACCTCCCTCCTCCCCTTATCCTCCCTCTGGGTCATCCCCGCATACCAGCCCCGAGCATCCTGTAACACGCATCTACCCTGAACTGGTGATTCGTTTCACATATGATAATATACATGTTTCAATGCCATTCTCCCAAATCATCCCACCCTCACCCTCTCCCACAGAGTCCCAAAGACTGTTTCATACATCTGTATCTCTTTTGCTGTCTCGTATACAGGGTTATCATTTGCATCTTTCTAAGTTCCATATATATGTGTTAGTATATTGTATTGGTGTTTTTCTTTCTGGCTTACTTCACTATGTATAATAGGCTCTAGTTTCATCCACCACATTAGAACTGGTTCAAATGCATTCTTTTTAATGGCTGAGTAATACTCCATTGTATATATGTACCACAGCTTTCTTATCGATTCGTCTGCAGATGGACATCTAGGTTGCTTCCATGTCCTGGCTATTATAAACAGTGCTGCAGTGAACATTGGAGTACATGTGTCTCTTTCAATTCTGGTTTCCTTGGTGTGTACGCCCAGGAGTGCGATTGCTCGATCATATGGCAGTTCTATTTCCAGTTTTTTGAGGAATCTCCACACTGTTCTCCATAGTGGCAGTACTAGTTTGCATTCCCACCAACAGTGTAGGAGGGTTCCCTTCTCTCCACACCCTCTCCAGCATTTATTGCATGTAGACTTTTGGATAGCAGCCATTCTGACTGGTGTGAAATGGTATCTCATTGTGGTTTTGATTTGCATTTCTCTGATTATGAGGGATGTTGAGCATTTTTTCATGTGTTTGTTAGCCATCTGTATGTCTTCTTTGGAGAAATGTCTGTTTAGTTCTTTGGCCCATTTTTTGATTGGGTCATTTATTTTTCTGGAATTGAGCTGCAGGAGCTGCTTGTATATTTTGGAGATTAATCCTTTATCAGTTGCTTCATTTGCTATTATTTTCTCCCATTCTGAAGGCTGTCTTTTCACCTTGCTTATAGTTTCCTTTGCTGTGCAGAAGCTTTTGATTTTAATTAGGTCCCATTTGTTTATTTTTGCTTTTATTTCCAATACTCTGGGAGGTGGGTCTTGGAGGATCCTGCTGTGATTTATGTCAGAGAGTGTTTTGCCTACGTTCTCCTCTAGGAGTTTTATAGTTTCTGGTCTTACATTTAGCTCTCTAATCCATTTTGAGTTTATTTTGGTGTATGATGTTAGGAAGTGTTCTGGTTTCATTCTTTTACAAGTGGCTGGACCAGTTTTCCCAGCACCACTTGTTAAAGAGACTGTCTTTTCTCTATTTTATATTCTTGCCTCCTTTGTCAAAGATAAGGTGTCCATAGGTGCGTGGATTTATCTCTGGGCTTTCTGTTTTTTTCCATTGATCTATATTTCTGTCTTTATGCCAGTACCATACTGTCTTGATGACTGTGGCTTTGTAGTAGAGCCTGAAGTCCGGCAGGTTAATTCCCCCAGTTCCATTTTTCTTCCTCAAGATTGCTTTGGCTATTCGGGGTTTTTTGTATTTCCATACAAATTGTGAGATTATTTGTTCTAGTTCTGTGAAAAATATCGTTGGTAGCTTGATAGGGATTGCATTGAACGTATAAATTACTTTGGGTAGTATACTCATTTTTATAATATTTATTCTTCCAATCCATGAAGACAGTATATTTCTCCATCTATTAGTGTCCTCTTTGATTACTTTCACTAGTGTTTTATAGTTTTCTATGTACAAGTCTTTTGTTTCCTTAGGTAGATATATTCCTAAGTATTTAATTCTTTTCGTTGCAACAGTGAATGGAGTAGTTTCCTTAATTTCTCTTTCTATTTTCTCATTATTAGTGTATAGGAATGCAAGGGATTTCTGTGTGTTGATTTTATATCCTGCAACTTTACTTTATTCATTGATTAGCTCTAGTAGTTTTCTGGTAGAGTCTTCAGGGTTTTCTCTGTAGAGGATCATGTCATTAGCGAACAGTGAAAGTTTTACTTCTTCTTTTCCAATTTGTATTCTTTTTATGTCTTTTTCTGCTCTGATTGCTGTAGCCAAAACTTCCAGAACTATGTTGAATAGTAATGGTGAGAGTGGGCACCCTTGTCTTGTTCCTGACTTTAGGGGAAATGCTTTCAGTTTTTCACCGTTGAGGATAATGTTTGTCATATTTAGCTTTTATTATGTTGAGATATGTTCCTTCTATTGCCACGTTCTGGAGGGTTTTTATCATAAATGGATGTTGAATTTTGTTGAAGGCTTTCTCTGCATCTATTGAGATAATCATATGATTTTTATTTTTCAGTTTGTTAATGTGGTGTATTATGTTGATTGATTTGCGGATATTGAAGAATCCTTGCATTCCTGGGATAAAGCCCACTTGGTCATGATGTATGATTTTCTTAATGTGTTGTTGGATTCTGATTGCTAGAATTTTGTTAAGGATTTTTGCATCTATGTTCATCAGTGATATTGGCCTGTAGTTTTTTTTGTGGGGTCTTTACCAGGTTTTGGGATTAGGGTGATGGTGGCCTCATAGAATGAGTTTGGAAGTTTCCCTTCCTCAGCAATTTTCTGGAAGAGTTTGAGTAGAATAGGTGTTAGCTCTTCTCTAAATTTTTGGTAGAATTCAGCTGTGAAGCCATCTGGACCTGGGTTTTTGTTTGCTGGAAGATTTCTGATTACAGCCTCTAGTTCCGTGCTTGTGATGGGTCTGTTCAGATTTTCTATTTCTTCCTGGTTAAGTTTTGGAAAGTTGTACTTTTCTAGGAATTTGTCCATTTCTTCCAGGTTATTCATTTTGTTGCCATATAATTGCTGATAGTATTCTCTAATAATCCTTTGCATTTCTGTGTTGTCGGTTGTGATCTCTCCATTTTCATTTCTAATTTTATTGATTTGGTTCTTCTCCCTTTGTTTCTTGATGAGTCTGGCTAGTGGTTTGTCAATTTTATTTACCTTCTCAAAGAACCAGCTTTTGGCTTTGTTGATTTTTGTTATGGTCTCTTTTGTTTCTTTTGCATTTATATCTGCCCTAATTTTTACGATTTCTTTCCTTCTACTAACCCTGGGGTTCTTCATTTCTTCCTTTTCTAGTTTCTTTAGATGTAGGGTTAGGTTATTTAGTTGACTTTTTTCTTGTTTCTTGAGGTGTGCCTGTATTGCTATGAACTTCCCCCTTAGCACTGCTTTTACAGTGTCCCAGAGGTTTTGGGTTGTTGTGTTTTCATTTTCATTCATTTCTATGCATATTTTGATTTCTCTTTTGATTTCTTCTATGATTTGTTCATTATTTAGCAGCGTGTTGTTCAGCCTCCATATGTTGGCATTTTTAATGGTTTTTCTCCCGTAATTAGATCTAATCTTACTGCATTGTGGTCAGAAAAGATGCTTGGAATGATTTCAATTTTTTAAATTTACCAAGGCTAGATTTATGGCCCAGGATGTGATCTATCCTGGTAAAGGTTCCGTGTGTGCTTGAGAAAAAGGTGAAATTCATTGTTTTGGGGAAATGTCCTATAGATATCTATTAGGTCTAACTGGTCTATTGTATCATTTAAAGTTTGTGTTTCCTTGTTAATTTTCTGTTTAGTTGATCTATCCATAGATGTAAGTGGGGTATTAAAATCTCCCACTATTATTGCGTTATTGTTAATTTCCCCTTTCATAATTGTTAGTAATTGTCTTACATATTGCGGTGCTCCTATGTTGGGTGCATAAATATTTATAATTGTTATATCTTCTTCTTGGTTGATCCTTTGATCATTATGTAGTTTCCTTCTTTGTCTCTTTTCACAGCCTTTGTTTTAAAATCTATTTTATCTGATATGAGTATTGCTACTCCTGCTTTCTTTTGGTCTCTATTTGCATGGAATATCTTTTTCCAGCCCTTCACTTTCAGCCTGTATGTGTCCCTCGTTTTGAGGTGGGTCTCTTGTAGACAACATACATGGGGTTCTTATTTTTTGTATCCATTCAGCCAGCCTTTGTCTTTTGGTTGGGGCATTCAACCCATTTATGTTTAAGGTGATTATTGATAAGTATGATCCCGTTGCCATTTTCTTTATTGCTTTGGGTTCGAGTTTATACACCCTTTCTGTGTTTCCTGTCTAGAAAAGATCCTTTAGCATTTGTTGGAGAGCTGGTTTGGTGATGCTGAATTCTCTCAGCTTTTGCTTGTCTGTAAAGCTTTTGATTTCTCCTTCATATTTGAATGAGATCCTTGCTGGGTACAGTAATCTTGGCTGTAGGTTATTTTCTTTCATCACTTTAAGTATGTCTTGCCATTCCCTCCTGGCCTGAAGAGTTTCTGTTGAAAGATCAGCTGTTATCCTTATGGGAATACCCTTGTGTGTTATTTGCTGCTTTTAATATTTGTTCTTTGTGTTTGATCTTTGTTAATTTGATTAATATGTGTCTTGGCGTATTTCGCCTTGGGTTTATCCTGTTTGGGACTCTCTGGGTTTCTTGGACTTGAGTGATTATTTCTTTCCCCATTTTAGGGAAGTTTTCATCTATTATCTCCTCAAGTATTTTCTCATGGTCTTTCTTTTTGTCTTCTTCTGGGACTGCTATGATTCGAATGTTGGAACGTTTAACATTGTCCCAGAGGTCTCTGATATTGTCCTCATTTCTTTTCATTCTTTCTTCTCTTTTCCTCTCTTTCATTCATTTCTACAATTCTATCTTCTAGCTTGCTTATCCTGTCTTCTGCCTCTGTTATTCTACTGTTTGTTCCATCCAGAGTGTTTCTGATCTCATCTATTGCATTATTCATTGTATATTGACTCTTTTATATTTCCTCTAAGTCCTTATTAAACCTTTCTTCCATCTTCTCAATTCTTTTCTCCAGGTTATTTATCTGTAACTCCATTTTGCTTTCAAGATTTTGAATCATTTTCACCATCAAAATTCGAAATTCTTTATCAGGTAGATTCCCTATATCTTCCTCTTTTGTTTGTGTTGGTGGGCATTTATCCTGTTCCTTTACTTGCTGGGTATTTCTCTGCCTCTTCATCTTGCTTGTATTGCTTTGCTTGGGGTGGCCTTTCCCTCTTCTGGCCATTTGTGGAGTTCTCTTTATTATGTAGTTTCCTCTCTGTGTGTGGGGTTGGATGGGTGACTTGTCAAGGTTCCCTGGTTATGGAAGCTTGTGTCGGTGTTCTGGTGGGTGGAGCTGGATTTCTTCTCTCTCGAGTGCAATGAAGTGTCCAGTAATGAGTTATGAGATATCAGTGGGTTTGGAGTGACTTTGGGCAGCCTGTATAATGAAACTCAGGGCTATTTTCCTGTGTTGCTGGAGAATTTGTGTGATATGTCTTGCTCTGGAACTTGTTGACCCTTGGGTGGTGCTTGGTTTTAGTGTAGGTATGGATACGTTTGATGAGCTCCTATCGATTAATGTTCCCTGGAGTCAGGAGTTCTCTGGTGTTCTCAGGATTCGGGCTTAAGCCTCTTGCCTCTGGTTTTTGGTCTTATTCTTGGAGTAGTCTCTAGACTTCTCTATCTGTCGTTTCCAAGGTGGTTCCCTCTGTTTTAGCTTCTGTTTGCTGGTCTCTTCAGTATCTAATTTCCGCCCTGATACTAGGGGGTGGGTGGACACTTTTTAAGGCTCAGTTGTTCAGTCCTGTTCTGGGAAGGGATTAATGCTGTAGACAAATATCTCTGGTGTCTGTGGGGAGTGCTCGCAGCGTCTCGGCTACACTGGGTTTGCCCCCGCTCACAGCGCATGTGTTGTCCCAGTCTACACTGCACAGGCTCTAGATTGCTCTGCTGGGAACTGTCTGAGGCCAGCGCTGGGTTGTATGCACTTCCCAGATCTGAGCGTCTCAAGTTCAGTTTCTAGGGTACTCCACAAAGGCACAGACTTGGTTGGGCCTGTGTTTTGTGCCTTCCCCGGTCTGAGCAGCTCAGGTGACCAGGTCTTTGGCAAGCGTGGTCGCTGCGACTTATCACCTCCCCAGTCCCTGCCACTTGGTTTTCTGGGTGTACAACTGGCACACCTTCTCAGGCAGATATCAACTGGCCCGAGCCCAAGAAGTCTTGATTAGCAACAAGCCTGCCTGCAGTTTGTATCGGATGCCTTTCTGGGGCTGCGGTTGCCCCCTCCGGCTCTGGCTGACCTCCCCTGCCTGTGTTGGTGGGGGAATGGGGGATGGGCCGACCGCAACCGGCTCGCTCTGCTCAGCCCTTTGTTCTGTGAGCAGGGCTGGCGGAGTCTTAGGTTAGAGCTTTCTGCCTTTTCATGGGGAAGCTATCCCAGTCTGCTTTGCTATCTCTAGTTAGTTCTCTCAGATTGTTCTCATGGCATTCAAGCCCAGTCCTCTCTCTAAGCAGTTCAGCCTGCTCCTCCCTGCCCAGCCCCCGCTTGCTAATGGCGTATGCACTGCTTCTCCGCTGGGAGTTACCGTTTGGCAGGTAATCTGTGGGTTTTAATTATTTCTTTCCTTTTCCTCCCAGTTATGTGGCCCTCTGAGTTTCCAAGGCTCACCACAGACTAGCCAGTGAGAGTGTTTCCTGGTGTTTGGAAACTTCTCTCTTTTTAAAGCCTCCCTTCCCGGGACGGAGCTCCGTCCTTACCTCTTTTGTCTCTCTTTTTATCTTTTATGTTTTTTCCTACCTCCTTTCAAAGATAATGGGCTGCTTTTCTGGGTGCCTGATGTCCTCTGCCAGCATTCAGAAGTTGTTTTGTGGACTTTACTCTGCGTTCAAATGTTCTTTTGATGAATTTGTGGGGGAGAGAGTGGTCTCGCTGTCCTATCCATCTGCCATCTTGTTCCTTCTCCCTGTATCATTCTTTATTTTCACCACAATGATAGTCATTAGAACACTTTCATGTTGAGACTAGAGACTTTTGTGGAGTGACTCAGAGCTGTCTTTGATATCACGATAGCATTTTCATCATTTTGAAGCAGGGCAAATGCTTTTGCATCTGTTCCTTCCTGTCCCAATGAGGGTTGAAAGGAGTCTTGCTTGATTGAGTCCCCTTAGATAAGGAATATGGAAATTATATTTTTAACCTTGGTGTGACTGGACTGCTAAGTAACAAGTAGGAGAAAACATCTTTCTTTTGATTGTTTGTGAAATCTTTCCACTCCAGTGGTATAGAATTCATCCATATTAGAGCTGTCAAATGTTCTCAGGAATTAAGAATGCATTTTTTGTTATTTTCATTTTCCGCATTTGTTTACTTCTGGTCAGTTGAAATGCTGTCATTTAGCAGTGTATAAAAGACATGATGAAGCATTGGATTCACACAAAATATTATGGTCCTTGAAGTTTATTTACAGTTTCCAAAGAATTCAAAAAGTTACATAAAGTTTGCTTAGAAGATTTAGACTTAATATGAGTTAGAAATAAACATATTCCATTTTATATCATAAGATGGTCTTATCTGCTTAGTGTTGACTTTAGTTTTCTTGAGATCATGGTGATGTTTCCTTATTCCTTTCAGCATGTCTAGAGCTCAACCTGGTGCCAATCAGATAGTAGGCATTTATTAATGGTTGTTGGACTGGATTTGACAACATGCTAAGTGAGGGGCTGTTAAGATACAATAGTAGATATCTCTTGTAGCTTTACGTAGCTTAGGGCTTAGATGAGGAGAAGGTGAAGCTATAGTGACAATGAACAATAGAAGAACCCTTTCAGAGCAGTACCATTCAGAAGAACACTCTGATATTTGCCTTATTAGCTTAAGGGACATATCCAGTCATCAGATCAGTACAGTTCAGTCGATCAGTCGTGTCCGACTCTTTCAGACCCCGTGGACTACAGCATGCCAGGCTTCCCTGTCCATCATCAACTCCTGGAGCTTGCTCAAACTCATATCCATTGAGTCGGTGATGCCATCCAACCATCTCATCCTCTGTCGTCCCCTTCTCCCGCCTTCAATCTTTCCCAGCATCAGGGTCTTTTCAAATGAGTCAGTTCTTCACATCAGGTGGCCAAAGTATTGGAGTTTCAGCTTCAACATCAGTCCTTCCAATGAATATTCAGGACTGATTTCTTTTAGGATGGACTGGTTTGATCTCCTCGCAGTCCAAGGGACTCTCAAGAGTCTTCTCCAGCACCACAGTTCAAAAGCATCAATTCTTAGGCACTCAGCTCTTTTTATAGTCCAACTCTCACACCCATACATGACCACTGGAAAAACCATAACCTTGACTAGACAGACCTTTGTTGGCAAAGTAATGCCTCTGCTTTTTAATATGCTATCTAGGTTGGTCATAACTTTCCTTCCAAGGAGTAAGCGTCTTTTAATTTCATGGCTGCAATCACCATCTGCAGTGATTTTGGAGCCCAAAAAGATGAAGTCATCCATTGTTTCCACTGTTTCCCCATCTATTTGCCATGAAGTGATGGGACCGGATGCCATGATCTTAGTTTTCTGAATATTGAGCTTTAAGCCAACTTTTTCACTCTCCTGTTTCACTTTCATCAAGAGGCTCTTTAGTTCCTCTTCACTTCCTGCCATAAAGGTGGTGTCATCTGCATATCTGAGGTTACTGATATTTCTCCCAGAAATCTTGATTCCAGCTTGTGCTTCTTCCAGCCCAGCGTTTCTCATGATGTACTCTGCATATAAGTTAAATAAGGAGGGTGACAATAAACAGCCTTGATGTACTCCTTTTCCTATTTGGAACCAGTCTGTTGTTCCATGTCCAGTTCTAACTGTTGCTTCCTGACCTGCTTATAGGTTTGTCAAGAGACAGGTCAGGTGATCTGGTATTCCCATCTCTTTCAGAATTTTCCACAGTTTATTGCCATTCACACAGTCAAAGGCTTTGGCATAGTAAAGAAAGCAGAAATAGATGTTTTTCTGGAACTCTCTTGCTTTTTTGATGATCCAGCAGATATTGGCAATTTGATCTCTGGTTCCTCTGCCTTTTCTAAAACCAGCTTGAACATTTGGAAGTTCACGGTTCACGTATTGCTGAAGCCTGGCTTGGAGAATTTTGAGCATGGCTTTACTAGCGTGTGAGATGAGTGCAATTGTGTGGTAGTTTGAGCATTCTTTGGCATTGCCTTTCTTTGGGATTGGAATGAAAACTGACCTTTTCCAGTCCTGTGGCCACTGCTGACTTTTCCAAATTTCCTGGCTTATTGATTGCAGCACTTTCACAGCATCATCTTTCAGGATTTGAAATAGTTCAACTAGAATTCCATCACCTCCACTAGCTTTGTTCGTAGTGATGCTTTCTAAGGCCCACTTGACTTCACATTCCAGGATTTCTGGCTCTAGGTGAGTGATCACACCATCGTGATTATCTGGGTCATGAAGATCTTTTCTATACCGTTCTTCTGTGTATTCTTGCCACCTCTTCTTAATATCTTCTGCTTCTGTCAGGTCCATACCATTTCTGTCCTTTCTTGAGCCCATCTTTGTATGAAATGTTCCCTTGGTATCACTAATTTTCTTGAAGAGATCTCTAATCTTTCCCATTCTATTGTTTTCCTCTATTTCTTTGCATTGATCGCTGAGGAAGGCTTTCTTATCTCTCCTTGCTATTCTTTGGAACTCTGCATTCAAACGGGTATATCTTTCCTTTTCTCCTTTGCTTTTTGCTTCTCTTCTTTTCACAGCTATTTGTAAGGCCTCCTCAGAGAACCAATTTTGCATTTCTTTTTCTTGGGGATGGTCTTGATTCCTGTCTCCTGTACAATGTCACAAACTTCCGTCCAAAGTTCATCAGGCACTCTGTCTATCAGATCTAGTCCCTTAAATCTATTTCTCACTTCCACTGTATAATCAACAGGGATTTGATTTAGGTTATACCCGAATGGTCTAGTGGTTTTCCCTACTTTCTTCAATTTCAGTCTGAATGTGGCAATAAGGAGTTCATGATCTGAGCCACAGTCAGCTCCCAGTCTTGTTTTTGCTGACTGTATAGAGCTTCTCCATCTTTGGCTGCAAAGAATATAATCAATCTGATTTCAGTGTTGACCATCTGGTGATGTCCATGTGTAGAGTCTTCTCTTGTGTTGTTGGAAGAGGGTGTTTGTTATGACCGGTGTGTTCTCTTGGCAAAACTCTTTTAGCCTTTGCTCTGCTTCATTCTATACTCCAAGGTCATATTTGTCTTTGCTCCAGGTATTTCTTTACTTTCTACTTTTGCATTCCAGTCCCCTTAATGAAAAGGACATCTTTTTTTGTGTGTTAGTTCTAGGTCTTCATTGAACCATTCAACTTCAGCTTCATCAGGATTCCTGGTCAGGGCATAGATTTGGATTACTCTGATATTGAATGGTTTGCCTTGGAAACAAACATCACTCTGTCGTTTTTGAGATTGCATCCAAGTACTGCATTTTGGACTCTTGTTGACTGTGATGGCTACTCCATTTCTTCTAAGGGATTCCTGCCCACAGTAGTAGATATAATGGTCATCTGAGTTAAATTCACCCATTCCAGTCCATTTTAGTTCATTGATTCCTAAAATGTTGACGTTCACTCTTGCACCTCCTATTTGATCACTTCCAGTTTGCCTTGATTTATGGACCTAACATTCCAGGTTCCTATCCAATATTGCTCTTTACAGCATTGGACCTTGCTTCTATCACCAGTCACATCCACAACTGGGTGTTGTTTTTGCTTTGTCTCCATCCCTTCATTCTTTCTAGAGTTATTTTCCCCTGATTTCCAGTAGCATATTGGGCACCTACTGACCTGGGGATTTCCTCTTTCAGTGTCCTATCTTTTTGCCTTTTCATACTGTTCATAGAGTTCTCAAGGCAGGAATACTGAAGTGGTTTGCCGTTCCCTTTTCCAGTGGACCACATTTTGCCAGAACTCTCCACCATGACCCGTCTGTCTTGGGTGGCCCTACACGGCATGGCTCATAGTTTCATTGAGTTAGACAAGGCTGTGGTCCATGTGATTAGATTGGTTAGTTTTCTGTGATTGTGATATCCAGTCATAGGGTATTATAATTTAGAGAAGCAACATGTTGACAGTCAACTCTGCATGAAAGCATCAGATATATCTATGTAAAAAGTATAAAATATTATATATAAAGTGTTAAAAAATCTTGTGTTTGTGTGGGCTTCTTAATTTGTTATCTTTGCTTGACTCTTTGAGGTTCCAAGTGGAGAGATGTATCATTTAGGTCTTAGTGCTTAGCAGCTTTGGCATCCCTGGAGGGCTTGCTAGGAATGTGATCTCAGGTCCCAATCCCAGACCTGCTGAATTGGACTCTGCATTTTAACTAGATTCCTGGGCAGCTTGTGTGCTCATCAATATTTGAGAAGCATGAATTTAGAGAATATATTATGTTAGAAATAAGTTATGAAAGTGTAGAAGCCTTTATCTAAAAGAGAACAGGAATTTATTGTCCGAATAATACATACAGTGCTGTGTACCAGAGAAGAATTAGTGTAGGGAAACAGAAGAAATGTTAATGAAATTTTTATGAGGCTGTTTGGGAAAGGCTCACTAGCACATTGAGGGGGACCGTTCTAAATTGGCTAAGAAGTAGAAAAAGTGAAAAAGTCCAGACTGATTCTTACCCATTCCAGATGCCTAATTTCTATAAGGAGGCTGTTCCGTTGATTCTCCAAGATCAAATGAGCCTTGTTAACTTTCCCTTTTTTTCACCCTCAACCCTGGGGCAACAATAGCTAGAATTTTGCTTCACAGCCAGACAAATGTTTGGGAAAAAAGGCTGCTCTCTTTGTATTAAAATATTTTACAACTTAACTTGACTCCTCCCATGGATTACTTACATAATGAGAGTACCAAGGACCTGTGGATCCTGCAGAACCTTCCTTTGACAAGATGTCTGTGAATGGTGATGCACAGATGGGCTGGGATGAGCTTAATTCATTATTGCACACACACTACAGCTTTGTTTATTATTAATGACATGGCAGACATTTTCCTTAGCACTGGAGCTGAATAAAGCAATAACCCCACCATAAGGGAGACAGGAATTGGAAGATAATAAATATTTATTACAGATCTCTCTTTCCTAGCAACCACAAATGGAGGAGGAAATGAGTGTCTTAATTTTTTGAGAGCCAGTGCCAGGAAAACAAAAGCCTTAGAAAAAAATTTCATTAATCAAGCAGATTGATTGCTGTGGGTTCTAGAAATCCCAATACGGGTTTTTAATAGAAGGAGATGCAATGATTGAGCACAGTTGAGACACTCTTTGAGACCCACAGTCTTGGCCAGATGCCACTTTCAAAATGACTATCATCTATCAGGAGTATTAAATAATACAATCTGGATGCTCTGTTCACAGAACAGTATTATTTTGTTTGTTTTCCAGGGCTAAATACACAGTATAGCTACAAATCCATAAAACTGTGTTGTCTCACACAGTGGTTCAGTTCATTTCAAGGGATCTATTAATACATTGGAATTGTGTTTTAAAGGTTATGTGTAAATAGAGGTGTGATATGCAGGGTTTTTTTTTTTTTTTGCTTTTCCTCATATGGAATAGTGATCTTGAAGGAGTCTGAGGTCTTCCAACTCTGTCAGAAGAACAGCTTAGCTTCTCTAGAACTAGGGACTACTTTTCTCAATTTATGCTAAAGAGGAAAAGACAGAACTGTTGGTTGGCCAAAAAGTTCATTCAGCTTTTTCCATAAGATGTTAGGAACCTGAATGAACTTTCTGGCCAACCAATAGTATGGGCTCCTAGTCCTCTATCTGTAACTGATAATCCATGTAACTTTGAACAAGTTGTTCTGTCTCCTTGGGCCTCAGCTTCTTCATTTGATAAATGATAGGGCTCCCTGAGGCCCTGTCTAGTATTAGAATTCTGACTCTACACCTCCATCGCTGGCCTTTGTTTTCTTATCTAAAGCCCTGTGTTTGGCCGTCCATATAACTTTGGCATCAAGACTCACCGATGCATTTTTTTTGTTTGTAATCTTACTCCACTCCATCTTCTTTTTTATTCACCTGAGCTGTATTTTATCTTTGTTTTATACTGTTTGATGTTCACTGGTAATCCACAAAGTAGCTGTCATTTGGCATCTAACTCAGTGGATGCATAACAGCTTCATTTAAGGCAAGTAACACAGCTGCTACTGATGCACCACTGATTTTTTTTTGTGGCCATGTTTATCGGGTGGTGTTTGTACTT
This sequence comes from Moschus berezovskii, assembly GCF_049115385.1. NCBI lineage: Eukaryota > Metazoa > Chordata > Mammalia > Artiodactyla > Moschidae > Moschus > Moschus berezovskii. The sequence continues at coordinate 1,369,441 of NC_142489.1, forward strand.
GGTTCATCCTCTGGGGCTAGGTCTTCCCTGAATGAGGAAAGACTCCTAAGGAAATATTCTTGTAGTGCCCTCCACAAAGGAGAGACGACAAAAGGGATGACTGATGGAGATGGGCTAGAAACAAAGCCCATGAGTTCTAACCATATCTTGTTTAGCATTTGTGGCGCAATGTCTTTCCTATGTATTACACATGGAAATGTCTATTAAAGGGAATATTTGTCTCTGTACCAAGGACAAAAGAATATACTACATAATTTTGTGGACCAAGTTAATGCACTGGATTGAATTATCATTGGGCCAGATTTCCTGGATTGAATGAACTCCTCTCAGCACAGTAAATAATGCATTTCCAATCCTAGCTTCCCTCCTGAGCATTATGATGCTATTTAATGTCCTGGAGATACAGTTTACTAAATAGTACATTAGTAGACTGAACAAGTTAATGTGCCTCTCAAAATGTCTACCTTTTATCCGAGGAGCAGCTCATTCCCTATATTCTCACATTCAGTATCTTATAGAAATGGCAGTGTGACCATCACTATCAACATTTCACTCTTCCAGGTTATCTTCAGCTTTGTTATGCTATTAAGATATGACTTCTTCAGCCAAAAAGGGGGCTTGGTTGCAGAAATAAGGCATATTTATTCCTGTGGGTTGGTGTGAATTGAGCTACATTTCTAATGTTTAAAAATGTGCATATTTAAATGTCCAAATTATTCTTGAATTTAGTACCATGAAAGAGTACTTAATGATATTATCAGTGATGATCATTGGACCAAAACACACATCTTTAATGGTACATTTTCATGGGGAGTAATTTTACATGAATTTATTCTCCATGTTCATTCAAATACCTGTGCAATTCTGGGCCAGCATTCTGTGCAGCTCTTGCATTTTCAAGATTCATTTTCTAATCAGTGAAATCATTTACCTCTCTCAGATGCTAGGCCAGGAGTAATGGAGCTGAGCAAGTCGTTAGCTATCACACGCTGCCTTTTTGCTCATCTTTCTGGGAAGGAAAGGCAGGAAAAAGAACACCTTAGCAGCATTTTTCTTCGCCCAAAGAGATAACTGACACTAATCAACATTCAGCTGTGCCCCCAATTGTCTATAGTGTCACAGTGCTGTATGTCACATGGGCTCTTAATCGTGAAGTCTTAAAAGGATGACCAGTACCTTTGGTGTATCCCAGGTGTGACCTGGTGCACTGTGCAGAATCATTTCATTTCTCCAGAAGAAATAGTAATGGTGGGCAAAGTGGTGGCATCTCTCTTTAAAATTTCTTTTATCCAGTGTGACTCAGAACCTTGCAAAATGCTTTACAAGTATACTTTACAATGATAAAAGTCAATGTGTTTGGAAAGATTTACATTTTCATCAAGGAAAGGAACATGGCAGATTTAGGCTTTTTAGCAATTTATCATAAGCAACAGTGTTGGCAGAAATGATTTAAGGAACTGAAAAATCACTGACCCTCTAAAATGCCTTAGGAGAGCACTATTAGAAAAACAGATGAGGTGATCATGGGTATTAATTTACAGTTGCCTAATATTTGGGGGAGTGAAATATGGAAGCCGGATTTGTGTGCATCTTTCTTCTGAGTCATTTTGTCCATTGGTGAAATGTACACATTGGGGAGGGCAGGACCTTGAAATTGACAGGGTCTGTCTAACTCTATCTGAGATAAATTCAATCTTGTCACATCTTTCCCATTAAACCTGACTGTTCCCAAATGTCTTTTACCAGTTTTTAGTGGTAACCAAGGAAACCCTGGAGAAGGAAATGGCAACCCACTGTAGTATTCATGCCTGGAGAATTCCATGGACAGAGGAGCCTGGCAGGCTACAGTCCATGGGGTCACAAGAGTTGGACATGACTTAGCTACTAAACCACCACCACCAAGGAAACCCAGTAAATGGGACCCATCTCTCTAGGGACTGGCTCACTAGAAATTCTACTTCTGTTAGAATTTCTGTATTCTTATAATTTCTTATGCTAGATTAAAAGTTTAGTTTTGATTTTTACCCTTTGGACAACTTAATGATTGTTTAGAATACTTTTGATTTTGCCAAAGTATTCTTTCCTCAGTTTTATTTTCTGACACTTTGAAAAGTTCAAGCAACTGTTTATTATCCATCCTAATAGAAAAGAATAGAGAGATAAATAATAGAAAGCCACAAATAACCCACAGATTATTACAGTTTGGTTTTGAATGAAAAATTATGACATTCTCATTTAAAATGTTTTAAATAAGAAGCCTGGACATCCACCAAATACTTTCAGTATCTTTTCCCCTCCAATCTAGGTTAGATCTCCCTTTTTGGATTTTTATGGCAATGTGTATTCTCCATTCATAATACTTACTCTTGCTGTGTTTTCAATCTATTGATTATTGTCTGCCTCTCCCTCCTGAGGGCAGGAACTGCGTCTGTTTCTGCTCATTGTTGTATCCCCTGGGGTCTGGAGCAGTGCCTGGTACACAGTGAACTATCAACCTTTTGATGAATGAATGGAATGGACACTGTATAGTCATTGTATTTCATAACAATCTTGTTATGGAATAACAGGGTAGCACATACTTCTTGTGAAAGTAGTGGGAAAACAGTAATATGTCTTCCTCTGATTAGAAAATGATTAGAGACATTTTGGAAAATGTAAGAGAAAGAGAGACAGGGAAGTAGCAATTACCCATAGTCTTACCATCCTGAGATAATTGCTGCTAACATTGTGGTATGTATGCTTCTAGTAACTTTTCGTTGACTGTATTCACTCATATATAAACATATTTCCTTTGTCCCACATATAGGAAAAATGCAATTGGTAAACCACTTTTTACTCTAATGGTATATTGTCTTTCCCCATATTTAATTATTATTCTGTCACATTATTTTATTGGTTGTAAAATGTTTCCTTAAATGGATCTTATGATATTTTTCATGAATCTCTCCATGGTTGAATGTGTGCGCCAGAGAGGTAACATTTGTGGAGCAAACATTTAGTTTTTTTTTTATATAAAAATAAGAAAGAAACTTGGCTTTCTTATGTAATATATAGGCTGATATAGATGTATCTCTTCAGTTCATGTATGAGATGATAATGGGTTCTGTTTGGCCAAGGGGAATTCAGGAGGCTTGGTGATGACTCACTCACTTATTTCAGTCTTTTGTGTTTTTAAGTTGATTTTGTGCCCTGTTTAGTGGATTTGTGGTAAATGCTACCTATATTATATATTAATTGATCTATTGCTTTCCAAATGGACCAGTAGTTAAAAGGAATTCTGCCAAGAAACTGAGGATTAAGGAAATATTTAGAATGTAAGTACAAGCAAAACATAAGAAAATGGCAGAGCTGATTCTCCTACTCTTGTGTGAATTCTTCCTTAGCCTCATTGTCAGATATGAGCACTGATGCCTAATCTTATCTGAAAGTAGAATATTTCCATGTATTTATTCACACACATGCCTACACAATCTGTATCTTCAATATAAAGTTGATGTTTTAACACTGTGTGAGAAAGTAACTGCTTTTCAAAACAAACTTGTGTAATGGAGACTGCATTTGAAAATAGATGTTTGGAAATGTTTTCTTCCTTATGAGATTTTTGTCACTGAAAACCAGTGTCACATATAACTATCTCTCTCAAACACACACACACACACACACTCATGCATGCACGTACATGTCGGAAACAGAAGTTTCTAATTCCTTTAAATTTTTTCAAAACAGAATTTTTGTGGGATTTGAGACACTTGGTCAAAGGTGTACAAATTAGGCACATTCTGATTACTTTGTAAGAAAAATGGATTAGTATTAAGGAGGGTGGAAAATAACTGGCCTATTTGCCCCCAAACCCATTGTATATAATTGGTTACTGGGAACAGAAAGCAAGTATCATTCTTTGGTAAGCATAGGCAATGGTGCATTTGTTTCATTTATAAGTACATATTTTTGTGATATGTCCCCTTTAGTTATGGCAGCTATTGCAACTAAGAATTATAATAAGCTGAACTTAGAACTTAAAATTGCTATATTGGAGGATGTTAAACTAAGATTTTTAAAAGATAAAGCATATTCAATCACATCACTTAGAACAGTTATAGCATATTATTTTTGGGAGACAAACAGGATTTTGGTACCATTAAGAAATGACATAAAATTACTTTGAAATATTTATAATTTTTATCTATTTTGAAAAAATAATTTCTATTTTTTGGAAAGTCATGATGTGTACGACATTTTTAAGTTATATATTTATATTATTTATAAATAAAATACGCACAATACATTGAAGATGCTATATATTTGATAAGTCTATAATCAATATTTAGGTTCATTTCCATACACAAAATGGAAATTAGGGTAGGAAACAAATGGGAGAAAGACTACCAAAGAAATGACAATTTATAACTATATGCAGGACCTAGTCACACCAGTTCTGCTAAGCAAATGTCTTGCTAGGCAACTTTGAACTTTCACAACTTATAGCAGAGCACATTATCTGTTGGGGCATTGAGACCAAAGGTAAATACTCCTTGTATCTCACCATCTTAAGACTCAGTCTTGATTTTGATCCTGGAACCATCACCTCTTTAACTATAAATTTTTTCACTTTCCTTACATGTATGGAAGATGCTCTTAACCTGGTCTCTTATTTTTTTCTGTTTACACTTGTTTTCTTGTTCATCTGTACTCAGCTGCTTCAAAACATCCATACACACATTAAACCATCTGGCCTCTTTGACCAGTACATGTCATGTATTTTTCTAAACTCACTCAACCCCCACTCTTGCTCTTAAACTAGAGAAATTATGGTAAGTGTATGTTTACCTGAAGCTGTCATTCCAGAGTGATGGTACCATTTTGCATTCCCCCCAGCATTATATGAGTTCCAGTTGCCTTGCATCCTCACCAGCCCTTGGTATTGTCAGTTTTTTTTTCTTTACTCATATTCTACCCCCCAGATTTATTGAGATAGAACTAACATGTAACATTACATAAGTTTAAGATGTGCAATGTGATGACTTGATATACATAAAACTTGTAAAATGATTACCGAAATAAGGTTAGTTGTGACACATCCATCATCTCACAGGACCCCAATTTTTTTTGTAATAGGAATATCTAAGATATACTAGTAACTTTCAAGTATATAATACAGCGTTGTTAACAGTAGTCACCATGCTGTTTATTAGATCTCTGGAACTTAATCATAACTGGAAGTTTGTTCCCCTTTGACTGAAGTCTCCCCTCTGTGTTGATTTGACACATTTGTATATTGCAGTGTGATTACCACTGTAACACTGGCTTATACCTCTATCACATCACCAAATTACCATTTATCTTTTTGTGGTGGGACCAGTTAAGATCTAGTTTCTCAGCAGCTTTGAAGTTTATAATACAATATTGTTGGCCGTAACCACCATGCTGTGCACTAGATCTCTAGAACTTATTCATCTACTGGTTGCAAGTTTGTGACCTTTAACAGCTTCTGCCTGCCTCCCCCACCCTCTAACCCCCGGCTACCACCATTCTACTCCCTACTTTTATGAGTTTTGTTTTCTTTAAGATTCTACATAGAAGTGAAATCATACAGTATTTGTCTTTCTCTCAGTTTTTGTCTTTCTCTGACTCATTTCACTTAGCGTAAAGCCTCTTGATGAAAGTGAAAGAGGAGAGTGAAAAGGTTGGCTTGAAGCTCAACATTCAGAAAACAAAGATCATGGCATCTGGTCCCATCACTTCATGGGAAATAGATGGGGAAACAGTGGAAACAGTGTCAGACTTTATTTTTGAGGGCTCAAAAATCACTGCAGATGGTGATTGCAGCCAGGAAATTAAAAGATGCTTACTCCTTGGAAGGAAAGTTATGACCAACCTAGATAGCATATTAAAAAGCAGAGACATTACTTTGCCAACAAAGGTCCATGTAATCAAGGCTATGGTTTTTCCCTTGGTCATGTATGGATGTGAGAGTTGGACTGTGAAGAAGGCTGATCGTTGAAGAATTGATGCATTTGAACTGTGGTGTTGGAGAAGACTCTTGAGAGTCCCTTGGACTGCAAGGAGATCCAACCAGTCCATTCTAGAGGAGATCAATCCTGGCTGTTCATTGGAGGGACTGATGCTAAAGCTGAAACTGCAATACTTTGGCCACCTCATGCGACAAGTTGACTCACTGGAAAAGACTCTGATGCTGGGAAGGATTGGGGGCAGGAGGAGAAGGGGACGACAGAGAATGAGATGGCTGGATGGCTTCACCGACTTTGTGGACATGAGTTTGAGTGAACTCCGGGAGTTGGTGATGCACAGGGAGGCCTGGCGTGCTGTGATTCATGGGGTTGCAAAGAGTCAGACATGACTGAGTGACTGAACTGAACTGAATGCACTCAAGGTCCATCCATGGTGTTGCAAATAGCAGAGTTTCCTTCTTTTTATGACTGAGTAATACTCCATTATGTGTGTGTGCGTATCACATTTTCTATATTCACTCATCTGTCCATGGACACTTAGGTTGTTTCTGTGTCTTAACTTACTGTGACTAATGCTGTAGTTAACATTGGGGTGCAGCTATCTTTTCAGATAGTGATTTCATTTCCATCAGACATACACCCAAAAGTGGGATTGCTGGATCACATGATAGTTCTATTTTTAATATTTTGAGGAATCTCCATACTGTTTTCCAGAGTGGCTGTACAAATTTACATCCCCACCAACAGTGCATAAGTGTTCCCTTTTCTGTACATCCTCACCAACATTTGTTACTCTTTTTTCCCCTGATAATAGCTGTCCAAATATGTGTGAGCCAGTATCTCATTGTGAGTTTGAATCGCATTCCCCTGATAATTAGTGATACTGAACATCTTTTCCATATTTCTGTTGGCCATTTATATGTGTTGGGAAAAGGTGCCTATTCAAGTCCTCTGCCCATTTTTTATTTGGATTATGTCCTTTGCTACTGAGTTGTATGAGTTCCTTACATATTTTGGATATTAAACTGTTGCTTGATTATACCTGGCTTGGAAATACCTTGTCCCATTCCATAGGTTGCCTCTTTTTTGTGTTGATTGTTTCTTTAGCTTTGTAGAAGCTTTTTAGTTTGATGTAGTCCTACTTGTTTATTTTTGATTTTGTGGCTTGTGCTTTGAGTGTTATGTCCAAAAAATCATTGGCAAGACCAGTGTCAAGGAGCTTTTTGTTTGAACCATTCTAATAGGTATACAGCAGTATCTGCTGGTTTGGGGTTTTGGTATTGGCTTTGAGTGTCTTATAAATGTCAGTTAGGTCAAGTTGATTGATAATGTTGTTCACATCTTTCGATCCTAGTTACTATGGATATGCCCCATACATGCACAGCTGAGGCATTTATACACAGACTTAAGGGATTCTCTTTCCAGCTCTTTCCTTTGCAGTATTCTTCTCACACCTGAGGACCTCAGATGCCCCTCTTTCTGGTCATTTGGCTAGAAAGGCAGCATGTCTTTGAAAGTTTTAATTTCCTGTGCTGCTGCCATGCATTTCAGTGTGATTACAACTGCCTTTAGGACAAAGTGGTGAGAAGAGAGAGAGAAACCAAGGGTTTTTCACAGCATTTACACCATAGGCTTCTTTTAAAATTCCTCTATCTAGAAAGACAAGAGTTTCTCTTGGAGTTTCACCTGTGATGCCAATGTCTAGTTCCATGACTGAGATCCCCCGTAGAAAGCAAGGAGAGAAAACAGAAAAATATGTAGGAATTTTCCTATACTCTTCCACTTGCAAGCACCACCTTTCCTGGTCCTGAGGTCAGGAATATAGAGTTCCTCCCAGACATTTCGCTGCCTGAATGCATGTACAGTTTTGTAATTGGTATCAAAGCTGGGAATAGTAACAGGGGGAAATGTGTGAAAGTCACTACCATATGGATGGTTTTTTCAAATTTCGAGTTCTCTCCCTAATTTTCATGCTGTTGTTCATTTTGCATAGTCCCCAGAAATTTGCCTTCTGTGTCCAAAGTATTTAGTTGTAATCACTGTATTGCAAGTATTTAGTTATAATTTAGTTATAATCACTGGGGGAGAGAGACTGTAGTGGGCTTATTTTTACTTGGCCGGCACTGTAAGTCCTGATTTGAGTTTTGAAAAGATCAGTCTAAGCAGCGAGGTGAGAGGGGATGCAATGAGGTTAATGTGTAGTCACTGTAATAGTCTAGTTAACAGATGGTGATAGAGTGGATTAGGAAGGAAACAGCTGAAATGATGAGAAAGGTATGGTTTCAAGAGACATGGCAGAGACAAAATTAATTGGGTTCAGTAATTTGGAAGCAGGGAGTTAAGGGAAAATGTAAGAGATGATGCATGTAATTCTGGTTTGAGAAAATGGATGATGGTACCATTTGCTGAGGTAGGAAATGCTTGAAAAGGACTATTTGAGTGTGTTTTTGTGTAGAAGGAAAGGCACGGAAGGGTTTGAGTTTGGACATGTAGAGTTTGGGGGTGCATTTGAGACAACTATTAAGAAGTGAAATGTCAAGTAAACAGATATGTGTATATATAGTTTTGGAACGTGCTAGAAATATAATTGAATGAATTTTGAGTTAGCTGCCTAAAGATGGTAATCACAGTCATGATTATGATTTTATATAGAGAGTATTGGGAAGAAAAAAGGGCCCCAAATTATGTCTTGGAAAACTCAGACATTGAATGGCTTGGTAGAGGATAGACTCTGAAAATGAGACTTAGAAGGAATGAAGAGAAATGTAAGAGGAAAATAAGAAAAGGGACTGTGTCTGGAAGCCAAGAATGGCAAGTATTTATAAAACTGATTGGATCACAGCGTCAAATGTTCTTGAGATTCAAAGAAGATGAAGCCTGAAAAATGCCCTTTTTGGGTTTAGCAACATGGATGTCATGAATGACTTTAATATGAGCCACACAGTGGCGTGGAGATGTGGTGACCAGGTTAGAATGAATTGGAGAATAACTAGGAGGTGCAGAGATGGAGATCATAAGTATAGACAACTCTTGGGAGAACTTGTACTAAGAAGCAGAAGATGGAGATAGGTCATTATTTATGATGGCATAGAAATAATTTTTTTAATGGAAGAAATATGAGCATGTTTAACAAATTTATGGACCTGGTCTATTTGAGGAAGGAAGTTGAATATACACGAGAAAGAAGAAATGATGAAAAAGGAAGTTTCTAGTGATGGCCAAAGGAAAATGGGCTCCAAAGCATCAAGAGATTGGCCTTGAATGAGAGGCAGTCCTCAATGTACTGTAATGGGTGAGGTTGGGGAAAACATTCAGGATGGACACAGAAAGATGGAGTTTTCGATGTTTGGTAGCAGGAAGCTGAGGGAGTTCCTATCGGGTGGCCTCTATTTTGTCTATAAAATAGTACATGGTTTCATGTTGTGAGAGTTAAGGGGAGGTAATGAATGCTGGATTAAGGGGCACTGTGAAGCTGGAGGAAGCAGATCCTGTAAAGAGCAGGAGAATGGACTGTCCAGGGAAGCACAGTGAGCCATGGCTTCTTGAACTCCTTGCTTCAGACAAATCAAACTTCTTTTAATGACTGCAACGTACTGATACACCTTCTCCTTTGAACTTTCACCTATGTTGTTACCCCTGGAACACTCCTCTGATGATTCCTACTCACCCTTCAGGTCTCAGCTTAGATCAAAGAAGTCAGCTGCCCAAGGTATGTTTCCATGGCCACCCTCATTTTGTTGACCACACAGTCTATGTTGTTTTAATTGCTTGTCTGACTGACCCTGTCTCCTTCTGAAAGGTCAGCTTTCTGAGGATCAGGGACCATATGGTTAGGGATGTTGGGAACATGCTTAGGCCTGGCCTGTAGCACAGGACCTGCTGTGTCATAGGCACTTAGGATACAGTGGATGACTGATGCTGCTGAGCTCCCTGTGACAAGAGGACTGGTCATGCAGCTAGGAGGAGGGTGGGATCCTAACAGTTGTCCTTCTGGATGAAAAGTGCAGTCTGTAAGAAGTGCTGTTTCATGAACTCAGACACTGGCTGCTTTGCTGCTGAGGCATGAGGGAAGACATCAGATAGAGGTAAGATTTAGATTGATTCTTCCCTACTAGCAGGAAGTGTGGAGGGAACACTGAGCTATGCTTTGCCCCTCTGTCCTAATAACACAATAGTGCTTAAATGAGGATACTGTGAATGCTAGGCGTGGGGGCGCTGGCTGATGGGAACACTGTGGTTCTGCCGGAGGCTCTAATTTGCATGGGACCGAATGTGGTCATGTGTCTCGGTGGCTGATTTTGACTCTGTTTTTTAATGTTTCTCTTTATTTCAGCAATCTGAGAATAATAGCTGGACTGTGTGGGATGGAAGTTACTTTTCACTGCAGGCAAACTGATCATGGCAGTTCTCTTGGAGAAATATCACTTGTTATTTATGAAAATACCACCCCTCCTTTCTGTCCTCATTCTTAAAAAATGCCAAATTGCAAGATGTGCGTGTCTGTGTATAAGACGAGATTTAAACCACTGCTTTATAGCTAGGCAGCCTCCTTCTCCCTTGATGGCTGATGAACTCCAAGTGTCATTTAGGCACTGAATTTACAGTCACTTTCATGTTTGCCCTGAAAAGTCACTTATCTTCGGGGGATACTAGTTCACAGAGAAAACAAGCTAGTATTGAGTTCAGTTACTCCCCTACAATATCAATGGCTTAGTGGTAAGAAAGCCAAAACAACAGGCCCCTTTCCTTTCTTATTTGAAAACAGAAAACAGGGAGAGCTGTGGTAAGTCATATACATATCTGACACGCAGTTATGCAGTACTCTAAACAGTTGAAAGAAATTCTTAATCCTAAAGGGCAGTTCTATATGACAAGTGCTCACTTAAAACCTATACATAAAGAGGAGGTGGTATGTCATAGTGCTTGCAAATAGAGACTTTGGGATTAGAGGGTCTATGTTCTAGGTATTTGGACTTGGGTAAGTCACCCGAGTCTCTGTTTTCTCATCTATAAAATGGAGAAGATAATAGCACTCCATGCATATGGTTGTGATAAGGATTCATTGAAATGATGCAGTTAAAGTTTGGCATGCTGGCTGACAGTGCTTAACAATTGTTCATATCATTTAACAGAACTTTTTGCTGTTTTTCTCCCAGTTACCTTCCAAGAAAAGTAGATCCAGTTATAGAAAGAGCTCTTTGTTCTGCTGTACCCTGGTAGTTTTGGGATGAGCCAGTTTTGGATTAGAGGTAGGGAGAATTGAATTCCTTTGCCCACTCCTCCCCTCTCACTAGCCTCCTTTATTTTGCTGGTTTTTATACCATTTATCACATACTGTTGTGGGTTGAACTATATCCCCTGAAAGGATGTATTGAAATCTATGTTAGTTTGCTAGGGCTACCATAAAAAATACCTCAGACAGGGTGAATTAAACAATAGAAATTTATTTCTTCACAGTTCTGGAGGCTAAAAATCAAAGATTAAGGTGTGGGCAGGGTTGATTTCTTCTGATGACTCTCTCCTTGGCTTGTAGATGGCCATTGTCTCCCCCCGTCTTCACATGGTCTTTCCTCTCTGTGTGCCTGTGTCCTCATCACCTCTTCTTATGAGGATACCAGTCCTATTGGGTCAGGGTCCACTCCAGCTTCCTCATTTAACCTTAATTACCTCTGTGAGAGATCAAATTGCCAACATCCGTTGGATCATTGAAAAAGCAAGAGAGTTCCAGAAAAACATCTATTTCTGCTTTATTGACTGTGCCAAAGCCTTTGATTGTGGATCACAACAAACTGTGGAAAATTCTGAAAGAGATGGGAATACCAGACCACCTTATCTACCTCCTGAGAAATCTGTATGCAGGTCAAGAAGCAACAGTTAGAACTGGACATGGAACAACAGACTGGTTCCAAATTGGGAAAGGAGTACATCAGGGCTGTATATTGCCACCCTGCTTATTTAACTTATATGCAGAGTACATCATGAGGAACACTGGGCTGGATGAAGCACAAGCTGGAATCAAGATTGCTGGGAGAAATATCAATAACCTCAGATATGCAGATGACACCACCCTTATGGCAGAAAGTGAAGAAGAATTAAAGAGCCTCTTGATGAAAGTAAAAGAGGAGAGTGAAAAAGTTGGCTTAAAACTCAAAATTCAGAAAACTAAGATCATGGCATCCAGTCCCATCACTTCATGGCAAATAGATTGGGAAACAATGAAAACAGTGAGAGATTTTATTTTCTTGGTCTCCAAAATCACTGCTGATGGTGACTGACTGTAGCCATGAAATTAAAAGATGCTTGCTCCTTGGAAGAAAAGCTATGACCAACCTAGACAGCACATTAAAAAGCAGAGACATTACTTTGCTGACAAAGGTCCGTCCAGTCAAAGCTACGGTTTTTCCAGTAGTCATGTATGAATGTGAGAGTTGGACTATAAAGAAAGCTGAGTGCCTAAGAATTGATGCTTTTGACCTGTGGTGCTGGAGAAGACTCTTGAGAGTCCCCTGGACTGCAAAGAGATCCAACCAGTCTATCCTAAAGGAAATCAGTCCTGAATATTCATTGGAAGGACTGATGCTGAAGCTGAAATTCTAATACTTTGGCCACCTGATGTGAAGAACTGACTCATTGGAAAAGTCCCTGATGCTGAGAAAGATTGAAGGCAGGAGGAGAAGGGGAGGACAGAGGATGAGATGGTTGGATGGCATCACCGACTCGATGGATGTGAATCTGAGCAAGCTCTGGGAGTTGATGATGGACAGGGAAGCCTGGCCTGCTGCAGTCCATGGGGTCTCAGAGTCGGACACGACTGAGTGTTTGAACTGAACTGAAGGCCCTGTCTCCAAAGCTAGTCACATTCTGAGGTCCTGGGGGTTAAGAGTTCAATGTATGAATTTTGGGGGCAACACAATTTGCCCCACAACAAAGTCCTCAGCTCTGGTACCTATGAATATGACCTTATTTGAAAATAAGACCTTTGTGAACATAATCAAACTGAGATTGCACCGGATTAGGGAAGGTCCTAAATCAAATGCCTGGTGTCCCTATTAAGAGAGAGAGATACAGAGACACAGAGGAAATACACAGGGAAAGGAGACCACATGAAGATGGAGGCAGAGCCTGTAGTTATGCTGCCATGATGAAAAGAACGCCACGGACTGCTGGCCACTACTGAAAGAAGAAACAAGGAGGGATCCTTGCTGACATCTAGCCTCCAGAACAGTGAAAGAATAAGTTTCTGTTACTTTAAGCTACTCAGTTTGTGCCAATAATACATCACCTGACATTATCTGTTTGTTAATTGTCTTCTGTATCCTCCACTAGAATGTAAGTTCCATTAGGGCAGGGGCTTGCCTCTCTCGGTCACTGTTGTTTTGCCAGCATAATGGATATTTAATGAATCAATGGATGGATGAGGGCAGTTTTGGAGGGTGGGGATGAGGAACAGTGGTGGGAGAAGGAGAAAGGGAAGGAAGGCATTGAAAAAGACATGTGATAACGAGTTCCAAATATCCTGAGTGGACTTCTGGTGGAGCTGGTAAAAGGGCTGAATCCTGTCCAGTTTGATGTGGCAAGAAATAGGGACCAAATATGGAAATTGGGCCAGAAGAGCACTGTGAGCTTAAATTCCCAGTGAGTAGAAATTGAGGTGATTGCATTGACCTTTCATGGGTCATGGAAATAGCAGGGCCCAAGTTGCTTGCACCCAGATCCCCAAGAGCAAGAGGGCAAATGACATGCAGTTTATAGTCCAGGTATGTAGTTTCCTAGATTCATCTCCCGTGTCCCCCACATTGCCCATGGCATTGAACTTTTTATCAATTTCTTCTGAGTTTGGGGAAATTTTATCAAACTCATTCTAATTCTCTAGTTTAGTTTTCTGCAGTAGACTGTTTAGGTCCAGTATATTTTTCATCTGAAAGCAATGTTTCCTGACCTGAGGGTGGTTCTGTTTTTAGAAATAAAATGTCATTTCGAATTTTATTCTAAATCCAAATGACAGATTTTTATATTGTTCTCCTTTATGTTTTAAAAGAAGTCCCTTAAAACTTTTTTTTCCCTGAATCCTTAGAAGGTCTTTATAAGTTGAACTTCTAACTTACTCTCTCCATTCAGTAAGTTTTTTCTATTTATTCTTCCTGATATTTATGCTTAACCATTACTGGGATTGATATGTCAGAGGCTGTGTGGATCTCAGTTTAAATAGCTTAATACAAGATACAAGGAAAAGTTTATATATGTTTGTTGTTTTGCTTTGATAAATAGAGGTTTAAACTGGAAGGTTTAGACTCTCTTGACTGGAAGGAACAGAAAGAGTGTTTTGTAAAGGAGATGGACATGGGGCAGGAAAATGAACTGCTGGGCTCAGTGTTTTCTCCTTCATGTTTATTGCAGCAAATGGTGAGTCCTGCCCCACTTCTTCCAAAATCATGCTTGTCCTTGTTTATAGTCTCCCAGGGCAATGCCCTTGCTTTTCTTAACCCCTTTGTCTCACCAAGTTGAGCATAACTGGCAGTGATGTCCACTGGTCTCTCCCTGCCCCATATATATTTGCATATATACTCCTATAAAATATCTGAGTTTTTTCTTTCTCATTTGGCCCACTGCCTGTCTGTTTCTACTTAGAGCTACTATAGCCATGAGAGCTTCTATGAAATTCCATCTATTATTTCTCAAGAGTTGACCCATTAGATAATCCTTTCTTTAATTGAATCCATCTACACAATATCCCACCCTTCTATGTTTCCTAGGATTGCTAAGAATGTTTCCATATTATCTATTTCTTTGCTTATTATAGTGGAAATTTGGGAGAGAGGAAGTTAATTGCTTGGGGTCAAGTCAGAATTGGGGAAATGATATGGCAGGTGGAAACTTTTACAGAGAAGATGTGCATTAGAGGGCAGAAGGGGCACATGTGATCTTGGGTTAGAAAGTTCTGGGATTAAATCCCAGGTAGGCCTCTTCCTGGCTATGTAACCTTGACTATTTGACCTCTCAGTGTCAAACTCTCATTCTTACATCTCCATGCTCTTCAGGAATAGAAAGCATTTGTATGGTGAAAAGGAGGAGGGAAGGCTTAGAATGTTGAAAACAAAGGCACAGACATTGGAAAGAGGCCGACCTGTAGGGATAAAAACAAAGTGGGGTGTTGTCCATGTTGTGGTTGCCTATCCTGCAGTCATTCCTCCTTCTTCCCGGCTGGAAGAGTTCAATTTTTTCTACCCTCCCTTATACATGGTGGCCCCTCTCCTCCTGCCAAGTTTGGGCATGCACACATGATACAGTAGCCAAGGAGTCACGAGGGGACACTGTGGGGACTTCTGGGAAAGATCTTCTAATTGTTGAGAAGAGAACAGGAGGCAGAATTGCCTTCTCTTCTTGCACTGGACAGTGTTGCATAGAATGGCTTGAGCACAGGAGGGTGATCCTGAGAATGAGCTCCTTGCTGATGAGGGGCTGATGGGCCTGGGAGGTTAGGGAGCAGAGGAAGAAACCAGGGTACTTGATGATGCTGTGAAGACACTGAGTTAATCAACCCTACGAATTCTGCCACATTAGACTTCTTTAATTAATAAAGCCAGTGGAACTGTGTGGATTTTCTTTTTAAAAAATTTGCAACCCAAAGCATGCAAAATGATCCAGGAGAGACAAATGTATGTTTGAGTGGACTGGGAAGCAAATGTGGTTCAGTTAGAAGGAGGAATGCCATTAAGAGCTTTGAAAACCAGAAAAAAGTGTTGAAGCTTGGTGTGGTAGATTACAGGAGGCTACAGAAAATGTTTGAACAAGCAGATCTTGATGAATGTAGTGTTTTAGATAAGAATCATTTGAGAATATGATGGCTAAAGTAATGAATGAAAGAGTCTGAATTTAAGAAGACCAGCTAAAAAATTTGGCAGTGGTCCGGGCATGAAAAAATAGATACTGGACCAGAGTCTTGTTATTAGTGGAAATCACTGTGTACTTTTGGTATAAGTTTTCCTTCTTTTCTCTTGTCTCCTGTAAGGCTTGCTGGAGGAGAGCTTCCTGTTAGTGAGACAGGATGTACATCATTTGGACAAAGTTTTCCATATAAAAGATGCTGTCAAGGAGCAGGTTGCTGGCTTATCAAGAAGAGAGACGAATGCCCGGGGAAGTGGGAGATGGAAGATCTAAGAATGAGATATGAACAGCACCATCCCTGCCTGTACTCTCCCTCCCTTTTCCAGGGGCTTCAACTCACTGCAGTGGCAAAACCAAAGGAGAAACTGCTGCCCCGTGATGACAGGTGGGGACATCCAGCAGCACCTGACATCTGCCTCTGAGCTTGAGAAGCCTCTCAGGTGGGAAAATCTCTCCTGCTATAGAGTTTGGATCCCTTCACATGTCCTTACCTGTGTGATATTCCTTTATGAAGAAAACTTGTTTCTATTTAATTCTTAGCTCAGTATGGAAACCTGTAAAAGAGAGTCATACATAGAGAATAGACTTATTATTATTGTTATTGCAAGACACACAGCGAGGTTTATTTCCAGCTAGCTGGGGTCCAAGTGTCTGCCCGATGCAGCGGGTTTCAACAGGGACCCTGAGCACTCAGAGCCAAGGGGTTATATAGCATTTTCAAATCATGATATTTCTAAATCCTAACTCACAGGAATTTTTTCATTACACACACACACAGCTGTGCCTATCTCTCTCCTGGGGTCTTAAGGAGATAAGTTTATCAGACTTGTTTACCTAATTTGCAGTGTCGAAACTGCCCACATTCTTGGTGTTTAAGATTAACTTGCCTTCCTGGTACTTAAGATTAACTTGTCTCCCAGGTTTTATCTAGTTCTTCTTCCCTCAAGTCACGTACTCAGTAAAAATGGTTTTTCCGGCCTCTAAGATGGCCGTTCTTAGGCCTTCAGATAGAGTAGCTATGGTTCAGACATCCTGGGAAATAGATATTTCCCAGATATCCTGAAAAATGATATTATGGGTGTGATTTCAGATTAGACGCTGTGACCTAATGTAGAACTTAATGCTCCTGTAATGCATTTTTGCTTCTGTACTTTGCTTGCTGCTTGTAAAACCAAAGTTACTCCATTTTAAGATAAGGTTGTTTTTAAGTAAAGATTCCTAAAATTGTTTTTGAGTAAGGATGTATAATGATCCCTGGATCAAACTCTACCCACGGAGGAAGATTCCTCCATTTGAACAACAGAAAAGGGGGGAATGTAAGAATGGGTTAGCATGAGAATAGACTTATGGACACAGGGGTGGAGGAAAGAGAGGGTGGAACAAATTGAGAGAGTAGCATTGAAATGGAGACACTACCACGTGTAAAATAGGTAGCCAGTGGGAATTCGCTATGTGATTCAGGAAACTTAACCTGGGGCTCTGTGACAACCTAGAGGGGTGGGGTGGGATGAGGTGGGAGGTGGGAAGGAGGATCAAGAGGGAGGGGACATATTGTACCTATGGCTGATTCATGTTGATGTATGGCAAAAGCCAACACAATGTTGTAAAGCAATTATCCTTCAATTAAAAATAAATAAATTAAAAAGAGTTATATATTTAGGTCCTGTGTAAAACTAATCTGATATTTGAACATTTGGATTTAAGATAAAATATTGTTTCCATTATAAAAATATTTACCAACAGTTTAAACTGTAACTTTTTACTGTAAACAGTGACTTTTTCTGATGTACATTAAAATATAATTAACTTTTCAGTAGGCTTTACTAGCAACATGTCTATTTTGTAGAGTAAATTTCAACTGCAAAGAAAGTTATTTTCATGCTCGATAAAGATGCATTGTTCTAAATAATGATTGCAGTGGAAAATTACAAGACACACATGGCTTTTACCCAGCAGGGAGTTGTATTTTGAGGCTCAATAAATTTAAGCTAATCTTATTTTTAAAAAATAGCACAGTTTCTTCTTTACACATAATTGTATCAGTTAGGGATTGCATTTTGGCAGAAAAATCCAAGAAAAACTGACAAACAGTGTTTTAAAAAATTAGTGGGATTATTTGTCTACTGCTTCAGAAGTCTGGGAGAAAGCAGCTTGAGGATGCCATGAAGGAATAAAATTCTTCTCTTCGTGCTGTACCATCATAACCAGTGGCTGCTTCACTTTGCGCACTGAGGGAGATCCAGACAAGAGGAAGAGGGAAAGGAGCGCCAGTTGACTTGGACTTGTGTTTGATTGGACAGAACTGAGTCATGTGGCCACCTCTATATGTGAGGGAGTCTGAAAAGGTGAGCTTTCAGCACTCCTGACTTTATAGTAAAAGGAGACAAGAGAGGGTTGGAATGATGTCAGATTGGACAAATTTACAGTATCTGCTTCAGTCATGTTAGTTACTTTGAGAGATAAAAGAATGTCAAATAAGAACAACTCCAATTTCACATCTCGCTGTTTGGTTAGGTTTTGACACAATATACTTAAAGTGCACTTATATGGTGTATTACTCTGAACTCTTGAGAGTCCCTTATACTGCAAGGAGATCCAACCAGTCCATTCTAAAGGAGATCAATCCTGGGTGTTCATTGGAGGGACTGATGCTAAAGCTGAAACTGCAATACTTTGGCCAACTCATGTGACGAGTTGACTCACTGGAAAAGACTCTGATGCTGGGAAAGGTTGGGGGCGGGAGGAGAAGGGGACGACCGAGAATGAGATGGCTGGATGGCATCACCGACTCTGTGGACATGAGTTTGAGTGTACTCCAAGAGTTGGTGATGGACAGGGAGGCCTGGTGTGCTGTGATTCATGGGGTCGCGGAGAGTCGGACACGACTGAGCGACTGAACTGAACTGAACTCTGGAGTTGGTCAATAAAACAGAACCTTTCTAGATAATTAAGAAATAAAGTGGTTAAACATAGAAATAAGAGCTTAAGTGAATATTGAGAAACTGAGAACAAAGCTGCAGCCTCCAGGAAAGCCAAGGAAGCAGACCTTGGAGACCTCAACTGGAAACACCAAGTGAGCTATTCTCAAAAGCTTTTTAGGTAATGGATGTGATCCTCAGAGTCTCTGAGCCCCCACCCCCCACCTGTTGTGTCCTGTACAATAGGCACACACAAAGTTGAGGCTCAAAAACAGCTTCTTGCTTCCTTGTTTGATGTATATTAAATGAATAGGAATAGTTTGACTGTTGAAACCTGTGTACCAGTGTTGAGATCCCCATTTGAGTCCAGACATGCCCAGTAGGTGGATGAGGGTTCAGTCGGCAAAAGAGAAACCACCTCAGTTACTTCAAATAGAGGAAAAGCAGTATGAGGAATTGGCTACACAGGAGGTTGAAGAGCTGAGAAGTCAAATAGGGGATTGTGAGGCAACACGGAAATTAACAATATGAGGAAGCTACTCCTACTCCTTGGCTAAAGGGCAGTAGGAATTGGGAGTGTTAGTGGAGCACAGAAGCTGAGGAGCTCTGGCAGGAGCTAGTGGGTAGGGACTTTCCACTGGAGCTGGAGCCATAGAAACAGAGTTACTGCCTTGCAGCAAAGAAAGAGTTAAGGAGATCCCTGACTTCTCCCCTTCTCCTACCCTCCGGTCTTCTGACTGACCCTCCTGTTGGAAGGAATGAGCCAAGAACCAGTTGGCTGCAGAGATCAGCCTACAGGGGACAGCTGGTCTGTAATATGGCACACAGCTGGGCAAGAACAAGGCATGGATCTGGGGGTAAATAAAGATCACTGGCATAGAGTGTGGGTGTGTTGCTTGAGGATGGAGAAACATCTCAAAGGGGTCTCTATGAACTGGTGCTTCAGTATCCCTTTATATTTTGCAGAATCCTGGGGACCTATTCTTTACCATCTGAGCCACCAGGGAAGACCAAAAAGGGTCTGTGGCCTCCCCGTCAGGGGAATCAAACCCCTGTCTCCCGCGTGACAGGCGGGGATACTCACCACTATATTAAGTGTGGCAGCTGTGATGGACCGCACAAAAGCGTGGCCAAGAGGAGTGACCCTATGCCCAAGAGTGCCAGGCTGTGATGGCACAGGAGGGGCTGAGAGGAACAAACCCACGCCTGAGGTCAGGGGCGGCGGCCGTTCAAGTTCAAGAGGGGCGACTTCGTCCAAGGTAAGGAGCAGCGGCTGCACTTTGCTGGAGCAGCCATGAACAGATACCCCAAGTCCAAGATAAGAGAAACCCAAGTAAGACGGTAGGTGTTGTGAGAGGGCATCAGAGGGCAGACACACTGAAACCATAATCACAGAAAACTAGCCAATCTAATCACACGGACCACAGCCTTGTCTAACTCAATGAAACTAAGCAGTGCTGCGTGGGCCAGCTCAAGATGGACGGGGTCATGGTGGAGAGGTCTGAAAGAATGTGGTCCACTGGAGAAGGGAATGGCAAACCATTTCAGCATTCTTGCCTCGAGAACCCCATATGAAAAGGCAAAATGATAGGATACTGAAAAATGAACTCCCCAGGTCGGTAGGTGCCCAGTATGCTACTGGAGATCAGTGGAAAAATAACTCTAGAAAGAATGAAGGGATGGAGCCAAAGCAAAAACAATACCCAGTTGTGGATGTGACTGGTGATAGAAGCAAGGTCTGATGCTGCAAAGATCAATATTGCATAGGAACCTGGAATGTTAGGTCCATGAATCAAGGCAAATTGGAAGTGGTCAAACAGGAGATGGCAAGAGTGAACGTAGACATTCTAGGAATCAGTGAACTAAAATGGACTGGAATGGGTGAATTTAACTCGGATGACCAGTATATCTACTACTGTGGGCAGGAATCCCTTAGAAGAAATGGAGTAGCCATCATAGTTAACAAAAGAGTCCGAAATGCAGTACTTGGATGCAATCTCAAAAACGACAGAATGATGTCTGTTCATTTCCAAGGCAAACCATTCAATATCATGGTAATCCAAGCCTGTGCCCCAACCAGTAATGCTGAAGAAGCTGAAGTTGAAATGTTATATGAAGACCTATAAGATCTTTTAGAACTAACACCCAAAAAAGATGTCCTTTTCGTTATAGGGGACATATATAAAAGTAGGAAGTCAGGAAACACCTGGAGTAACAGGCAAATTTGGCCTTGGAGTACAGAATGAAGCAGGGCAAAGGCTAATAGAGTTTTGCCAAGAGAACGCACTGGTCATAGCAAACACCCTCTTCCAACAACACAAGAGAAGACTCTACACATGGACATCACCAGATGGTCAACACTGAAATCAAATTGATTATATTCTTTGCAGCCAAAGATGGAAAAACTATACAGTCAGCAAAAACAAGACCGGGAGCTGGCTGTGGCTCAGATCATGAACTCCTTATTGCCAAATTCAGACTTAAATTGAAGAAAGTAGGGAAAACCATGAGACCGTTCAGGTATGACCTAAATCAACTCCCTTATGATTATACAGTGGAAGTGAGAAATAGATTTAAGAGACTAGATCTGATAGAGTGCCTGATGAACAATGGACAGAGGTTTGTGACATTGTACAGGAGACAGGAATCAAGACCATCCCCAGGAAAAAGAAATGCAAAACGCAAGAATGGCTCTCTGAGGAGGCCTTACAAATAGCTGTGAAAAGAAGAGAAGCGAAAAGCAAAGGAGAAAAGGAAAGATATACCATTTGAATGCAGAGTTCCAAAGGATAGCAAGGAGAGATAAGAAAGCCTTCCTCAGCGATCAATGCAAAGAAATAGAGGAAAACAACAGAATGGGAAAGACTAGAGATCTCTTCAAGAAAATTAGAGATACCAAGGAAACATTTCATGCAAAGATGGGCTCAATAAAGGACAGAAATGGTATGGACCTGACAGAAGCAGAAGATATTAAGAAGAGGTGGCAAGAATACACAGAAGAACTCTACAAAAAAGATCTTCATGACTCAGATAATCATGATTGTGTGATCACTCACCTATACCCAGACATGCTGGAATGTGAAGTCAAGTGGGCCTTAGGAAGCATCACTAGAAACAAAGCTAGTGGAGGTGATGGAATTCCAGTTGAGCTATTTCAAATCCTGAAAGATGATGCTGTGAAAGTGCTGCACTCAATATGCCAGCAAATTTGGAAAAGTCGGCAGTGGCCACAGGACTGGAAAAGGTCAGTTTTCATTCTAATCCCAAAGAAAGGCAATGCCAAAGAATGCTCAAACTACCGCACAATTGCACTCATCTCACACACTAGGAAAGCCATGCTCAAAATTCTCCAAGCTTCAGCAATACTTGAACCATGAACTTCCAGATGTTCAAGTTGGTTTTCAAAAAGGCAGAGGAACCAGAGATCAAATTGCCAACATCTGCTGGATCATGAAAAAAGCAAGGAGAGTTCCAGAAAAACATCTGCTTTATTGACTATGCCAAAGTCTTTGACTGTGTGAATTACACTAAACTGTGGAAAATTCTTCAAGATATGGGAATACCAGACCACTTGACCTGCCTCTTGAGAAACCCATATGCTGGTCAGGAAACAACAGTTAGAACTGGGCATAGAAAAACAGACTGGTTCCAAATAGGAAAAGGAGTATGTCAAGGCTGTATATTGTCACCCTGCTTATTTAACTTATATGCAGAGTACATCATGAGAAACGCTGGGCTGGAAGAAGCACAAGCTGGAATCAAGATTGCTGGGAGAAATATCAATAACCTCAAATATGCAGATGACACCACCCTTATGGCAGAAAGTGAAGAAGAACTGAAGAGCCTCTTGATGAAAGTGAAAGAGGAGAGTGAAAATGTTCACTTAAAGCTTAACATTCAGAAAACAAAGATCATGGCATCTGGTCCCGTCACTTAATGGGAAATAGATGGGGAAACAGTGGCAGACTTTATTTTTTGGGCTCCAAAATCACTGCAGATGCTGATTGCAGCCATAAAATTAAAAGACGCTTACTCCTTGGAAGGAAAGTTATGACCAACCTAGATAGCATATTAAAAAGCAGAGACATTACTTGGCCAACAAAGGTCCGTCTAGTCAAAGCTATGGTTTTTCCAGTGTTCATATATGGATGTGAGAGTTGGACTGTGAAGAAAGCTGATCGCTGAAGAATTGATGCTTTTGAACTGTGGTGCTGGAGAAGACTCTTGAGAGTCCCTTGTACCGCCAGGAGATCCAACCAGTCCATCCTAAAGGAGATCAATCCTGGGTGTTCATTGGAAGGACTGATGCTGAATCTGAAACTCCAATACTTTGGCCACCTCATGCGAAAAGTTGACTCATTGGAAAAGACCCTGATGCTGGGAGGGATTGGGGACAGGAATAGACAGGGACGACAGAGAATGAGATGGCTGGATGGCATCACCGACCTGATGGACATGTGTTTGGGTAAACTCCGGGAGTTGGTGATGAACAGGGAGGCCTGGCGTGGTGCGATTCATGGGGTCACAGATTCAGACACAACTGAGCGACTGAACCTAACTGAACTGAACTGGGGACCTAAGCTCTGATCCATGTCCTGACAGCTCTGTGGGTCCGCTGTCCCGCCATCCAGTCTATTTTCATTTTGCCCTTGTGGTAGCTTAAAGCACTTAGGCTCAGATATAGTCAGTGCTCAGCCTGGAAAATCCCATGGAGAGAGGAGCCTGGTAGGCTGCTGTCCATGCGCTTGCGAAGAGTCAGACACGACTGAGCGACTTCACTTTCACTTTTCACTTTGATGCATTGGAGAAGGAAATGGCAACCCACTCCAGCATTCTTGCCTGGAGAATCCCAGGGATGGGGTAGCCTGGTGAGCTGCTGTCTATGGGGTCGCACAGAGTTGGACACGACTGAAGCAACCTAGCAGCAGCAGGATTACAGTTGTTCCAAGTTTTGTGGTTTAGTTTGAATTCCTTATAAATTAGAAGAAAAGTGGGTTAATTTGTAGAGATGAAGAGGGATTTAGGATTTAGAGACGGTCACTATTTCAACTTTCCTTTAAAAATTGCCAGGGTTGATTTTAAAATTTTAATATTGTTTAGGGAATGGATACTTAGTTTGTTATTTGATATACTAAAGTATTTATTATAAACTCCTATTGTCCTAAGTTTATTAATACTTTGGCGACCTGATGCAAAGGGTCGATTCATTGGAAAAGACCCTGATTCTGGGAAAGATTGAGGGCAGAAGGAGAAGGGGGTGCCAGAGGGTGAGATGGTTGAATGGCATCACTGACTTAATGGACATGAATTTGAGCAAACTCCAGGAGGTAGTGGAGGACAGGGAATCCTGGTGTGCTGCAGTCCATCGTGTCACAAAGAGTTGGACACAGCTTAGCGACTGAACAACAGAAGTTTAGGTAGGAATTTAGAGGCTAGCGCTCTGTACCCAGGAAAATTGCTCTCTATGGTCATGCAAAGAACTTTATGATGTTTTTCATCATTTAACATGTGTAACTGGCAAAGTGATTTTATTGATTATCTTCATGCTAGGTTATCTAAAGCATCAATATCTGATTTTCCTGGTGAGAATTATGTTCAGCTTGTCTTTGGGACATGGATGGAATGTGAATTGGAATGCTGAGCCTTGTTGGTAAGTAAATTTCATTTACAACATGTTGTAAACCTGCGTTAAAGATGGCCAACTCATATAAATGGCCGATAGTCCATTGTGTGTTGTGCTGAGTGAGCTAAGTCAGACAGAAAAAGACAAATACTATATGATCTCACTTACATGTAGAATTTAGAAAAGCCAAATTTGTAACAACAGAGAGTAGAATGGTGGTTACCAGGGGCTGAGGGGCTGGGGAGAGGGTGGGTAGGGGAGTTGGGCACATGTTGTTTAAGGGTGAAAACTTGCAACTATAGATAAGTCCTGGAGATCTAATGCACAACATAGTGATTATAGACAATACTATATTATAAACTTCAAAGTTGCTAAGAGACTAGATCTTAATCATTCTAACCACACACACACAAAAATGCCAATTATGTGGTGTGAGAGAGGTGTGAGCTAATGCTATGGTGGTAATCACCATGTTGTACACCTTAAACTCACACAATGTTGTATGTCAATTGTATCTCCAAAAAGAAATGGCCTATAGTTGACGTCAGTGCTGTATCCAGATCCCTCCCACCAAAAACCTTTTAAACATTTAACTACCAAAACAGCACCTGAGACTCATTCTCTGTGGTATGCTCCCACTTTTGCCCCTCACATGATGAGAGATAGAGGAACCTGGGAATTTATGTTCCCCTGGGGTGGCTCTTGCCTGATGGGTGATAGACTTGTGAATCTCCAGCCCCTTTTTCTCTCTGGTTTGGGCAACTCTGAGGAGGAACTTAAATTCCAGAGGCCCTCTGAAGTTTCAGAGACCACCTGCTTGCATGGCTTTGAAATTCTGATTACCGTGTGAAGAATTAGCATAGGACTTAGCATCTCAAAACAACAAAAATATTTTAACATGCAGTTTCTGAGTGTCAGAGATCTGGGAGTGGCTTAACTGGGTCATTCTAGCTCAGGATCTCTCATAAAATTGGAGTTAATGGTCATCTGAAGCTGGGGAATCTGCTTTCCTGCTCACTCATATGGCTATTGGCTGGAGAAGTCAATTTCTGGCCATATAGACCTTTATACAGGGCTGCCTGAATGTCTTTAGGACATGGCAGCTTCATTTTTCCAGTGCTGGTGAGACAGAGAGAATGTGCCCAAGACAAAAATCAGCAGTCTTTTATAACTTAATTGTGGAAATGACATACCATAATTTCTGTCGTGTTCCATTGCAGAGGCCAACTCCGGTACACTGTGGGAGAGAACTACACAATGGTGTGAATAGCAGTAGGAGGGAACCATTGGGGGCCATCTTTTCTTTTTAACATTTATCTATTTATTTGACTGCGCCAGGTCTTAGTTACAGTACACAGGATTTTTAGGTCTTCATTGGAGAAGGAAACGGTAACCCACTCCAGTATTCTTGTCTGGAGAATCCCATGGACGGAGAAGCCTGGTAGGCTACAGTCCACAGGGTCGCAAAGAGTTGGACACGACTGAGCGGCGGAACGGAACGGATTGTAGCATGCAGTCTCTTTAGTTGTGGCATGTGGAATTGTTAGCTGTGGCATATGGGACCTAGTTCCCTGACCAGGGATTGAAGCCAGGCCTCCTGCATTGGGAATGTGGAGTCTTAGCCACTGGACCACCAGGGAAGTCCCCACCGAGGGCCATCTTGAGAGGTGACTCTTAACAGTTTCTCTTTCTTCTCTGTTCTTTGCTCCCTCTTCTCCTTGACTGGTTTCCCATGGCAGGACTTCCTTAATAAATTACTTGTACACTGATTCTTTTCTTCAGATCTGCTTCTGGGGAGTCTGGCCTAAATTCATGCGATTTCTTTGTCTAAAACAAGGATCGTTCTCTGCGCCAAATCCAGCTTATGACTTGTTTTTTACGGCTTGCAAGCTATTAATAAGGATAGTTTTTATGCTTTTACATTACTGAAAAAAAAGAAGGGAAAATAATTTTTATAATTATATATAAAGTTTCCTAACATTTGAAAATTATATGGAACTCAACATTCATAAATGAGTTTTATTAGAGTGTGTTTTTGTGTATTGCCTATGACTGCTTTCACACAAGAACAGAGTTCAGTGGCTGTGACAGTTGCTACATGGTCTGCAAGGCCTGCATTATTTACTTCCTGACCCTTTACAGGAAAAGTTTGTTGACTGCTGGTATAAAGTGAACCAACTCTGTGTGGTTATGTTCTGAGCATTTTCAAAGCTTTGACACCCCTGATCTACTTGCCCATCAGTCTATAAGTTGTTTCAGTGTCCTTAAATTTTACTCAGTATCTTTTTGTCACTCCAGGAAGGAATAAAAATGAATTATTTTGAATTTTCCTGCACTATTCTTCTTTCAACAGTGGGGGGCTGACAGAAGAAATAAAGTTCTTGCTTGGTCCCATAAGGTGTGTCAGTTGTCAAAACTCTAAGCAACTATGGCTTGATTCTCAGAAGAGGAAACTTTTAAAATTGTATTAAGAATTTCAAATAACGTAGAGAACAACCTTTCAAATATCCTTGATGCTTTAACACCCAACCATTTCATGTCCCAAAATGTACTTACAGAAGCAAGTAGAGTTGATTATCATTGATCTTGCGGGATTTTAGTGATGATAAGATGCAATTTTATAATGAAGTTTTTCTTTCCATAGCAGGATTATATAAAGGGGTAAATTAGCGAGCTGAAAAATGTTTTATAGTTTAAATAAAATGTTCCTTTTCATTCATTCTCTCATCTTCACCCAGGCCTCTGAGGCAGGCGAGGTAGATTCAATTCCTGTTTTACTGATGAGGAAATGGATAAAATGATAGATTCAAAGTTAGCTAATTACATAGTGGTGAAGCTGGAGCGAGAATCCAGTCCTCTTGACTTCTAATCCACTGTTCTTTCCGCTAAACCACTTGACTATTTACTGTGTGCTGAGCATTGTATGAGGCACAGTGGGAACTTACAGTGAAATAGTACTTACAATAGTACTTATATTTAAATGCCACTTTAAACTCCCCCCTCCCACAAACATTTATTTTCTCCACTGAAATTAGTATATATTAGATTACTCTTGTTCATGCTGTCTTGTTTAGTAGCTGTCAAGTGAATTTCTATACAGTTGAATTTTACATTATAATCGATGTAACACAGTTGGTATCTAGAAGAAAAACCTTTTATCTATTAACTCCTCCTTTATTGGTTCTATGTTCCCTGAGAAATAGAGCTAAAGCAAGAAACACTTTGTAATTTTAGGCTTTGACTAATAACTCTATATGCAAAGATATTTTATACATTTTTAAAGTTAAAATGGGGAAATGGTTTCTTGGTTTGATAGGTCTTGTGGGTTTAAAAGGAAGAGAAATGGCGGTTTTAAGTGATACTGGGAGAAGAATGTTTCATGTGAGAGCCTCCTGGATGAAGCTGGCCTTATTTACCTGACTGGAAAATAGGGAAAACAATTTAAAGGTTTTATCTCTATAATTTATCTTAATGTTTGGAAAACATGCAGAGTGTTGTTTCTGATTATAAAGTTAGTATATGCTCCTTATAACAATAATAGAAACTGCAGAAGGTTGTTCAAGATTAATGCATGACCCACTGGAGGGTCTTTACTCTAAAGTATCATTTTATTCTTGATTTTTTGGTCATTTCCTGTGGCATGTGAGATCTTTGTTCTCTGATGAGGATTGAATCCATTCCCTTTGCAGTGGGAGCTTGGTGTCTTAACCACTAAACTACCTGGGAAGTCCCTAAAATAACACTTTAGTGTATTTCCTTTCAGGTAATTTTTCCTCCTGGGCTATACTGTACACACTTGGGTGAGTCTTTCAGGTTTGTGGCCTAGATTTTAGCACACAGATTCAGCTTGGATACCGAGAATAAAACTTATAAATCTCTTATACAAGTGGTTCAGTTCTTGTCTAACTGGAAATACTTCTTCACTGAAGACAGCCTCACATCATGTGTCAGTATTTTATGCTTACGAATCATCAGGTTTCTTCTCATTAGGGTTATGAGTTCTGTAGGATGACTAGAGAGGTAATTTTTCCCTAGTTCCCCAGGAACAGGAATACTTTTGACTGACAGCCCTGAAAAGAGAATAAAGCCAGTCTTAAATTTGTCTTTAATCCTGCTCACATACTCTTTTGATGCATTTTGAACATCTTTTATTTTCATAATGAGTCATTTAAAAGAGAGATTAGCATTGACTTTTCCAGAGTGAATGGCAAATCCTTTCCTTTGTAGTGGCTTCCTTTTTTAACTGCTAATTTTCTTTTATGGTCTCCTATAAATATTCAGTGTGTTGAAGTTTTCATTTTTTGAGTAGAAAATCTAAGTGAATCTTGTGGGACGTGCATACCTATCTTTAGTATAGTCTTTGTATGGTCTGGTGACCAAGTTCTGATATTCTTGAATAGTAAACTTTTTGAGGGCTGTGTCTTTTAATATGGCTATATCTCTCACTTTATGTAAGTGATTATCAAGAGATTTTTCTCCTCTCAATTACCACCCCTTTTTGAACTTTCATAGAGTAAGTCTATCTCTCCTGTTGTGAGTATCTTTGAAGATCAGTTCATCAATAGCATGGCAAGGATTCTACTGCAATGCACAAAGAATGTGGTGGTAAAGTTTGAAAAACTTAGGGCAATAATTATGGATAATTACATATGAGAGAAGAACTCAGATATGTCCTTAGGCCTTTGAGGTATAGATGGAAGGTCTCCAGTAGATTCTGTTATACCCCTATAAGGCTTAGTGTCAGCATGACTTACAAGTGTCATTTTCTTTGGCTAGCATTTCCTCCTCTCTTGCTAGTGGTCCTTACATAGTTCCCACGACCGGGAAAGAAATATCAAAAGACAAATGTTTGAATTCACATACTAATTTAGTGAAGCTAGATAAAGACTGAAATGAATGTTTGGTTGATGTTAGTCTTTTGGGGTTGCCAAGCCATCTGCCTCATTCAGCAATGGTCTCATTATTTTTCAAGCTTATTCTGCATTTTGTTGATAGATTTATTTAGTGGATTTTTCAGTTGCTGTTTGCCAGTCTTGCTCCTTCTTTCAGAAAGCACCCAGTGCAATAAGAAATGATCTGTGATGGTCTTCCTGCATTCTACTATGTCAGTAGGAATGGGGTGGAGTCAGTTGGAAAGCTGAGATAATATTTTAGATGGAGCCATCTTTCAAGGAAGAGAGTTGACAGTTTGGTCTGAGCCATAAGCTTTGCAAAGGTCATTCTATTGAATGTGTGTGAGTTATTGTAATCACTGATGAGGCCAATTCTATGGAGTAGGTTGCTAACATCTAAGTGATATGTTAACTTTTTCAGTCCTGGGTCCTCTTATAGCTTAGAGGTTAATATCTTAGCTCCTCACGAGTATTTAACTCGGTGCTGGTTTCAAGAATCAGAACAATTATATTCATCATCTGTGGAGTTCTTTCAAATATATCTTTATTGACATTTGTGTATAGTACATTTATTTTCAAAAAAGTATTAAGACAAATAACATGGGGTAAAACTGAAAGCTAGGATAATTACAAGAGCAAGGTGATATCCCCAAAGCTAACAAGTAGTTAGAATAATTAAATTTAGTTAAAAGAGGGTAATTGCAAATTATGTAGTTAGTGGCATAAATTTTGAGGTGAGGAGTCTGTGTCAAGCATTTCATAAACTTATTTCCAAAAAGGATATTTTAATAGAAATTGTTAAAATAGATTTAATGACCTCATTAAAACCTTTTTTGTAAGGTAGACATAGGCTGTCCTAAAGTGGCTGATGGCTTCCAGAGGGAGGAAGAGTTGTGCCTTCCTTCATTTCTTCTTCCTGGAGGGAGTCAGACAGGAAGTTACTTCTCCCTTTGCTAAAGGAAGTTTAAAATGGTAGAGAGTTCCCCACTTTCTCCACTGTCTTCCCTCTGGACAGTTTAGGGAGGCAAAGTTAATTGAAAATGGAAAAGCACATTTCCTAGTTATTTTCTTTGAGTGCTATATTATTCTGACTTTCCAGTTTTCCCCTCAAAATCAAGGTATTTCTAGAGAATGTTAAGTTTCTCCATCATCTACTTCTTGTGAGGTGTTAGGGAGGGAGAAATGATTTTGGATTGAGAGGCTCTTTGGGGGAAAGATAGCCACTGATGGGTCCTACAGACTGGGGCTTTAGAGAGTCATAGATCATTATGAGGGCAGAATGGGAAGCAGATGAAAAAGGATGGCTTTTTATGAGGGCATGATGGGAGTCGGAGATAGAAGGAAAGGCGATTTAGAAAGAAGGAAGGAAAGGCTCCAAGAAGAGTCTATCTATTTTGTACTTTGCCTCAGGCCTTGGAGGTGGGTCAGAGCTGCAGTTATTCTTGTGTGATATTGAGAATCTGCTCAGTACAGCCCTTTGAATACTGCCAGAGAGCCCGTATCTTCAGGCCACAAGGCAAATTAGCTATGTGGTCGCTGCATGGAACAGCTCAGAAAATTGGCTCAAACTCAGCCACCTGTCCAATGGAATATCCAGGGAATAGCTTCTGGCAGTCTTTAAATGGGAAGAACACCGTAAATTGTAAGAGTGTCAGCAATCCATGTGCGACCCCTTCCTTTCAATTTGGGAGCCCCAGATGACCTGCTTAGGGCACTGTCATACTGAAGCATCAGTCTAACAACTCAACGCCTGATGGATGAAAAACATGAGGGTTTTGACAGAGAAAGAGCACCCTCAATACCACATGCTTCTGCTGCTGTTTAGTTGCTAAGTCTAGTCCAACTCTTTGTGACCCTGTGGACTGTCGCCTTCCAGGCTTCTCTGTCCATGGTATTCTCCAGGCAGTAATACTGGAGTGGGTAGCCATTCCCTTTTCCAGGGGATTTTCCTGACCCAGGGATCAAACCTGTGTGTCCTGCATCTCCTGCATCAGCAGCCAGATTCTTTACCACTGAGACACCTCAGAAGCCCTCAATACCATCTGCATCCTCCCAAGAAGCACCCTGGACACAGCTCCCACTGAGAGTTGAGTGGGGCAGCTACATGACCTAGGATTTGTTGGGTGGCAACACCAGTGCCATGTCAAATATATAGTTGGTGAACTTATAAGCACAACTTAAGCATAACTGCTTAAGGCCATGCTTGGCTTGCTCCCACTTTGTAGCTCTCTTTCTCATGTTGGCAGAGTTGTTTTTACTCCCATTGCAGCTGGAAACATACATAGAGATGAAACATTTTCTGAGTTTAAGGGAAGGATAAAGTCTGTCCTTTTGGGGATTGTGGGGGAAAAAATCAAAGTAAAACAGGTGTCATATGTCCTAATTGTGTCCTAAGAACTAAAATTAAACTGTATTCATCTTCAAGTGACCCAGTTTTCCATGTAATTGTGTTTCAATTCTGGGACTGTATATAAATACACACACATACATACCTACTTATAACCCCTTGTTATAAGTCAGGACAGAAATATGTTACATACAGAGTAAAAGACAAGTTTTAAAAAAGTGGAGAATCTCAGACTGTTTTTTGCTTCTTGTCTGTATTATATTCAGATATTTATTCATAGTTCTATACCTTAAGATGGCAGAGTGAAGAAGGAAGCCCTACCTGAAGGCTGTACTCTTTTTTTCTTTTTAGAACAAATCTCTAAAATCTTTAGCTCTTTAACTGAAGAAATCAGAAATAAAAATTTAGTCATACACTTACTCCTTTCAAGCATCTTGGTCAAAGTTTTTATAGGCAACTGAGGTGCTTGTGCCTAACTAAGGATATTGAATGTCTCCCACTGGGTAAAGTTCAATTTAGCTGAATGAGAAACAGGTCTTAGCCCAAAGACTGAAGAAAATTCCATTCTTGAGAAAATAAAAATTATTCTGTGTGAAAGTCTGGTTTCTAGAGAACATGGACGGAGGTTTCAAAAGTTAGATTCCTAGACTTTTACATATCAGGGATTTTAGAAGGTGTCAGTCTACATACCTTTAGCAAATAGCATGGTCCTTGCAATGCTTAGTTTGCTCTCTTCATTCCGCTCTTTCTAGGATCAATTCGTGGTCCCTCTGTGCCCTGACCTGAGTTGTAGAGGCTGACCACCATCACTTACCCTCTCTTTCCAATTAGCCTGTTGAGTTTAGCTAATGGAAAATACCAGAAGGAAATTGAGGAGGGGAGGAAAGAATTGATGTTTCCACATTTTGTGATGTGGTTTTTGGCTTTGGCTCATTCTTTCCCTCCTTTACAGCCTCCTATCTCACTGGGTCCCTGTTACACCCTCACCTTTTCCTCTTACATCTTCAGGACTAAAGGAGGAAATAGCTTTCTATTATTGCTAATGTCTGGGTATTTCAACACTCCTTATTGATTCTCTTCAGTCTCCCAGAATTTCAGAAGTCTCTTGAGCTACCTGATTTGACTTTTTTCCTGCTGAGACTTTGACAGAAATGTGAAGTAATTCATTTAAGATCATGTCATGAATTAGTGGCAGATTTCGTGAATCTCTACCTAGGTCTCCTGATTTTGCTGTCTAGTGCTCAGTGCAGCATCCGTGCCTGTTTGATCTCTTTCAGGAAGCTTTTGGAGGAAAGGTTTTGCCAATTGAGCAGACATGTGAAGTCGCTCAGTCGTGTCCGACTCTTTATGACCCCATGGACCGTAGCCCACCAGGATCCTCTGCCCATGGGATTTTCCAGGCATGAATACTGGAGTGGGTTGCCATTTCCTTCTCCAGGGGATCTTCCCGACCCAGGGATCGAACCTGGGTCTCCCGCATGGTAGGCAGATGCTTTACCGTCTGAGCTACCAGGGAAGCCCAATGCAGACATGAATGCATTTTTATTTGGATAGGCAGGGCTAGTGCTTCTGTCCATGGTACTAGGGTCTTGCAAAGAGTGATGTACTCTTCGGAGTCCTGTCTGCTGCTTCTCCAGATTGCATTTTAACTCTCGCATGGAAGTAAAAGGAGAGAATGTAGCATAAGCAAATGTTGAAACAGGAAAATGTATCAGTAATCAAGATGAGAGACTGAGTAGTTTACCAATGAAGAGGAATTCTTTGAGTTCTTTTTTCTACCTAGATTTGTAAAGCAAATATACGCCAATAAAAATTAATTAAAAATTAAAAAATTGGGACCCTTTCTCAACTCTGTTCTATTCATAAAAATTCCAGGTAGCTGGCAGAGCAAATCTGCTGGTGTTTTTCAGAATTTCTTGGCTAATCTTGGAATTTAGTTTTTCCATAAAATATTATGACTAGCTCATCAACCTACATGAAAAACTATTGAAATTCTGATGGAGTTACACTAAGTCTATGGATTAGAGAAAATTGCCACCATTATGACTCTATCCTGAACAGGTGTATGTATCCTTCTATTTGTCTTCCTTAATATATTAGTGTAATTTTATTATTGTCCCTGTTTATTACTGACCAATGTTTCATTCTATGTATGTACCACAATGTGTTTACCCATTCCACGTCTCCCAGTGGAGGAAAATTTTGATTCTTTCCAGGTTGGGATATTGTGAACAAAACTACCATAAACAGTCATGAACAGCTTTTTACGAGAACATAAATTTTCATTTCATCTAGGAGTGAAATTGGTAGGTCATTTGGTAAATGTATATCTAACTTTATAGGAAACTGCCAAACTCTTTTCCAAAATGGCTGTACCATTTTGCATCCCCACAATTCTGTAACTTTTATTGATAAACAGCAGCAGACATTAGAACCAGACAAATATTTTCTCAAAATACAGTTTAAACATAAATGATTTGACAAAAGAGGCTCTATATTTTCTTTATTTACAGTGCTTGGCAAGTACTGAAGTGAATTTTCTGAACTTCTTAACTTTACTTTTTAGGTTCTGTCCTTTGGAAAGGTAACTCCACATACTGAAAGAGGACTTCTGGGGCCACCAGGACATAAAGCAAGTGGTGAGTAGGCTGAAAAACAGCTGAGGTGCCTTTGAAAAGGAATCCCTACTTTCCCCCTTTTAAACAAAAATGGCCTTAATTATTAGGAATACACAAAACTTTGGTTTCTGTCTCTTATTACTGTGAGAAATAGGAAAGACATGGTATATGGAAAAAGATGGTGGGACAAGGAATCTTCTCACTTGTAATTTGTCTGTGGCTGAGTTTTAGGATGGTTCTGGGCACTTGGCATGGAGTTGGTGCCCACTTTCTCCATTTCTTAGTTTGGAGCAGCCTATTGGTTTTGCTGTTGTAAAGCACCAAGGCCAGAGAAATGGATAATGCATGTTAACAACAAACCAGCAATCTCCCCTGCCTGCCACCTGCTGTTGCTGACTGTGTAGGGGGCAGTTGCCTAGTAGATGGGAATAATTGATTTTTCAGCTGGCACCCCAGCGTCAGTCATTTTCATCAGTCAGCAGGTGAGGACATTCCGCAGCTTCTGACTGTCCCTGACTCTGAGCATGTGACATCTTTACTTAAGAAGGCCCACGACTCAGTGACTGTTAATTGCCTGCGCTTATGAAGTGAGTTTTCCTGAGCTCTCATCCTGTTTCCTCAAACCCATATAAAAGTATATAAGTTGATTTTTTCCTCCTTTGTTGGATTGGCTGATAAGCTTTGGGGAGCTGTGATTTGTCATCTCTGTCATTATTTTCAGCTCTCAGATGACAGGTGATTAAAAAGCTGAATGAGTTGGGGAATATGGTGTTGGAGGCCATGAGGCAGTGACTTTGGGTAGTTCTGAGTATCACATAGCCCTTACTGTGTTATAGTAAATGTTCTCTTCATGTTTCTAGCAAAATCAGTCACATAGCTGTTCTCTGAGATGGAGAATAGAATTGTCTTCTTGCTGGTAGGTTTTTCTGAAGCGAGTCATATTAGGGCCTGGGGAGAGTTTCAGTACTCTAAACTAATACAGAGAAGGTGATTGGCTTTTTTATGATTACAGAAGTGAGACATGAAATACGTGAGTTATTTAAGAAGTAAAGTATAATATTGTAAATATATAAAAAACTCTCCATGACCCAGAGAGAATATATAATCTATACATACACAGATTTTAAAAGATGAAACTGTATTCTTTAAACGGTTTTATAAACCTACTCTTTTCATGTCAGGAAATGGAAATATACATCGTTGTTTTTAACAGCTAAATACTCTTCTATTTGTGGAGAAATCAGCATATTTAATCAGTCTTCTGTTTTTCCAGTATTTAAGTAAATATAAAAAATGCTACAGTAAATTTCTCTAACCTACATCTCATGTACTTGTCTGATTAATTCTTTGCAAAAATTACTAGGAGTAAAATAGCTGGATCAACCGTATGTGTGTTTGAATGGTTGAATGGTGTATATATATATCTAAATTATCCTCTCAGAATATTTTATCAGTTTACCTTCCTACCAGCAAGGAAATAATATCCATGGATATTATCTGTGCTTTGTTTTTGTTTTTGCTAAACTGGCCAAGAGAGAAATGGTATCTTGTTAGAGCTCCTATAATTCCTAGTGAGGATGAACATTTTTCATATTTTATAGGCCATTTACATTTTCCTTTTGTGAATTGTTTGTCCATAGCCCTTGTCCACAGAAAGTGGTGTATTTTTCTGTTTATTTTTTTGTTTGCAAGAGTTCTTAATGTATCAGTGATATTAAGCCTTTGTCATAGTTATTTTTCTCTGTTTTCCAGGTTTTCTGTAGAACATAGTGAGTTAGAAGTTAAACTGCTTGATTTAAATACTGGCTCTGCTACGTACTACCTGAGTTTGGTGTCTTATGTAATCATTCTGCGCCTTTGTTTGCTCACCTAAAAATGGGGAAAATAATAATATCTACCTCATAGGGCTAGTGTAAGGACCAAATGAATTAAGATACACAAAGTTCTTTGAATAGTACTTGGTTCTTAGTAAGTACTTGTTATTTTTATGTGTGTATGTCATATTTGTATTTTTCATACAGAAGTCCTAAACTTGTTTATATTTAAAGCTATCAATCATTGCATCTATGGTTTCTGCCTGTAGGTCATGCTTAAAAAGATCTTTACCCAAGGATTATTTTTTAAAATGTCCCCCTTATTTTCTATATGCACACTTTTAAGCATTCAAATCTTAAATCTTTAAATTCGATAGGGGAAAAAAGCCTAGCACTCCCTTTTGGGGCATTGTATATTGACAATGTTGATTTTATATCCATCTTGGACATAACTGATGTGATGGTGATAACGGTTCAGTGTATTTCCTCGTGCAGCATCTTGTTCAGGAAGCTTGTTATGTATCTGACAATTACAGTAAGGCAAATAACACAGTGTCTCTCTGTTGGAAAATTTCAGTTTGGTGCAGCTAAAATATTTAGGAGTGTAATTCAAGGGGATTTTAATTTCAGTGGTGTCATTTTTAATTAGGTGTAAATGGCAGAAAAGTAGCTATCCGAGCCTGGATCAGAATTTTTTGTGGTAGAACAAAAACCATGGCTATAACATTTTGCAGTTCATCCCATCAGAAAGTAGAGTGTGCTGTCTGCCCTACCGCTTGAGTCTGAGTTGGCTACGTGACTTGCTTTGACTGATAGAATGTGATAGGTGAGCTCCAGAGTCTTTGTCCTCTTTGAGCACTGCCCAGGATCACCATTCCATGAAGTTCTGGATATAGATAGGGCCACATGGAGAGAGAGGCTTAGCTATGCCATCTGTCTCAGTTCATCACAGCCCCCACCTGATCTGCTGCGTGAGTGAGTCTGGGAGAGAGCAGAAGAATCACGCGGTCAATCTGCAAACCTGTGAGAAATAATACATTGTTGTTTTAAGCCTCTGAGTTTGAGGTGGTTATTTTGCAGCAATAAACTGAGTGTGCACTTCTAGAGGATTTATTTTAGCTGTGCACTTTTGTCTTAGTTCAGACTGCTGTACCAAGAATACCATAGGCTAGATGGCTTAAACAATATTTATTTCTCATACTTCTGGAGGCTGGAAAGTCACAGATAAAGGCTCCAGCAGATTCATGGTCTGGTAAGAACCTGCTTCTTGGTTCATGGATGGCCATCTTCTTGCTGTATCCTCATGTGGTGGAAGGCCTCTTTTATAAGAACACTAATCCCATGCATGAGGACTCTGTCTTCATGACCCAATCACTTCCCAAAGGCTCCACCTTCAAATACCATCAACATTAGGGGTGAGGTTTCAAAGTATGAACTTTGGTGGCACAAACATTGTCTCCAGCAAAGTTTTCATCAGGAGTATGTGGCAGAAAAGAAAGAATTCTAAGGCTTTAACAGAGTTCTTATTATCTCTGCCGATAAGAATGTATCTGTCCTCTATTTTCAAAATTTAGTCTACTCTATATTTTGGGGGCCTCTCTTGTTGCCTCAAAATTCTCCAAGCCAGGCTTCAACAGTATGTGAACTGTGAACTTCCAGATGTTCGAGCTGGATTTAGAAAAGGCAGAGGAACCAGAGATCAAATTTCCAACATCTGTTA
Organism: Moschus berezovskii; assembly: GCF_049115385.1. Taxonomy (NCBI): domain Eukaryota; kingdom Metazoa; phylum Chordata; class Mammalia; order Artiodactyla; family Moschidae; genus Moschus; species Moschus berezovskii. The sequence goes on from NC_142489.1 coordinate 1,407,227, forward strand.
GATCATCGAAAAAGCAAAAGAGTTCCAGAAAAATATCAGCTTCTGCTTTATTGACTATGCCAAAGCCTTTGACTGTGTAGATCACAACAAACTGTGGAAAATTCTTAAAGAGATGGGAATACCAGACCACCTTACCTGCTATATGCAGGCCGAGAAGCAATAGTTAGAACTGGACATGGAACAATAGACTGGTTCCAAATTGGGAAAGGAGTACATTAGGGCTATATATTTTCACCCTGCTTATTTAACTTATATGCAGAGTACATCATGAGAAATGCTGGGCTGGATGAAACACAAGCTGGAATCAAGAATGCCTGGAGAAATATCAATAAACTCAGATACTCAGATGACACCACCCTTATGGCAGAAAGGGAAGAGGAACTAAAGATCCTCTGGATGAAAGTGAAGGAAAAGCGTGAAAAAGTTGGCTTAAAACTCAACATTCAGAAAACGAAGATCATGGCATTTGGTCCTATCACTTCATGGCAGATAGATGGGGAAAGAATGGAAACATTGAGAGCCTTTATTTTTCTGGGCTCCAAAATCACTGCAGATGGTGACTGCAGCCATGAAATTAAAAGACGCTTACTCCTTGGAAGAAAATCTATGACCAACCTAGACAGCATATTAAAAAGCAGACATTACTTTGCCAACAAAGGTCCATCTAGTCAAAGCTATTGTTTTTCCAGTAGTCATGTATGGATGTGAGAGTTGGACTATAAAGAAAGCTGAGCAGTGAAGAATTGATGCTTTTGAACTGTGGTGTTGGAGAAGACTCTTGAGAATCCCCTGGACTGCAAGGAGATCCATTGTGTCCATCCTAAAGGAAATCAGTCCTGAATATTCATTGGAAGGACTGATGCTAAAGCTGAAACTCCAATACTTTGGCCACCTGATGGGAAGAACTGATTCATTGGAAAAGATGATGCTGGGAGATTGAAGGCAGGAGGAGAAGGGGATGACAGAGGATGAGATGGTTGGATGGCATCACTGACTCGATGGACATGAGTTTGAGTAAGCTCTGGGAGTTGGTGATGGACAGGGAGGCCTAGCATGCTGCAGTCCATGGGGTTGCAAAGAGTCGGACATGACTGAGCAACTGAACTGAACTGATTGTTGAGGAAGAGCACAAGAGTGCTGTTTTGTAACCAAGCCAATGTTTATGGGGAGCTCCTTGGACTAACCAAATTTGTTACACTGCTCAGGCAGTGTTCTGATTTGGAATTCCTAAGCCCATTGTCTCTCAGGTTTTGAAATTGTTCTAAGTTTGAAATTAGAATCAAAAGGCCTACACAACAGAGTGAAGCATTGTTTTTTTTTTGGAGTTGGCATAAGTTGTGAAAAACATAGGAAAAGAATTCGGCTTTTTAAGTCTTGGTTTCTTCAACTGTTAAGTGACGTGCATGAATCTTATTTACTGTAAATTTCTTTCCAGTTCAAAATATAAATGATACTCCCAACCATTACATTTCTTCTGAGAATTTTATGAGAGAAAAATACCGTATAATGCTACTTGAACCTTGTAGCTTTAAAAATACCATGTTCGTAATTGCTTTTATATATTGCTTCTGATTTCTTATTTCCTGCTTTAGTCATTTCTTCCGACGCTTTGCGACCCCATGGACTGTAGCCTACCAGGCTTCTAAGTACATGGGATTTTCCAGGCAAGAATACTTGAGTGGGTTGCCATTTCCTTCTCCAGGGGATCTTCCCGACCCAGGGATCGAACCCGGGTCTCCTGCATTGTAGTCAGATGCTTTACCGTCTGATCCACCAGGGAAGCCATATTTCAGGACAAATAAGCTCAAATAATGGTATGTATTTACTGGTGAATTAATCATTTTTACCAACAAAACCTGTGCAACATGTGCTTTACTCTTCAAAATGAGTAAACTAGAGGGCATCTTGTATTTACAGAGTGTGTAACACTCAATCACAAAACTTATGATTAAACAAGTGTGATTATTTCTCATAGTTTTGTGGATCATTTGGATGGCTCTACTTGCCTGGGCCAGCATGGCCAGGGCTGTATTGTCTAGTATGGCCTCACTGATATGTCTGATAGCTGACTTGATATCATCTGGGATGACAGACCGGGATAATTTGGGCACAGGTCAGCACATTCGCCTAGGCTTGTTCATATATGGTAGTTTCAGGGTTCCCAAGAGTAACAAGAGAGCACAAGGTCTGATGTTGAAGAATTTTTCAAGTCTAGACTTCAGTCACATTTACTGATGCTTCATTGACCAAAGCAAGTCACACGGCCAAGCTCAGATTTCAAGGAATAGGGGAATTGATTCCACTTTTTGATGGAGGGAGCTGTAAAGTCACATTGCACAGGGCCATAGATACAGAAGTGGAGAGAATTTGTGTGCCATTTTTGCAATCTCTACAGTATCTTGCTGCTGCTGCTGCTGCTAAGTCGCTTCAGTCATGTCCGACTCTGTGCGACCCCATAGACAGCAGCCCACCAGGCTCCCCCGTCCCTGGGATTCTCCAGGCAAGAACACTGGAGTGGGTTGCCATTTCCTTCTCCAACAGTATCTTAGACTATGTATTTGCCTTTTGACTATTATCTCTCACTGAGCAGTAAATATATATTAATTTCCTGAACAGAATTTCTTTGGAAAAGCCACTCCTTTACTTTTCATAAGATTGATAATAACCTCTACTTGAAACATATTATAAGTTAATTTTAGAAAATTTATGAAATGAAGACAAGCATGCAGAAGAGAGTAAAAATAATGTCTAATTTTACCACTCAGAGATAGCTGTTGTTATCTTCTTACTTGTGTAAGGATCTAATGTTATAAAGATTAAGAAATATGCTCTTATTATATATCCTATATTATCGTTACATGAAATGCTATATATATGTGATAAAATGTACTCACAAACCCTTGTGGGTCTATTATTTTAAAATACTTTTTGCCATTTTTCTCTAGAACTTGGCCTTAATGAGTTTTTTTCATATATTAAAGCACAAGTTAAACAGAAACACTCCAAAATATAGTAGCTTAATCAAGACATGTAAGATAGATGGATAAGATGCTTATTTGTGTCTCAGGGAAAAGTCCAAAGGTCAGATGGGTAGTTTACTTTGGATGGTGAGGTTGACCTGGTCTACTGGGTCATTCAGTGACTCTGGCTAGTGGGTCAGCTTTCCCATCTTTTCAGTAAGTGGCTTCTAGATCTTCATACAAATTGGCAGCTGTAGTTCCGGCTATTTCTCAGAGAGCGAGAAGGGAGAAAAAAGTTTCTAGAAGCATCTTCATCCCTGAGATGAACTGAAAGTTGCACATGACTTTCTCTCACATCCCACCTTCCTAAACTTAGTCAAACAGCTACACCTAGCTGTAAGGGTGGTGAAGTGAAAGTCTCTCAGTCATGTCTGACTCTTTGCGACCCCGTGGATTATAGAGTCCATGGAATTCTCCAGGCCAGAATACTGGAGTGGGTAGCTTTTCCCTTCTCCAGGGGATCTTCCCAACCCAGGGATTGAACCCAGGTCTTCCACATTGCAGGTGGATTCTTTACCAGCTGAGCCTCAAGGAAAGCCCAAGAATACTGGAGTGGTAACCTATCCCTTCTCCAGTGGATCTTCCCGACCCAGGAATTGCACCGGGGTCTCCTGCATTGCAGTTGGATTCTTTACCAACTGAGCTATCAGGGAAGCCTGTAAGGGTGGTAGTGTACTGGATAAAACCTGGTGACTCTATTACTGAAGAAAGGAAGAGAAAATGATATTGGGAAATTAGCAATTTCTATTATATTAACCAAATTGTACATATGCAAATTACATTGCATCCTTAAACATGTAGCCATAATATGGTGGATATCTTTTGCTTTGTGCTCCTTTGTGTTTTTTTCCTGTTGGGTTAATAGCACTTCAGTTTTTCCTTTAGAAAACTCTCAGATCAGGAAGTTTGGGTTGGGTCAATATGACACTCCTCACTATACTTCCCCTCACAACAAGGATGGATATGTGACCATGTCCTGGTCAGTGGAACCGAAATCTGGGTGTTTTTAGTGGAAATAATGAGAAGGTGAAGCTTTCTTTTTCTTCTGCTGGGATAATTTCAGCTGTTGGAATGAAAGACAGGAAAGAACTTACTGAGCAAAACAGAGCTGAAGAATGGAGAGGTGGAGAGAGATGGAGTCCTGAAAACATTGTTTGGGCCTCTGATTCAAGCCATTCCTGAACCTAGAATCTCCCTTGATTTTTAAATTACATAATTCAAAAATTCCATTTATTTTTGTCATTTTTATATTAGATTTCTGTCAATCACAACTGAAAGATTTATGATTAAACCACTCATCACGATCCTGACTAAACTCTGTTTCCTTTGGGTCTCATTCCTTTTCCATCTCGGAGTGTATGAATTCAAATTCTACCGTCTAAGGTTAAGAGTATTTCTCATTGTAGCCTCACTGACAAATTTTAGTCTTTTCTAATCTTCATGTCTTTGATGGAATGATACCACAGGTTCTGGTAGTGGGCCTTAGGGGACACAAGTTGTTACTGGATTTCTTTCTGTCCCAATTCTTCCATTTCTCTCGAACCTTTCTACTACCTAAAACACAAATAGAGAAAGGAGGATAGGAATAAGTTTGGGGTGGGGAGTCATGGTGGTAGAGGAAGAAGTACTTAAGTATAAAAAAAAAAAACTATTTTGAGCCATTAACTTACCTTTGTTCCAGCTCTTCAATTGCAGTGGTTAGATGTTAGAATTGGTCAGAAGAGTCACGGCAAATTGAAAATTGTCAGTAAAAGCGATGCTACCTGTTATTGTGACTGCCATGAATAGGATGTTTAGAGGGAAGCCAGTGGCATCCAGCAGAGACCAAGCTATTTGAGTGTCATTAAATTCATTATATGCCTTTTTGCGTTGCTGTCACTTTTATTCCATCTCCTGACAATTTGTGGGTTAAGGCCAGCCATTTCCCTATGCCTAGATTTCTTTTTGTAATGCACCTACCAGCACCATGACATATGGAAATGCTGTTGATTCATTATTAAGATAGAAGAATAAATCATTGCATTATCTACTATGCCTTCCATTATGATAACTGATTTTGAGAATCTGATGTAAAGTTATTTGTGGAAATATAGAAGATTGAAGCTAATTAAGGGAATCTCCGATTAAGTCATTCCCTTCCCTTTTCCTAAAGTTTATGGAATTTAATTCCTGATAAGTTCTTATGCAAAATTAATGTTCCTTGGGATGGGAAGACTAGTTAGATGCATGGTTTTGATTTTAGTCTTCTGATGAGACACCTCATAAGTTAATCAGAAATTGTTATTGTTTCATAAAAATAGGCATAGTGGTAGAGCACACATGTCATAAAATTATTCATATTATGTACTGCATACCCATTATGAACTGTGTCCATTTCTGCCCGCATGACCTACTGTTGGCTGCCTCCAACAATACCCTAGAGTTGGGTGGTGGGGAGAAGGGATGGCATAGATAGTAAGTGTTTCCTTTAGACTGGCTGACACCCTTGGACTCTATTATTTGACATGCACCAGTAGTGTTCCCTATGGCAATATTTTGAATAGACTTGAAACTTCAACTTCATGAATTATTTTGACCAGCATGGATGAATTTCAACACTCTATGAGCATATTATAGTCTTATTTTAAAAAGATGTTCCTCTCCATTCCCATAACAGATCTTTTAGCTGACTTTTTGTTATTTTCCCTTGTTTCTGTGCCTCAGCAGGAACCATATTGGAGAAAATCATCAGATCAACAGAATGCTGCTGGTGTGCTGGAGCTTTTGTTTGTGCCTGTGCGCCGGTGTAAACATGAGCAGCATTTCACTCACCCCCTCAGTGCTCATTATTTGAAGCCATTTCCACAGCATGGTCTCCTACAATACTAAGGAAAAGTTGAGTCCACTCTTACTTGAATGAAACTAAGAATAAAAGAACCCATTTTTAGTGGAGAGAAAATTTATCCATGCTCAAACTGAAGGAAATCAGCACAAATAGGCTATATGTGTGTGTGTATGTATTATTGTTGTTAAACCCAAGCAGACTAATTCATTGAACTAAAATATATCTTTGTTTTTTTTTCCTGCATTCATCTTGATTATTTCTTGTGGATTTCCTTTTAATATATGCTTTATTTCTGTGACCTTTTTTTAGGTCAAAATAATCTCATTAGCATTCTCCAAGCCCTTAAATGTAACATGGGGATCCCTTTTTTGGTTTATTTGCAAATCTTATTTCTAGTGGTCCTAAAGAAATGCAAGAGGATGAAAATGAATAATGGGATTGAAAACAACTATCTCCTCCTATTTGGAGATGATATTCATTTTCTTAAATGCCAGTTTTTTTGTTGTTGAAAAGTGAGTTTTGTAGGTCAACCTACAGGTAGCTGTTTTATTGTTTCCACTCAGCCAATCAGAATCACAGCAGGGTGGAAAATTCTTTGAGTTACCCAATCAAAGCCTTCAATGTTTGATACCATTATAACCCTTTTAAAAGAGAAGACTGATGTGGATTAAATCTGCTTGTGGTTGGGCACGAGTGCTAAGAACAAAGTGAGATCTGTGTTTGAAAGCTGTTAGCACTAAGAACAGTCCCAATAGGAATTAACTACATCCTTTTCAGAAAAATAATAGCTATCATCTTTGCAATGATGATGTTCTCTTTTGGAGATAATATCTGAGATTGACATTCTTAATATATATGCAGCTCAACAAACTTTTATTGTGAGTATACTATGCTCTATCACTGTAATGGGCTATATAAATATTTATGAAATTTCCTGTTCTCTTAACAGTCTGGCATATTATTGTCCCCATTTTATAGAGGAAAAGCACCCTGAGGCTTGGAGAGATTAAATAACTTAACATCATGAGCTGGTGAGAGATGAAACCAGAATTTGGAGCCCTGTCTACCAGATATTAAAATCCATGTTTTCTTCAGCCTCAGATTGCCTCTCTCACCATACAAAGTATGCATTATTTCCTGAAAGAAGCTCTTCATTTTGGCAGTGGCTCAAATATTCATTTTAGTAGAAAACATTCTGTGGGAGTCAAAAGAAGGTAAGAGAAACCTAAGCCACTCTGCCATTGGTATTCTGCAGAGCTTCTTTCTTGATTTCACTCCCATTTTAGAATATTGCATTTAATTACCTGTCAAACATATATCTTAACTTTCTGGAGGCAGGAGGGTCAGCCCAATTAGTGTTGTTATTTTTCCATTTAGGTTTTTGAATATACCTAATGCATTTTAAATCTGTCCTCAACAATAACAATTTCAAGTAGAGAGCTTCTTAACAGTAAATCTTTTAACCCTGAGAATCTTGAAGTAAATGAATTTAATTTTGCAATCAAATTGGAGAGTCACTAAGAACACCCAAAGTTGGGATATTTTGATCTGATCCTCTGTATTTATCTTTTGTGGTGAACACATAGAATTTCCAAATCTGTTAGACCATGTTCTGTGCTTCCTTAGTAGAATCTGGGAATACCTTTTTTTTCCTTCCTAGGAGTCGAGCGAACCCAAGAGCTTTGAAGTTTTCTTTTTCAAGGTTACAATTGTGATTCCATAGGCTGTTTCCTTCTGTGTCCTCGCATCCCTATGTAATGCTCTCAAAAAAAAAAAAAGAGGACCCTCTTGCTTGCATTCTTGAAGGTCATTGGAGAAGGAGGGAGATTCTCAGTTTAGCTGGCTGAAACATAATGTTGATGAGGTCAAGGCAATACAATTATGTTAGGAACCAGTTAAGATTTTTGGCTCAGTTAGCAGGACTTGTTTCCAACTGGAACATTCAGACTTCTAATGAACATGACCTTTACCATAGTACCTAGATTCTACCAAGGAGAAAGATCTCATTAGATATTAATGTTAGCTGTCCATACTAGGGACACTAGGGAGTTTACAAGCTTGTCTACAACTTAGTTGATGACTTCATTATTTCTCTGTTTTTTTTTTAACAATGTTTTTTTTTTTTTAAAACTTCATCTTGAGAAAATTATGTACCTCTTATCTGCTGAATACGTCAAATGCTCTCTTCAAATACTCCCAAACCAAATGTTGGTTACTTCAGGGAATTTTTTTGAATAAGTCCTGGGAATCGGTCCAGACATGTGGTTCCACTTGCCATCTTATTAATTATTACCCTAACATTTTCTGAAATATGAATCAGTTTCCTAAGGATTAGACATCATGTTGGGCTTTTTAATGTGAAAGTTTTGCTGACAGTTCAGCTCCTTGTCTGTGGTTGGGATAACTTCAGTTTCACTCTTGAAATTCATAATGTCAACGGAATATCACATAGTACTTTATAAGGTTACTGTCTCATCTGACTCTCAGAATGACCTTGTGGAGTAGGTATTTTTATATCCTTTTTATGCACATGGAAACTGAGAAATGAGTGGGTAGATACTCGCTTAGTGCTTAAAGAAAATCATCCAGTATTTCTCCATTTGTCAATACAGTTTGATAAATCCTTCTTTTAAGTTATATTCACAATCCTTCTTTTTTTTCATTTTTAAAATAATTTTATGTATTCATTTTTGGCCGTGCTGGGTCTTTGCTGCTCAGGTTTTTCTCTAGCTGCAGTGAGTAGGGACTACTTTCTAACTGTGGTGCCCAGGCTTCTCACTGCAGTGGTTTCTCTTGTGTAGCATGGGCTCCAGGGCACTTGGGCACAGTCCTTTTAAGTTATATCACAGAAGATACTGTTATCAGATTTTTAAAATGAGATATAATAAGCTTATTTCATTGGTATTTTATTATAGCCTTCATCTAGCGTTAACTTCACAGAAGAGTGAGGAATTATTACTTGAATATTGAAAAGATCAATGTTTTCAAGGATGTTATAGGTATTATTTTCCAGGTTCAAAGTTCTTACTAACTTCTTTTGCTCAACATCCATCTCTCAGGTATTTGATGTATAAATTCTTTATTGCTCTGTAAACTAACCACACTAATAGCATCAAGCAGCTTAATGCTTGATTAAGCTTAAGGCTTGGAATTTTGTGTGTGATATGAAACTAGTTTAATATAATATCTTTTTAATTAATTAATTTATTTTTTACTTGACATTATTGTATTGGTTTTGCCATACATTGACATGAATCTGCCCGGGGTGTCCTCCCACCTCCCTCCCCATCCCTCCCACCTCCCTCCCCATCCCATCCCTCTGGTTCATCCCAGTACACCAGCCTCAAGCATCCTGTATCATGCATCGAACCTGGACTGGCGATTCGTTTCACATATGGTAATATCGAGGGTGGGATGATTTGGGAGTTTAATATAATATCTTAAAATCAGTTCACATAGTAAAACCTGATCCAGAATAGCCTCTCAGAAGTCATAATGAATCATTGGGAAAAATGTTCAACATGTGGAAAGTTCCTAACATAAGCTAATTTGTACTGACAGAAAAAGAAATAGATGGCCAAAGGCATTAATTATTTTTATAAATACTTTTCAACATTTATCTGCATTACACTGAAGAAGACATAAAGAAGCATGACTTTGAGGCAAAAAAGGATTTTATGATCTAGTCATATATAACTACATGTTAATCATTAAAAAACAATTGAGTAACCCTTAATGGATGTTTATATCTTATTGACAAATGGCTGAATGGTTTGGGAAAAATCGTTCCAGCCAGTGGCAAGGAGCCTTGGGGAGTTTCTCTCTTTCTTAGTTTTTGATTGTGGTAAAACATATGTAACATAAAATTTACCATTTTAACCATTTAAAGTGTGCAAATTGGTGGCATTAAGAACATTTACAGTGTTGTGCAACCATCTCCACTATCCATTTCTATAACTTTTGATCCTCCCAAACAGAAAGTTTGTACCCATTAAACAACTTGCCATTCTCCTCTTTCTCCAACCCCTGCTAACCTCTATCCTGCTTTCTGCCTCTGAATTTACCTACTGTAGGTACTTCATTTAAGTGGAACCATACAATGGTTGTTCTTTTGTGTCTGCTTGTTTCACTTAGCAAAATGTTTTCAGGTTTCATCCATGTTGTCAGGATTTTAAAGTTTTAAAGTCTGAGTAGCTGCAGGTGAGCGGCGGTGCCGTGCAAGAGGCGGTGAGGGGGGCGGCCTCTCCACGGACGGACTCATCCAGCCTGCCTGTGCTACTAGATGAATGGAAAACTCTGATTTAAACAAAGTACTAACAAGGAATTGTCCTTGATTTTTGTACTTTGTAGCATTCCTCAAATTCTTTTCACATCTTTCCTTACTGTAAAAACTCCTTTTAAGTTAGAAAATGAAGCAATTGAAGAGGAAAAGGAAAAGCAATTTCAGTGTACAAGAAACTCAGACCCTTTTGAAAGAAATTACGAAAAGGAAAGAAGTAATTTTTTCCAAGCAGCTCAATACAACAATTAATGTGATGAAGCGAATGGCTTGGGAGGAGATTGCACAGTGTGTGAATGCTGTAGGAGTAGGAGAACAGAGAACAGGGACAGAAGTGAAAAGAAGGTACCTTGACTGGCGAGCCCTTACGAAGAGAAAGAAGATGAAGGCAAACATTAAGCTAGTTGGTTCAGGGTTTCCCCTTCCCACATCTGATTTAGATGACTCTCTCACTGAAGAGATAGATGAAAGGATTGGATTCCGAAGTGATACAAATTTTGATTGGCAAAATGTGGCAGATTTCAGGGATGCAGGTGGATCTTTAACTGAGGTCAAGGTGGAAGAGGAAGAAAGAGATCCCAGAGTCCTGAATTTGAGATTGAAGAGGAAGAAGAAATGTTGTCATCAGTCATACCAGATTCCAGGAGGGAAAATGAACTTCCTGATTTCCCCCACATCGATGAATTTTTTACTCTAAACTCAACACCGTCTAGGTCTGCATATGATGAGCCCCATTTGCTTGTAAACATAGAGAAACAGAAATTAGAATTGGAAAAACGAAGGCTTGATATTGAGGCTGAAAGACTGCAGGTCGAGAAGGAACGCCTACAGATTGAGAAAGAGAGGCTGCGACATTTAGACATGGAACATGAGCGACTTCAGCTGGAGAAGGAGCATTTGCAGATTGAAAGAGAGAAGCTGAGGTTACAGATAGTCAACTCAGAGAAGCCGTCTTTGGAAAGTGAACTTGGTCAAGGGGAAAAGTCCATACATCAGCCACAGGATATAGAAACTGAGAAGTTAAAACTTGACAGAGAACGCTTACAACTGGAAAAAGATAGGCTGCAGTTTTTGAAATTTGAATCAGAGAAGCTGCAGATTGAAAAGGAACGTTTACAAGTAGAGGAAGAGAGACTACGAATTCAGAAGGAAGGACACTTGCAGTGATTTATCTAGGTCTCCATTTATCAAATGTTTGTAAACCATAGGTTTAGGTTTAAAAATGGTTGCAGGATTAGCTGTATTGTTGGTTTTTTCCCCTGTTTAATATTAGTGTTTTCAGTAGGAAAAAGATTATTTTGGGTAATTATATGCTTAAGTCTTCTATGAAAACTATGTGCCCTAGCATAAACAGTATAGCAGAAATTGTTGTACTATACTCTTTAAATTAGAAAAATTACACACAGTCTTGTATAATCTATGGACTCAAGAGTTTACAATTATGTCTGTATAGAACTCTAGCTCAATAGTTGTCAACTGGGGGTGACTTTGGCCCCCCCTAAGACATTTGGTAATGTCTGGCGACACATTTTGGTTGTCAGAATTGGAAAGTTGGGCACATTGCTACTGGCATGTAGTAGATAGAGGCTAGGGATGCCTACATCCTGCAATGCACAGGACAGTTTCCACCCTCCCCCCCTCCCCAAAAAAGAATGATCAAACTCAAAATATCAATATTGCTGAAGTTGAAGAACCCTGTCTTAGCCTGACTGAGCACCTCTTTAGCTATGTTTCAGTTTCAGAATGTTAAAACCGCAGATATTTATGTGGGAATTACTTAAATGGCCCAAAACTTTTGCTATGAAACAGTACTGTATAGTATATTGACTATAGGTATGATGAAGATTATAGATGTTTTATTCCTTTGTTTCCATCCATATATAATGTGAGAGTCAGAAAACAATATAGGCAACATCAGAGGTTGTCTAAAGTGGGTTATTTTCCAAAACAGTTCATTCATTTAGCCTTTGGTGCTTTAGTAACAGCATACATTTTTGTAAGCTTTACACTTTCTTCTGTGACTCCATTGACTAAGCCAGTAGTTTATACAAAAATTTTCATTTCAACCATGTACTGAAATCTTAATATACTTGGTTGAAGCTAGTAAGAATGTTACCAGTTTAAAAATGGTGCCAGTAGTCAATGAGCTGGAACTCCGTAAGTGGTCGTTTGATTTTTAAAATAGATAATAGCTATTTGGAACTGGGAGTGGGGGTGGGGGAGAATGTCCTCTGTATCCAATAGTAATGATGGTGATGAAATAATGATAGTAGTGGTGTATTATGAATTAGGGAAGCACTATTGCACACTATCTGACCTAATCTGTAGAAAAAGTCTTGAGAGTAGTAGTATTCCTGAACCTGAGGCTTAGAGAATTCACACTTCACTTAAATGACTTAAATCATATATCATGATGCATTTTGTCTTTGTTCCTCCCTGTGAAACAAAGTTTTTATCTTTAGTCAGTCGTTTTGGTATTCTGAGACTGAGGGTTTACTTAATCTGGTGATTTGCCTTCAGTCTCCTAAAGGTAATTTTTCCACCGTCCAGATGATTCTGAAGCACACTAAAGTTGAGAATCACTGCATGAGATCATTTTGTATTTTCCCATTTCCCGTATATGTAGCCTTAGCACATCTCTTATATTGACAGATACTACTTTGATTCTAAATTGATTCTTGTTAATTTAAGAATGTCTTGAAACCATATGTTACATTTGAGTATGGGTATATAAGGCAAAAATATACATCTTAGTTACCTTGAGTTTGGAATAGTGTTGCTGCTGCTGCTGCTAAGTCACTTCAGTCGTGTCCGACTCTGTGTGACCCCAGAGACAGAAGCCCACCAGGCTCCCCCATCCCTGGGATTCTCCAGGCAAGAACACTGGAGTGGGTTGCCATTTCCTTCTCCATGGAATAGTGTTATTTTTGTATAATTGAAATAAATGCTTCTACCATAGAAAAAAAAAAGTCTGAGTAAAATTCCATTGTGTGTATACTATATAAATATTTAATATATATTATCATGTATATAACATCTGAGTAAAATAATATATATAAAGTTTGAGTAAAATTTCACTGTGTTTGTATATTATATAAATAAGTAATGCATATAATATATGCATAAATAATATATATATATGAAGTCTGAGTAAAATAATATATAAAGTCTGAGTAAAATTCCATTGCGTGTTTATATATTTAAATATACACATATATAAATATACATATCTACAATTTACATATACCTATACATATTTATATATACACACAATGGAATTGTACTTAGACTTTATAAGGAATATATATTTTTCCTCTAAAAGGAATATATGCTTTATATATACACATACTACCTTTTGTTTATCCATTCCTCTGTTGATGAGAAATGTACATTTTGGGACATTTCTTTTCTTCTGCCCCCCTTTCTTGATCAGCCACTGCCTGAGACCACTCTCCACTTTTTCTAATTATAGGTTCAATCCTGGGTAAAAATGAAGGGGAGGGAAGTTTGTCCACATTTAAATAAATAAAAACACAGGATGCTGAATTAAATTCAAATTTCAGATATACAACAAATACTTTTTTAGTATAAAAATGTTGTGTGCAGTATTTGAGATGTATTTATGTTTAAACAGTAGTTGTTTATCTGAAATTTAACTGGATGTCCTGTATTTTATCTGGTAACCCTAAAAGGGCAGCCAAGTTCTTCACACATTCCCCTCAGCCCTGGTAATTCACTGTGCCTCTAGTGGGAGAAACTGTTAAGTAAATTGGTCAAGGTGAAGGGAAGAAAGAAACTTAGGACCAGTGATGCAATGTGCCATGTACTGAGTGATGGGATTTGCAGTGACTGTCTACAAGTTCTTAGCTTTAAGATCGTTCTTAGTATTACTAGAAGAACTGAGACCAGCTCTAGTGCCAAAGACACAGGCCTAATATGCCCTGGTGGTTAATGTTGTTGAAGAGTGTGGGCCCACCCTCGTTATAAATATTTAGGAATCTGGACTTACATTGTCCTAATACAGACTCACCCAAGGAGATCTCTCCTAGATAATTCTTTCCCTGTCAGGACTTGGCTCTCTCTCTTTTTCATAACTTATAATTCTTTCTCTTTTCCACTGCTATGAGACTGTTTCATACATCTCTATAGGTGGCATACTGGCTGGAATGAAGGGTACATTTGGGGGGGATTAGAGCTGGGTAAATGATTTGAGGCTAACTTGTAGAAAAAGCAAAAGGGTGGAAATTTCACTTTGCTAAGGGAGCTCCTGAAATACAGTTTCTTATCAAGTGTTAAGATATTTGGGGGAATTAAAAAAATATTATATTTTGTAACCTAATTATGGGTGATACAAAATCAAGCCAAAGAGATCTTTTACAACATTAAAAATTTTAGTAAATATCATCTATTTAATTTTACACTCAAATTTCTGTATATTCCCATGGTTCAAAATTTCGAAATGTAAAAAGCTGTGTTCCCACCCCTGTGCTTGTCCTCCTTGATCCCCACTCTTACTCCTGTGAATGATCACTTATTTTAGTTTCTTTTTTAAAAAACATATTTCCTATTTATCCTTGATGTTCTCAATAAGACTTTCTAGACCCGAGGAGTCATGTCTTCAATTCTGGAATGTTCTCAGGGACTTTTTATTTTTCTTGGACACACTGTGTAGCCTGTGGGATCTTAGTTTCCTGACCAGGGATTGAACCTGGGCCACGGCAGTGAAAGCACTGAGTCCTAACCCCCTAGGCCATCAGGCAGCTCCCTTTAGTTTCTTATTTGCACTTCCAATATTTATGCTGCTAAAAAATATTTTCTTTTCTTCTCTTCCTAACACAGAAGGTAGTGTACTGTATGAACTGTTCTGATCTTCCTTTCTTCATTAACAGTATATTATGAGAATCTTTCTGAGTAAGTACATAGAGAGCTTCCTAATTGAACATTTATTATGTGAATATACTATAGTTTATTTAATCAGCATCCTTTTGGTGAACACTTGGATTATTTCCAATCTTTCGGTATTACAAACAATACTATGAGAAAATAAGCTTGTACATACAATATTTCTTCTATGTGTAGGTATACCTACAGAATGAATTCTTGGAAGTGAGATTGCCAGGTTAGAGAGCAGATGTATTTGTAATTTTGACAGATAGTGCCAAATTGTTCTCTGGAGGAATTTTCCCACTTTGCACTCTAAGCTGTCATGTATAATTTATCTTCACAGCTTTGCCAGCAGACTATGTCTCTTGTCACATTTTGGGATATTATGAGTGAGACTGAGTTTATTAACACATGTTTAAGGGTCAAGTAGACTTGAATCCCAGGGACGGGGGAGCCTGGTGGGCTGCCGTCTATGGGGTCACACAGAGTCGGACATGACTGAAGCGACTGAGCAGCAGCAGCAGCAGACGTGAAAAATGGAAAGATATACCATGTTCTTGGAAAGGAAAACAGCGTTACAAATATATCAGTTAATCTAAATCAATCCATAAATTTAATATCATCCTCATAAAAATGCCAATAGATATTTTTTGAAGTTTACTTTTTTCTGCCCTTTAAGATTATTTCACGGTCTCTCTCATATAGGTTTTGCAGTTCTAGTGCTATGAGAATCACATTTCACTCCTGGACTGACTCCTGATGTTTGTATTTCTCTTTGTGGTATAATTTCCCCCTTTTCTCCCTCCTTGTTTTTGCCCTCCTGCTTGCTCTCTTCTTCCTCATCCCTCTCTTTTTCCTTATTTCATACTTAACAATGTTTAAGAAGATTTTCTGACACTTGGAATGGATTTAAATCTTGTGCCATCTAGAAGACCATTTGAAGCAGGAGCCTGTGGTGGGCCAAGAGGGAAACCCAGAAGATAGTGTGGGAAAAGCTTTAAAGTCTGGGCAGCTGTGTTACATAGGGGGTGCTGCAGCCTGTGAAATCTGATCCAGTGAGGCTTTCTTGCTGGTCCTGTCAGGAAGGATACTCATCCCTCGAGAAAACCAGAACCACATACAGTCCTCCCATGGTTGGTTGCGAGGCAGAATACTGAAGACATGAAGATTAGAGGACCCAGAGGGCAAGCCAGCGGGGTGACATGCTAGTGAGTAATTAATTTTCAGAGCACAGTGGAGATGTGTCATTGATCAAGATGCAGTACTTCAGGTGATCTCTGTGTGACTCCAGACAGAGACTGAGCACATCTGCAATTGTGACCATGCTCATGCTCAGTTGTGTCCAACTCTTTGCAACCCCATGGGCTGTAGCCCGCGAGACTCCTCTGTCCATGGAATTCTCCATGCAAGAATACTGCAGTGGGTTGCCATTCCCTTCTCCAGGGGATTTTCCCGACCCAGGGATCAAACCTGCGTCTCCTCCATTGGCAGGTGAATTCTTTACCACTGAACCACCTGCAAGCCCAGTATATATTATATTTCTATTTTAATATATCCTATACATTATATTCCTGCTGCTGCTACTGCTGCTAAGCTGCTTCAATTGTGTCCGACTCTGTGCGACCCCATAGACGGCAGCCCACCAGGCTCCTCTACCTACAGGATTCTCTAGGCAAGAACACAGGAGTGGGTCACCATTTCCTTCTCCAATGCAAGAAAGTGAAAAGTGAAAATGAAGTCGCTCAGTCGTGTCTGACTCCTAGCGATCCCATGGACTGCAGCCTACCAGGCTCCCCCGTCCCTGGGATTCTCCAGGCAAGAACTCTGGAGCGGGTTGCCATTGCCTTCTCCTATTATATTAATATATATGTTATTAAATGTTACAGCCCCAAACCCCTTTCAGACATCCAACAAAATTTTCTCCAAATTTTATATTGCTGTAACAATTCTAAGGGCTTCCCTGGTGGCTCAGACAGTAAAGAATCTGCTTGCAATGTGGGACACCTGGGTTTGATCCCTGGGTTGGGAAAATTCCCCTGAATGAGGGCATGGCAACCCACTCCAGTATTCTTGCCTGGAGAATTCCCATGGACAGAGGAGTCTGGTGGGCCACAGTCCATGGGGTTGCAAAGAGTCAGACATGACTGAGTGACTAAGCACAGCACACAACAGTTCTAAACACATATTTATCACATCTCATTATGATGATGTTCTACATATCTGGATTCCCCACTAGACATGAATTTTTCAAGCACAGGAACTGTATTCAATTGTATTGTTGTTGTTTAGTCTCTAAGTCATGTCTACTCTTGCAATGTAGCCAGGCTCCTCTGTCCATGGGATTTCCCAGTCAATAAGACTGGAATGGGTTGCCATTTCCTTCTCCAAGTGATCTTCTCAACCCAGAGATCATGTTTCCTGCATTGGCAGGCAGATTCTTTACCACTGCGCCACCTGTAGGTCCACATAAAATAAAATCTCATCCCGCTGAAAACTGGTCTGGGAGCAGAAATGTGTAAGTCATACAAAAGAACAGAACCTGAGCAACATGGGAAGAGAAGGATGGGCAGGATCAAAGCAGAGACAATTTTCTCATCTACACTTGCTAGTGTTTTGAAAGGACTTGAAATTAAAATGGAAACCATAACATTCCATTTGTGGCTTGTTATATAATTTTGTTTGATCAACTGGATTGTTGCTCAGCTGTTTCATTCCATGGTGGGGAATCCAGTCTTTATTGTATTCAATGAAACCCTGCTTCATCGAGTCCTCTAGAAGTTATTGTAAATAGTCATTTAGATTGGGAGGAAATGGCAGAGTATGTAAACTGAAATTCCTGAGCACAGAATGGATAAAAATATGCAGCAAAGAAAACCCCTTTAGAGAATGTTGTGGTTTTTGTTTTGTTTTGAGAATTTGAGCATTTCAATGCCAGGTAGGCATTCCAAGGTGTCACCCAGAAGGAGAACAGGGCCTGAGAGATAAAATCTTGTGTCAAAAAAAAAAAGAAGACTCTTGTGTCGTTCAGTTCAGTTCAGTCGCTCAGTCGTGTCCGACTCTCCGTGACCCCATGAATCACAGCACGCCAGGCCTCCCTGTCCATCACCAACTCCCGGAGTACACTCAAACTCATGTCCACAGAGTCGGTGATGCCATCCAGCCATCTCATTCTCTGTCATCCCCTTCTCCTCCCGCCCCCAACCTTTCCCAGCATCAGAATCTTTTCCAGTGAGTCAACTCGTCGCTTGTGTCATAGGCAGATATATAATCTCTGGTTACTGAATTTTCATGATCCTGTGCTTTTTCATTTGTAAAACAAAAAGAATATCTACTTAGGTCTTCCCCAACGGCTCAGTGAGTAAAGAATCTGAAATGCAGGAGACACAGGAGATGTGGGCTCAATCCCTGGGTTGGGAAGATCCCCTGGGGAAAGAAATGGCAACCCACTCTAGTATTCTTGCCTGAAAAATCCCATGGACAGAGGAGCCTGGTGGGCTATAGTCCAAAAGTCCAAAGGATCGCAACGAGTTGGACCTGACTGAGTGACTAAGCATGGATGCCTAGGACATTTATGAGAAAATAAATACATGGTGTATGTGAAGGGTTCAGCTCCCTACCTGGAGAATACTAAGTGTTCTATAAATGGTAATTAGTATTATTATTTCTGAATTTATAATAAAAGCTTGGCCTGATCACTTACTCAGCTTGCACTTGATTTTTCTCAACTGTTTAAAACCTGGAACAAAGTTAATTGAAACTAGGAGTTTTTAAAATTCCTAGAGGACCACAGAAAAAATAACAATATCCAACTTCTGGTATGAATTGAATAACTTCAGTTATATTGCATCTCCACGACCCACTCCTGTTTGAGTGTTTAACACGGCAGGACGTTCTTTCAGTCTGGGCCAAAATCAAAGGAGGGAAGAATGATGGCTTTTCTTTTTTCTTGTAGCTGTGAAACTGATAGGTTATCATCCAGCCTTTGAGGAGAATTGTAAAGTATGGCAAGTTTGGGGATGGGAAGTTCCTTATAAAGCTTTGATTACAATAAAAGCTAAGCCATCCTCTTAAATGTTCTCTCTCTGTGTGTTACTTTTTTTTGACTTTGTACCTTTTCCCCCCTTCAAGCAGTGTGTCACTGATTGGAAACGACAGTCTCTCTTTCAGAGAGTTGAGACTTTTAACGCTAGGCATAGTTATCTAATCTAGAAATTATTTTTCTTCTCACTTATTTTATGTGTACTTCTATTTTCTTGACTTGTTCCCTGATTTTGTTATCAGAAATCTATGGCTCCTAGTCTTCTTCTTGTCATAGGAATATTAGAAACCATAAAGAACGCTGTCTTGGGGGTGATTAATTTAGTGGAATGCTTCAAATTTATTTAATCAGCACTGGGCAGGAAGAAGCAAAACTTCCCTGATTTTTCAACTTGTACCACATAAATTAAATTGCAAAGAGTAAGACAAGCATGTAAATACATTCTCTTATCTTACTGGCCTTTAGTAAAATTTACAACATATAACATCTGTTCTCTTTGCCTGAGTAAATCAAACGTACCCTTTTATCTTCAAGTTTATCAATAGAAGGTGGAGGAAAAGTAACAAGCAATTAAGATACTTCAAGATCCTTGCCTCAGGGCTAATGAAACATACTCTATCAGTTCAGTTCAGTTCAGTCGCTCAGTCATGTCCGACTCTTTGCGACCCCATGAATCACAGCACGCCAGGCCTCCCTGTCCATCACCAACTCCTGGAGTTCACCCAAACTCATGTCCATAGAGTTGGTGATGCCATCCAGCCATCTCATTCTCGGTCGTCCCCTTCTCCTCCTGCCCCCAATCCCTCCTACCATCAGTCTTTTCCAGTGAGTTAACTCATTGCATGAGGTGGCCAAAGTATTGGAGTTTCAGCTTTAGCATCAGTCCTTCCAATGAACAGCCAGGATTGATCTCCTCTAGAATGGACTGGTTGGATCTCCTTGCAGTCCAAGGGACTCTCAAGAGTCTTCTCCAACACCACAGTTCAAAAGCATCAATTCTTCGACGATCAGCTTTCTTCACAGTCCAACTCTCATATCCATACATGACCACGGGAAAAACCATAGCCTTGACTAGATGGACCTTGGTTGGCAAAGTAATGTCTCTGCTTTTTAATATGCTATCTAGGTTGGTCATAACTTTCCTTCCAAGGAGTAAGCGTCTTTTAATTTCATGGTTGCAATCAGAATCTGCAGTGATTTTGGAGCCCCCCAAAATTAAGTCTGACACTGTTTCCACTGTTTCCCCATCTATTTCCCATGAAGTGATGGGACCAGATGCCATGATCTTTGTTTTCTGAATGTTGAGCTTCAAGCCAACCTTTTCACTCTCCTCTTTTACTTTCATCAAGAGGCTTTTGAGTTCCTCTTCACTTTCTGCCATAAGGGTGGTGTCATCTGCGTATCTGAGGTTATTGATATTTCTCCTGGTAATCTTGATTCCAGCTTGTGCTTCTTCCAACCCAGTGTTCCTCATGATGTACTCTGCATATAAGTTAAATAAGCAAGGTGACAATATACAACCTTGACGTACTCCTTTTCCTCTTTGGAACCAGTCTGTTGTTCCATGTCCAGTTCTAACTGTTGCTTCCTGACCTGCATACAGGTTTCTTAAGAGGCAGGATAATTTAGAAAATACAAATCATTTCTCATATGTCTTTAGTCATTTGTAATATGACTACATTGAGTTTCATTTATCAAAAAGGTTAAAGAGCTAATTTACTTTATATATTTTCTTAACCAAAATAAACCTTCCCCTGCTTTGAAACATTTTTATTATCTGCTCACACACTTTAGAAATAGTTTTATGAATTTTAGACCACCTTGATGATAATGGAACCAACAATGATGGCAGAATTTTTATCAATAAATCATGATTTTTGACAGAAGTGATGCAATTATAAAAAATCACAGTCACTAACATTTTGTTTCTGCTGCATTTCAGATGCTATTTTCTAGTGCTTTATATACTTTAACACTTCACTGTGTCCTCATAGTAATAGAGTTATGTTCCCAGTTTTTACTGAAAAAGAAACAGAGGCTCAGATTAAATGACTTGTCAAGGTCTCACTGGCTTTAAGTGCCTGCCTGAGCTAGGATGTGAATTCACGCTTAGCTTTCCACCCTTCCCACCTTCAGCGTTAGTCTAACATTAGACTTGACACATAGTAAGTGCTCATAAAAATATTCATGGTATTAAATTGAAAGTGCATTTGGTCTTTGCACAACTTGGCTTATGTATTTTTAAATATTGTTTTGTTTTGATAAAATGAATACTTCCTAATTATAAAATTTAAGCAGTAAAAAAGGAAAAGAAATCACTCTAAGTCCCACTACCTAAAATTAATCCTTATTAGCATTAGTGACCATGATTCCAAATATTCTTCTGTGTAACTGTATAGAAAGGATAAAGATAATACTTTAAGACTACACAAACCATTTGTTTTAAATATAGTTACTTCTAATTTCATCTCAACAAAAGTTAAAATTCAGTGAAATAAACCCCAAAGAATTGTTGCCATTTAAATCATTGTTTCATTACCTAAGGGTTATTATTTCCTAAATGATCCCATGCTTCCTTTTAGGTTATGAAAAATTAAGAGTTCTTTGGGTGAGTGTGTGTGTGTACATATATATTCTTTAGTTTTAATTTAAATTCCTGATATGAAGTATGAAGATATTATCATTTTTATTCTTCAACTGCCCCATCTCCTCTTTATCTTATTATTTTTGAATTACGAAGGTTTATATTTGTTACATTCCATATTTACCATTTCCATCAGATAGTGGAGGACAGGGGAGTCTGGTGTGCTGCAGTCCATGGAGTTGCAAAGAGTTGGATATGACTTGGGGACTGGACAACAACAACAAATAATTAATATTTAAATGAGTTCTTTATCATCAATTTTTTTACCATATATTCTTCATTCCCTAGTTCTTCATTCTAATACATCTCTTAACTGGATAGCTTGCATACTCATGTAATCTTATTTTCTAAGAAAGGCTTATTTCCTGAGTTTTAAATGGTTGAAAACGTCTGCCTGTTGCCTTTTTATTTGAATATCATCATGATTGAGTATAATACCCTTGGGTATACTTTCCTTTGCAGCATCATGGTCACATTTCCACTGTTGTGTCTTTGAATGTTACTCTGAGGAGGACTGATCACAGCCTGATTCTCATTACTAGTCTCACTGCCTAATGTACCAATTTGCTCTTTTCCCATGGATTTCCTAAATAATTATTTCCTAATATTTAAAGTTGAAAAACTTAAATAGAATATGAGGAGTGCTCTGCATCAGTTTTTCTTGTACTTGTGAAGCTTTTCATTCTGCATATTCACATCTTGCTTAACTTCAGGAAAAGCTTCTTTTGTTAGATCTTTGCATACTTTTCTGTTATCTTTAGTGAGTTCTCTGGTATAGGAACACCTTTTATCTTTGTTTTGGGTTTCCTAAAAATATCTTTTATAATTGTTAGTTTTTCTCTGATATCTTTTTTATTTGTGATCATTGTGATGTCTCGAGTTTATTTTTTTCTTTTCCAGTTGAGTGAATCTCAGTCTTATCAATTCTGGCCCTTTCTATCCATTTTATTTATTAATTCTATATTGCAGGAATTTGATCCTCAATTTGTTTTTTATGTCTGCAATCTCCCTTTTCATCTCCTTTTATCATCCTGCTTTTGAGCTTATGTTCTTTTGTTATCAACCAAAATATATTTCTTGTTCATCTAAAAAACTAGATAATGTATTTATGTTGTTCAGAAATCAAAGAAAACCTCGATGTGAGAATACCCTCTCTTCTCTTCTACCCATCCAGTTAACTTCCCCTATATATAACCCATGTTATTGGTGACTTCTATACACTTCTGGACATATGAATGTTCAAGCAAAGATAAAAATATAGTCTTAAAAAAGCTCTTGTTGTATGGAGCCCATAATATGTTGTTCTATAGTTTAATTATTGGTAAAGTAACTTTCTTCTGTTCCTTAGGTAACATACACACTTGCTTGGATGAATTTCTTTGTCTTTTATTTTCTTTCCTTCTCTCTGCTTTCTTTTTTTTTTTTTTTTGTTTGCTGTGGCATGCTTGCATATTTACCTTCTTATTTTTATTTTTCTAATACTTTACCTGGACAGCTCTATGATTTTTTATTATTTTTATACAGTATAGGTAACTTCCTTGTCATTGTCCACTTTATCTGAGATCAATGTTATTTGTGTTGTAAGCCCCAGCTGAAAATTAGCCATTTAGTGCCTAATCTCTTTTTACACTCTGTTGACATGGCAGAGAATGGGGGACTCCATAAAGGTGTGTATTTTACTTTATATCCTTCAGCTTTTGATACTTTGTTAAATGCTCTGAACCAGGTTTCCTTCACCTGGATAAGTGGTTATTCACATCTTATTCACATGGTGGGAGGGACTGGATACCATAGACTTTGGATTTGCTCTCCAATTCAGCCTGCAGCTCTGGAGCCCTCACTTTATCCAAAGGTGAGCCTCTTTTTAAAAACTTCCTCCATTTCACTTATTTCTCCAACAGTCATTTCCATTGTGCTCCTGTCAACAGAAGGAAAAGCTAGAGATACCAGCTTAGTTGGACACTCTCCAGATTTGGGGTTATGAGTGAGAATTTACATGATTTTGATGATACACAGTTTAGTGTTTGAGGGGCAGGGGAAAAATTAAGTGGAAAGCATTCCTACAACATGTTGGTTTGGTTTAGAATTCTGTTTCTTTCTTTTGCTATCAGTTTATGAAGTTTGGGATTCTTTATTTGGTTTAAACTCATAAATTCTCTTTTTGCTATTTTCCCTCTTCTTTTTGTTAAATATTAGAGAAGCAATTTCCCATTAATCTTTGTTTTTCAAAATATTTGACTTATATTTGTCCTCCTATTCCCTACCTGTAACCAAATTTTAGCATTGTATGGGAACTAATTACAATATATGCAAACATATAATCCCTTTGTGAGACCAAAAAGTATGGGGAATAAGTATTACTTTGTTTAACGTCAGTCTGCTTATTGAATTTGAATAGGTAGATAGGTTGGGTTGATATTTTGAAATTTCCCTCAGTCTGCAGCTGTCCTAGAACAGTGAAGTCTTTCAGGTCATTTTTTTACACCAGTGAAAAAAAGTCAGTTTCTGTCCTTTCCAACTCTTTGCAACCCCATGGACAGTAACTCACCAGGCTCCTCTGTCCATGGGATTCTCCAGACAAGAATACTGGAGTGGATTGCCATTTCCTTCTCCAGGGGGTCTTCCCGAACCAGGCAATGAACCTGGGTCTCCTGCATTGCAAGCTAATTCTTTACTGTTTCAGTTCAGTTCAGTTCAGTCGCTCAGTTGTGTCCGACTCTTTGTGACCAATGAATCACAGCACGCCAGGCCTCCCTGTCCATCACCAACTCCCGGAGTACACTCAAACTCATGTCCACAGAGTCGGTGATGCCATCCAGCCATCTCATTCTCAGTCGTCCCCTTCTCCTCCCGCCCCCAACCTTTCCCAGCATCAGAGTTTTTTCTAGTGAGTCAACTCGTCGCATGAGGTGGCCAAAGTATTGCAGTTTCAGCTTTAGCATCAGTCCCTCCAATGAACACCCAGGACTGATCTCCTTTAGAATGGATTGGTTGGATCTCCTTGCAGTACAAGGGACTCTCAAGAGTCTTCTCCAACACCACAGTTCAAAAGCATTGATTCTTCGGCGATCAGCTTTCTTTACTGTTTAGAGCTCCATTTTTTAATGTGTTATTTGTGTACCATCACTGAAAATGGCCAGAGTCTAGAAGAAAGTAGAAGGTCTGATGAAGATCCTAGTTAGAGAACTGAATCCTCTCTTTACAAGGAGATCACACAATGTTACATCATTGCAAGGAGCCCTGTCTGGCCTAGCTGCAGAAGGAGGATTGATTGAAGTCACAGCTTTAATCTTGGCCCATCACAGTCACAGTGGCCTTATACCCCACGTTTATAAAGGGACAGGTGGCTGCTACCGCTGCTGACTTGGAGCCAAGGTGGCTGACAGAGGAAGATGGTTACAAAACCAATAGCCAAGGGAGTGAGAATTGCAAGCATTTGAGAAAGGGAGTGAAGGAATGCAGGACTCCTCGTGGAGTCCTGCCAAGTTCTCTGGCACTGTGAACCCTCTGCATACATACCAAGTTTTACCAACTGTGAAGTTCTTATTTCTACATCATGTTATTGTTGTTTAGTCACTCAGTTGTGTCCAACTCTTTGCAACCCCATGAACTGCAGCACTCCAGGCTTCTCTGTCCATCACCATCTCTTGCTGAAACTCATGTCCTTTGCCCTGGAGAAGGAAATGGCAACCCACTCCAGTATTCTTGCCTGGAAAACCCCATGGACAGAAAAGCCTGGTGGGCTACAGTCCAAAGGGTCCATTGAGTCGGTGATGCCATCCAACCATCTCATCCTCTGTCGTCCCTTTCTCCTGCCTTCAGTCTTTCCCAGCATCAGGGTCTTTCCCAGTGAGTCAGCTCTTCACATCAGGTGGCCAGAGTATTGGAGCATCAGCTTCAATTATAATGTGACTCTTCCCATTTTGATTTCTACATCATAACGTGACTCTTTTCCCTCAAAGAAGGATTCAAACAACAAATACGAGTTTAAAACATTTCTAAACTAGATCCAACTAAGCTGGAAACGGAATCCCATGATTGAGAAACAAGTTGTAGTTTGGGGGCCAGATTGAAACCTTTTTGGTTTCTCGCTCCAGGTATACAATTTTCAAGGAGACTTAGGTTGGAATTCCCTCTTCTCTTTTTCTCAGTGTTTGAATTTTGCTGGCAGAATGTCAAAGGTTATTTTTCGCCATAGGAGGCTCTTCACACAAAATCCAAATATCCTTTCCTTGTCTGATAAATTTGGAACTGCTGTCACCTTCTTATTCATAGATAAGTATGTATGGACTGACATAGGTGCTGCACCACTGTGAGCGAGTTATCAAGGATGCCTAGCGAACAAGGTTCCTGTAGGTAGAACTTGAGGGTGACGGTATCCACAGCTCACTATTTTGTCTTCCCTAGGAAATTAGGATGGCCTGAAGGGTTAAACTGTAAAAGAAACATAATAGATTGTAGCAGAGTTATGTAGAAACACCATAAAGATATGGTATATTGCCTTTTCATTGAGGCTAGACTTTAGGCCTGGAGAAGGCAATGGCAAGCCACTCCAGTACTCTTGCCTGGAAAATCCTATGGATGGAGGAGCCTGGAAGGCTGCAGTCCATGGGGTTGCTGAGGGTCAGACACGACTGAACGACTTCACTTTCACTTTCATGTATTGGAGAAGGAAATGGCAACCCACTCCAGTGTTCTTGTCTGGAGAATCCCAGGGACGGGAGAGCCTGGTGGGCTGCTGTCTATGGGGTTGCACAGAGTCGGACACGACTGAAGTGACTTAGCAGCAGCAGACTTTAGGCCAGCTAATGAATTACTGGATCACTGGGCATGGGATCAAGAGTGGAGGGGACTAATTGGTTATACAACATAGGCAACACTGATGGAGGAGATGGTGACTGTGTCTTCAGCATGATCCTGAGGAGAGGATGCCCTGGCACAATTTCTGCCCTGAGATCAGGTATATGTCATGCCATCCCATCTCATTTATCATCCAAACTGAGACATTGTTATCGAGTGAGAAAGGGAAGTGCTATTAATAATAAATTCAGGGCATCAGTGCAAATGGGAATGTCCTGGGTAAATACTGATTCATTACCCCCAACTCTGATGCTGTGTCTGCCAAGCAAACTTTTGATTACAGTTGGCCTCCCTATAACATTTTGTCTACAGAGAGAATGTGATGACCATTCATTCATCAAGTGTTTATTGAGCATAACACTGAAGTTTAATGCTGTCAAGGAGCTTACAGCCTGGTAGGAAGATGGTGTGATCGGTGCTGTGCTAGAGGAAGCATGAGGGAGCATAGGTGAGTCACTACTAAGACTTTGAAAATTTCTTTGGAGGAAAGCACTAGCTTTTGAGCTGAGATCTAAAGTGTGAGGAAAACTTACTGGGCAAGGGAGATGTGGGAGAGAGTTTTTCAAGCCCGGGTCTACACAGGTCAGAGAAGCATCATTTATTCTAGGTAACAGAAGATGTCTGTTACACTGAAGTATAGGCTCGGTGAAGGAGAGGAACAAGGCTTGTGGGGACAGAGATGGGAGAGGGTCACTCTCAGAGAATACAGTCCATTCAGCTGACTCCAAGGCAAGGGGCTGAGCTGGGAGAAGGGAGAAGCTTTAAACTGAGTGGGAGTTGGACCTTTCAATTCAGATTCAGTTGGGCTTTTAAAAATCATTTGTGTTTATGAAAGCGATGTACTTAAACCGCCAGTGACTTAAACAATACTATCACACTTAAAACAAAAATACACCCCTATCCCCACTCTGTTCTGCCCCTTTGATTTCTACTTTCTACAGGCAATCACTTTCACCTGAATACTTTCAGCTGCTATCTCTAGTATTTACTTCTAAATTCCTACTGTATCTGGCATTTTCAATTGTAAACATTCTCTGTTAACTCTGTCCTATTCTAAATGAGGATTTAGCTGCTATCTGTCATTACTACTCTGGCTTGCCCTCTTCCCCCATTGTACAGATGTCCTCATCTCCCCTCTATCTTCCCAATATAATTATATTTTGATTTATCTTTATTAAATCATCATTCCATGTTGACATCATTATGTTTAGTGGTAAACAGGGAAATTTACAGCTGAGCAAGTTCTGTTCCCTTGTATTATTTCTTACTCTTCCTGGTGTTAATAATTGTTTAGTTTTCTATGTACCTTTCACTATTTCTGCCCCAAACTTTCGAACATGATGATTGGTACAGTCAGTGAAGAAGTCCATCAGTTGGTGGTTTTTCCTTTTGCACTGTTCTTTCTGAAAGGTCACGTCCAGTTCCAGCTTGATATCTTACTCTCCACATCTACTGCATCATCTCCATCTTCGAAATGCCCTTTAAAAACATCTTAGAAATTCCTTTTGCCTCTGTTCTGTATTAAGGTCCCCAGTCCATGCTTCTTTCCTCAAATAGACTGGGCTTTTCTGCTTCCCCCCAAGGCTGAGACATCATCTAGGGATGGAAGCAAGAGTTCAATCCCTAAACTCTTGACCAGCAAAACAGATCTGAAAATAATGGTGGGATAAAAAATCACTTCTTGCTTTCACCCTACCGAGTCCAGTCTGTTCAGTCAACTCATTACATAAGTGAGGGGATATATGCAGATTGTGTTTAGAAACATTCCTTCAATTTTGTGTATTTACTGATATATTTTAGGCAGTGGGGACACACTGCAGACAAGGTGGGCATGGACCCTGCCCTCTTACATTTAAACTCTATCAAAGTACACAGACAAGTGTACATGAAAGGCAAGTGCAGCGTGCTGTGGTGGGGCATGAGAAGGTCACTTAACTCTGGAGTAGAGTGAAGGGTAGACTGAAGGAACAAACATCAAAGGGCACATTTTGTGCGGTACAATATATATGATGCATCCAGGATAGGCAAATCAATCGAGACAGAAAGCAGAATTGGGAGTGACTGCTAATGGCTGCAGGGTTTCCTTTTAGGGTGATGAAAGTGTCCTGGAACTAGATGGTCGTGATGGTTGCAGAACATGATGAAAGTACTAAAGCCAATGAATTGTCCATCTCAAAATGCTTAATTTTATGTTATATAAATTCTATCTGAATAGAAAGAAGAGAGTGACAGGAAGAGCAGTTTGGATATTACCTCAGTGGTAGTCCTGATGTGAGATACATTTTACAGTATTTTCTTTACTTTCAAAACATTCTATTTACGTAGTTGGTGTATAGGCATGCACGTGGTACAAGTTTCCAAAAAAGGACAAAGAGGTGAAGTGAAATGTAAGTCTCCTTCCTTCCCCATCTTCCACTCACTTGGTTCCCTTCCCTTGGAGGGAAGCACTGTTCCCAGATTCTTAGGTATTTTGAGTCTATGCATAAATGTGCGCATTTGTGTATACAGATGGTTGCCAATTTATGATGTTTCAACTTACAATTTTTTCAGCTTATGATGGTGCAAAAGTGATCTGCATTCAGTAGAAACTGTAATTTGAATTTGGGTTTTTTACCTTTTCCCAGGCAACTGCAGCTCCCATTCAGCCACTTGATCCTGAGGGGAAACAACAAATACACTTAAAATCATTCTATCCCCTAGAGCCATTGTTTTTCATTTTCAGTACAGCATTAAATAAATTACCTTCAACTGAAGTGTGATATTCAACACGTTATTATAGAATAGGCTTTGTGTTTGATGATTTTGCCCCACTGTAGTCTAATGTAAGTGTTCTGAGTACATTTAAGTAGGTTAGGCTAAGCTATGATGTTTGGTAGGTTGGGTGTATTCAGTGCATTTTCAGCTTATAATATCTTCAACTTAAAATGGGGTTTCTTGGGATGTAACTGGAGAAGACTCTTGAGAGTCCCTTGGACTGCAAGGAGATCCAACCAGTCCATTCTAAAGGAGATCAGTCCTGGGTGTTCATTGGAAGGACTGATGCTAAAGCTGAAACTCCAATACTTTGGCCACCTCATGCGACGAGTTGACTCACTGGAAAAGACTCTGATGCTGGGAGGGATTGGGGGCGGGAGGAGATGGGGACGACTGAGAATGAGATGGCTGGATGGCATCACCGACTCGATGGACATGAGTTTGAGTGAACTCCGGGAGTTGGTGATGGACAGGGAGGCCTGGCGTGCTGTGGTTCATGGGGTTGCAAAGAGTCGGACACGACTGAGTGACTGAACTGAACTGAAGTGGAAGATCTATGTTTGTGTATGTGTGGAGTGTGTGTGTGTGTATACATATGTAAGTGTGTATTTAATATATTACATACATTGTCAAAAAGCCAGAAATAATAACAGTTAAAACCAGATCAGTAGAATAGTAAAATAATATTTAGTAAGAGTTGATTGTGCGCAAAAGAACCGTTTGTGAACTGGGAGTCTTCAAATCCAATACTGAGATGAAGCTCAGAGGGATGTCATTACAGAATAGCTTATAAGTGGAAATGATGAAGTTGTTTAGCCTTTACAGTGGTTGGTTGTTACAGCAGGGCATTTCTAGATAGCAGGCTATTGGTTAAGAGTAGTTATCTTATACCATTTTAGGAAGATGACTTAAGTTTTTTTTATGATTGTTAGAGGCATTTATAAGGAGTAACCTAAGTTAAGTTTTGCTTGTGTTTATGAAATAACTTAGATTTAATTTTACTTATGTGGCACTAATGGTTTTGTCTGCTTGGGGGATTTTTAATGCTGGTCTCCATTTTATTTTAACAGTATCACTTTAAAATTAAATTGTAGCATACTGTAAACTAGTTTTTCATCCCAATCTCATTTACTATATTTCAGAGATAATTTTATATCACTTCATAGAATGTTGTCTCATTCTTTTTAACAGCTTCATAGAATTTGACTGTTGGACCACAAATTATCTAACCAGTTCCCTATTCACAGATATTTAGATATTTAGGCTTTTTCAGTTTTTTGCTTCTATACACAGTGCTATAGTGAATTATATATGTGTGTATATATACATATATAAGTTATACAGAAATAAAAATATAAAAATATGATATATATCGTCCAGATGTGAACATGTCATAAAGTCTTAAACTAAGTCAGTAGCAACCTAGAGGGAGATGAATGTGAGAGAGAGCAAGCTTGCAAGGAGGCTGAGTTGTGAAATGTTGTGACTGATGGCCTGGGATAGGTGAGGGAGAGAAACTTTGTATTGCTGTGTCCTTCCAATCTCTAGCAGAGGGCAGGTGCTTAGCAAATATTTTATTAATGTAGTCACAAGAATAGCTTAAAGCTGTCTAGTATAAATTATGGGTTCTAGTAAACAAACCATTCTCACACCCACACGTTTTGATTTTTCATGACCTCTCCCCTTCTGCTTTCTTGGACAGCTTTGGTTTGACAGTTTACTGACAACCAGTCAAAGACTGTTTTTGAAAAACATGTTCTGTGAATGTCAGGTTGTTGTTGTTGTTTTTTTTTAAATATTGTAGATTGTGGGCAGCGCGGTGGTTAATGCTGCTGCTGCTGCTGCTAAGTCACTTCAGTCGTGTCCGACTCTGTGCGACCCCATAGACGTCAGGCCACCAGGCTCCCCTGTCCCTGGGATTCTCCAGGCAAGAACACTGGAGTGGGTTGCCATTTCCTTCTCCAATGCATGAAGGTGAAAAGTGAAAGTGAAGTTGCTCAGTCGTGTCTGACTCTTAGCGACCCCATGGACCGCAGCCTACCAGGCTCCTCTGTCCATGGGATTTTCCAGGCAAGAGTACTGGAGTGGCTTGCCATTGCCTTCTCTGGCGGTGGTTAATAAGTAATTGCAAATCTGATTGCGGCATGCCAGTGTTTTTAAGAGAAGTGAATGTTTTATGAGTCAAAACAAGCATAATATTTAGGCTTCCAGTTAATACCAAGGTTAATGATATTTAAGAAAATTGAAATTTGTTGTAAGTAGTGCTTCTTATCAGTGTTCAGAAATAGATTTGCTGCTTTTTCCATCTCCTCATACAAAAGAATTCTGTATCTTGTCTCCCGTTAGAAACCTAAATTTGTTTCTTCTCTGAATTCCTTTAAAATCCCCTTTCCTCCCTAATAAACTATGATTTAAAGGTGCAGTAAGGTTATAATTCACCTAGTTTTTGACTCCATAATATAATCCTAATTTATGATGTGATTTCTCAACATTAGTGATTGATATAGTCACATTGCCATAGTAACTGACATTTGTGTTTAGGAAAATTTTCAACTGCCAACTTAAAACTTGTTGAGAGCCTTATTTCATGTTGGCATGTGATTCTTTACTTTCAGAAACAAGCCTGATTAGTTGTTATTGTAAATTTCTTGCCTCTGTATATCCAAATCAATCTTTCTTTTTCTCTCTGTATACACACACACACACACACTTATTTATTCATTCTGTCATCTGTCTGCTTTTGGCAACAAAGAGTAAAATTTCTACTTGTGTGGTTTTTATTAACTTCACATAGGTCTTTTGAGATTCTTTGATATAAGTGTGGTGGGCCAGATTCAATCTTAGGAAAAATTGTCCTCCAGCAGCCTAGTGGCTCTTTGGCTGTTGTGTAAGTAGAAATACAAGAATGAGAGCTTTTATAGGCAAACCTTGTGACTAAGGACATTTATGGTTACAAGAAAACTAAAGTAAAGCTTGAAAAGAGAATCAGTAAAGAAATAGAATTTTCTCATGTGTTTGTTAGCCATCTTTATGTCTTCTTTGTAGAAATGTCTGTTTAGTTCTTTGGCCCATTTTTTGATTGGGTCGTTTATTTTTCTGGAGTTGAGCTGCAGGAGCTGCTTGTATATTTTGGAGATTAATTCTTTGTCAGTTGTTTCATTTGCTATTAATTTCTCCCATTCTGAAGGCTGCCTTTTCACCTTGCTTATAGTTTCCTTTGCTGTGCAGAAGCTTTTGATTTTAATTAGGTCCCATTTATTTATTTTTGCTTTTATTTCCAATATTCTGGGAGGTGGGTCATGGAGGATCCTGCTGTGATTTATGTCGGAGAGTGTTTTGCCTATGTTCTTCTCTAGGAGTTTTATAGTTTCTGGTCTTACATTTAGATCTTTAATCCATTTTGAGTTTATTTTTGTGTATGGTGTTAGGAAGTGATCTAGTTTCATTCTTTTACAAGTGGCTGACTAGTTTTCCCAGCACCACTTATTGAAGAGACTGTCTTTTCTCCATTTTATATTCTTGCCTCCTTTGTCAAAGATAAGGTGTCCATAGGTGCGTGGATTTATCTCTGGGCTTTCTATTTTGTTCCATTGATCTATATTTCTGTCTTTGTGCCAGTACCATACTGTCTTGATGACTGTGGCCCCGCAGTAGAGCCTGAAGTCCGACAGGTTAATTCCCCCAGTTCCATTCTTCTTCCTCAAGATTGCTTTGGCTATTAGAGGGTTTTTGTATTTCCATACAAATTGTGAGATTATTTGTTCTAGTTCTGTGAAAAATATCGTTGGTGGCTTGATAGGGATTGCATTGAATGTATAAATTACTTTGGGTAGTATACTCTAGTATACTCATTTTTACAATATTTATTCTTCCAATCCACGAACATGGTATATTTCTCCATCTATTAGTGTCCTCTTTGATTACTTTCACTAGTGTTTTATAGTTAAAAATGGTCAACATCCCTCATAATCAGAGAAATGCAAATCAAAACCACAGTGAGATACCATTTCACACCAGTCAGAATGGCTGCTATCCAAAAGTCTACATGCAATACATGCTGGAGAGGGTGTGGAGAAAAGGGACCCCTCTTACACTGTTGGTGGGAATGCAAACTAGTACAGCCACTATGGAGAACAGTGTGGAGATTCCTCAAAAAACTGGAAATAGAACTGCCATATGATCCAGCAATCGCACTCCTGGGCATACACACTGAGGAAACCAGAATTGAAAGAAACACATGTACTCCAATGTTCATTGCAGCACCATTTATAATAACGAGGACATGGAAGCAACCTAGATGTCCATCTGCAGACGAATGGATAAGAAAGCTGTGGTACATATACACAATGAAGTATTTTTCAGCCATCAAAAAGAATGCATTTGAGTCAGTTCTAATGAGGTGGATGAAATTGGAGCCTATTATCCAGAGTGAAGTCAGCCTGAAAGAAAAACATCAATATAGCATACTAACGCATATATATGGAATTTAGAAAGATGATAACGATAACCCTGTATACGAGACAGCAAAAGAGACATAGGTGTATAGAACAGTCTTTGGGACTCTGTGGGAGTGGGTGAAGGTGGGATGATTTGAGAGAATGACATTGTAGCATGTATATTATCATATGTGAAATGAATCACCAGTCCAGGTTCGACGCATGATACAGGATGCTTGGGTCTGGTGCACGGGAATGACCTGGAGGGAGGATATGGGGAAGAGGGAGGTGGGAGGGGGTTTAAGAGGGGGAACACATGTACACCCTTGGCAGATTCGTGTCAATGTATGGCAAAACAAACCAATATATTAATGTAAAGTAATTTGCCTCCAATAAAAAAAAAAAGAAATAGAATTTTCGTACCTCTTGCCATATTGGTTAGCAACTTAAGCATTTGGTGTGGCCATAATCTTTATTAATAGCTCAAACAGCTCCTCAGGAGGCATTACTAGAAACCCTAGTAAACTGACTTGGGCTCTTTCCCTTCATCTTCCCTGTCTTCCTTTCCTGGCATCTTTCCTTTAATAGACATTGTTAGATTGTTTTCATGTTTAAGTTATGCTAATTCATAGTTCTACCAGCAGTGTATGAGACACTGTATTTCCACAGTTGCACCAATACAGTGTACTATTTCAGTTGCTTTTTTGAACCTTCCTTAGCTTGATTATATCTTTCCTAAAATTAGGTGACCAGATCTTCATCATTATTCTGGTTGTAGACCATTCACTATGGAATCAGCTTTAATGAAGTTAATGAAGTTAGAAAAGGAAGATAATAAAGCTTTCTAAACATGATATTTTACATAATATATAGAATATTTCAAGTGTGCAAAATAGTATAAAGAATGTTAGAATGATCATTCTTGTACAACATTACCTCACTGTACCATGCTTTATTCTTTTTGCAATATTTGCTTTAAATCCTCTTTTAGAAGTGAAACATTGTATGCAGATTTGAATCTTCCTGTACATACTTCCCTGATATAATTTACCTCCCTCTTTCCCCAGAAATAGCATTCTCAAGTGTATTTTTACTTTTACAGTAAATTTTTCATTTTTCATGTTTCAGTTCAGTTCAGCTTTTTCATGCTAAGTGTTCTGTGACCCGTTTTTCCATCAACATCATTATGCTTTGGATTTATTCATGTATATATCTCACTTATTTAATTACCTCATATTGTTCTTGTTATTCAATTGCTATTTCATGTCCAACTCTTTGTGACCCCTTGGACTGTAGTTTGCCTGGCTTCCCTGTCCTTCACTATCACCACGAATTTGCTCAAACTCATGTCCATTGAGTAAGTAAAGCCATCCAACCATCGCATCCTCTGCTGACCCCTTCTCCTCCCGCCTTCAATCTTTCCTAGCATCAGTGTCTTTTCCAATGAGTCAGCTCTCCACATCAGGTGGCCAAAATATTGGTGTTTCAGCTTCAGCATCAGTCCTTGCAATGAATATTCAGGACTGATTTCCTTTAAGATTGACTGGTTGGATCTCCTTGCAGTCCAAGGGACTCTCAAGAGTCTTCTCCAACACCACAGCTGAAAAACATCAGTTCTTCAGCTCTAAGCCTTCTTTATGGTCCAACTCTCACATCCCTACATGACTACTAGAAAAACCATGGCTTTGACCATATGGACCTTTGTTGGCAAAGTGATGCCTCTGCTTTTTAATATGTTGTCTAGCTTTAATATGTTTGTCGTAGCTTTTCTTCCAAGGAACAAGCATCTTTTAATTTGATGGCTGCAGTCACTGCCCACAGTGATTTTGGAGCCCAATAATATAAAATCTGTCATTGTTTCCACTTTTCCCCCATCTATTTGGCATGAAGTGATGGGACCAAATTCCATGATGTTCATTTTTTGAATGTTGAGCTCAAACCAGCTTTTTCACTCTCCTCTTTCACCTTCAACAAGAGGCTCTTTAGTTCCTCTTTGCCTTCTGCTGTAAGGTTGGTGTCATCTGCACATCTGAAGTTATTGATATTTCTCCTGGCAATCTTGATTCCACCTTGTGTTTCATCTGGCCTGGCATTTCTCATGATATACTCTGCATATAAGTTAAATAATCACAGTGACAATATACAGACTCGATCTACTCCTTTCCCAATTTTGAACCAGTCTGTAGTTCCATGTCCGGTTCTAACTGTTGCTTCTTGTCCTGCATTTGGGTTTCTCAGGAGGCAGGTAAGATAGTCTGGTATTCCCATCTCTTTAAGAATTGCCTCATAGTTTTATCTAAACTAAGTCATAATTCATTTATTCATTCTCCTGTGGATGGGCTTTCAAGTTGTTGCCAGCTTTCTCTTACTATACTCAATTCTGTGACAGATGTCTCATAATAATATGTGTCTGCCTGTCTTTCAACATGGATCATGGATCGGGATATATGTAGTTCTAAAAACCACTACATCTGTCCAGGAGAGGGAACTTGATGCATCATAAGGAAAGTAGTTCTGGGAAGGGAGTGTGGTATAAGGGAAAAGTTTGGTGTAAGGGAAAAGTTCAGTGTTCCTGAAACAAAAGAGTCCTTGTTATTTCTGTCTCTGAATTTTGCAGATTTGAAGATCATGAAATGAATTTGGAGAGCTAGATGGGATAAAGGACCCACAATGTTGGGCTAAAGCCTTAGGGAATCTTTCAGTGATCTTGAGTGGGAGATTATTTGATCAGGTTTTCCACTTTAAAGATATTGTTCTGTTGAGTTATATGGGGGATGAACTAGGGTTGGAATGAAGAGTGTATCAATTAGTACCCTTTGCATTGTAAGTAATAGAAAGTCATACTCGAATTATGTAACAAGAGAATTTATTTTTTATGAACTTTTATCAGCTGTGCTGATTTTTTTTTTTTTGTTTGACTGTGCCAGGTCTTTTTTGCAGCATGTGGAATCTTTCAGTTGTGGTTTATGAAATCTTCATTGTGGCATGTGAACTACAGAGACCCCAAGATGTAATAGCTTGAACCAAGTTTCTTTTTCACATTTAGAGTTTTCTAGTTGCTGACGGAGAAGGCACTGGCAAGTCACTCCAGTACTCTTGCCTAGAAAATCCCATGGATGGAGGAGCCTGGTAGGCTTCAGTCCGTGGGGTCGCTAAGGGTCGGACACGACTGAGCGAGTTCACCTCCACTTTTCACTTTCACACATTGGAGAAGGAAATGGCAACCCACTCCAGTGTTCTTGCCTGGAGAATCCCAGGGACGGGGGAGCCTGGTGGGCTTCCATCTATGGGGTCGCACAGAGTCGGACACGACTGAAGTGACTTAGCAGCAGCAGCAGGTTGCTGATATTGGTGATAGAGGGATCTGCTTCATCCCTCAGGGATCTCAGTTCATCACACCTGGGCCATCTTCAATATATATCTTCCAAGATTGCTTTGTGGCAACCCACTCCAGTGTTCTTGCCTGGAGAATCCCTGGGAGGGGGGAGCCTGGTGGGCTGCCGTCTATGGGGTCGCACAGAGTCGGACACGACAGAAGCGACTTAGCAGCAGCAGCAGCAATCCTTAGGAAGGGAGAAAATTCATGAAGGTATAAACACAGGAGTTTTATGGGCCAGACCTGAAAGAGGCCTCCATCACCTTTGTTCTCATTTCATAGGAGAGAAAGTTGCCATAAGACCGCTTGTAATGTGCATGGCATATGTGGTGTAGGAGAACAGAGATTTTGGTGACCAGCAGGCTGTCTCTGCTACAGGTGAAATATGGTGACTTCTGTGTTTCTGGCTTGAGCAATTGATGATGCATGGGATTAGCAAATGTATAGGAGACTACAAGAAGAGGATTTGAAGTGGGGAAGAAAGGGAGATGAAAAGTGCACATTGGAATATTTTCAGTTTGATGTGCTCATGGGACATTCAGGTGGGAATATGTAATTGGCAGATGGTTGTGCAAGCTTGGTTTTCATTAAAGGACATCAGGGTTAGAGATATTCTATTGGAGAGCCATCCATTAATAAGTGCCTAATTCTTGGGGTAATTTCTGCTTAAAAGCAATACTTGGCACTCACCTTGAAGTCCATCTGCCTCTTCTCTGCTGCCCACTCCTTCAGTCATGTAACATTTTAAGGCATTTTCTCCCTAACCAGTTTGACAGCTTAGTACTTGAGGAAGCTAAATTTATTCTTTGAATCTGGAGATGTCTCCATCTAACAGATTGTTTATAATAATGTCAAAATAATATCTGTCCTAGCATGATGGCTGGGGGATCCCATTGTTAGCATGACTCCAACTGGATAAGTGCTTTGTAATCACTGCCTTTGATTGCCTGTCTTTAATTCAGCTCTCCATGCTTGACAGAACAATTAAGATTTTAAACAAATTATCTATGGGTTGCCCCTTATTCAAATGCTTATTTATGTAGTTGTGTATGACTTTTTCTGAGAGAAGCTATGTTTTCATTCTTCTCATCAGTTGTGAGTGATAGTAATTCCTATGCTCCTAGAATTGTAATTGAATTGAAGAATTTTACATGTTGGGGTTGGGGCACACAATTGTCCAAGTTATCTCTCAGTTCAGTTCAGTCACTCAGTCGCGTCTGACTCTTTGTGACCCCATGGATGGCAGCACACCAGGCTTCCCTGTCCTTCAAGTTTTCTCTACTGTACCCCTTATTGAAGGGATAGAAAACTCCTTCAGAAAAAGGAAAGATTGTTGCAGTTTTGTTTCTTGGCTTTGGAAAATATTTGTTTTGGAATTACACAACTGTGGTGTGTTTCCAGATATTTTCAGGCCTATTCTGTTGCTTGGATTTTCAGTTTTAAAAGTGGTTTTAGAGATTATACCCCTCCTCATTGTGGTGGCCTCTCCTATAATGATTCAAAAAATCCTGTAGGTTCTCCTTGGGTACTTTTAGTATCAGATGGATTAATACTTTTCTAAGAAGTTTGTTTCCTTGATGGAACAACTTTACGATTTTTTTTTTTGATTGAACTCAAATCTGCCTTCTTGCTTCTAATTCTTCTCATTAGCTCTAGAGTAGCAGATGTCAACTCTTTTTTATCATGGTATTTGAGCCTTAGGGAAGTTACTGTCTGACTTATGGGAGACTTATGAGGTGTGAGAACATAGATAATATAGGTAACTGGATATACATGTAACTATACTTATGGACCATTTAAGAAAACACTGAAATGTAAATGAGGGAGAGTGAATATCTTGATATTATTGATCCCTTTCTAGTTTATATAAAAATAAATCATTTGTAAAATCTGCACTTTAACCATTATAAATAACAGATCCATATGCCACCCATCTCTAAAATAGTAGAGTCCATCACAGCGTTCTAATATCCATCATTAGTCTTCTTGCTGTGGACCATCCTTGCACTTTTATCCCATCCTTGCACTTTTATCCCATCCATTTCTTACAACTTCTGATTTCTAGACCCTCACTTCCCTGGTCTCTCCTCCTTGGACAAATGCTTGTCATTGTTTTTCTTGAATTGCATGTCCAGAATTTCATGATATTCCAAATATGATCTATATAACACATGGCTCTTTGCCTGGTGGGGATAGTATGTTCTGAAGCACTAGAAGAATGGGGAATAAGACTGTGGGAATAAGAATATTTCCTCTCAGCATTTAGATGTTATGTGCAAAGAACTGAAGTTTTGTGTGTGTGTGTACACTCAGATCCAAAAACTGCTATTAGCAGGAACATGTTATTCATCTTTGCAATCTGAAGAAGTGAAGTGAAGTTGCTCAGTCGTGTCTGACTCTTTGTGACCTCATGGATTGTAGCCCACCAGGCTCCTCGGTCCATGGGATTTTCCAGGCATGAATACTGGAGTGGGTTGCCGTTTCCTTCTCCAGAGTATTTACTAATTACTGCTAAAAGCTTTGAAATATCAAATCCATAATAGGGCATAATAGAATTCATTATTATTGTTCTGTTTACATTCTATTGAAAAAATTTGTTAGTTTCACTTAGCACCTATATATTGGCAACAGGTATTAATAATTGAATATATTCAAATTTAAACAGTTGAATATATTATCTGAAATGTTGTCCTGGTTGTGAAATGTCCTCTATCTTTTCATACCTCTCTGAGTATTGAAGGCCACTTCAAATGCCACTGCTGCTTTTCCCTGCCCTTTCACCTGGAAATGATTTCTTCTTTATTTGAATTCTCTTAGTTCTTCCTTGACACATATCCCACTCTCCATTATGTTATGGATATTTGTGTATGTGTTTAATCTTCTGTAAGAGAATATAGATTTTAAGAGGATCAAATATATTTTATTTATCTTTGAATGCCTCAGACAGCCTAATCCAGTGTCTTGAGCCTAGTTTGCTCTTAGTAATCATTGAATGAATGTATAAATGCAAGAAAATAAAGGTAAATTTAATGTATTTCTGGCCAGTAGTGGATTTAATTAGAAGCAAAAAATATAAAACAGAAAAGAACATATTTAGTAATAAAGTGCAAAAACACTCAATTAGTGAATTAAATAATTATGATTTTCTGATATGGATTGATTTGATGGGATTGTTATGTATTAGACATAATGTATGCTTTACACTCAATATTTAAAAATTAAGATCATGGCATCCAGGCCCATCACTTCATGCCAAATAGAAGGGGAAAAGGTGGGAGCAGTGATAGATTTCCTCTTCTTGGGGTCTAAAATCACTGCAGGTGGTGACTGGAGCCATGAAATTAGAATATGATTGCTCCTTGGCAGGAAAGCTATGACAAACCTAGATAGTGTGTTAAAAAGCAAAGACATCACTTTGCTGACAAAAGTCCATATAGTCAAGGCTATGGTCTTTCCAGTAGTCGTGTACAGATGTGAGAGCTGGACAATAAAGAAGGCAGAGCGGCAAGAATTGATGCTTTCAAACTGTGGTGCTGGAGAAGACTCTTGGGAGTCTCTTGGACTGCAAGGAGATCAAACCAGTCAATCTTAAAGGAAATCAATCCAGAATACGCTTTGAAAGGACAGATGCTGAAGCTGAAGCTCCAGTACTTTGGCCACCCGATGTGAAGAGCCAACTCACTGGAGAAGACCCTGATGCTGGGAAAGTTTGAAGGCAGGAAGAGAAGAGGGCTACAGAGGATGAGATGGTTGGATGGCATCACTGATTCAGTGGACGTGGACTTGGGCAAACTCTGGGAGATGGTGAGGGACAGGGAAGCCTGGCATGCTGTAGTCCATGGGGTCACAAAGAGTCAGACATGACTTGGCGACTGAACAACAACAACTTTCTTTATGGTAGAAGAAAAGCAGCATTGCCCAGGAAGAATATATTACCAGTATTATCCAGTATAATGTGCACAGAATGCAGCTATTTCAGATTTGCTGATGCCTATTTGCACATTATAATAGTGAGTTTAAAAGTTGGATTTTGCAAACTCATTTGTTTGTGTGGAATGAGACAGCACTCTGGTGAGAGTTGCTCTTATTTTATGTTAATAGCAGCTTCTCATCTTGCAAAAGTTAGTACAACTGTTGTGAACATATGTATATTCAGCCTCTTAGTCATGTCTGACTCTTTGTGACCCCATGGACTGCAGCCCACCAGGCTCCTCTGTCCATGGGATTCTCCAGGCAAGAATACTGGAATGAGTTGCCTTGCCCTCTTCCAAGGGATCTCTCCAACCCAGGGGTCAAACTTGTGTCTCTTATGTCTCCTGCATTGGCAGACAAGTTCTTTACCAATAGCACCACCTGGGAAGCCCCAGTACAATTGTGAGGCAAGAAGAAATATCCTTCTTGATCCTACTGATGATAATTTTAAAAATATCTGTCATTTTTGAAGTTTGCTGTGTGCTATGCCACTGTGAAAT
Organism: Moschus berezovskii; assembly: GCF_049115385.1. Classification (NCBI taxonomy): domain Eukaryota; kingdom Metazoa; phylum Chordata; class Mammalia; order Artiodactyla; family Moschidae; genus Moschus; species Moschus berezovskii. The sequence goes on from NC_142489.1 coordinate 1,448,815, forward strand.
AACAGAAAATAGACATATTTTGGTCTCTGACCCCAGTTCTTGGCACAGAGATCCTAAGTCCCTTGTAATTTCCTAAGTGATAAGAGCACTAGGAAGATATTTTGTGCTAATGCTTGTTCTCTGACTCCGGTGCCTGCCACAGAGCTCCTAAATCTTTTGAAATTTCTCAGGTGATTGCAGTGTGTTTTATTGTAATGAGATTACTCTTGGTGGACTCTTAAGTAGCTTTAGGATGGGGCCTTGTGGGTGGGTGAACACATATGTGCTGGGAAGGTGGTGCATCCCGACTCCATGAGGACAGAAGCTCCTGAGCTCAGCGCCATTTCAGATCCCACCCTCTATAGATGAACAGGTTCATCTATAGCATTTATCATATCCTTTATTACATAGCTAACCAGTGTGAAGAAAGCTGATCACTGAAGAATTGATGCTTTTGAACTGTGATGCTGGAGAAGACTCTTGAGAGTCCCTTGGACTACAGGGAGATCCAACCAGTCCATTCTAAAGGAGATCAATCCTGGGTGTTCATTGGAAGGACTGATGCTAAAGCTGAAACTGCAATACTTTGGCCACCTCGTGCGACAAGTTGACTCACTGGAAAAGAGTCTGATGCTGGGAGGGATTGGGGGCGGGAGGAGACGGGGACGACAGAGAATGAGATGGCTGGATGGCATCACCGACTCGATGGACATGAGTTTGAGTGAACTCTGGGAGTTGGTGATGGACAGGGAGGCCTGGCGTGCTGTGATTCATGGGGTCACAAAGAGTCAGACATGACTGAGCGACCGAACTGAACTGAACCAGAAAGTATAAGTGAGTATTTCCTTGATTTCTGTGAGCTCTTCTAGCAAATTTTGGGGAACCCCAGTTTATAGCAGGTCATTCAAAGGTAATGGTAACAAACCTGGGAGAGATGATTGACATCCAAAGTGGGGGCAGTCTTATGAGACTGAGCCCTTAACTTGTTGGTCTGATACTGACTACAGGTGGATGGTATAAGAACTGAACTGAACAGTAGGACACCCAGCTGGTGTTGCCGGATTGCTTGGTGTTTGTGGAAAACCCACCTGCCTGGTGTCAGAAATATTGTGAATGTGAGAGTAAAGGAGAAACACAGGAAGTTTTTCTTGTAGCTACCTTGCTTTCTCTCATTTAATCTTTACAAATCTTTATAACTGTCCAACAAGACAGATTCTATAATTATCCTTCTTGTGTGAAGGGGAAAATGGAGTCATAGAGGTTAAGTAAATTGTCCACAGTAAGGTAAATAGCCAGTATGTGATCTAGAACCCAAACTCTTTAACATGATGGTCTTTTCTATGTTCTCATTATCAAACTAATCTACAAACAGTCATCCAGTTCCCAATATGTGCAAGGTAATTTTTTAGGCATTATTTTTAGGCATTCAGATTAAAAATATATAAAGCAAGAGCTCTTGAACAAGATTTCTATTGTTATAGAACTTCAAATTTTTCTGGAAGAACTACACTCCCATCTAATGGAATAATAGTGCTATCCACGCTGAGTAACACTGGCAGGGTGTCCTGTAGGAATGGATTTATAGGGAGGCTTTGAAGCAGGCCAGGCAGACTTTAATGGAGCAGGTCAGATTTAAGCTAGCTCTTGAAGGAAAAGAAGAATTTATATCAGCAGAGATACAGAGGAGGCTATTTCAACAGGAGCAGAAGGCAAAGGAGGAACATGACATGAACCAAACACAGGTTGGGAGATCAAGGCATGGCCCGGGAGTATCACTGAACATTGTCAAAATGATCTTTTCTGATTTTCATCTTACAAAATAATGGTTTAGTCATGAATGTAAATTATGTACATTAGAAGAATTATTTTAAAAAACCCAATTTTTATATCTGGAGCTATTAAAAGCAGGATTTCTTATAGAAACAATTTATTAGGGGAAAGCACCTTCATTTAGCTTTTCAAAAATGAAAAATGCTATAAATTAGCAAAGAGGCAAATCTGTCACTATCACCCATGCTATCTGCTGTTGTTTTGTAGCATTTTTTTTGGTAATTAATTTATTTTTTATTGGAGGCAAATTATTTTACAATATTATATTGGTTGGTTTTGCCATACATTGACATGAATTCGCCCCGGGTTTATATAAGTTCCCCCTCCTGAACCCCCCTCCCACCTCCCTCCTCCCTTTATCCTCCCTCTGGGTCATCCCCGCATGCCAGCCCCGAGCATCCTATAACATGCATTGACCCTGAACTAGTGATTCGTTTCACATATGACAACATACGTGTTTCAATGCCAGTTTTGAGTATGAGATGAGAAAAAACTCGAAAGCCTCTTTCTAAAAGGTGTGTGGAAACAGTACATCTTTTTCTATCAGGAATAAATGTAGTCCTGTTCTCTGAACATAGATCAAGTATCAGTGAAGATATAAACAAGGCTGGATAATTGAAAGGACTCGCAAGACTCTACTCACCTATGGCTTTAAGACATGTAAAGGATGCAGCAGGAGAAAGGAAGTGTGGACAATCAGAGAGAGGACTGAGCCTTTCAGGTGTCACTCCCAAGGGCCCTTTCTCAGTTGCACAGGAGGCGCTTTATCTTTTGATTATAAACCACTAAGGTGTGTGTGCAGTACCTTGGCCTCAGGGGAGCCGAAGTGTCAGTTTGCTCAAGGGTCTTTCTACCTTGCTGGTCATTTGGCAAGGCTGCTTAATAAAAATTATAAAGAAATGTACGGGGATGATAATTTGGGAAAGTTTTTACTTTTGGGTGTTTGGAAATGTTTTAGATGAGCAGCACGGCAATAATATTATAAGATTTTATTCCACGTCTTTGGTGACTTCAGTTCAGTTCAGTTCAGTTGCTCAGTCGTGTCTGACTCTCCGCGACCCCATGAATCACAGCACGCCAGGCCTCCCTGTCCATCACCAACTCCCGGAGTTCACTCAAACTCATGTCCATCGAGTCGGTGACTAGTACCTGTTTATTACATAATTCTCAGTCTGTGTTGTATGTCTGAGGTTAAGGGGCTTTTCTGGTGGCTGCCTGCATTGGTAGGCAGATTGAGTCTGACTGCAATACAGGAGACCCAGGTTTGATCCCTGTGTCAGAAAGATCCTCTGGAGAAGGGAATGGCTACCTGCTCCAGTATTCTTAACTGGAGAATCCTGTGGACAGAGGAGCCTGGCAGGCTACAGTCCATGGGGTCACAAAAAATCAGATATGACCGAGCAAGAAGCATTTCATAATAAAAAGGGTCAAGTGCAAAACTTTTTCTCACATTGTATAAAAATAAGCTTATAAGAATCCCCTTCACACTGTCACCTGTAGGAGCCAAAGTAACCTCTTCCTGGGTACAAAACTCATGTGACTCAATATATTTATCTAAGTAAGTCAACAAATTCACCTTTCTGAAGGGTTTTAGGTCCAGAACATTGATGAATCAGACAGTTGTGAAAAAGTGAAAATGAGAAATTATGTTCCAGCTCCCCTGCAATCGCAGTTACAATGTTTATTCTCATAAACAGTATCTTTTTATTACTGTATGGTTGCGACAAACAGAGCCTTTCATAGAGGCCTAAAGATTAGAAAGATGAGTACAACACTCCATCTTTTCTCCTCTCACAAAAATATGAGGAGGTTAAACTTTTCTGCTCAAGGTCAGGTCTTTTCTTCTTAGCCAGTGGTTCTCAACTGGGGATGATTTTGTTCCCCAGGTGACACTGGACAATAGCTAGAGATATTTTTAGTTGTTGGTTGTAACACCTGGGGACATGCTACTTGTTTCTAGTGGGTAGAGGATGAGGATGCTGCTTAACCTGCTGCAGTGCATAGGACAGCCCTACAGCAAAGGCTTATCTGGCTCAAAATGTCATGAGGATTGAGGTTGAAAAATGCTAAGCCAGACATTTTTCTTAGTTATTTTAACATCTTCCTAATTATTAATACTTATTTATTGTGTAAAATCTGGAAAATCCAAGAAAACACAGAAAAGAAATAAATTACCCATAATGTTATCTTTCAGAAATTAGCACTGTTAAACATTTTATTGCAGTGACTCTCAAATCTGGCTGTGTCTGTGGAGCGTTGAAAAAACTTGGGGCTCCAATCTCAGATATTCAGATTCCAGTCTTTTCTCTGTGTTTACATCCTTTTATGTAATCTACTTTCATCCCTCACCAGTATTTTCTGAGTATTTTTCTCTGCCAGAGGTTGACAAACCATAGCTGCAGGCCAAATCCAGCCTGCCACCTGTTTCTGTACAGCATTCCAGGTAAAAATGGATTTAAAATTTTTAAACGGTTGGTTGGAAAAAATCAAGAGAAGATTATTTTATGACATTTGAAAATTATGTGAAATTCAAATTTCAGTGTCCTTCCTAAACTTTTCTCAGAATACAGCCATGTCCTTTTGTCCATGTAATGTCTGTGGTTGCTTTCACATGGCAGAGTTAAGTAGTTGTGATTGAGACCTTAGGGTCCCAAAAAACCTGAAATATGTACTTGAGAATTGTATGGAAAGTTTATGGACCTCTGTCCTATGCCATCAGATGCTTCCATTGTTCTTTCCTGGACTGACAGTATTCTATCCCCTCTTGTTGATAAACTGTTTTTGATTTTTGGTTATTATAAATGATTCTTTGAGAAGTATCCTGTTTGACTAAGCCATGCATAAGTATACGATTATTTCTGTCAGAAAATTTCCTAGAGGAAATAACTTGGTAAAGGTGTCTGTTCATATAGCCAAATTCTCATCCTAAAAGTTAATACTGATTTCCTCTTCAAATCAGAAATGTATTTGAATATCTGTTTGCTTACCCCCTTGATTTGATTGAGGTCATATCTGAATGGTCTAGTGGTTTTCCCTACTTTCTTCAATTTAAGTCTGAACTTCGCAATAAGGAGTTCATGATCTGAGCCACAGTCAGCTCCTGGTCTTGTTTTCGCTAACTGTATACAGCTTCTCCATCTTTGGCTGCAAAGAATATAATCAATCTGATTTCGGTGTTGACCATCTGGTGATGTCCATGTGTAGAGTCTTCTCTTGTGTTATTGGAAGAGGGTGTTTGCTATGACCAGTGCATTCTCTTGACAAAACTCTATTAGCCTTTGCCCTGCTTCATTCCGTGCTCCAAGGCCAAATTTGCCAGTTACTCCAGGTGTTTCTTGACTTCCTACTTTTGCATTCCAGTCCCCTATAATGAAAAGGACATCTTTTTTTGGGTGTTAGTTCTAAAAGGTCTTGTAGGTCTTCATAGAACTGATTAACTTCGGCTTCTTCAGCATTACTGGTTGGGGCATAGGCCTGGATTACTGTAATATTGAATGGTTTGCCTTGGAAACGAACAGAAATCATCCTGTCATTTTTAAGATTGCATCCAAGTACTGCATTTCGGACTCTTTTGTTGACCATGATGGCTACTCCATTTCTTCTAAGGGATTCCTGCCCACAGTAGTAGATATAATGGTCATCCGAGTTAAATTCACCCATTCCAGTCCATTTTAATTCACTGATTCCTAGAATGTTGACGTTCACTCTTGCCATCTCCTGTTTGACCACTTCCAATTTGCCTTGATTCATGGACCTAACATTCCAGGTTCCTATGCAATATTGCTCTTTACAGCACCGGACCTTACTTCTATCACTGGTCACATCCACAACTGGGTATTGGTTTTGCTTTTGCTCCATCCCTTTATTCCTTCTATAGTTATTTCTCCACTGAGCTCCAGTAGCATACTGGGCACCTACTGACCTGGGGAATTCCTCATTCAGTATCCTATCATTTTGCTCTTTGTTACTGTTCATGGGTTCTCAAGGCAAGATGGGAAATAGATGGAAAAACAGTGGAAACAGTGTCAGACTTTGTTTTTTTGGGCTCCAAAATGACTGCAGATGCTGATTGCAGCCATGAAATTAAAAGACGCTTGCTCCTTGGAAGGAAAGTTATGACCAACCTAGATAGCATATTAAAAAGCAGAGACATTACTTTGCCAACCAAGGTCTGTCTAGTCAAGGCAATGGTTTTTCCCATGGTCATGTATGGATGTGAGAGTTGGACTGTGAAGAAGGCTGATCGCCGAAGAATCGATGCTTTTGAACTGTGGTGTTGGAGAAGACTCTTGAGAGTCCCTTATACTGCAAGGAGATCCAACCAGTCCATTCTAAAGGAGATCAATCCTGGGTGTTCATTGGAAGGACTGATGCTAAAGCTGAAAGTGCAATACTTTGGCCACCTCATGCGACGAGTTGACTCACTGGAAAAGACTCTGATGCTGGGAAAGGTAGGGGGCGGGAGGAGAAGGGGACGACGGAGAATGAGATGGCTGGATGGCATCACCGACTCTGTGGACATGAGTTTGAGTGAACTCTGGGAGTTGGTGATGGACAGGGAGGCCTGGCGTGCTGTGATTCATGGGGTCGCGGAGAGTCGGACACGACTGAGCGACTGAACTGAACTGAACTACCCCCTTGATATCTGTGGATGCTTTGCATTTTTGTCTCTGCCAAGTGGACAACTTGCATCCTTTTGTTTACTAATGAAGCTGAACATTTTTTTTTCTACATGCTTATTGGTCATTTGTGTTTATTTTGTGAATCACCTCTTTTTGTCTTTTGCCCATTCTCTATTCTGGTTTCTGTTATTTTCTTGTTGCCTTGTAAGAATTTTTTTCTTTTAAAATTAAGGATAATATTTTTATTTTAAAATTAAGAATAGTAATAATTTTCCTGACATGTAAGCTGCTTATTCTTTACCTAATATTACATTTTTTAAAAAAGCTTTAATATATAGAAGTTTAAAAATCTAACAGTTGCTTCCTGACTTTTGGCTAAGATCAAGTGTAAATCTAAGACTTTAAAAATATTTACTACTTTTAGTGTCCTGCTTTATTCATTATATGTTTATTGTGGGTGGATATAAACTAACTAAACATTCAACAAGAGGTGAAAGGGCACTGAAGGCTGAGAGGATAGCGTATGGATGGAAAGATCTTCATCCTTTGGAAAAGGGAAGGAATAAGGGTGATGGTGGGGATTCCCAGGTGGCTCAGTGGTAAAGAATCCACCTGCCAATGCAGGACACACAGGTTTGATCCTTGGGTCAGGAAGATCCCCTGGAGAAGGAAATGGCTACTGACTTCAATATTCTTGCCTGGGAAATCCCATGGACAGAGGAGCCTGGTGGGTTACAGTCCACAGTTTTGTCTGCATGTTGGAATTGGCACAACTTGGGGAGATTTATAAACACTTATGCTTGGGTTCCATCCCCAGTAATGTGGTCATTGGCCCAGACTGTCACTTGGAAATTGAGGTTTTAAAAATCCAGTGTTCATCAGTGTTGCTGCTACTGATTAATAGCAGTTCTCTCAGTGCGGCATCACCCAGGAACTTGTTAGGAATGCAAATTGTTTTTTTTAATTATTTTTTTAATTGAACGATAATTGCTTTACAGAATTTTGGTGTTTTCTGTCAAACCTCAACATGAATCACCTATAGGTACACATTTATCCCCTCCCTTTTGAACCTCCCTCCCATTTCCCTCCCCATCCCACCCCTCTAGGTGGATACAGAGCCCCTGTTTGAGTTTCCTGAGCCATACAGCAAATTCCTGTTGGCTATCTATTTTACATGTGGGAATGTAAGTTTCCATGTTACTCTTTCCATACATCTCACCCTCTCCTCCCTTCTCCCCATGTCCATAAGTCTGTTCTCTATGTCTGTTTCTCCATTGCTGCCCTGTGAATAAATTCTTCAGTACCATTTTTCTAGATTCCGTATATATGTGTTAGAATAAAATATTTATCTTTCTCTTTCTGACTTCACTCCATATAATAGGTTCTTGGTTCATCCACTTCATTAGAACTGATTCAGATGCATTCCTTTTTATGGCTGAGTAACATTCCATTGTGTATATGTACCACAACTTCTTTATCCATTCATCTATCGATGGACATCTAAGTTGCTTCCATGTTCTAGCTATTGTAAATAGTGCTGCAATGAACAATGGGATACATGTGTCTTTTTCAATTTTCGTTTCCTCAGGGTATATGCCTGGGAGTGGGATTGCTGGGTTATATGGTGGTTTTATTCCTAGTTTTTTAAGGAATCTCCATACCGTCTTCCATAGTGGCTGTATCAATTTATATTCCCACCAACAGTGCAAGAGCATTCCCTTTTCTCCACACCCTCTCCAGCATTTATTGTTTGTAGACTTTTTGATGATGGCCATTCTGACTGGTATGAAGTGATATCTCATTGCAGTTTTGATAAGCATTTCTCTAATAATGAGCGATGTAGAGCATCTTTTCATGTATTTGTTAGCCATGTGTGTGTCTTCTTTGGAGAAATGTCTGTTTAGGTCTTTTTCCCACTTTTTGATTGGGTTGTTTGTTTTTCTGGCATTGAGTTGTATGAGCTGCTTGCATATTTTGGAAATTAATCCTTTGTCAGTTGTTTCATTTGCTATTATTTTCTCCCATTCTAAGGGTTGTATTTTCACCTTGCTTATAGTTTCCTTTGCTTTGCAAAAACTTTTAAGTTTAATCAGGTCCCATTTGTTTACTTTTGTTTTTATTTCCATTACTCTAGGAGGTGGGTCATAGAGGATTTTGCTTTGATTTATGTCGAGTGTTCTGCCTATGTTTTCATCTAAGAGTTTTATTGTTTCTGGTCTTACATTTAGGTCTTTAATCCATTTTGAGTTTATCTTTGTGTATGGTGTTAGGAAGTGTTCTAATTTCATTCTTTTACATATAGGTGTCCAGTTTTCCCAGCACCATTTATTGAAGAGTCTGTCTTTGCCCCATTGTATATTTTTGTCTCCTTTGTCAAAAATAAGGTACCCATAGGTGCATGGGTTTATTTCTGGACTTTTCATCTTGTTCCATTGGTCTATATTTCTGTTTTTGAGGCAGTACCATACTGTCTTAATGACTGTAGCATTGTAGTATAATCTGAAGTCGGGAAGGTTGATTCCTCCAGCTCCATTCTTCTTTCTCAAAACTGCTTTTGGCTATTTGGAGTCTTTTGTGTTTCCATATGAATTGTGAAATTTTTTGTTCTAGTTCTGTGAAAAATGTCTTGGTAATTTGAAAGGAATCACATTGAATCTGTAGATTGCATTTGGTAGTCTAGTCATTTTCACAATATTGATTCTTCCTACCCAGGAACATGGAATATCTCTCCATCTGTTTATGTCACTTTGATTTCTTTCATTAGTGTCTTATAATTTTCTGTGTACAGTTCTTTTGTCTCCTTAGGTAAGTTTATTCCTAGATATTTAATTCTTTTTGTTGCAATGATGAATGGGATTGATTTCTTCATTGCTCTTTCTGATTTTTCATTGTTAGTATATAGAAATGCAAGTGATTTCTGTGTATTGATTTTGTATCCTGCAACTTTGCTAGGATTAGCTCTAGTAATTTTCTGATACTATCTTTAGGGTTTTCTATGTACAGTATCATGTCATCTGCAAACAGTGACAGCTTTATTTCTTCTTTTCTGGTCTGGATTCCTTTTATTTATTTTTCTTCTCTGATTGCTGAAGCTAGGACTTCCAAAACTATGTTGAATAATAGTGGGGAAAGTGGACACCCTTGTCTTGTTCCTGATCTTAGGGGGAATGCTTTCAGTTTTTCACCATTGAGAATAATGTTTGCCGTGGGCTTATCATATATGGCCTTTACTATGTTGAGGTAGGTTCATTCCATGCCCATTTTTTTTTTCAGTGAAGTAAGCCAGAAAGAAAAACACCAATACAGTATACTAATGCATATATATGTGGAATTTAGAAAGATGGTAACGGTAACCCTGTATGTGAGACAGCAAAAGAGACACAGATGTATAGAACAGTCTTTTGGACTCTGTGGGAGAGGGCGAGGGTGGGATGATTTGGGAGAATGGTATTGAAACATGTTTTGTGAAACAAATTGCCAGTCCAGGTTCAATGCATGATACAGGATGCTCGGGGCTGGTGCACTGCCATGCCCATTTTTTGAAGAGTTTTAATCATAAATGGGTGCTGAATTCTATCAAAGGCTTTTTCTGCATCTATTGAGATTAGCATATGTTTTTTATCTTTCAGTTTGTTAATATGGTGTATCACATTGATTGATTTGCATAGATTGAAGAATCTCCATCCCTGGAATAAACCCAACTTGATCATGGTGTGTGAGCTTTTGATGTGTTGCTGAATTCTGTTTGCTAAAGTTTTGTTAAGGATTTTTGCATCTATGTTCATCACTGATATTGGCCTGCAGTTTTCTTTTCTTGTGTTGTCTTTGTCTGGTTTTGGTATCAGGGTGATGGTGGCCTCATAGAATGAGTTTGGAAGTGTTCCTTCCTCTGCAATTTTTTGAAAGAGTTTTAGAAGGATAGGCATTAGCTTTTCTCTAAATGTTTGATAGAATTCTCCTGTGAAGCTATCTGGTTCTGGGCTTTTGTTTTTTTGGGAGATTTTTTTTTATCAGAGCTTCAATTTCAGTGCTTGTAATTGGGTTGTTCATAATTTCTATTTCTTCCTGGTTCAGTCTTGGAAGATTGAACTTTTCTAAGAATCTGTCCATTTCTTCCAGGTTATCCATTTTCTTGCCATATAATTGTTCAAAATAGTCTCTTATAATCCTTTGTATTTCTGCAGTGTCTTTTGTAACCTCTCCTTTTTCATTTCTAATTTTGTGGATTTGATTCTTCTCTCTTTTTTTCTTGATGAGTCTGGCTAAAGGTTTGTAAATTTTGTTTATCTTCTTAAAGAACCAGCTTTTAGTTTTATTAATCTTTACTATTGTTTCTTTCATTTCTTTTTCATTTATTTCTTCTCGGATCTTTATGATTTGTTTCCTTCTACTAATTTTTTTTTTGTTCTTCTTTTTCCAGTTGTTTTAGGTGCAAAGTTAGATTGTCTATTAGATGTTTTTCTTGTTTCTTGAAGTAAGATTGTATTGCTATAAACTTCCCTCTTAGAATTGCTATTGCTGCATTCCAAGGTTTTGAGTTGTCATGTTTTAGTTGTCATTAATTTCTATAAATTTTTTGATTTCCCTTTTGATTTCTTCAGTAACCTGTTGGTTATTTAGAAACATGCTGTTTAGTCTCCATGTGTTTGTGTTTCTTACAGTTTTTTTTTTCCTTGTAACTGATATCTAGTCTCATAGTGTTGTGTTAGGAGAAGTTGCTTGATATGATTTCAGTTTTCTTAAATTTACTGAGGTTTGATTTGTGACCCAGGAAGTGGTCTGTCCTGGAGAATGTTCCATGTGCACTTGAGAAGAAGGTGTATTCTTCTGCATTTGGATGGAATGCCCTGAAGATACCAATGAGATCCATCTCATCTAATGTATCATTTAAGACTTGTGTTTCCTTATTAATTTTTTGTTTTGATGATCTGTCCATTGGTGTGAGTGGGGTGTTAAAGTCTCCTACTATTAGGAATGCAAATTCTAATACCACAGGCCTGCTGAGTCAGAAACCCTGGGGCTGGACTCAGCAATCTGTATTTAACAAGCCTTCCAGGCTGTTCTGACTTATGCTAAAATTTTGAGAATTACTGCTTAAGAGTGATTAAGGAAGTCACGTCATGGTCCCTCACTTTTTTTAGGACCTATCTGCTATTAATATCTGGATCCTTTGTCAGTGTGGCCATATGAGTTGGAGGGCACTTGGGAGCTGGGGAAAAGGTACACCATTTCCTAAGCTCCTCTGGTTGGGCTTGTTGATGCTCGCCTGTGTGTGATCACTGATGGGGTGCCATTTGCATATGGTATACTACCTGTAATTAAGTCATTTAAGGGTTTTAGCTTTAAAATTGTGTGTTGGTTTCACTTTTACAAGGAGGTTTTAAAGGTTTTATAGACTGACACAAAATGAAATTTAAGGAAGAACTGTCTGTTGGCACTGAGAGGATTGCTGGAGACAGGGAGGCCTTCCCCCTTTCCTTCTCCACTGGATCATTCCTTTTAGCTTGTAAATGTGCCACATGCTGTCTTCTTCAAGTCTTTTCCATCTTTCTCTTCTCAGTCAAACTTCTTTACAACATAGTCTATACTCACCTAATGGGTGTAGAAGTGATTCGGGGGCTCCCAGCAGAGAGAGTTGTGTAGAGGGTTGTAGCACTGCTTGCATCAAGGGCTTTGGTAAAACAAAGCCAATTTGGGGGGTGGGAGGTGTCCAAAGGCAGTTAGGGGTGAACTGTTAGCAGAATACCCAGGCAGAACACCTCAAATTCCGAATAGGCAGAAAAATGTCTGTGAGAGCAATCTAAATTAATTGTAAATAAGCCAAGGAGCAGAAAAGGAGCAATCCCTAACTGTTTCCTGCCATGGCATGGCACACTGCCTTCGGTTTTGAAAAACCTGACTTGTACCTACCCATACTACTGAACATTAAGATCTACTGAACATCTAAGATCCAAGAGACTTTTTTTAGTCCTTTGTTATCTTGAACTCTTCAATTAACATTTGACAGGCTTGACCACTCATTTATTCTGCAAATATTTCTCTTGGCTTCAGTGACACCATGTTTTTCCTTGCTTACCCTTGCCCTACCTTTCTCATGATTCTACCCCATTTAACTGTAGTGTAGGAGGGGTGGAATTCAGAAAGGTCAAATTTTATTTAGGATTCCTCATAACATTGAATATATACCTTTCAAAACTGAATTTAATGAGGTCCAAATTCTTATTAGGCTCTTATAATGTGTACAGCACTGTAAGGAAATAAACAGCTTTTATCTGCCACATTTCACTCCTTCAGTATAGTGTTTGTGTGTGTGTGTGTGTGTGTGTGTGTAGTAATACATATATGTTCTGTGCCTCTTTAACAGTAGGCTTGATACCTATTTATCTTTCAAAACCTTATATGACCTTTCTCACTTTTCATAGACTTTGGAGTTGGAAGGGACCTTTGAAATTATCTGGATTTAGTTCAACTTCTTGCAAGAGTATTTTCTGCAATTATCCTAATAAATGATCTTGCAGACTTATTGAAGAACTGTCTTTCCAAGCCAAACTGCTCAGTGTTTGAGCAATTCTAAATGTGAGGTTTGATTCACCGTAACATCCATGGAATCTTGCTCTAACCTCTAAAGAAACACAGAATAAATTTATTCTAGGTGACAATTTATCCAGTATTTAAAGATAGTTGTTATATTCTTCATATTTATTCTTTTCTAGGTTAAACATCTCAGTTCCCTCAGATTCCCTAACTGTTCAGACTTCCAGCCCTCCCTGGTTCCTTTCTTTTAGGCTGTGTCCTGGTAAACTGGCTGTATGCTCCAATCATCGTCTGGCCATAACAGAGTATTCTCTTCCTTGGTTTCAAATTCTGTTAGCGTTATGAGCAGTTACACCACCCTGTTGGTCTCTGTGCCAGTTGTCAATTTTTTGCCTCTTAGCTCTAAAGTCACCCTTCCTTGCCCTGCTTTATAAAAATAAATAATACACTTTATCTTTTAGAGCAGTTTTAGGTTTTCAGAATAACCGAAGAGAAAATACAGAGAATTTCCATGTGTTTCTACCCCCTTCTCTGCCCACTCTCCCCTCTTATTACTGCATTAGTGTGATATATTTGTTCCAGTTGATGACAAGTAACACACTAGTAACCACAGTCCATAGTTTACATTAGGGTTCACACTTTCTGTTGCACGTTTCTGTGGGTTTTGACAAATGCATCATGTCATGTAACCCCCATTACAACATCATACAAATAATTCACTGCCCTAAAAATCCCGTGTGCTACCTCCTCATCCCTTTCCCGTTTTCTCCTCCTGCTTGGAACTTGAGAATTCGCTGATGTTTTTCTTGTCTCTATAGTTTTGCCTTTTCCAGAAAGTTGCATAGTTGATACTATATAGTGTAGTATATACTATATATCCTTTTCAGCCTGGCTTCTTTCAATTAGTGGTGTGCATTAAAAGTTCTTCCATGTCTTTCTGTGGCTTTATAGCTCGTTTCTTTTTATCACTAAATAACATTCCATTGTATAGATGTACCACCATTTGTTTACACATTTACCTACTGAAGGACATCTCGGTTGCTTCCAAACATTGGTAGTTATGAATAAAGGACAGAAATGGTATGGACCTAACAGAAGCAGAATATATTACCAAGAGGTGGCAAGAATACACAGAACTGTACAAAAAAGATATTCACGACCCAGATAATCACGATGGTGTGATCACTCAGCTAGAGCCAGACATCCTGGAATGTGAAGTCAAGTGAGCCTTAGGAAGTATCACATGAACAAAGCTGGTGGAGGTGATGGAATATCAGTTGAGCTATTTCAAATCCTAAAAGATGATGGTGTGAAAGTGCTGCTCTCAATATGCCAGCAAATTTGGAAAACTCGGCATTGGTCACAGGACTGGAAAAGGTCAGTTTTCATTCCAGTCTCTAAGAAAGGCAATGCCAAAAAATGCTCAAACTACCACACAATTGCATTCCTCTCACACACTAGTAAAGTCGTGCGCAAAGTTTTCAAAGCCATGCTTCAACAGTATGGGAACCGTGACCTTCCAGCTGTTCAAGCTGGATTGAGAAAAGGCAGAGGAATGAGAGATCAAATTGCCAACATCCATTCGATCATTGAAAAAGCAAGAGAGTTCCAGAAAAATATCTATTTCTGCTTCATTGACTATACTAAAGCCTTTGACTGTGTGGATCACAATAAACTGTGGAACATTCTGAAAGAGATGGGAATACCAGACCACCTGACCTGCCTCTTGAGAAACCTGTATGCAGGTCAGGAAGCAACAGTCAGAACTGGACATGGAACAACAGACTGGTTCCAAATAGGAAAAGGAGTACGTCAAGGCTGTATATTGTCACTTTGCTTATTTAACTTATATGCAGAGTAGATCATGAGGAACGCTGGGCTGGATGAAGCACAAGCTGGAATCAAGATTGTCGGGAGAAATATCAATAACCTCAGATATGCAGATGACACCACCTTTATGGCAGAAAGTGAAGAGGAACTCAAAAGCCTCTTAATGAAAGTGAAAGAGGAGAGTGAAAAGGTTGGCTTGAAGCTCAACATTCAGAAAACAAAGATCATGGCATCTGGTCCCATCACTTCATGGGAAATAGATGGAAAAACAGTGGAAACAGTGTCAGACTTTATTTTGGGGGGCTCCAAAATCACTGCAGATGCTGATTGCAGCCATGAAATTAAAAGACGCTTACTCCTTGGAAGGAAAGTTATGACCAACCTTGATAGCATGTTAAAAAGCAGAGACATTACTTTGCCAACCAAGGTCCGTCTAGTCAAGGCTATGGTTTTTCCCGTGGTCATGTATGGATGTGAGAGTTGGACTGTGAAGAAAGCTGATCGCCGAAGAATTGATGCTTTTGAACTGTGGTGTTGGCGAAGACTCTTGAGAGTCCCTTGTACTGCAAGGAGATCCAACCAGTCCATTCTAAAGGAGATCAATCCTGGGTGTTCATTGGAAGGACTGATGCTAAAGCTGAAACTCCAATACTTTGGCCACCTCATGAGGCGAGTTGACTCACTGGAAAAGACTCTGATGCTGGGAAAGGTTGGGGGCGGGAGGAGAAGGGGACGAATGAGAATGAGATGGCTGGATGGCATCACCGACTCTGTGGACATGAGTCTGAGTGAGCTCCGGGAGTTGGTGATGGACAGGGAGGCCTGGCGTGCTGTGATTCATGGGGTCGCGGAGAGTCAGACACGACTGAGCAACTGAACTGAACTGAAAGCTGCTAATAATATCTGTGTGCAGCTTTCAG
The DNA here is from genome assembly GCF_049115385.1 of Moschus berezovskii. Taxonomy (NCBI): domain Eukaryota; kingdom Metazoa; phylum Chordata; class Mammalia; order Artiodactyla; family Moschidae; genus Moschus; species Moschus berezovskii. Next base: position 1,464,530 of record NC_142489.1, read on the forward strand.
TGTGGGCATACCTTTTCAACTTATTTGGGTAAATATCAGTGAGTGTATTTGCCAGATCGTATGATAAGATAACATTTACATTTGTAAGAAACTGCCAAAGTGAAAGTCACTCAGTCATATCTGACTCTAATCACATAGACTGTAGCCTGCCAGGCTCCTCTGACCATGGAGTTCTCCAGACAAGAATACTGGAGTGGGTTGCCATGCCTTTCTCCAGGGGATCTTCCCAACGCTAGGATTGAACCCAGGTCTCCTGCATTATAGGCAGATTCTCTACCGTCTGACCCACCAGGGAAGCAGGGGCCAAGCTGCCTTCGAAAGGGATATGAGTTTGAGCAAATGCCGGGAGACGGTGGGGGACAGGGAAGTCTGGTGTGCTACAGTCCATGGAGTCCCAACAAGTTGGACACAACCAAGTGACTAAACAACAACAACAACCATTTTGCATGCCCACCAGCAGTGAATGAGAATTCCTGTTGCTCCACATCTTCATCAGTATTTGATGTTATCACTGTTTTTGATTTTAGTCATTCTGATAAGGGTGTGGTGGTACCTCATTGTTGTTTTAATTTGCAGTTCCCTATTGACACATGCACAAGCCACTCCAGTACTCTTGCCTAGAGAATCCCATGGATGGAGGAGCCTGGTAGGCTGCAGTCCATGGGGTCGCTAGGGGTCGGACACGACTGAGCAACTTCACTTTCACTTTTCACTTTCACACATTGGAGAAGGAAATGGCAACCCGCTCTAGTGTTCTTGCCTGGAGAATCCCAGGGACAGGGAGCCTGGTGGGCTTCCGTCTATGGGGTCACAAAGAGTCGGACACAACTGAGGTGACTTAGCAGCAGCAGCAGCATTGACACATGATATTAAGCCTCCTTTCCTGTGCTTAATTGCCATTTACATATCTTCTTTGGTGAGGTTTTTATTTAGATCTTTTGCTCACTTTGGGTTGTTTTTCTTACTGTTGAGTTTTAAGAGTGCTTTAGATATGTTATATAGATATATGTCCTTATCAGATATATGTTTTACAAAAATATTCTCCTGGTCTGTAGCTTGTCTTTTCATTCTGTTAACAGTGTCTTTTGCCGAGCAGAAATTTTAAATTTTAATAAAGTTCAACTTACCAGTTTTTTCTTTCATGGATTGTGCTTTTGATGTTGTATCTAACAACTCATTGCCAAACCCAAGATCACTTGGATTTTATCCTACATTATCTTATAGAAGTTTTATAGTTTTGCATTTTACCCATAGGTATATGATCCATTGAGTTAATTTTTGTGAAAAATGTAAGGTTTGTGCCTAGATTCTTTTTCTTTTCTGCATGTAGATGCCCAGTTGATGCAGCACCATATGTTGGACTGACCTTTCTCCATTCTCCATTGAATTGTGTTTGCTCCTTTGTTAAAGATTGGTTGACTGGACTTGTGAGGTCTATTTCTGTGCTCCTTATTCTGACCCATTAAATCTGTTTATCTATTCTTTGCCAATACCACATTATCTTGTTTACTCTAGCATTATAGTAAGTCTTGAAATTTGGTGGAGTCCTTCTTCCAGCTTTGTTCTTTTTCCAATACTAAGGTGGATGGCTTCTTGCTCATCATAGTGGACTACTGTCTGTGAAGCAGCTCTGCCTATGGCATTCCAGTGATCTCCTGTGCCATCCAGTGGGCTACAGTCAAACCCTCTCCAATGGGATAAAAATCTCAGTCTTGGTTGGGAATGGGTGTTCTTCCAAGTCTGTTCTTTCCTTGGATCATCTCCCTCAGTCTTAGTGGGGGGGGGGGGATTAACTGTTCCCTCCGTTTGCTAGTCCTTTATTCTTGAGTTCTCTTTACCCCATTAGTCGTTAACCAACTTTTACTAGTTAGCAATTCTTTATATTGAATTTTCCCCTTTTCAAGACAGATTTGGTTTCTGTTTCCTGACTAGAATGACAGAGTCTTATACATTTTTGGTTAAATTGAACCCTCAAGTAATCTCCCAACTGAAATTCTGTGATTGGACTTGAGGGGAGGGGCCACAGAGTATAGGAAAGGGCACCTGGCCATGTAGCAGGCACAGAAGTTCTGTGAGTGACTTGGGTGTCTTGGCTGACTAGGTGGGTGAGATGTGAGCAGGACTAACTGGTATATGGAGCAAACAGGACCCAACATTTTTGAGGACTCCTTCCTCATGATTCTATTCTGGAGATGTGGCTGGAAGAGGTGCATGGTTGCACTATCCGAGATGTGGTGGGCTTGAAATAGCAGAGAGGAAAACCTTCTTAATTACTGTCCAGAAGAAGCTGGACCATATTAGCAAGTCCAGATGGGGTCAGGTCGCTGGTTAAATCCTAAGAAGCACCCAGAGCAGCTATGATATTCCATCTGCTGCCACCCGTAAGCAACTACTTATCTTGTTGATCACAAAAAGAGATATTCCACAGCCCTGAAGGATTCTTTCTAATGAGCAGACAAGCTACAGAGATTTCTGTGATACTCTTTAAACACTGTAAGATACAGCATTTTAGGAAATGGTTTGTATAAACTGTACATACTGATCGTTAATATAAATAATTTGTATTATGGGTTTGTTTTCCTTGGTGTATACACTCACTCGTCCCTGGGGATGTGGATGAGCAAAGTGTTTTGTTACACTGCCTTGCTCCTGCTGGCAGTGACACAGGTGCAGAACTGTGGGCATGATGAATCAAGCGCCAATTGCATCACTGCTGTCTGTGCTCAGCTCGAATTGCCGTCAGTGGAGAAAATAGAATTCATTAGTTTTCTTTCAGGGCACATGCAAACACATGGATTTGAAAGAATGTATCATGGTAGCAAGAAGAAATGGGCAAAGCTCAACGTTTTTTCCTCCAGAGCAGCTCTGGCAACAGAAGAAACGATAAGCCTTTGGATGCACAGTCTTTGTCAGTAGATGTTTGAGAGGATGGTCACCCTGAGGCAAAATGCTCTGTGGATACCAATCACAATTTTTTACAATCTCTCAGAGCTATTGAGAAAATAATATTGTTTTGTTACAGAATCCAAAGTGCTCCAAATGATCACAGGAAATGTAACCAAATACTCAAGTAACTATTTTAAAGAATTCAGAGAAAATAACATGCATGAAAATGACTTTCATGACTTCTGTGATTAGTTATCTAAGGAGATGAGTTGAGAGCCTTTATTTCATGTCTGTTTTCATTTTGGCATTGGCTGAGCTAATGCCATTTGACAGTAAGTGTGGAGCTCTGGCATGATGACAGAACACTGCATTTGGAGAGAGAGAAAGACTGTTGAAAAAATTAATCCTCCCAGGGTTTCTGAGGTGACAGGGGACTAGGAAGAAGCTTAACCCAAGTTCTAGCTTTGGGTTTTTCAAATGAGACTGATCTTGGAGATTTTGACTGGAATTCTGTGAGGGGACCCAGGAATCTGTTTTAACAGTTACTTAAATTGCAAATTTGATTCTGCCAGTTTGGAAAGCATCATTTTCCCATGTATATATTCAAAAGTGAAGTTTATTTTTAAATGCAGCTTGATGCCCTTGTCCACTCAGATTTAGGTTGGCATGATTCACCTGTATAAATATATTTTTTAAGGTTTGGGAACACTGGGCTCAGCATTTGGGAGAAAACATGAAAAACAGCAACAAAAACCAATTCCCTGTATTGAATTGAGCAGCTGAAAGGCAAACACCTGGTCTTTTCTTCCCAATTATGCTGCTTGGGCTGGTAGACTGTTGAGGATGAAATGTATTCACATAAAAAAAATCATCCTTCTTGCTCCTTCCTGATCTATACTTCTTTTTTCCCCTTTAAAACATAACATTTATTGCCTTTTTCTAATTACAGAAAATAATTCATGCTCAATGCCAAAAATCCCAAAGAAAACAGAAAACAAAAATCTATAATTTCACCACCCAGAGATAACCTTGCTACGTGTTTTCTAAAGACTTAGTGATATGTGCTTCTTGAGGCTTATAATTACAATACATCATGACCACTTGGTGAGAAAAAGTAATTGTAAGTTAAAACAAGAATGTTAAAGGGAACCTACAGAGAGTAGAATTTCACTTCTGCTACATTTTAATATATTTAGAAAGCTGATAAACCACAGTTAAAATTCTAAGAGAATCCATATTTTTAGAATTTACAAATACTTTCTATTCTAAAGTTGTCATACCTTAGATATGTTTTTTATTCTGTAAAGAGTTTTTTTTAAAACTTTACATATCTACCGTTCATTCATTCATACATTGTATCACTGTTAAATATTTATTATGCAGTTGCAGCAATTAAAGACTGGTAAGGTCCGTTCCTTCAGTGAGCTAATTTTCTGGGTTAAGGGAAAGAAACAATGAATAAGTGAAATAAACAAGTAAACAAAGTTTTTTTGGATTGGGTGATTAAGGAAAGTTACTCTCAAAAGATCATATCAGAGTTGATACCTAAGAGGTTAAAAGGATCCCAGCCCTGGGGAAATGAGAGAGTGTGGGTTGTGTTTCCCTACAACCTGTACAGAACGTGTTACAGAGAAGTTTTGGTTTAGTTTGATTTGGTTAGTCTGCTAGGTGAAAAATAGTGTAGATTTATTTTACTTTTCTTTCGGTTTCAGTGGAGTTAAACATCTTGTCATGTATTTAAGGGCCCTTTTAATATAATCTTTTGCTTATTTTTCTTCCCATCAAGTTTTTGGTCTCTTTATCTCTCAATTTTGGCAAAACTTTATATAGCAAGGTCTTATTTCTCATTCGTACTGTTTGTCTATCAAGGGATGGAGTTTTCCTCCACATTGTCCTTAACTTACAATAGGATATTGTGAACTGTGGGCATGATGTCATATAGCAGATCTCTAGAATCTATTCATTTTATATAACTAAAATGTCATACCCATTGAATAAAACTCTCCATTTCTCCCTCTCCACAGTCTCTGGCAACCACCATTCTGCTTTCTGTTTTAAAATTTGACTTTTTTATATTTCACATATAAATGAGATCATATAGTATGTTTCTTTCTGTGTCTGGCTTATTTATCTTATCATGATGTCTTCCAGGATCACCTGTGTTGCTATAAATGGTAGGAGTTCCCTCTTTTTAAAAGTTGAACAATATTCCATCCATATATATATATATATCTCACATTTGTTTTAGCCATTCATCTATTGACAGACACTGATGTTTCCATGTCTTGGCCACTCTGACTAATGCTGCACTGAACATAAAAGTACAGATATCTCTCCAAGATACTGATTTAATTTCCTTGGGATGTATACTCTGAAATGGGGACTTCCCTGGTGGTCCATAATAACCATTTTTTAATTTATTTAAAAAATGATTGGAGTATAGTTTATTTACAGTGTTGTGTTAGACGCAATTATTTTTTTTTAAAAAAGGAAGGATCTTCTAGGCTTAGGAGACTGCACTGCAGAAACCCAGCTGAATGATCTCATGTGACTGAACAGAACGTCTGAAATATTACAAGAGGAAAGGGAGAAAGGAATTTTATACCAAATTACTAAGTCCTGGAGTGCTATCTTAAGTGGATTTGACTAAAACCTGTCCTCAAGCAGCCATTTAAGAATTTTTTTGAGGAATATGAAAAGTTCAAAGTCCTTTTTGGAAGATTATTCTGGAGAAAGTAGGAATGTGGGTTTCAGAAATGAGAATCTCAAAGAAAGCAGAAAGAGCAATTTGGAGAAATGGTCAAAAAGCACAATGCTGATTCTCCATGTTAATCATCTATTTGTGTCAACAAGCAGTGTGTTTCCAGTCATTCAGACTTTTAAACTCTATAAGAAACTTATAATTCGTTTTCATCTAGTATTACTGTCTATACTAATCCACATGGAGCCTCTTTCATTTTTTTTTGCATTTAGTGTTCACATTGTCTTTCTGATAATGATTTTTTTTTGTTTTCTATTAGTAAATTTATTGATGGATTGACCATTTAAAAAGTCAGAATATTTTGACAGTGGTTTTTTTTTTTGGAGGCTAATTACTTTACTATATTGTATTGGTTTTGCCATACATTGACATGAATCCACCAAGGGTGTACATGTGTTCCCCATCCTGAACCCCCCTCCCACCTCCCTCCCCATACCTTCCCTCTGGGTCATCCCAGTACACCAGCCCTGAGCACCCTGTATCATGCATTGAACCTAGACTGGTGATTCATTTCACATATGATAATATACACGTTTCAATGACATTCTCCCAAATCATGCTGCCCTCGTCCTCTCCCACAGAGTCCAGAAGACTGTTCTATACATCTGTGTCTCTTTCGCTGTCTCGTATACAGGGTTATTGTTATAATCTTTTTAAATTCCATATATATGCATTAATATCCTGTATTGGTGATTTTCTTTCTGGCTTACTTCACTCTGTATGATAGGCTCCGGTTTCATCCACCTCATTAGAACTGATTCAAATGTATTCTTTTTAATGGCTGAGTAATATTCCATTGTGTATATGTACCACAGCTTTCTTATCCATTCGTCTGCTGATGGACATCTAGGTGGCTTCCATGTCCTGGCTATTATAAACAGTGCTGCGATGAACATTGGGGTACACGTGTCTCTTTCAATTCTGGTTTCCTCAGTGTGTATGCCAAGCAGTGAGTTTCCTGGGTCATGGCAGTTCTGTTTCCAGTTTTTTAAGGAATCTCCACATTGTTCTCCATAGTGGCTGTACTAGTTTGCATTCCCACCAGCAGTGTAAGAGGGTTCCCCTCTCTCCACACCCTCTCCAGCATTTATTGCTTGTAGATGTTTGGATAGCAGCCATTCTGACTGGCATGAAACGGTACCTCATTGTGGTTTTGATTTGCATTTCTCTGATAATGAGTGATGTTGAGCATCTTTTCATGTGTTTGTTAGCCATCTGTATGTCTTCTTTGGAGAAATGTCTGTTTAGTTCTTTGGCCTATTTTTTGATTGGGTCATTTATTTTTCTGGAATTGAGCTGCAGGAGATGCTTGTATATTTTTGAGATTAAGTCTTTGTCAGTTGCTTCGTTTGCTATTATTTTCTCCCATTCTGAAGGCTGTCTTTTCACCTTGCTTGTAGTTTCCTTTGCTGTGCAGAAGCTTTTAATTTTAATTAGGTCCCTTTTGTTTATTTTTGCTTTTATTTCCAATATTCTGGGAGGTGGGTAATGGAGGATCCTGCTGTGATTTATGTCGGAGGGTGTTTTGCCTATGTTTTCCTCTAGGAGTTTTATAGTTTCTGGTCTTATGTTTAGATATTTAATCCATTTTGAGTTTATTTTTTGTGTGTGGTGTTAGAAAGTGCTCTAGTTTCATTCTTTTACAAGTGGTTGACCAGTTTTCCCAGCACTACTTGTTAAAGAGATTGTCTTTTCTCCATTTTATATTCTTGCCTCCTTTGTCAAAGATAAGGTGTCCATAGGTGCATGGATTTATCTCTGGGCTTTCTATTTTGTTCCACTGATCTATATTTCTGTCTTTGTGCCAGTACCATACTGTCTTAGTGACTGTGGCTTTGTAGTAGAGCCTGAAGTCTGGCGGGTTGATTCCCCCAGTTCCATTCTTCTTTCTCAATATTGCTTTGGCTATTTGAGGTTTTTTGTATTTCCATACAAATTGTGAAATTATTTGTTCTAGCTCTGTGAAAAACACCGTTGGTAGTTGATAGGGATTGCATTGAACTTAAAAATTACTTTGGGTAATATATTCATTTTCAGAATATTCATTCTTCCTATCCATGAACACAGTATATTTCTCCATCTATTAGTGTCCTCTCATTTCTTTCACCAGTGTTTTATAGTTTTCTATATATAGGTCTTTTGTTTCTTTAGGTAGATATATTCCTAAGTATTTTATTCTTTTTGTTGCAACGGTGAATGGAATTGTTTCCTTAATTTCTCTATTTTCTCATTATTAGTATATAGGAATGCAAAGGATTTCTGTGTGTTGATTTTATATCCTGAAACTTTACTATATTCATTGATTAGCTCTAGTAATTTTCTGGTACAGTCTTTAGGGTTTTCTGTGCAGAGGATCATGTCATCTGCAAACAGTGAGTTTTACTTCTTCTTTTCCGATTTGGATTTGTTTTATGTCTTTTTCTGCTCTGATTGCTGTGGCCAAAACTTCCAAAACTATGTTGAATAGTAGGTGAGAGTGGGCACCCTTGTCTTGTTCCTGAGTTTAGGGGAAACGATTTCAATTTTTCACTGTTGAGGATAACGTTTGCTGTGGGTTTGTCATATATAGCTTTTATTACATTGAGGAATGTTCCTTCTATTCCCGCCTTCTGGAAGGTTTTGATCATAAATGGATGTTGAATTTTGTCAAAGGCTTTCTCTGCATCTATTGAGATAATCATATGGTTTTTATCTTTCAATTTGTTAATGTGGTGTATTACATTGATTGATTTGCGGATATTGAAGAATCCTTGTATCCCTGGGATAAAGCCCACTTGATCATGATGTATGATCTTTTTAATGTGTTGTTGGATTCTGATTGCTAGAATTTTGTTAAGGATTTTTGCATCTATGTTAATCAGTGATATTGGCCTGTAGTTCTCTTTTTTTTTGTGGCATCTTTGTCAGGTTTTGGTATTAGGGTGATGGTGGCCTCATAGAATGAGTTAGGAAGTTTACCTTCCTCTGCACTTTTCTGGAAGAGTTTGAGTAGGATAGGTGTTAGCTCTTCTCTAAATTTTTGGTAGAATTCAGCTGTGAGGACGTCTGGACCTGGGCTTTTGTTTGCTGGAAGCTTTCCGATTACTTCCTCTATTTCCGTGCTTGTGATGGGTCTGTTAAGATTTTCTATTTCTTCCTGGTTCACTTTTGGAAAGTTGTTCTTTTCTAAGAGTTTGTCCATTTCTTCCAAGTTGTCCATTTTATTGGCATATAATTGCTGATAGTAGTCTCTTATGATCCTTTGTATTTCTGTGTTGTTGGTTGTGATCTGTCCCTTTTCATTTCTAATTTTATTGATTTGGTTTTTCTCCCTTTGTTTCTTGATGAGTCTGGCTAGTGGTTTGTCAATTTTATTTATCTTCTCAAAGAACCAGCTTTTGGCTTTGTTGATTTTTGCTATGGTCTCTTTTGTTTCTTTTGCATTTATTTCTGCCATAATTTTTAAGATTTCTTTCCTTCTACTAACCCTGGGTTCTTCATTTCTTCCTTTTCTAGTTGCTTTAGGTGTAGAGTTAGGTTATTTAGTTGGCTTTTTTCTTGTTTCTTGAGGTGAGCCTGTATTGCTATGAACCTTCCCCTTAGCACTGCTTTTACAGTGTCCCAGAGGTTTTGGGTTGTTGTGTTTTCATTTTCATTTATTTCTATGCATATTTTGATTTCTTTTTTGATTTCTTCAATGATTTGTTCGTTATTCAGCAGCGTGTTGTTCTGCCTCCACATGTTGGAATTTTTAATAGTTTTTCTCCCGTAATTGAGATCTAGTCTTACTGCAGTGTGGTCAGAAAAGATGCTTGGAATGATTTTAATTTTTTTGAATTTACCAAGGCTAGATTTATGGCCCAGAATGTGATCTATCCTGGAGAAGGTTCTGTGTACCGTTGAGAAGAAGGTGAAATTCATTGTTTTGTGGAAACAAGCGTATCTTCTAAACTGTTCTTGAGTTGACAGTTCAGTAGTGTTAAGTATATCCACATTGTTATAAAAGAGGTGTAAAAGATGTTATAAAAGATGAAAAAGAGCTTTTTCATCTTTCACATCTGAAATTCTTTACCCATTAAAGGACAACTCCTTTCCCCTTTTTCCCAGCCCCCGGTAGCCACCACTCTAGTTTATATTTCTATGAATTTGACTACTTTAGATACCTCCCATAAGTAGAATTATACTTGTCTTTGTAGAAAGACAAATTGTATTTGTCTTTATGTGACTGGTTTATTTCATTTAGCATAAAGCAAGAACTTACAACTTTAGGAAAGACTTTTTTGTTGTCTAATCTTATAAATTATGTGGCACAGTAGATGGCTATGCTACATTGATTAATAATGTGAGGATAAGCCCATAAATTGTGTGCTATCAGTCTAATTTTGGTTAATATTGGAATAACCAAAAGTTATTTCCAAATATATTGACTTCTGTATCTATTTAACAAAATAAAAGTTGTCCCATCATAATTAATATTAAAGTATAATGAATAAATGGAAGAGCTACATTCTAAAATTATTTGAGAGGAGAATAGAGAATTATAAAAGGATATGAATCATGTTTTAATCACAACGTTTTAAAATAGTAGTGAAAGTGTTAGTCACTCAGTCATTTCTGACTCTCTGTGAGCCCATGGACTGTAACCTGCCAGGCTCCTCTGTCCTCTCTTCTCCAGGTGAGAATACTGGAGTGGGTTGCCAATCCCTTCTCCAGGGTATTTTCCTGACCCAGGGATCAAACCAAAGAATCATTGCAGGCAGATTCTTTACCATCTGAGCCATAGTGTGAGTGTGTGTATATACACACAACTGTAAGATGAGAGATTATTTACTTCTGAGAATTCTGATATTTTCAGATATTCTTGACTCAGTTTCTTCTGATTTTTTATTTACCATTTAGTCATGGATTTCGTGGGCTGCCTAAGAGTTACACCTATATAAAGTTGTATGAGATTAATTTGAATTCAGTAATCCACTTTCCTGTACAATGTCAGGAACGTCCCTCCATAATTCTTCAGGCAACCTGCCTATCAGATTTAATCCCTTGTATCTATTTCTCACTTCCACTGTATAATCATAAGGGATTTGATTTAGGTCATATCTGAATGGTCTAGTGGTTTTTCCTGCTTTCTTCAATTTAAGGCTGAATTTGTCAATAAGGAGTTTATGATCTGAGCCACAGTCAGCTCCTGGTCTTGTTTTTTGCTGACTGTATAGAGCTTCTCCATCTTTGGCTGCAAAGAATATAATCAATCTGATTTCAGTATTGACTATCTAGTGATTTCCATGTGTAGAGTCTTCTCTTGTGTTCCTGGAAGAGGGTGTTTGCTATGACCCGTGCGTTCTCTTTGCAAAACTCTGTTAGCCTTTGCCCTGCAAGGCCAAATTTGCCTGTTACTCCAGCTATCTTTTGACTTCATACTTTTGCATTCCAATCCTCTGTAATGAAAAGGACATCTTTTTTGGGTGTTAGTTCTAGAAGATCTTGTAGGCCTTCATAGAACCGTTCACCTTCAGCTTCTTCAGCATTACTGGTAGGGGCATAGACTTGGATTACTGTGATATCGAATGGTTTGCCTTGGAAATGAATAGAGATCATTCTGTCGTTTTTGAGACTGCATCCAAGTACTGTGTTTCAGACTCTCTTGTTGACTATGATGGCTACTCCATTTCTTCTAAGGGATTCCTGCCCACAGTAGTAGATATAATGGTCATCTGAGTTAAATTCACCCATTCCAGTCCATTTTAGTTCAGTGATTGCTAAAATGTCGACATTCACTCTTGCCATCTCCTGTTTGACCACTTCCAATTTGCCTTGATTCATGGACCTAACATTCCAGGTTCCTATGCAATATTGCTCTTTACAGCACCAGACCTTGCTTCCATTACTTGCTTTCCAACACCACAACTAGGTGTTGTTTTTGCTTTGTCTCTGTGTCTTTGTTCTTTCTATTTTTCCATTAATCTCCAGTAGCATATTGGGCACCTACTGACCTGGGGAGTTCATCTTTCAGTGTCCTATCTTTTTGCCTTTTTGTATTGTTCATGGAGTTCTCAAGGCAGGAAAACTGAAGTGGTTGGCCATTCCCTTCTCCAGTAGACCATATTTTGTCAGAACTCTCCACCATGACCCGTCCAACTTGGGTGACCCTACACGGCATGGCTCATAGTTTCACTGAGTTAGTCAAGGCTGGTGGTCCTTGTGATCAGATTGGTTAGTTTGCTGTGTGGTGGTTTTCATTCTGTCTGTCCTCTGATGGTGAATGGTAAGATGCTTATGGAAGCTTCCTGATGGGAGAGACTGACTGAGGGGGAAACTGGGTCTTGTTCTGTTGGGGGGGGGCATGCTCAGATTGTCCTTGGAGTTGTATTTAAAAGGTATCACTAAACGCATGGTCATCTAGGTTTTCCCTTATATTATCTTCTAGGAGTTTGTAGTTTTGGATTTGACATTTAGGTCTATGATCCATTTTGAGATAATTTTTATGAAGAGTCTAAGGGCTGTGCTTAACTTCATTTTTTTATGAGTAAATGTCCAGTTGTTCTGGCCCCATTTGTTAAAGAGACTATCTTTGCTCTATTGTACTGCTTTGGGTCTTATGTCAGAGACTAGCTGTCTGTATTTATGAGGATCCTTTCCTGTGCTCTCTGTTCCATTCATTTGTTTGTCTGTTCTTTTGCCAGTATCACACTCTCTTGATTTCTGTAGCTTTACTACAAATCTTGAAGTTGGATAATGTTTGTCCTCCATGTTTGTTGTTCTTCAGTATTGTTTTGGTTATTGTGAGTCATGTCTTTTCATGTAAACTTTATAATCTGCTTTTCAATATCCATAAAATTACTTGCTTGGATTTTGATTGGCATTGCATTGAATCTATTAATCAAATTGGGAAGAACTGACATTTTGACAGTATTGGTTCTTCCTATTCATGAACATGGAATATCTTTCTCTTTGCTTAGGTTTTGATTTCATTTCTCAGAGTTTTGTAATTGTCCTCATATAACTCTTGTACATAGGAGATCCTAATCTAAATAGTGTTGTTTTAAATTTCAAATTCCACTGCTTTTTTTCATATATAGAAAAACAATCAACTTTTGTATATTAACTTTGTGTTGTACAACCTTGCTATAATCACTTATTAGTTCTGGAAGGGTATTTTTTGTTGTTGTTGCTGTTGTTGTTCTTTCAGATTTTCTACAGTAATTGATTTTCAGACAATCACTTTTCAAATCAAATATGTATATCTTAGTAGGTCAAACTTTGGCTTAAAGAGGAAAAATGTACTTTTCTCTTTCCATTATTCATAAGGAGAAATTCCAAATACGGAAATATCCTAAAACTACTAGGATGTTTCTTTTCCCTGGGCATATTCTACATCAGTTCAGTTCAGTTCAGTCGCTCAGTCGTGTCCGACTCTCCACGACCCCATGAATCACAGCATGCCAGGCCTCCCTGTCCATCGCCAACTCCCAGAGTTCACTCAAACTCATATCCACAGATTTGGTGATGCCATCAAGCCATCTCATTCTCTGTTGTCCCCTTCTCCTCCCGCCCCCAACCTTTCCCAGCATCAGAGTCTTTTCAAGTGAGTCAACTCGTCGCATGAGGTGGCCAAAGTATTGCAGTTTCAGCTTATGCTAAATGAACACCCAGGATTGATCTCCTTTAGAATGGACTGGTTGGATCTCCTTGCAGTCCAAGGGACTCTCAAGAGTCTTCTCCAACACCACAGTTCAAAGCATCAATTCTTCGGCGATCAGCTTTCTTCACAGTCCAACTCTCACATCCATACATGACCACGGGTAAAACCATAGCCTTGACTAGATGGACCTTTGTTGGCAAAGTAATGTCTCTGTTTTTTAATATACTATCAAGGTTGATCATAACTTTCCTTCCAAGGAGTAAGCGTCTTTTAATTTCATGGCTGCAATCAGCATCTGGAGTGATTTTGGAGCCCCCAAAAATAAAGTCTGGCACTGTTTCCACTGTTTTTCCATCTATTTCCCATGAAGTGATGGGACCAGATGCCATAATCTTTGTTTTCTGAATGTTGAGCTTCAAGCCAACCTTTTCACTCTCCTCTTTCACTTTCATCAAGAGGCTTTTGAGTTCCTCTTCACTTTCTGCCATAAGGGTAGTGTCATCTGCATATCTGAGGTTATTGATATTTCTCCCAGCAATCTTGATTCCAGCTTGTGCTTCTTCCAGCCCAGCGTTCCTCATGACGTACTCTGCATAGAAGTTAAATAAGCAAGGTGACAATATACAGCCTTGACGTACTCCTTTTCAACTATTTGGAACCAGTCTGTTGTTCCATGTCCAGTTCTGACTGTTGCTTCCTGACCTGCATAAGAGGCAGGTCAGGTGGTCTGGTATTCCCATCTCTTTCAGAATGTTCCACAGTTTATTGTGATCCACACAGTCAAAGGCTTTGGCATAGTCAATGAAGCAGAAATAGATGTTTTTCTGGAACTCTCTTGCTCTCTCCATGATCCAGCGGATTTTGGCAATTTGATCTCTGGTGCCTCTGCCTTTTCTAAAACCTGCTTGAACATCTGGAAGTTCATGGATCACATATTGCTGAAGCCTGGCTTGGAGAATTTTGAACATGACTTTACTAGCGTGTGAGATGAGTGCAATTGTGCGGTAGTTTGAGCATTCTTTGGCATTGCCTTTCTTTGGGATTGGAATGAAGACTGACCTTTTCCAGTCCTGTGGCCACTGCTGAGTTTTCCAAATTTGCTGGCATATTGAGTGCAGCACTTTCACAACACCATCTTTCAAGATTTGAAATAGCTCAACTGGAATTCCATCACCTCCACCAGCTTTGTTCATAGTGATGCTTTCTAAGGCCCACTTGACTTCACATTCCAAGATGTCTGGCTCCAGGTCAGTGATCACGTTATCGTGAATATCTTGGTTGTGAAGATCTTTTTTGTACAGTTCTTCTGTGTATTCTTTCCACCTTTTCTTAATATCTTCTGCTTCTGTTAGGTCCATACCATTCGTGTCCTTTATTGAGCCCATCTTTGCATGAAATATTCCCTTGGAATCTCTAATTTTCTTGAAGAGGTCTCTTGTTTTTCCTCTTCTGTTCTTTTCCTCTATTTCTTTGCATTGATCACTGAGGAAGGCTTTCTTATCTCTCCTTGCTATTCTTTGGAGCTCTGCATTCAGATGCTTATATCTTTCCTTTTCTCCTTTGCTATTCGCTTCTCTTCTTTTCACAGCTATTTGTAAGGCCTCCTCAGGCAGCCATTTTGCTTGTTTGCATTTCTTTCCCATGGGGATGGTCTTGGTCCCTGTCTCCTGTAAAATGTCACGAACCTCCATCAGAGTTCATCAGGCACTCTATCTATCATATCTAGTCCCTTGAATTTATTTCTCACTTCCACTGTTTAATCATAAGGAATTTGATTTAGGTCATATCTGAATGGTCTAGTGGTTTTCCCTACTTTCTTCAATTTCAGTCTGAATTTGGCAATAAGGAGTTCATGATATGAGCCACAGTCAGCTCCTGGTCTTGTTTTTGCTAACTGTATACAGCTTCTCCATCTTTGGCTGCAAAGAATATAATCAATCTGATTTCGGTGTTGACCATCTGGTGATGTCCATGTGTAGAGTCTTCTCTTGTGTTGTTGGAAGAGGGTGTTTGCTATGACCAGTGCATTCTCTTGACAAAATTCTATTAGCCTTTGCCCTGCTTCATTCTCTACTCTAAGGCCAAATTTGCCTGTTACTCCAGGTGTTTCTTGACTTCCTACTTTTCCATTCCAGTCCCCTATAATGAAAAGGACATCTTTTTTGGGTGTTAGTTCTAAAAGGTCTTATAAGTCTTCATAGAACTGTTCAACTTCAGCTTCTTCAGGGTTACTGGTTGGGGTATAGGCTGGATTACTGTAATATTGAATGGTTTGCCTTGGAAACAAACAGAAATCATTCTGTCATTTTTAAGATTGCATCCAAGTACTGCATTAAAGAGCTGATAGGTATTACACGGTTAGGATAGTTGTAGCACTTTATCATATTGGCAGATGCTTGGTAATTATTTTGTTCCTGTTAGTCAACAATGGATACAAAATAAAAGAATACCTTTTGGTATCCTTATAGCTGTGTCTGAACAGCACTCATCATTCCAGACAGTGGATGAACCAGAAGAGTGCTGACATTTTTCCATGATAATATCTGAATGTAAATACTTGGATAATCCTGGAGACTCTACTGCCAAGCCTAGTGTTTCTGTTTAGCTAATTCCTTCTCCTGCTATATTTGTAAACTCCAGATTATTTATAAAGCTGTGGTACAATACTCAAGGATCAAAAGACCCTGCAGTATTATTTCCATAGTTGCGAGACAAGGCACAGGAAAGAAGTCTTTTAAACTTAGAAATGTATTATTTCAGCTTTAGTACATGTAAATGCACAATATGCTAAGTGGCTTTTTCAGGCCAATAATTAATTATCCAATGACCCAGTTATGAAAAAATCATTCATGAGGAAGTGGTAAGATCCCTTACCATTGTGAGGGTTGGTTTGTTTTTCAAATTCAAATAGAGTTGTATACCCACATCCTGGAGGTGATAAAAAAGGAATTATTCCCTTTCATCTTTATTAGATTTTACTGAATGGAATATAAATATAAAGAAATAAGGTGTTAGAACTGGACATGGAACAACAGAATGGTTTCAAACTGGGATAGGAGTATGTCAAAGCTGTATTGTATGTTTATTTAACTTATATGCAGAGTACATCATGCGAAATGCTGGCTGGAGGAAGCACAAGCTGGAATCAAGATTGCAGGGAGAAATATCAGTAACCTCAGATACGCAGATGATACCACCCTTATGGCAGAAAGGGAAGAGGAACTAAAGAGCCTCTTGATGAATGTGAAAGAGGAGAGTGAAAAAGCTGGCTTAAAATTCAACATTCAAAAGATGAAGATCATGGCATCTGGTCCCATCACTTCATGGCAAATAGATGGGAAAACAATGGAAACATGGAGAGACTTTATTTTCTTGGGCTCCAAAATCACTGCAGATGGTGACTGCAGCCATGAAATTAAAAGACGGCTTGCTCCTTGTAAGAAAAGCTGTGACCAACCTAGACAGCATATTAAAAAGTAGAGACATTACTTTGCGTAAAAAGGTCCGTGTAGTCAAAGCTATGATTTCTTCAGTACTAAATGTATGGATGTGAGAGTTGGACCATAAAGAAAGCTAAGCTCTGAAGAATTGATGCTTTTGAACTGTGGTGTTGGAGAAGATTCTTGAGAGTCTCTTGGACTGTAAGGAGATCAAAACAGTCAATTCTATAGGAAGTCAGTCCTGAACGTTCATTGGAAGGACTGATACTAATGCTGAAACGTCAGTACTTTGGCTACCTGGTGTGAAGAGCCGATTCATTGTTAAAGACTCTGATGCTGGGAAAGACTGAAGGCAGGAGGAGAAGGGGATGACAGAGGATGAGATGGTTGGATGGCATCACCAACTCGATGGACATGAGTCTGAGCAAGCTCTGGGAGTTGGTGATGGACAGGGAAGCCTGGCGTGCTAGGCTAGTCCATGGGGTCTCAAAGAGTTGGACATGACTGAGCGACTGAACTGAACTGAAGATGTTTAAAAATAGTCTATATTTTAGATATCCAAATAACTTTATTGTTCAAAAATTTTACCGTGGAAGAAGGTACTTATTACATGAATGTTCCCATTGCTCAAACATTTTTGAATATTATTTTCCAGAATTTCCCTGAAGCTAGTTTATGTGTCATGCAGGAAACTAGTGAAAGGATATACTGATATATCACACTGAAGCGGTTTTCCAATCTTTAGAAGCAAAAACACAGTCACTGAAAACAATTTTGTATTTTAAGCATAATAAGTTGAATGTAGGCTAGAAGCCTCTATTTTTAACTGATTTCTAGAAGTGTCTGTGTAAATTAATGTTTAAATCGTTGCTGTTTTCAAAATCATGACAATTGAGAATATTGATATATTCTGTACATAGGACAAATCCAGCTATCTATGTTTTAATTTAATGAAGAATCACTTTTTATCTTGGCTCATACATAATTGCCTTGTGTTAGTATATACTTATAAGTTTCTGGGATCAATTAATCTGAAGAAGTTAAGATTTAATTTATAGTCTTGTTGATATTGTAAATTTGCTTAGTAAGGTGTTCTTTTTATAATCAGTACCAAGTGATACTTCAGCTCAGTTCCTGCCCAAATGATTAAAAATATAGAATGTAGCTATATGATGCAAACTTTTCTGGTTAAATCTTGTCTTAGTGTGAAGATTCTCCCATTATTTATATTCTTCTGTGTGTTACTGTGTATCTATATATCTATAAATAGTTGTGTAACTAATATATAATAAAATCGTATAACCACATATAACTGTATAGTTATAGTTGTATATAGTTATATATGGTTATATGTAATATGGGGTTGAAGTGATAAAGAATCCCTCTTTCAGTGCAGGAGACGCAAGAGTCCTGGGGTCAATCCCTGGGTCAGTACAATCCCTTGGAGTAGGAAATGGAAACCTACTCCAGTATTCTTGCCTGGAAAATTCCATGGACAGGGAAGCCTGGTGGGCTATAGTTCATGGGGTGCAAAGCCACAACTGAGCACCCAGCACTATGATAATAAACATATAAGTATATGTAATATATTATCTCTCCTTATTTCTCTCTAGTTCTGGGCCTGTGAAGAAGTTACAAAATGCTGGTCTTTAGTCCAGATTTGCTTTTGTTTGTTCTGTAAAATGTTGGCTTACATAGTATTTTAAGTTTGAATTATTTAAAAATCAGATTTTAAAATCCAGCTTTCTGGCCTCTCTTGACCAGTCAGAAGTCCTGACAATACTATCGTCCTAACAACAATAAATCAAGTAGAACTGAGTCTATGGAATCCTTGCAGTATGGGCCTTGTGTGCTGCTGCTGCTACTGCTGCTGCTAAGTCACTTCAGTCGTGTCCGACTCTGTGCGACCCCATGGACGGCAGCCCACCAGGCTCCCCCATCCCTGGGATTCTCCAGGCAAGAACACTGGAGTGGGTTGCCATTTCCTTCTCCAATGCGTGAAAGTGAAAACTGAAAGTGAGGTCGCTCAGTCGTGTCCGACTGAGTGACCCCATGGACTGCAGCCAATCAGGCTCCTCCGTCCATGGGATTTTCTAGGCAAGAGTACTGGAGTGGCTTGCCATTGTGTGCTGCTAGTTGTCATTTATTCTAATACAGGGCCTGAGTTTGAAATCCTTGATCTCAGTCCTACTGAGGATTTTGATTTTAACCTTTAGGTCAACTGGTAAGGTTTTAAGTAGGGGTAGGGTAACATGGTGTGCGGTCATGGAAATTTGACTGGCTTATTTTCAGCTCCTGTAAGGATAAGTGTTTGTTCACACAATTTACTTTTTTCCAAGCCATCGGTAATATGTATTTGCTGACTGGCAGGTTTGTGATTCTCCCCTTTCACTTTTTGACCAGAGAGGAGTCACTCTGTGTGACTGTACTTAACCAGCCTGTTTTGTATATTTGTCTACTGAGTGTGCTTTTCTTGTCTCCTGGGGCTGCACCCCATTGTGGAAAACAGTGATTTGTGGCCCCTGTGGCTGTATGAACACCAGAGCTCTATTCAGGGAACCCTCAGACTACCAACAAGTATGAATTGAATGAGGATACTGTTCACAACTCCTTCCTTGCTGTTCTCCTTCATGGCCCAGCATCCCAGCTTTTTAGACCTAGTTGTTAAATACTAAGGTGACAGAGATAAAATTAATATGACAGAATGACAGTCTCGCTTTTGCCAGAACTAAATGATGCAAATGCCCTTAATTAGATTCGATTCCATATGCCTAGAGAGTAAACTCTTCTTCTCAAAAGATAGAATACTAATGCCTTGCATTGATGAAGGGCCTTTCATCTGGGAGTTTTCCCACATGGTTTATACACCAATATGGCATAGTAAAAGCAAAGTAAAGACTCCAGCCACAAATGGAATAAAAACTCCACAAATGGAGTAGAAACTCCAGCCACAAATGGAATGTAACAACTGCTTAATGGTCTATAACAAAACAGGAAGGCAGGAGCTGTAAAAAGCTATTGAAAACATCATTAATGTATATTCTAAATAGAAAGTCTTACTGAAAATATGAAGTTAAATTTTCATAAAAGTAAGTTTTTAGGGAGTGAGTGCTAGCTGTTTTAAGTTCCAAGGACAGACCAAGAAGTAGCCTAACAGTGTATAACGATCTTATTATATTTGATCTCCAGAGGGGGTTAGAGGGTTTATCCTGATGTCTTTATAGAATGGTGAGGGTCAGGGATGGAAGAGTGAGAGAAAGGGGAACCAAGACCTCTTGTGTGGGTCAGGGATGACTTAGCATGCCAGTCCTTACAGTGATCTTATAAAATACTTATTATTAGGGGCATTGTGGCGATGAGGAAACTGAAGCTCAGAGAAAGTAAGGAATTGATTGACCCAAGTTGTTCAAGTGTTTGGGAACGTGGCTCCTTGTCTGGAAGTGCCACTCACTCTTCCATGGTTGTTCTTGTCATTCTGCAGAGGCTCTAGGGTCCTAATGCAAATAGTTTCCAGCCTCCATATGGTGGAGGGACAGAGCCTCTTGACTACTGCCTACGGGTTCTCTACCACTAGCGATAGTGAGTTAGCTAGTGACCTCTTCTTGCCCCTCCCTCTGCCTGTGAATGTCTGTTAAAGAAGAATCTCCTTTGACCCTTATAAGGCAATTAGCAAGCTTGTTCTGCTGTTCTCACAGTCTCCCCTTCTTCCTCCACTTTTGATAGCTGTGTTATATTAATAACTCCATCGCCAGAGCATAGAACATTACCCCTATCCTCATGAAAAGAACAAAATTTTTTAAAAAATGGAGTCTTGCCTGTAGAGTTGAATGACCTCCTTTTCTGCTATTCACGTTGAAGTGAGATAAGTTCCTGCATGTTAGACCAGGACAGTTCTCTACACTGCAGAGGTCTGGGCTCCTTCTCTGGTGTTTCTTTGAAATATTCACATTCGTGGTCTCTCAGGGTAGCCATTTCTCCAGTTAATTCTGAGAAGGGCCTCTTTTGGCTTCCCATCTCACCCACTCTCCCAAATCCGGGCTCTCTTCCCCTTCAAAGTCCTCGCCCTGAGGTATGTCCTCAGTGTGGGACTCTCCTTTCTCTGAGCCTGTGCAGTCAGTCTCCCTGTAGTGCTCCCGCATGCACCTCAGATGGGGGTCTGAGAAGCCTTCTCAACTGTCACAATCATTTTGCTCAGATGAGTCTGCTGAGCCTTCCAGTCCCAGAAGTGACGCCTTTGCGTGGTGATGCTGTGCTTGTAGTTTCTGGAGTCCCTGGCTCTCAGGATGACCAGAATCCCCTCCTCTGTCTTCCTTCCTGTAGTACAGAGCGGCTACCTCCACATTCCTCTTGCATTCACCCTGTATTCTGGATTTGTGGAGATTCATTTGAATTATTTTTTTGTGTGTTATCCTACTTGATTTTTGTATTCTCAAGAGGAGTGTAAGGAGCTGAAAAGTCTATACCATCTCCACCAGCATCTTGCCAAAGGACAGCCTCTTAATTTGTCTCACAGCTTCTGCTCAGCCTCACCCCTAAGGTGCGTTCTCCACCTGGAATGTGTCTGCTAAAAGGAAGTTAGACCATGTTTGCTTAAATCTCTTCAGTGGCTCCCCGTCTCATTCAGAGAAAAGCCCAGGTCCTGCCGGGATTGAGAAGGCCTCCAGCATCGGGACCCTCATCACTCTCTCAGCGTTTCTTTCTTCTGCTCTCCCCTGGCCCTGTCTTTCTTTTTATGTTTTCCACAAAAAATGTCACCTGCTTCAAACTTGGGGACTTTGTGCTTTCTGCTCTGTCTTGAGTGATGCTAAGATGCCATCTTGATCCACTCCTTCACCTGCTGCTGGTCTTTTCTCAGATGTCACCTTTTCTGTGAGCCCTTGTGGGCCCATCTTCTCTAAGTAGCATATGCCATGACATTGACTAGCCCCTTCTCTGTTTATTGCTTCTCCCCAACACCTCTCACTCTTTAACCTACTCTGCATTTTACTTATTATTTTGTTTATATTCTGTCTCCCTACTAGCAACGATTAATATCTGCAGGGTTTATTGGTGTATTTCTAGACCTTATAACAATATCTGACATGGCGTAGGCTCACAATAAATATTAGTTGAATGTACTCATATGGGCAGGAAAAGAGGTCAATTATGCAATAAGAGTTTAGAGGGAAGAGTGGTTATACTTGTGTAGGCATCGGAGCCAGGGATAAGACAAGAGCTGACTTCGAACTAGTTCTTGAAGTTGAGTAGGATTTAAACAGGTTCATCTGTTGTGATTTCACAGAGGTATGCATTTATTTCAGACAGTCATGTGACATATTAAAGCAGTAGAAATGATGGGGTGATGAGGCAGATGAAGTTGTTAAAGTGATGATGGGTTTGAGTGTGAACAATTTGGAAGGTGATGGGTCTACATGTGTTGAAGGCAGATGTTAAGTTTGGATTGGGCTTTGAGCCTTTCAGGGTTCTTGATTGTAAGAGATGTAAACCAAGTTAGGCCCTCATAAGAAGAAAGAAATTTGCTGGAGGGATTAGCGTTTATAGCATTGATAGGAGGTGTCTTAGTCATTTTGGGCTGCTGCTACAAAAAGACCATAAAGTGGCTGACTTATAGAAACAACAAACATTTGTTTCTTACAGTTCTGGAGGCTGGGAAGTCCAAGATCGTGCTGGCAGATCTGATGTCTGGTGAGAGCCAGCTTCGTCCTTGATGACTGTATTCTTACTGTGACCTCACATGGCAGAAGGGCCAAGCTAACTCAATGAAGCCTGTTTCATAAGGGCCCCAATTCCCATTCTGAGGGCTCTCCCCTGGTGACCTAATCAACTCCGAAGTGGGACAATTATGAAGCAGACATTGGAACATGGAGGAAGGTGGGTGAGTGTCTCTGACACAGTGGAAGTGAACCACAGATAATCCAGTCTGTGTATCCTGCTTAACTCATTTTTGTCTTCTTCCTCAAATGTTCTCTTTCTGTTTATATTGGGTTGGCTAAAAGGTTTGTTCATCCATAACACCTTATGGAAATACCCGAAGGAAATTTTTGACCAGCCTAATGGATGTATTTCCATGAAATAAGTAAGAGTCAAAGCCACAATCCTAGGAAGCAGGATATTTTTCTCATTTGGGGCAGTATTCTATAAAGTGGAAATTTAAATCTCTCCTAAGACTGACTCTAGATAGCATATGAAAAAATCGAATATTGATATCCAGATTGTAGAACATAGTCATTATGTTATAACCAGACATCTCCTGTATCAGAAAAACTTGACATTGCTGTGCTCTTATTCTTACTTCCCAAGGCTGCCTTGTTTGCTTTTTTTCTTAAGAGCTGTAGGTCACTACATAGAATCCTACTTATCACAATAATGAATCATGATCCTCAGACAAATAAATGCCTAAATGAATCAGCCTGAGGATGTATTTAAACATATGTATTTTGTAAAATGTTTTTGAGTTTCTTTTTTTTTTTCATTTTCTCCTTTATTATCCTGAAATCACATGTGAGAATGCATCAGTAAACTGGTGATGCAGTTTACTGATGGGGACAATGATTCAGCATTGTCTTCATGTATTATTTTATGAAGTGAAGTTTATCTTATGTGATTAGATTTGGTAGTTATTATTTTTATCAGGGAGAGATGTCATCTCTCACATATGTTAGTCTTTGGTTTGTCTAGAACTGTGTCAAGTAGTGTGAAGGGATATAATACATTGTCCTAGGAGGATTACAGTCTAGTTAAAGAGAAAGAATAGATGCCCGTAGCTGCCAGATTTAGTACCAGAGGACTTAGACATTAATTATACACTGTCATATTGTTTCTAATCATTTGGTGGGTGTTGGAGGCAGTTTGTGAACTGGAGAGTCACTGAAGTATTTGTGGAAGTTTTGTTGTGGAACTGTGATTTAGATAAATTGGATAAAAAGAGATGAAAATTTTAGGCTAGAAGAACTAAATGGAAAACACACAGGGATAAATGTCTGTGTTTGTGGAGGAAACAGATGAGGAAATAATGGCATAAGGGGCAGAAGGCAGAGGATTTGAGAGCCTAGATTTGGAAAGAATATGAAGAGAGGAGACAGAAAGTTGGATTCCAAGGAAACATTTTGTTGTTCAAGGCATTTCCTTCATGGCTAACTCACAGACTTACCTCCTTTATATCTTTCAAATTAAGCTCTGCATTTTCCTTTTTTCTTAGTGGTATTTATGTTTGCATGTACATTGACTTCGCACTCAGTGATTTAATATATATTCAGTTTGTATCCCCAAATAAATTTAAGGATTGTGTCTTCTGTAGTAAATATATTAGACTATTGTTGATTGCTTCTTGGCCTTTTGGCTAAGATCAAGTGTAGTAGACTATTGTTGAAATTTGATTCAGAAAACCAGTTTAGGGGTCACCTAGGCCACTACCCTCTATAGTGGCCACTGACCTCCACCCATGTGCCACCCCTCCCACAACTTCTGCCTTCTTTTGTTTCCAAAGGCTTTCTGTGATTTTCTCCAAAGGCATAGCTTTGGGCTGCTGGAGCCACATTGTCCAGACACAGAGCTGGAAGTGCCTGGAGTTGAGCATTACCATACCTACTGCTGGCCCTGGCCCTGCATCAAGGAACCTTGGCCAGTGCCTGACAGGTGTGACTATGAAAGTCCACCCCCTTGACTCAAGTAGGGACTGTGTTGAGGCTTTATTTGTGTGATTCAGAGCTCCCCCGCTCAGACTCAGGCTGACTTCACCTGAAGTTACACCCTTGTCTATTTTTCCCCCCTCTCTTTTGCCCCCACCATCTTTCCTGGGATCACTTCATAAATCGCTGGCACATGAGTCCTCATCTTATGATTTGTTGGGAATACTGACTTAAGGCATTCTTATTTCACTCTGGGCAAACTGAGGCCTAACCAGTGTGTCCAAATTAATGCACACCCTAACTCTGTACCCAGATTTCTTGATTCCATGTCTATGCTCTTTTAACTTCTCCTTTATAGTTCTAGATATTCAGTAGACATATAATAGTTGTCTGTTGAATTGATGAAAAAATGACAGATGTACTTATTGTGTGCAAAGCATTTTACTAGGTACTAAAGATGCAGTTCTTGCCTTCTAGAAGATGCAATTCTTTCCTTCCAGAAGCTTAAAAAGAAGAGAAGGGATAAGACTAATACTCATTAAGTGGAATAAGAAAGGCCAGACAAATTACTAGTGGAATCCAGAAGAAGATGGACAGAGAGATAATGCATGATTAGAGCAGGCAGAGAGCTAGAGATAGATGCAAAAACAGTGTGGCATCTGGATTGGGGCTGAGAAGGTTAGGTTTAAATAAGAGTTAATTTCAAAGCTGGTGATGCTTTTGTATCCCAGCGTTTGTGGCCTAATGTTTTCACCCATCATTGGTAACATTTCCATATTATTATGAAATGGCGAAATGGCCTTCAAAATCACTTCAATGAATTTAATATATAGATACATTGAATATATTTAATAATATTCCTGTTATTGAATATTTAGATTTCCCCAAATTTATGGTTATGGAATGACACTGTGCTGAAGATCTGTTCATATACACATTTGCTTCCATTTCTGAGAGGATTTGTCAAGGATAAATTACTAAAAATATAATTATGGGGGAAACTTTTTTGGGCATTCCTGAGACATATTGCCAAATTGCTTTCCAGAAAAGATTTAGTATGCCAGCACATCACTTCTCAGTGGTGCATGGCTTGCTTCTCCAGCAGCTCTAGTCATTTATTGATTTATTAATTCACAAAATATTTATTGAGCACTAAGTGGGAGACCACATGCTAGGTGGCACATCATTATTATGTAGAATTCCTTACTAGATTTTCCTTCTCTACTTTTTGTCTCCCTACCTGCAAAATTCAAATCTGGGGCCTTCGCTTTCTTACTAGAACCATGAGCACGTTGGTTTCTGAGGGGGAAAGGCTGAGAATTTCAGCATTCAGCCCATGAAGTTGAACTCATCTGTTGTCACTCAATTGGCCTGCTGTCACTCAGTACAGAGGCCTGCAGGTTTACCCTCGCCGGAGAACAGGTCTCTGATCTTTTGACAAAATAGGGGAGGACCAGTGGCTTGACTGTGCTGAGGTTGGGGAGGGCATCTGGGAATGTAACTGACCACTTGTTTTTAAAACATGGTTTTCTTGAGATACAACTCACCCAGTTAAAAGTATTAAATTCAGGGGTTTTACTGAATTCACAGAGTTGTGCAGCCATTGCCACAGTACATTTTAGAACACTTTTAGAAAATAAAATCCTGTACCCCGTAGCAGTCATTCCCCATTCTCCCTCACCCTTCCAGCCCTCAGTTCAGTTCAGTTCAGTTCAGTCGCTCAGTCTTGTCTGATTCTTTGCGACCCCATGAATCACAGCACGCTAGGCCTCCCTGTCCATCACCAACTCCTGGAGTTCACTCAAACTCATGTCCATCGAGTCGGTGATGCCATCCAGCCATCTCATTCTCGGTCGTCCCCTTCTCCTCCCGCCCCCAACCTTTCCCAGCATCAGCCCTAGGTAACCACTAATCCATTTTCTGTCTCTACAGGTTTGCCTATTCTGGACATTTCACATAACTGAAATCATACAGTATACGATCTTTTTGTGACTGGTTTCATTCACTTGGGATGTTGACCAGGTTCATCCATGTTGTAGCATGTATCGGAACTTCACTATCAAATAACATTCCACTGTATGGATAGAGCACATCTTGTTTTCTCATTCAGCTTGATGAACATTTGGGTTGCTTCCACTCTGGGGGCTGTTAGGCATGATACAAGCTTTTGTGTGGATGTGTTTTTGTTTGTCTTGGGAGTGGAATCCTGGGTCCTGTGATAACTCTGTGTTTAGTCATTTGAGGAACAGTCAGATTGCATTGCAAAGTGTCTGTACTATTTTACAGTGGATGAGGGTTCCAGTTTTTAACTATTTCTTAAGTAGACTTTCAGGCAGTGTTTAAGCCTTGCCTTCCCTGTCACCTTTCCTGTCACTACTGAGGCACCTGCTGGTTCTGTGATATTTCAGTGTTTCTCACTGGCTGGTATTAGTTTCTACTCATCTATTGGCTTTACCCTCTCCAAAACCATGTGCTGTCGTCTTCTCCCCCTTCTCTTTATTTCTCATATATGTATATTTTTTCTCCTTTATTCATTTGCTCTCATTTCAGTGAGGTTTCAAGATGTATTAGAGGTAAGTTCATGTGTTCAATCTACCAGCTTAAACTGGAAATTCTTCAGTTTCTTCTCTTTTAAATTCATATAAATTTTAATACATCTGATTCAAAACAGCATTTAAAATATTATCCCATTTTATGAGGTGGTCTCTATCATTCTGTGTTTCCCTGTTTATGTTTCCCCACCTCTCTTTCTTTCTCTCATCTATGTATATACCTATCCATTTCTTTATCCTGTTTCTACAGGCATAGAGAGAAATGTGTACTGGTCACCAAATATTAACACTGTTTATTTCTGTTTGATTTGGGTTAATTCTTTGCTTTCTGATATGTTTCTGTGTTGCTTTTTTAAAAGTAATAAACATGGATAAATTTTATTAAAATGATAAAATTATCCTGCCAACACCTACAAAATTTGATGTCATGGAAACTGAGTAGGATGCCTCAAAGAGAGCATAAATAACATCAAAAAAGTAGAGGAGTTGAAGAGGATAAAGACTGAAAAAGGATGATTTTTCCTTCAATTGTAGGCTCTACATTTATGTTTTTAATTGGCAAGTTTAATTTTGATTTCAGAGAAACTTAAATATATACCACACATACACCATGTCATATTTAAAATCTAATCAATAACAAGATACTTATTGGTATCTCTAGAGAATCAAATGTTGCAACTGTCTCTGAGGTTAATGAAAACTCTGTTTATAAAAATAAAGCTATAATTTGGCCTATTTTATCAGAATAGCATAAACAGAAATTTTTTTCAAGTAAAAATTTTTTAATTGTATTTATTGTACATTTCAGGCAGATTCTTTACCATCTGAGCTACCAGGGAAGCTCATTTATTGTACAGTCTATGACAAACATGAATATGAACATGCATGTCTTTTTTTTCTATTTTTTAATTTTTTAAAATTTCTTAAAACTTATTTATTTTAATTGGAGGCTAATTACT
Source organism: Moschus berezovskii (assembly GCF_049115385.1). Lineage (NCBI taxonomy): Eukaryota > Metazoa > Chordata > Mammalia > Artiodactyla > Moschidae > Moschus > Moschus berezovskii. Next base: position 1,492,377 of record NC_142489.1, read on the forward strand.
TTACATTATTATATTGGTTTTGCCATACATTGACATGAATCTGCCCCGGGTGTACATGTGTTCCCCATCTTGAACCCCCCTCCCACCTCCCTCCCCATCCCATCCCTCTGGTTCATCCCAGTTCATGTCTTGACTATACCATGTCAATAAATAAATGTTTTGGGGGAGGAAAAATGCAACATCACCTACTCTGGAAACTTTCTCAAGTGCAAGGTAAAATGAAGTTCAGTAGAAGAAGGAAACAAATGAGAACAAGGGCATTTTGTTTAGCATGAACTTCACCTTTCAGATAGGGCTCATGTAGGATCATACCTCCCAGTTCCGAGTCCTGAGCCTAAGAAAACAAAGTGACTTTGTTACCTCCAAGCTGAAAGTCAAAGGTACAAAGTCACTGCTATGTACCTAGTCCTGATATCCAAATTCTAATACTGTTCCCTCTGAGTGACAGTAGACCATCTCCTCTCCTCTCCTTTCTGATTCTGGGTTTTGTCACCACCTTTTCCTCCGATTCTAATTTCAATAGCTTTTACACACCTGTGAAGTAAGTTGTCATCTACACTAGTGCAGAAAGGGTGGTCCAGGAACCACCAGCATCAGTTTCACTTGGGATCTTTTAGAAATGCATTTTGTTGAGCCCCACCCCTACCGAATCAGCATCTCTGGGGTAAAGCCCAGGAAAATGCATGTTTATTTACAGGTGAGAACCAGCAGTATACAAGATATAATTTAGGATAGCTGGTGAAAATCTTTCTGAATAGGTGTTGAGAGGCAATTCTCCAAGGATGTCTTATTTTTGCATAGCTTGTGAGCAGAGACAGTAACTGGCCTTTGTTCTGGACTCTTTTTCCTAGGATGTTTGTATGGCAAATAGTCTTGGAAGATAGAGCTCATAACGCTCTTCAGAAGAGGGTAAATTTACACTGTCTAGTATGATAAAAAAAAAAGTTTCTCCTAATGAGGCAAAGGGTAGACATGCTGACTGCCCATTATAAAAGAATCAGGTTCCCTAAGTTTGGGGCTTATCAACTGTGACTCACAGCCGCTGCAGGAGAACATCCATTGGATCTCCTCTGTATCACCCAATGGGACACTTAGAAGAATTGACACGAGCATGATATTCATGCTGCTGGCTGTGCTGTAATAAAGTCCTTTGTCTATGGTCCAGGAATCTCTTGTCCTCTGGCAGCACCCAAGAAACTGTGGCAGAGTGACTTGTCAGCTTGCCACTAGGGTAAAATCTCAGACCTTTTCCAATTCTTGATAAATAGTTTTTCACTAATGTAACTTGGTACAAGGAATTTTTTGTTTTCACAAACCATTGTTTTTGGTTAAGATATTGAATCTCTAGACGTTCCCTACTCAAATACAAGATTATCTGGGAAGTATGACATTAGCTATCAGTCTCAATTCATTTTATCAGATGAACTAGCAAGTCTTGAGAAAACAAAAGGTGGTTTTTAAAGAGTCAGGAAGTGGACATATCTTGAAAAGAGGGACAATAGAAATGGTTGACCTCAGAGGGGTGTCCTGTAGGAAAGTCCCAGAAGATACACTTTTGTGCTTTGAAATTTTGCCTGGAATCTGTTCCATCAGCATCCATCTCAGCTGGACACAATGTACTCTGATTTGCTATAATTCCCTTCCTCATTCACAGTGAATCGAGGGCATCTGCTGGCAATGCTGTGGATTCTGTTGTTTGCAAACAGCAAGTAAACATCATCCATTGTCTGGGCTTTTAGGAATGGAAGTTATTATAACATGGGCAGTAAGAAGGTTTACCATGTAGTCAAAGAAGAAGAAGGGATAAAGAGCTAATAAAACAAAGAAAAGGGCAATGGGGAGATTTCTTGGATTACCAATTTGTGCTGAAGCAAATTTGGTCCATATTAACTCTTAGGAATTTTCTCTCTTTGTTTGATAAGGCCCCATGTGAAGTAACACAGAAATGATTCAGCAATACTTCTTTTGAAGCATCAATCAGATACTTCCATTCGTAAACACAAGCCCAGTGACCTAGACTGGAGTTTCTGGTTCCATACACATTCCAGTGAACTGAGAATTTACAGTTAAATATGGAGACCAGAATTTTTGCATCCCAAATTGGGATATATACGGTCTGACAAATACATGTTTATTTATACAACAACGGAAAATATGAAATTGAGATAATCCTGGGAAAGCCAGAATGCTCAGCATATGGTTAAGTCACACACATTTTAACAATGCTAAAATTATGAGATGATAAAACACTGTTAGTCCTAACATACAGAACACAGTTATCTGTTGATTCAATGACCTCAGGGTCACATCAACACCAATTAAAATGTTTTGACTCTTAAGCTATTTTAGTTTATATCTATTTTGGATAAATGGTGCATCTGTGGATACAGTTTTGGTTTTGTTTTGTTTTTGGTTCTTTAATTCTGAGTGCAGTTGTACTTCTGTCTGAATGGTTCTCTGAGAAATGATGAAGATTTTCAATGGAAAGCTTTCTACCATGTCTAAGGGCTTAATTGTAAATTAATTTCTTATTTGGAATCTGTTTCATGTGGATTTACAAAGTAAGCTATATAATAGTAGTAGTAATAGTGAAAATAATCCAGGACTGTCAGTGAAAGCAGAGAGGAAACTATCCTGTCTACATATTCTCTCTCCATTTCGTCCACCTGCTATCCTGCCCTACAGAAGGTACTCTCATCAAACCTGGGAAAAAGAGTTCTCAAGTTACAAAGTCCCTTATTTAATTTCCCTGGTGGTAAGAAATGTGGAAAACTTTAACAAGATCCTTCTGACTGAATGCATTTGGTCTGCAAAGGACACCAGTGAAGCCATGATGACAGAGGAATAAGCTCCAGAAATGTCTAAAGTTTTGTCGTTGTTGTTTGTGTGTGTTTATTTGTTTGTTATGCTGCTCTGTGCCCTTGTAGGATCTTAGTTCTGAGTCTAGGGATTGAAACTAGGCCTATGGCAGTGAAAGCCCAGAGTCCTAAGCACTGGATCACCAGGGAATTCCAAATGTTTAAATTTTGAAACTAACACCTTATGTTATATTTAAAGTTCACAGATTTCTGAAGTTGGTATTCTAAAACTTCAGAGGACTATGGTATTTCAGAATAATGCTTCTAATGTTTATGTCTTTGTATACCATGTCAGTATATTTATTCATTCATTTGTTTAATCAAATACTTCTTGGATTCCTCCTATGTGCAGAACTTGATCAACACTAGGGCCAAAATGTTAATAAGTTAAAAATTCCTGCACTTGAGGAGCTAAAAATTTGCCAAGGAAATGATGACCAAAACAGATTATTCCTGTACACTCTACTAAATGGTACAATACAAATAGTGATCTTTGTTACCTTTGTCTGTGAAACCAAAGAGAGGGTGAAGAATTTAGCCTGGGAGTAGGACCCATAAGGGAAGGTGACATCAGGTATCTGAAAAGGAGCAGTGATCAAGAGAATCCTGCTGCTGCTACTGCTACTGCTGCTAAGTCGCTTCAGTCGTGTCCGACTCTGTGCAACCCCATAAACGGAAGCCCACCAGGTTTCCCCGTCCCTGGGATTCTCCAGGCAAGAACACTGGAGTGGGTTGCCATTTCCTTCTCCAAGAGAATCCTAGGAAGTACAAATTACTCCTTTCTATAGCAGCAGGGATAGAAGTAGATAAGATTACCAAGTGGATTCTTTACTGTCTGAGCCACCAGGGAAGCCCAGCTATTAGTTACTGGGTACTTATCAAGTGGGCTTTCCAGGTGGCTCAGTGGTGAAGAATCCACCTGCCAAAGCAGGAGATGCAGGATACGCTGGTTTGATCCCTGGGTTGGGAAGATCCCCCGGAGAAGCTAATGGCAACCCACTCCAGAATTCTTGCCTAGAGAATTCTATGGACAGAGGAGCCTGGCATGCTACAGACCATAGGGTCACAGAGAGTCAGACATGATTTAGTGACTAAACAACAACTTACTAAGTGCCAGGCAAAGCACTAAATATTTGGCATGAGCTATCTTCATATGATATATTCTCCAATCAAAATGGCAGATACTTGTCTTACCATTTTACAGAGGAAAAGACTGAAACTTTAAGAAGTGAAGTAACTGGCCCAAGATCATACAGGTAGGAAAGAATAAATTTTTGATAAATGAGTGACTGAAATCATGTAACAGTCATAAATCTGGAATTGAAGTATCTCACCATCAAATTGTAAGATCATAAGAGAGACCATGTGAGTGGTACAACACTGTCTAAACAATTTTCATGGCATAAGTTATTTCAGCTTTCCTTGGGAAAGAATCAGAAGCTCTTCATCCTCCTTCAGGCAAGGTAGCACTTAGCAGCAAAGTGTTCATGTCTGCCAATTATACCAACATTTCCTCACAGGGCCCTAACCTCCTGAGTTCAGAGTGAGACACCTCCACTCAAAATCAAATCAAAATGGATTTTATTTGTTGTCTTGTGACAGAATATAATTTGTTTTACTTTTAAAAACAGCGACTTGAATATAAATAACCTGTCTGGTTTGCACATAGATCAGTCACATGAATATTATAACACGGCAGTTCCTATTTCCTCATTTGTAAATTTCTTTCCTACTGGCCGTAACATTTTTCCAACCAATATTTCACCAAATGTTTGGTTACCTCCCTTAAACCTCGCTCTGTAGACATCTGTTGGACTCTTAGACTCAGTCACATCTACTATAATATATCTTTTAACCCTTTAAAATTAACTTTGTAAAATAATTTATACTAGGCCTTGGACAATTTGGTGTATTGCTCAAGGTTGCACTTGTCCAATGTCATAGAGTTAACAGAGCCAAGTTATGAATTCAAATTTTTAAAAAATTTTGTTTATTTATGTATTTTGGCTACACTGGGTCTTTGTTGCAGGGCAGGCTTTTCTTGTTGTGCTTTGCAGGGGCTACCCTTCTGTTGTGATGTACAGGATTCTCACTGTGGTGGCTTCTCTTGTTGTAGAGCATGGGTTCAAGGGTACACAGGCTCAGTCATTCTGGCACACAGGCTTAGTTGCTCCATGGCATGTAGGATCTTCCTGGACCAGGGATCAAACCTGTGTCAAACCTGTGTCTCCTGCATTGGCAGGTGGATTCTTTACCACTGAGCCACCAGGAAAGCCCAAGAGTTCAAATATTTTGATACCATGTCCCCTGTTCTACAAGACCAGAGGGTCTCCTTACAAATGAAATGAGACTATCCCTCCATAACTTGGCCAAAATAAAACATTAAATAATCAAGATAACCAGTATCTGATTGTATCAGAAGGGTTGGCTTAGCAAATAAGTGTTACGGGGTGAAGTCATCATGGGCTCTGGTGATCATACTGGGTTTGGCTGGTTGGGTAGAACAAGCGCAAAGCAGTGGCTTGCTTGGCTGGAATAAAAGCATCAGCAAATGTGTTGAGTTATGGCTAAGCATATGGTTTGTGGACAAAGAAAAAGTCTTCCTGGTGTCAGTCTTTGGAATTATTTCAGAGGTAAGCTTTTCAGTGTTAGTACCAAGGCCTTGAATACTTTAAGGACTAAGATAGTATGAAAATAAAGCACACCTAGAAGGAGAACCTGGTGATATATTTTAAACCATGTTAATGTGCAGAAAACCAGAATGGTGGCTACTTGATAGATAGTCGACCGTGTCTGTATAAAAGCGCAGGCTTCTAGACTTAAGGCAGGTTAAACACAGTGTATTTGATGACAGGTATACCACATAAAAATATGATCTTTGTTTTTAATTTTATCTTGGTGAATACAAGCATATTACATATTCTACTTGCAATCATTTTTCTCAGCGGTTCATCCATTGACATGCACACACACGCATGTGAGCAGATGTTTTCTAGTACCTTTGGCAGAAGAATTTAGTGCCTTGTACACATCACACCTGCCATGTCATGCTTATTGACTGAACGATTCAGCATGCTGAAAGGTACTGGGTGAGATATTAATTTTAAAATGAAAGCCTTCACATCTGCTAATGCCTGTCAGTCTCTGGAGTGAATGTGCCATTCGAGCCAACGGAAGTGGGCAGAAGCAGCCTTCATGGGTAGGGCTGACAAGTTATTTTGAGTCTTCTGAATTACCTTTATTGTTGCCTGGTACTTACAGGCAGACCTCTCCTTCCATTAAACCCCAACACTAACAGTACTTCTGAAAACAGCTCTAGTGGTTTGGAACTCATCTTTCTGGCTGTTCGCATAAATGAAGTATTTGTGGTAGTTGAATGATAAATGGTGAGATACTGGTGTTTTATAGGCAGTGAAATGACAAGGTCAGTTTTAATTAAGCTGAGATCAACCTCAGTCTGTATTGCACACTTCTGATTAGGTTATTTCAAATTAACATAAGTTTAAGTTATTTCAAATTAACATAAGTTTTGGGAGACTTCGCTGAAGTCAGTGGTGTTAAACACCAGCTGTGCTGGCAGAAAAGCGTGGGATATGAGAAGGAGATAGCATTCACATTGAAATTAGCACTTGGCACAATATAATTCTCTGATTGCAAACTATGTGGAGTTGCCTGTGCTAATTGGTTGATTTTATTTGAAGCAGATGTTGTTAGCTTTCCCACTAATGATCTGGAGAGAAATTCTTTTGAAAGACATGCCATGTTAGGATCTCTGCAGTATAATAAGCTAATTACAACTTTAAGTACTTGCAGTAATTAGCACAATGTGTATAAAGTGTTCGTGATCTTTTCACCCTGCCACATTATTGTCAGGGCAGCTTGAAAAACAAAAAGGAATGCTAGCTGGATTGAGTCTCCCTGGTCTAGGCGCTTCATTTCCCAGACTTCTGCACTAAAGAGATAATGAACTTGACTTCAAGCCTTCTCTTCAGGCATGTCAAAAAGGTTTAGTACTGATCCCCACCCCACCCAAAAAATGGAAAGTGGAATTTGCCAAACTGAAATGTTCTTGCGCACACTTATGCCTTTATGGCTTGTGAGGTCTTCATCACGTGAGTAAACCAAGGTATCTGAGGATACCAGTAACCTATTTTTCTCATATTCATTTATTTTATTATCAGTTCAATCTGGGGAACAAACCTATATTTTATTTGAGAACAGTTCCCCATCAAACTTCCAAGCCACAACTCAGACTTCTCTACAGAGAACTCTTTATGTGTTTGATATTTCTGTAAGCCTTAAATCTAGTCTTTCTGTATTTTGAACAGCCAAGTTATTACATACACACACATAGTAATTATTGGAGGGAAGACATAAAGCAAATGTGAGAAGTGTGACAAAAATATTAAAAAAAAGTGAATTGGGGAAAAAAAAGAATTGATAGAAACAAATTCTTAACAACATATCAAGCAAAAGTCCAGAATTAACTGCTGTTAATGAGTGAATCTGACAATAAGACTGGTGGCTAAAATTCTTGTATCTCTAAGAAGATGCTAAGTTGAATAGTAAAAATAATTTATATTAAAATGTCACTGTTTCAGCAGTTCTTTGTGAATTTTTAGAGAATGCTTCAGAGTTTATATTTTTTCAGATATATTATTTGAGATAGATGCTTAAGAGTAAAAATGCAGCCATTCATAATGGAGTCTTCTGCCAGAACAGGTGAACCTAAATTTTTATATTTTCTTATGGCTCCTTCTTTGGCTTTAAGATACTTCTGAGAGGAGGCAGAGACTGAACAAATGCTCCTTTTAAAGTACCTTTGAAGAAGTTGGCTGGCTCCCTTGGCTCTCATTTCTGGAAAGTAGGCAATCTGATCACACTTTCTGAACTTGGCTAGAGAAATAAAATAGAAAATTCCTTTATTCTTACCTCTACTGCTGTTGTCTCCTCGGTTCTGGGATTGAAAGCTGGGGTTTCTGTGGTTGCTGGATTTGTATCTACCTCCAGTAATGTAAAATTTCACAAGGTGAATAGCCAAGCTCCTGGCAACTTTAATAAATTAAAAGAGAGGAGGAAATAAGCAAAAATACCACAGCTGTATGGCTTCTTAGTTGGCTCAGTGGTAAAAAAAAAAAAAATCAGCCTGCCAATTCAGGAGATGCAGAAGACATGGGTTCGATCCCTGGGTTGGGAAGATATGCTGGAGAAGAAATGGCAACCCACTCCAGTATTCTTGCCTGGAAATCCCATAAACCGAGGAGCCTGGTGGGCTACAGTCCATAGGATCGCACAAATAGTGGGACATGACTTAGCAACTGAACAACAACAACACTTTGAGAAAAACAAAGACACAGATGCTGATGAAGATTTGCCCTCTTGAATTATTAAAAGAAAGGGAGGTTGTAGATTTAAGGGGATTCCAGTATTTTAACCATTCTTCTAAATACAAATGTTTATGGTTATGAAATTTTATTGATATAAGTAATGAAAAGCAGTAGAGTCTTTGTATTTTTCCTGTGTTTACAGAGCTTCAAGTCCTCAGTTGAACCCATAAGAAATAACTATGTTCAAGCAAAACATACAAGGACAGAGTTTAGACCTAGTGCTGACGTTTTTCACCTGTCACTATGTCTGGCATGTCTTAGGTGTATAATAAATGGTAAATGGATGAATTTTTTTTAGTGAAAAGTTAATGACTCATTCTCTGTCACTGCCTTGAGGTTTGATAATTTTCCACATTCCTGAAAGTATTGTCATGAATTAGAGCTGCTTGAGGAGCCATATATAATTATTTGTCTAATTGGACTTGATATACTCATGAGTATTTTAGTGTAAAAAGTTAAAAGGACATACTGGATATTGGGAGCTTTGACATCCAGCATCCTTATTGATAAAATATAAAAGTGTTATTTGGCTTTGGAAGGGATCAACCCACTTAGAAATAGAGCATCTGATAGACTAACAAAAAGTTATTTAACAATAAATTAATGGATTTCCTTTTTTTGTCAGTAAGGATCATTTATTCTTATCCTGTTTTTATTTATTTAAACCCAAAGCTGCCATTCCTTACTCCTAGTATAGCATGATCACAGGAATATAAACTGGGTTCCTAACAATATATATATTTGTTCTCATTATAAATGATCTTAATTTTGATTAAGTTTGAGAAAACTAGAGGTCAACTTCTTGCTAGATGCTTGAAATTAATAATATATGTATATACAAATGTTATATATTATATGTTAGATATAGATGTTTGTATATTACATACATTTATTACATATGATACTATGAATCATCTATTATATAGGTTTAAAAATCTATCTCATCAGTCTTTCATCTTTCAAAAGAGACCACCATTGGAAAAACCATAGCCAAGTCAAATGATTAACTTTAAAATTTTGTTATGTTTTGATAACAGTTATTTGGAGAGCATTAATGGCTAAACTATGACATTTTTTCTTTCACTCTTCCAAGAAAATTGTCTGACATACAGAAGGGCAAGCCGACTTTCTTAAAGCTTTCAGCTTTCTAAGACTGAGGAGTTTCCTAAAAAGAAGCTCCCCAGCTTTCAGGGAGTCAGCAGATTGAGACATGACCTTTACTAATGCATCTGCTCACTGCTACCCTCTGCGTTCCACCCCGGCACTCCACTGTCCTGTCAGGGGCTAATGAAGCATGTGACGCCGAAACACTTATTCCTGAGATGCCTGCAGAAATGGTCATTTCTTTTACTTTCGAATGTGCCAAGTGGGGACAAGAAACCCCTACTTGATTGTTGGGGGAAAAAATTAAACACTAACTCCAGATTTTAACATCAAAGAATCGAGGTTGTTTGATCTTTAGAGGATACGGCAGTTACATATGAAAATCTTGTTAATGTAAGATTTTTCTGAAAAAGTCAGTTGCATGCCTTCATCTTTTATGTCATAGATTACAGGGATAGGACTAAATAATATCACTTTGAAGACAATATTTTTTTCCCCATTTCCCAATACATTTTTCTTTTTTGCCATAAAAAGCTTGAAAAACAAACTCCCTGAGGTACCAGAAGCAGGAGTAAGCAGGGTGGTTTGGCTGCAGACCAGAACAGCACAATGGGTTTCTGCTTCTTTTCTGTTCATTGCTCTCCCTTCCCTCCAACACACACACACAGCTCTGCATGGCTTTCTGGTTTCAGGCTCCAGTTTTGCAGTTTTTTTCCATCATGTGTTGGGAAGATATTGAAATGTAAAATTATATCCCCTGAAACAATCATATTGCTCTGGGGTCATAGGAAGGAGAGGTACAGAGATGAGTTTTTTCTTCTTCTTAAAAAAAAAAGGCTACTATGGGCCACAATACCTATCCCTTGCTGCTCTATGAACCTCTTGGTTTTTTTTTTTTTTGGTAACTCTTATTTAATTTTGCAAAAATGTGGCTTAACCACTGAGAAAATTGTGCAGAGGAAAGAAAATTTCTTCCTGATGAGGGATTATGCTCAGCAGAGATGCTATAATATGCTGTGTGACTTGTTTCTATCTGCTATTTTCTTTCCTCTGGGCATACCCCATTCACACACACATCCTTGAAGTCATTGGGCTGAGAGTTTGGCAATGGAGAGTGGAGAAGGATGATTTCAAAACTCTAGTCATAACAGGTAATGGAGTTGGCAAAGGTTTCAGTATTGCTTTAAGGTAGTTGAAAATGACTAAGGTGATGACTAACAGTAACATCTAAAGCAAAAGTATGATTCTGCACTACAGTAAGAATGAGTGACCTTCTGGGCTTGGAAGAGGGAGGCGAGAGGGTGGAGGAATCTTTGGGAGGAAGATTTTAGAACAAATAGACCTATAATGTTGTTATTTAAATGCAATTTACTCATTCGCTTTAGCAGATAAAGTCTTAATATGCATGTCATCTGTGGGCAGAGCCTGAAGAATTATAAGCATTAATTTGTTTTAAATAATTTGAAAAAGAACAGTTTTATTAAATACTACAGTCATCTAAGTAAAAAATTAAATATCTTTATCTTTCAGAAACTAATTTCTGCCTACAGATCTTTTTCTATAAATAACGTGAGCTTAAATCATGCTACAGTGGTTGCCTCAGCATCAACTATACTTCCTCAAATGCTGAAGTCAAGAAAGCTGGGGCCTTTAAGTCTATGATATGCTCCCTACTTGCCCAGTTCCACCCAAATGCCTGTGCCTTGACATGGGCTTGCAAATCAGGCATCAGATGAGCTAGGTGAATATGTGAAGTTAACCCCTGATGGACTCACATCTTTCTGTGGTTCTCTCTAGTGTCAGGCCTTCAGTGAGATGAAATCGGCTTCTTATATTTTGGATTTATCCCTATTTTGCTTTGTTTCCCTGGAAACTTAGTTCCGTGAAATGGTGTTGCCTCTAGTATGATCATACTTAACACTTACAGACTACTGGTTTAGGGCAGGGATTCTTATTGGAGATTCAGATTTCATCCTAATAATGGATGAAAAATTAGGTATATATAAGGAATAGCTATATAATGAGTTTTATGGGAATAAGGCCTGTAATTTTCATCTCAAGATATGTGAATTATGAAGCATAGTATTTGATTACAATAATAACTCTGAAACAAAGGTAAATTATGAGTACTACTTTATACCTGATTTCATGTAGACTCACGCAAGTTTGGTCACAAGTTTGAGAAGTCCAGATTTTTAATCCAGTTCTTTCCCTATGGGCTTCCCTGGTGGCTCAGTGGTAAAGAATCCATCTGCTAATGCAGAAGACACAGGTTCAAGCCCTGCATCTGGAAGATCCCCTGAAGTAGGAAATGGCACCCCACTCCAGGATTCTTGCCTGGAAAATCCCATGGGTGGAGGAGCCTGGTGGGCTATAGTCCATGGGGTCACAAGGAGTCAGACATGACTTATTGACTAAAAACAACAACAACAAAAAAGTGGGTGAGGGATATGAGAACTCTATTATCTAAAAAATTCCAAAATAAAAAATTAATTAAATTTGCTTGGATCTAAACTCAGATTTTGTTCCTGGATTAACTAGAATAAATCTCATCTCCCCTGAAAATACTTCCATATGACATTACATGCTAATCCAGTAACAGACTTTATGGTACTGTCCTGGAAGTTATGAGAGACATTATTGCCTATGGTTATGAGTTTGTACTCCTGGAGTCAAACTGCTGTGGTCCGAAGCCATCTTTACCACTTATCAGCTGTGTGACCTCCAGCATGTGGCTTGATCTTTCCCTGGATTAACCTACCTCATAGAGCTGTTACGGGCATGTAATTTAAAGTTACACTTTTGAAGTTCTTAGAGTAGAGCCTGGTACGTAGTAAGTACTCAATAAATGGTGGTTGTGATGATGATGATGGTGGTGCTGATAATGATGCCAGCTCCATAGCATTGTCTTTATAACACTATCTTATGGTATCTAATTGCTTACCCCTACTTTTTCTTTTAGATGGTGAGATCCTCGAGGACAGAAGCCATGTTTTACTTATCTTTGTATCCTTCTGTCTGATAAATAGTAAGTGCTCAGTAACTGTTGATGGAATTACACTTCATTTCTTGGATCCTGACTTGCCAAATCTGGGATTTGAGTATGACCCTTCTGTCACTATTGCCAAATTCCAGGCTTATGTGGGAGAAAACTACCAATTAATTTAACACTCTTCAGTGTTCTTCTAGGTGCAGTGAGAGCTGCAAAGACGTATATCCAAGGTCTTTCCCTGTCCCTCCAGAAACTCAGCAGCATATATAGTCCAATATATATATATACATTAATTTATCTGAAAATGATAAAGGTCTAGATTAATCAGTACTGAGGACAAGTGCTTAAATTCTAAGAAGATAGAGATGATACCAAATGGTATCATGTAAAAGAATATAGGATAATCTACTTTTGTGGAACATTCAACATGCCTAGCCCCCCTTTAGAGCATGCGAGAAAATGAGCTAAAGTTTTACAAGAGAAAAACCAAAGTTTGTTAGACATTCAAGAAGCGCAGAGTTCCTGCTTTAGGTTTATTGTGAGGTCATTCCATTATTGAGAGAGAACTTAAATAATCTAAAACTTTTACTAACTTGTGCAAGGACCTTTTTTTTTAAGATAAGGTGTTGAGATATGAATTGTAATGGTATTGATGAGAGTGAGTGACTGAGCTTGGTTTAAAAATGAATTTATTACTACAAAATGTACTTCAAAGGTATCAATAAAAATTGGGAGGAGGGTGAATTTTTCTGGGGCTTTTGTTCTCTTTTACCAGTGTCATATTGCATCCTTTGAGTTGCTCCTTAACCAATATTCATAGGGGAAGATTTTTAATCAGTATATAGTCATCAACTTTAGCAAATCTTTTTTTCCAAATTCTTCTCTCAATAGTCAAAGCGTGCATTATGAGTAGGAAGAGTGTTCACAGTGACTGAAGCTACCTGACCAGAGGTCTCTGCCATAAGTGTGAAAACTTAACCTTGCCCTGTTTTTCATTCTGGGATAGCCCCAAACCAAGCTCACATCCTGGCCATATATTTGGAAGTCCAGATCCTGCCCACATAATTTAGGTACCTGAATACAGTGTTATGTCTTACAGTCTTTGAATAAAAGGGATATCCATGTTATAAGCACTGTTTCCATTCCATCCAAGGCTATGAATAGTCTGAAGGAGATCATCTTCATTTGGGGGACCAAGCTGCTGGGTTGTAGTTGATATGGCTAATTCTTGAACCCTGGTCTTTAGGTTGAATTGCCCAGGGTTGGACCTGACTAGATTTGGCTTATAGAATTCCAGATGCTCTGGTAATTATAGTGCAAGACTAAATTTTCTGTTCTCATTTGTCTTTTTAAAATACTTTCATTCCTCATTTGGTCTCTTTCACCTAGTATTTAGGGGTTATAACTTCTATGAGTAAAATTTAGTTTTAAATGGAAGAAAATTTAGCTCCTGCTACTTTGGAACTAGTTAATCATAAGTTCATACAAAAGCTAACATACTGGGTCAGAGAGACAGCATTAAAATTTGATGCGTTTGAGGAAAATAAATTAAAAAGGTCTGGTAGAAAGCTTGCACTCTGGAGCTTTTTCTCTGCCGTCTGTCATCTGAGGCATAAACCTGTGCCCTCGTGTGTATCCAATTGCAATCTATCTCTTCTATCTAAAGCCAGATAATTATAAGGTTCCATAGTCCCTTGGCAGACTGAATAAATGGTTACTTTAATTTCTTTTCTTAGGCTCTAGATGTATATTGTGTTCTGTAGAGATACTGCACACAGTTCTGTAGTAAGGCTGATTATCAGCATTTATAAATTAATATCTCTATTTAGCTAATGGCAAGCCAAGATTGACTCAAGAGCACATAGCATGTGGCTACATTTAGGATATAGGATGACTGTGTTGATTTTGTTTATCACCATCTTCATTAAGAAGTTACATGTGCAAACTGAGTAGTAGAAAAGCATCAGATGCTCCTGGACCCCAATATGACATGTATTCATCTAAACAACTCGTCAGTGAACAAAAGAGAACAGTGATAAATGTAGTGACAACTGGAGAAAATTGCTTCTTTAGCTAAGGGACATTTTGTGTCACTGTCCTAATTCATCAGGGAATACATTAGGAAAGAGTTTTGGATTTCATAGGGGAAGAAGAAGGCTTTATGAGCAAGGGTTTGTTTTCTTTTTAATTAGAGACAGGAAAGAAGGTGTTATTGAGCAAGTTTTGGTGGTAGAGGTTTGGAAGATGAGGGCCAGGTTATTTCACAAGGACCGTGAGGTTGAACTTGGAGGTAAAACAATGCATTTTTAAGATATGACAAAGAACAGTGTCTCAGCTGCCTTTTTTATATGTAATTAAAGATCAGTTTTTAAAAATAAATTGTAATAATTTCTTTATTTAAATACTTTATTAACTGATTTAAAATAACATTATGGCAAGTACTAAGTATATTCATGTGACATGAGAAAAAGAGGAGTTGGAAAGCATTCTATGAATCTTCAATAAATACTAATTTATGGTGGTAAATAGAAAAATAATTTAAGGACCAGTAAATGCAAGGAATGACAAAAGATTAGTGTAATTCCTATTGTTTTCCTTTTCAGAAGAGAAGAATATGGGATGATAGAGTTGCTGGTTTCAAGTCTGGGGATCAGTCTGGTGAGTATTGGTGAAGGGGATATTCTTAGTTCTGCTCAAGAAGGAGCAAGATGAAATATGCTTACCATGTAGACTAGAAAAATTTCAAAGTTTTAAAAAAAGATTTGGCACCCAAATACACCTATTTTAGGTGTTCATTTTTGATGAGTTTTGACAAATATATACACCCATGTATCCACCACTACAAGAGATTTAGAACATTGCCTAACTCAAGAATGTTTTCTTGAGCTTTTCCTAGTCGATTCTGTATCTATCTGTGCCCAGAAACAACCACTTAATCTGCTTTCTATCACTATAAGTTAGATTTGCCTTTTAAAACAAATGAATTTCAGATAAATGAAATTCAGTATATTCTTTTTTGTATTGAGATTCTTTTGCACAGCATAAAGTTTTTAAGATGTATGTTTTGTTGTTGCATTTGTCAGTAATTTATTCCTTTGTATTGCTGAGTAGTATTCCTCTGCATAGGTATTCCACATTTATCTATCCAATGGTACAGCTTTTATAAAATTCTGTATTTATTTGTTTATTTATGGCTGCACTGGGTCTTTGTTGCTGTGTATGGACTTTGTCCAGTTGTGGCGAGCAGGGACTACTCTTCTCATTGTGGTGGCTTCTCTTGTTGTGGAGCATGTCCTCTATGAGCAGGCTTCAGTAGTTTCAGCATATGGGCTCAGCAGTTGCGGCTCCCGGGCTCTAAAACACAGGCTCAGTGGTTGTGGTGCATGGGCTTAGGTGCTCCACAGCACGTGGGATCTTCCTGGACCAGGGATCGAACCCATGTCCCCTGCCCAGCAGGCAGATTCTTAATCCAAGAGGTATAGCTTTTATAAAAAATTTTGTCTTCAGTGAGACAGGAATGCTAGATAAGTGGCTGGAGTGGGAGAAATTCCCTTCCTCCAGTTGTAATAAAGCTCTGGAAAAGTCTTTTCCTTTGGATAGTGGACCTTCATCATGGAGAAGGCATGTTTCTTAGTGATTCCTCTTCCCTTTCCCTTGCCAGAGTCATGAGTATTTCTTAGATCTTCACTGTGAGAACCTGGTCAGTTTCCTGGAGGTAAAGCCTGTGAGAAGGTGGGCGCCCCCCCCCCCGCCAAGAAGTGACCCTCAGAAATTTCTTACTCTCACACTTGTGCATGCTCAGTCTCCAGCAACTGGTCAACCCTCCCATTCAGTGATCCTAGTAGCTTCTGCTCCCACAGCTTCTGCTCCAGGTCAGGGAATCTTGGCTATGCCTCTCTGGATGCATCTGTCTCTCCAGATTTCAAGGTGATCTTTGCCCTGTGACCTCAATTCTCTGATGGCTCCAAGGAAAATCTTGATTTTTCAGTTTGTTCAGTGTATTTTTGTTTTAAGGACAGGTATGACATCTTCTAAGTTCTTTATATATTGGAGCTGAAACAAGTTTCCTTCATTTTCATTTTTGAAAGATATTTTCACTGGGATTACAATTCTTAAGTTGACAGTTTTTTCTTTGACTAGTTTAAAGATGTCATTTCATTGTCTTTAGGCATTAATGGTTTCTAACAAGAACGCTGCAATGATTCTTAGTCTTGTTCCTCTGTACATAAAGCACCTTTTCTCCACCTTCCTCTGGCTGCATTTAATATTTTTTCTTTTTAACAATTTGATTATGATATGACTCTCTCTGGTTTTCTTTTTGTTTATTCTTCTTGGGATTCATTTATATTCTTGGTTCTGGGGGCTTATAGTTTACGTAATTTGGAAATTCTTCAGCCATTATTTTTTCAAATAATTTTTCTATTCTTCCTTCTGTCCTCTTTCTGTGATTCCAATAAGTACATTAGACCACTTAATATTGTTCCATAGGTTGTTGAGTTTCTATTCATTTTTTTCCAGATTTTTTCTGCTTGTGCTTCAGTTTGGTTAGTTTATATTGCTAATGTCTTCAAGTTTCATATTTTTTTTCTGTAATATCCAATCTGCTGTGTTCAGTGAATTTCACATATTATGTTGTTCATTCCTAAACATTTCATTTGCCTTTATATTTTCTGTTCTTTCCTCATTATGTTCATGTTTTTCTTAGAAAAATGAAACATCTCAGTTATATTTTCCATTGTGATTTTAATATAATTGTTAATTCCTTCTTCTCTGTCGTATCTTGATTTCTATATATCAACTGATTTTTTTGATGGTTATATGTCAAGTTTTCCTGCTTCTTCATAGGCCTAGTAGTTTTTTATTGGCTGCTGGACAGTGTGAAGTTTACACTAAATGTTGGAGTTAGTTGTATTCGTTTAGATAGTGTCGGGCTTTGTTCCACAGTTAGCTCACTCGTGGATCAGTTTTACCATTCCAGAGCTTGTTTTTAAACTTTTAAAAAGGCAGATATAGATGCCAGTTGGGATTCTCTGGTAGATCAGTGGTAAAGAATCCACCTGCCAAGCTGGAGATGTAGGTTCAGTCCCTGGGTCAAGAAGATCCCCAGGAGGAGGAAATGGCAACCCACTCCAGTATTCTTGCCTGAGAAATCCCATGGACAGAGGAGCCTAGTGGGCTACAGTCTATGGTGTCTCAAAGAGTCAGACACGATTTAGTGATACCTATGGCTGATTCATGTTGATGTTTGACAGAAAACAACAAAGTTCCATAAAGCAATTACCCTTCAATTAAAAAATAAATTAATTAAAAAATACAAAAAAGCAACAAAAGAAGCTGATTTAGTCTGACTTTTAAGAAATAGTCCTTCTGATTTCTCTGAGTGATCTTTTTATTCTCTGAACTCTGTTTACTTTGGTTGTTGGAAATACTAGTGATTCCTAGCTCCATGTGTGTTCTAGGAATTTTTGTCTCACCAATCTCTGATAATTCCTTCTAACCAGAAAAATGAATTCATTGGAGTAGCTGGAGAGAGATAGCTGCACTACTAAATAGAGTAGGAACTGATATATGAAGATAGTTTGTATTTACCTGACTTGGGAACTCTTTTGTCTCCCTTTTGATTCTAAGAAGGCTCTAGTAAATATACATATGATGCTCACCTCCTCACTTTACACTTTCTCTTAATTGTAAGCATGAACCTAGGGCAATCCCCTATACTCCAGGGGATCTTCCCAACCCAGGGATTGAACCCAAGTCTCCTGCATTGCAGGCAGATGCTTTACCATCTGAGCTACCAGGGAAGCCCTGTTTCAATTTAAAGAGGCCCAAGCAGAAGAATCTTAGATTCTTGGTATCCTGCTCTACAATAGAGAGAGGTGGTAAAGTTGCTGATTGAAAAATTCACTGAACTCCAGATGTCAGGGTTCTACAACTGGTTCTTCTATTCTTTGTCGGACTGAAAACTCACTTGATCCCTCCCTCTAGTATTCTTTGGGTTAGATGATCTTCAGTCCTTTTCAGCTCAGATAGCCTATGATTATAATACAGAACAGAGGTCAGATTTCTGCTGTTCTCAGTGACCCCAAATTAGAGGGCAATAGGTAAATATTCTGGGCATTATAAATCAGGTAAAAGACCAGATTTCCCTTTTTCTTTTTTTCCTTTAAAGAGACAGCCTTTATTTGAAGGATTTTTACTTGAAGAATTCAAAAAGTGGTAGGTTTTTGGAACTTACTGACCTGTATTGAAAAGGAACTGTTGACAAAGATTCACCAGAAATAATCTGAACAAGCAAGAAAATATAGTTAATACTACTGAAACCTACTAAAAAAGTTCCAGGACATACGGTTTCTCTGACATAACAATACCTCTAAGTGCTGTCATGGATACGAAACTGACTGCTTGTTACTTTTCTAAACACACGGTGGTATAGTTAACAATATTCAATCACTTCTGTTCTTTCCTGAATATATAAAAATTAAAATACCAATTAAAAAACTAATATATTCTTCTCTTTAAATGTTTCTTACAGATACAATTTCCATATTTTCAGTCAATAGTGGTGTGGTTTAAGAGATATTTCATTCACAAGTCAAACAACAATCTACCCAAATGGAACTGATAGTCTTTAGGCTCATAGTGCAAATGAAGAGTTCGGGAATGCAGCAACTGACATTTCTAAAATACAAAACAGATCAAATTCTTAGGAGATACATGCAATAAGCTCTACTAGGCAGCTGGCCACAGAACGAGAACACTGGATCATGTCACTGGTGATTTCAATGGGATGCCAGGTATTTCCAAACTCAACTCGAACTCTCATCTTGCTGCTGCTGCTGCTGCTAAGTCACTTCAGTCGTGTCCGACTCTGTGTGACCCCATAGACGGAAGCCCACCAGGCTCCCCCGTCCCTGGGATTCTCCAGGCAAGAACACTGGAGTGGGTTGCCATTTCCTTCTCCAATGTGTGAAAGTGAAAAGTGAAAGTGAAGTCGCTCAGTCGTGTCCGACCCTCAGCGACCCCACGGACTGCAGCCTACCAGGCTCCTCCATCCATGGGATTTTCTAGGCAAGAGTACTGGAGTGGCTTGCCATTGCCTTCTCCGAACTCTCATCTTAGGCTTTGTATTTTGCTTTTCCAGTTTCGCTAATGACACACACGTGATTCAAGTCCCTGAAGTATTCATTATAGTCAAGGGCATATCCCACAACAAACTTGTCTGGAATTTCAAATCCAACAAAGTCTGGTCTATAGCCAACACTTCGAGGGGTCCTTTTCACCAGCAAGCTTGCAACCTTGACCATCTTTGGTTTATGCTTCTTGACCAAGGAAAGCAAAGTCAGCATTGTCTTCCCAGTGTCAATTATATCTTCAACAATCAAAACATTCTTTCCAGTTAAAGTTGAGAGATCATCTCCACCAATTACTTTTATGTCGCCTGTTGACTGGTCGTTACAATAGCTCTTCAGTCTGATAAAATCTACAGTCATAGGAATGGATCTGTCACTATTTCTGTTCAGTGCTTTGATGTAATCCAACAGGTCGGCAAAGAACTTATAGCCCCCTTTGAGCACACAGAGGGCCACGATGTGATGGCCACCCATCTCCTTCATCACATCTCGAGCCAGTCGTTCGGTCCTGTCCATAATTAGTCCATGAGGAATAAACACCCTCTCCAAATCCTCAGCATAATGATTGGGTATACAAAATAAATCTAGGTCATAACCTGGTTCATCATTGCTAATCACCACGCTGGGGCTGCGGGCCGCCATAACGGAGCCGGCTGGCGTGCGGGCTGAAGGCAGTCTCCAGATTTCTCTTTTTCTTTAGCCTCCAGTGAGTTCAAGTACAAATTGCCTTCTCTGTGCTCTACACTATAGTGAAGTTTCCCACGGGTGACTGATAAGCATCCTGAATTGCTCCCTGGAATTTATCTATCAATTCTAATTTATATTTTACCTGATCTCATTACTGTGTTTCTTTTCTTTCTCAATTTTATTTCTTGTCTTACTTCGCTGTATGGATTCTTGTATGTTACATCAAAATCTTTATAGAGCATGGTGCTGGTGGTGAGAAATTTTAAAATCCTTAAATGAGGAAACAGTGAAAACAGATGCAAAAAAGTACCATAAACATGTAACGTATGACATTCAGATAATGTATTTAAGTATATAATTCTTAACAAGTTTCTTTATGTGTCTTCCTCTGAAGACAGCAAATGAAAAGTCTAAATTGGAAGGTGAATGGAAGGAAGATAGAGACAGGAAAAAATAGCAGCAGCAAAAGGTGACCATTTATTTTTCACGTTAGATGGAGAAGAGAGATCCGCGAAGAGAAAACTGCCTTGTGTTTTATAGCTTTTTACCCAAGCTGATATTCAGTATGACGACATCTCATCATGAAGATTAAACAGTTATCACTAATGTTTTGCTTGAGAAGGCAGGGAAGCAATACCTTTTTTGTCTGAGATTGAAATAGCCAGAAACCTTTAATTACTTTTACTGTAATGTGAGTTCACTTCTCACCAAAATCATAGAAAAATACATTCTTTTGATTTGCTTGGCAGATGCATTTCTAATGCAACTGGGAGGTTATGGTAACAGAAGTGCCATCAGTGATCCACTGTCTTCAGAATTCTACAAAGAATTCTGAATGTCACAGGTCCTGGAGGAAGGATTTTTCCATACCAGCCTTCTGACATTTGAGGTCTGATCTTCTCATCTGTTTTCTTGATGTGGCATGAATGGGATTTCTGCCCTTTAGCACAGCTCAGATGTCTGATCATGGCCCTTCTCTCTTCTTGGATTCGAAAGATACTTATCAGACTGCAACTGAGTTACCTTCCTGTGTTCTGATTTCTCTTTCCCCAGTTTCCACAGCTGTGTGCCAGAACCTGGTAGATTAGAGGCCCTCATCACTGAGCACAGATTAGCGTCATCTACATACCTAGAGACTTCCTCAAGAGCTGAGTCTTTGGGGCACCTCTCAAAGTGACACCTCTGCTCTGCCGGCTTACTTGAGATGAGAGTCCATTTGTTCCTAGAATGTCCTTGTTTTGTTCTTTGCTCAAAGACACTCCCTTTAACACTTTATATAACTAAGTGACCTATGCCTTAGTTCAGCCATAAGATTCTCTCAGCCGTGCTTAAGATAAGGAGGGATACTCTTGGGATGGGAACTCCATCCTGCCCAATCTTTATAAACATTAAAGTCTTTTTTTTTTAAATTTACCTGTTAAACTTGATTTGCGTTATTCTGAGTGCCTCGTCTCTGGGCCCTTGACTGAAACAAAACCCATTAACAGTGGGTTAGAATTTCTTCAGATTTCATTTAATGAGTGGATTCTGAAATTTGTTTTAGATTCATTTTTCTTTATCTCACAGAAGGTGCACCTGAGTCTTTGGTGATTTTTCCTCTTTGCATTTATTAATCCTTAATGCCTGCCAGGAATGTGAAATTATATTTCTTTTGTTATAAGAAAAGAAATGATGAAGCTATTAGTATTATATTATATGTTCTACCCAGGCAATGGTATCTTTCGGGGAATCAAATTCTGGTTTATGTATAACATTTAGCATATAGGTAATCATTTTGCTTCAAATATTAGAATATATGTTTCATAGCTTAATTTAAATATTTTAAAATCTAAATCAATTTATTTTTTTCCCATGTAATTTAGAAGGTACTTTAGGATTTTTTCCATTGTTTTTCAGTCACTAAGTCATGTCCAACTCTTTGCGACCCCATAGACTGCAGCATGCCAAGCTTCTCTGTCCTTTACGATCTCCCAGCTCAAATTCATACCCACTGAGTTGGTGATACTGTCTAATCATCTCATCCTCAGCCACCCTCTTCTCCTTTTGCCTTTGATCTTTCCCAGCATCAAGGTCTTTTCCAATGAGTTGGCTCTTCCCATCAGGTGGCCAAAGTATTGGAGCTTCAGCATCAGTCCTTCCAATGAATATTCAGAGTTGATTTCCTTTATAATTGGTTTGATCTCCTTGTTGTCCAAGGGACTCTCAAGAGTCTTCTCCAGCACTTTTTTTCATTAGCTAAGTATATTTTGAACATTATCATGGTATTCCCGAAGTAGCTAAATGTTTTATTTACAAGACTTGGAAGAAATAATATTGTAATCTTTTTAAAAAATTAAGTGTATTCTGACAGTATTTTGGTTGGAATACATTTCTGAGTTAGATACATGAGAAATAGAGGAAAAAGAATGCACTCAGCTGGTATTTAAGGAGAAATCATTTTCCTTTTCCTTTCTCTGTGGGCAAGAAACATGAGGTAAAAATAATCAGAATAAGGTCCTTAGGTATCAAGAATTTATTAGAATCAGAGCACTTACTAATTCAGAGCAAATGAGATCTATAGATCGTTAATTGCAGCTTGGTGTCTTTTATAAGAATGCCTCATGTAGTGAGCACATTGTCCCTTCACTAAATGAGTAGTGATTATCTGGGAGATTACTGTGATTTATAAGCTAATTTTCTTCATTTTACTTTACTTGTGCCAGACACTGACTCATTCAATAGAAAAGCAAAACAAGCCTGATTTTTTAGAAATTAAATGCTTTATTGATTACTGTTATTCTCACCAGAAAGTTATAATGTATGGGACTGTTGAACATGTAGTATATAAATTTTTAAAAATAACTTTACTACAGGCTTTAGGTGATAAACCTTGATTTTGGTATACTACATTCCTGCCAGAATCTAAAGAAAGCTACCCAAATGGAGTAAAACAGTATTTATTGTTATGGGAGGAGAGATTATTTTCTTGGAAAAAGATTCTAACTTTATCCTGAAATATTCCCTTTTCAGACAATTGTGACCTCTACAGTAACTTGAAGAATTTTATGTCTTCTATCTTTAAGGTGAAAAAGAGCCAGACACTAAAGTGTGATGAGTAATCAGAGTATGATGCACAAGCAACATGTTACTCCTTGTTTTTCAGTAAATGGTTTTGGTAGCTTCAGATATCAAAGGAATTTATTAGATCCTTAAGTTATTTATACATGCAAAGTTAAGTGGAGAATTTACACAATTATTCTGATTGTTGAGAGGCAGTAAAACATGATGCTAAGAGCTTGGGCTCTGCAGCCAGACTGCCTAGATTCTCATCATAGCTCTACCAGTATGATCTGGGGCCATTTACTTAACTTCTCTGTGCTTGCTTTCTTCAACTATAAAATAGGGATATTAACATTACCTAGTTCATAGGCCTAAATGAGTTAATACACATACATTGAATGGTGGCAAACATAAACGATAAGTGCTAGCTGTTACTATCATTTAGACAAAAGGAATAGGTATACAGATTCGTGGGCTGGTTTTTGTTGATCAAGGAGTAAATTACGTTGGGAACTTGAACATTAAAAAAAAAACATTTTGAAGTAGTCTGTTAATTTACAGGTAATGGTATAGTTACGGGAAATGTGATAGAGTGAGAAAGGAATCTACCATGTTTGAAGAGCCCTTATAGATATCTTGAAGTAAAACAAACAGGGTTTACATTCCAGCTCTGTTCCTTGCTGGTTTGTCAACTTGAGAACATTGTTTAATCTAAAATTTTTCCATCTGGTAAGGGGTGGGGGGCAGTGCTACCTTACACTGTTGTGAGCATTTGCAATAAGGAATATAGAATTTTTAGCATAATGCTGGTATATAATAGGAATCAGGCAATAATTTAGTGGCTGTCTTTCAACAGCTTGATAGTAGACTTCTATCTCATCCAAATAGCTCTCTCAAAGTCAGGGAAGGGACCTGGGGCAAAGTCAATCCACTACTTTTCATTTTTTCTTTCTGCTTTGAAAGTGAGGAACACTTGTGATATGAGTTTCAGAAAGCATTCCATGGGTAGACCCAGGAGTCATCTCAGCAGGATTTTGGAGACACTTCTCAGTTGAATTACCCGATGTTCAGGGCAGGCACTGGGGTACAAATCTCAGTTCCCGTGGTACAGAGCTGTTGAGCCAGGATGGAGCACAGTATTCTGAAAGAGCATCAGAAGAGAAGAAAATCAGTCATGTGTCTCAAGAAGCACAGGTCCCACAGAGGTCAATGTTGAGCAAAGTTGCAACTTTGAGTAGGCAGACAAATTTCAGAGGCTTAGCCCTAAGCCTGGCATATAGATTTGAAAGAGCAGCAAGACAAATTCCCAGTTCCAGAGATTCTGATAAACTGCTCAGTTATCAAAGAAAAATCAGCAGAAAAGATGTGTGTGGTGGGGATTAACAGTTATCCAGCGTCTACTTTGTGGCATACGCTGTGCTACATTTTCTGTGTGCTTAGTATTGTTATCCTGCCATTTTAAACTGAGGTTTGGAGAAACGAAGAAACTTGCCCAAAGTAAGAGAGCTCTCCAGTGCTGGAGCTGAGATCCATACTAAGATCTGTCTTGTTTTTAGCCTCTAGATTCTCAGGGATTCTGGAACTAGAGAACAAGTCATGTACTTAGCTGCTAGAACAAGGATACTGAGAGAAACCTTACCTTGTGAAAATGGTTGAAAACCTACCAATTATAATTAGGCACCCTGTCAAACAAAGCCAGAAGTGTAGAGTGACTTGATCCTAAGTCATTGCAATAGACTTAAATTTCTGAAGATTAAGGTCAGGATTTATCTTGGAACATGGGAGTGGATAAGCCTTAAGGAGAGGAAAGGTGATTTAAGTGACAGGAGGAGGGCTGCAGGGAAGTAACCTCACAACTCATTGTCTTCTGCACCACCTTCACACAGTACTTTATTTTTTTAAATTATTTTTTATTGGAATATAGTTGATTTACAGTCAGGTTATTTTCTGTCATGAAGCAAAGTAAATCAGCTATATATATACACATAATTCACCCTTTTAATATTCTTTTCCCATAATTGGTCATTTCAGAGTGTGGAGTAGAGTTCCCTGTGCTGTATAGTAGGTTCTTGTTAATTTCATATTTTATATATAGCAGTCCTACAGTACTTTAAAGGGGCCCCTGGAGTCTGCAAAGTGCAAAGGATTAATGTAAAAGCTCTAAGTGCTTTTGCTGTCCAATTTGTTATCATGGAGTAACCAAGTAATATTTTTGGTGAGCAACAAGGATCCTTAAGTTTAAGTGTGTAGAGGTATGTTGGCAGTGTTTTATGTGGAAATTCTGTTCTCTGAATTTCATTAAAGTAAATCATGGCTTGATTATCCTACCTCTAAAGGAAATCGAAAAATTAAGTGAAATAATATCACCAAGTTGCAAACAAGATAAAAACAGAGATGTCTCTATTACAAAGCTATGCCAAAAAGTTTCATATTTAATTACTTATTTTTAGGACCACAGGACAGAAATTATATCTTAGATACTTGAATTAGTATATGAAGGTTGGATTTTTGAGGCTAGTAAAGTCAGGATTTGATTCTATCAAACTATTACTCTTTAATGTTACCTCAAAGGTGAAACATTTTATATCACACTCAGTTATTTGACTTCTAAAATTTCTCTGTTTGTCACAGGATTTGTTTACCATCAGGAGAAATGGGAAACAGTTTGGGACCAATTGCATATTGTCTTTAATCATGTAATAACTGGGCTTCCCTGGTGGCTCAGAGGTTAAAGCGTCTGCCTCCAATGCGGGAGACCCGGGTTCGATGCCTGGGTCAGGAAGATCCCCTGGAGAAGGAGATGGTAACCCACTCCAGTATTCTTGCCTGGAGAATCCCATGGACGGAGAAGCCTGGTTGGCCACAGTCCACGGGGTCGCAAAGAGTCGGACACGACTGAGCGACTGAACGGAATGGAAGTTGCTTGTTTGGTTAACAAAAAGAATCCCTCTTATCTACTCTAGGAAGGCTTGCTTGGACCCAGCAGCATTTTTACATCACGCCAAGTGTTTCATTGGATTGTCAAAATTTGTGAGTGAGGAAATAGTTAAATTGAAATTTGAAATATTCCAAGGACATATTTATCTTTTTTCTAAGTAGTGAAACAGTGACACATTTTGAAATGGGAGATTAGCTTGTTAATCACTTCAGACTTTTGTTTCCAAAATCTTCTTGTCATGTTTGGTAATTTTTAAACTGTCTCATTGAGTTGGAGCAGCCATACAACCCAGCTCCATGTAAAAACCTTAGAATGTTTTTTTAAATGCTCAGGATCATACCACCTTAAATCAAAATGTACAATTGTTTACATTAAAATTTTTTTCTTCTTTTCAGGATATTTCCACATGCATGTGTGATCTTTATATTCTAAAAAAAAATTTTTATTAAATTGTTTTTCTTGGCCACATCGTGCATAGCCTGTGGGATCCTAGTTCCCAACCAGGGATTGAACCTGTGCTCCTTGAAGTGGAAGCGTGGAGTCCTAACCACTGGACTACCATGGAAGTCCCAATATTTACATTTTAATCACACAGTTACATGAATATATTTTCACTGGTAAAATTCAAACGCAGCAATATATAGAGTGAAAAATGTAAGTCACTCTTTACTTACTCTTCTCTTAAATCTCATGATCCTTACTGCTGCTGCTGCTAAGTCGCTTCAGTCGTGTCCGACTCTGTGCGACCCCATAGATGGCAGCCCACCAGGCTCCCCTGTCCCTGGGACTCTCCAGGCAAGAATACTGGAGTGGGTTGCCATTTCCTTCTCCAATGCATGAAAGTGAAAAGTGAAAGTGAAGTCACTCAGTCTCCTAGCGACCCCATGGACTGCAGCCTACCAGGCTCCTCTGTCCATGGGATTTTCCAGGCAAGAGTACTGGAGTGGGTTGCCATTGCCTTCTCCATGCAAGCCATGCAGTGCAGTCCAAATAAAAAGATATAAACAAGGAACATGGAAGTCAATGGAGTACCTAATTTTGCCTGGGAGAGCAAGAAGGTTGAACCAGGTGATGTTTGATCGAAGTTTTATAGGATGATACTTTTAGCCAGATCAGAGAGTGAGGGAAAGAACTACAGGTAGAGGCATCAGCATGTCAAGAAGTAGAAGTGTGAGCTAACCTGGTAGGAAACTAGGGCAACTTAAGATGGCTGTGACACTGACATGTTAGAAAGTAACATATTAGGTATGTTAGAAAGGGTTAGATCCTTATTCAGTTCAGTTGAGTCGCTCAGTCGTGTCTGACTCTCCGCGACCCCATGAATCACAGCACGCCAGGCCTCCCTGTCCATCACCAACCCCCGGAGTTCACTCAAACTCATGTCCACAGAGTCGGTGATGCCATCCAGCCATCTCATTCTCTGTCGTCCCCTTCTCCTCCCGCCCCCAACCTTTCCCAGCATCAGAGTCTTTTCCAGTGAGTCAACTTGTCGCATGAGGTGGCCAAAGTATTGGAGTTTCAGCTTTAGCATCAGTCCTTCCAATGAACACCCAGGACTGATCTCCTTTAGAATGGACTGGTTGGATCTCCTTGCAGTCCAAGGGACTCTCAAGAGTCTTCTCCAACACCACAGTTCAAAAGCATCAATTCTTCGGCGATCAGCTTTCTTCACAGTCCAACTCTCACATCCATACATGACCACGGGAAAAACAATAGCCTTGACTAGAAGGACCTTTGTTGGCAAAGTAACGTCTCTGCTTTTTAATATGCTATCTAGGTTGGTCATAACTTTCCTTCCAAGGAGTAAGCATCTTTTAATTTCATGGCTGCAATCAGCAGATGGTTCTAATGTCTGTCCAGTGTTGAGAACCAAGGAAATGTTATTCACAGTTGATTACTCAGTTTAACTTTCCCTTCTAGAAAACTTTTTAATTTGCCTTGGAGCTATTAATTATCTTTCTATATTTGCTTCATTTTCTATGTTCTTATCCCTAAATCAACCCAAAATTCCTCTCAGTATATTCATGTTTGTCAAGTGTTCATTCAGTGTCATCTTCTGGAAGAGATCACTGTGGTAGCCTTCAGAACAGTTCTTGCCTTACCGAGCTGGGCTCTAAGCTATTCCTATTGTCATCTCAGTATCTTACTTGACTGGCCTCCTGAGAATTCCTTTCTCCTCTCTTGCTTTGGCTCCGGGTTTTCTGGATCCCATGTCTTCCTGTCCTCTTGGTTTACTACCTCATTATGGTACAGCACCTCTCTTAATGACTTCCTTAGAGAGAAGAGTTCATAGAAGGTAACTTTTCAGAAATTATTTTTACAATAATAAATTAGCTGGCTATACAGATGTTGGTTGGAGATCATTTTTTCTTCAGAGTTTTAAAATAAAATGCCTCCTTATCTTCTAATTTCCAGTGATGCCGCTGAGAAGTCTGATGTCATTCTGATATTTTATGAGAACCTATTTTTTTCTCTCTCTCTGAAATCTTTGAGGATCCTCTCTTTACTCAGTGTTCTGAAATTTCCTGATGATGTGACATGAAGAGGATCTATTTTTATCTCTTGGTGGATCCTTTCAATCTGGAAACTCAGGTCTTTCAGCTGTGGGAAGTATTTTTGGATAATGGTTTTGATGATTTCTTCCTCTCCATTTTGTCTTCTCTCTTTCTGGAACTCTCTTATTGGGGTGTTAGACCTCTTGGAGTGTCCAGCTATCATTTAACTTTTGTTTCCAAGAGCTCTTTTTAATTCTTGAAATATGTCTTCTGTAGCATCCTTCTCTTCTTTCCTAGAAGCAACATCTCACTTTCTTATGAGGAAAATAACAACAGTTTTTCTTTAAGCTTTCTTTCCCTTGTATAATCTATCCATTCCAACTTTTGCTTGGCTTTCCCCCCACCCCCTTGTGTGTGTGTGTGTGTGTGTGAGAGAGAGAGAGAGAGAGATTTAGAGGTCTTCTAATGTCTAGGGCATAACAGTCGAGCACTAAAATGCTCATCAGCATATTTCTTTGCAGATAGCTGAGACTTGTTGAGTATAGCTTCTGACTAGACCTTTCTGTACAGAAACTCCACAGTGTCGTTGTATTGAGTATATTTTTTCTTAGTGGTCAGAGTTCCTAGAAAAATACTCTTCCACTTCCCTGCTGGGTGTGGATGGAGGGGTGGTAGTGGTGTATAATCCTGGTTGCCATATTCTGAGAGCCAAGAGAGGAAGAAAGAAGTCTTAACATTCAGCGTGCAGACTTTCACAACATACACTTTTAGTGTGGTGTCCTTCTCTTAACTGTGCATAGTATCCTGCAGTCTACAGAACCATTTTTTTCCCTCTCCAAAGAATAAACTCCTATCTTCTGTATAGGAAAGGGAGCTTACTTGGCTGCATGAAATGAGAAGGGAGATTTTTTTTCTCCCTCACCAGATGTTGATTTTATCTTCTTGTCTTAGCTACTTCATCACTCTATGTCAGAAATAGCTGGAACAATATATTTTGAAGCATTTTGGAGAATCTGTGGTAAAAATCAAGTTATTCCTTGGTGTTCTCTATTGCTTGCATAGGATTCAGCTTTCTCAATTCTATTACACAGGTAACCACTTGTTCATTTGCTTTTCAAAAGGTTCCAGAATTGTGTTTCGATTTGCTCTTCTCTTTGTGTCATTGGAATATATAACTATTAAATTCCTCTAAATAAGATTAATAAAAATCCTGGATATAATGTATGAGCAATGGCATTTGCAGAAAAGTTTATGTTTATTGATTTGGTATAAAACGTCCAAGAGCAACAGTGTGCTTGTGACCACTCCTATCAAACCGACTGCTGTTATTCTGAGGTCTCTCCTACAAACAGATTCTAGCACCAACAAAGATTAGAGTCAGATGAATGAAAATGGCATCAAAAGTGATATGGAAACATCTGAGATCTGAGGGAAAATTCAATTCAGTCATATAGAAAATTAATTTACAAAGCTGACATACATAATTATACTTGAAGAAGATTTAGTAAGAACTGAGAAATAACTTCATGATGGTCTAGTTTGACAATTAATGACAGATAAAATCTTCAAAAAAAAAACCTATTAAATTCCATAATTGTCATGGATTTAATTGTTTTGCTTTTGCTTTTTTTTCTTTTGGTTTTTTAGAAATTAATAGGAGGCGTATGCTCTGTCTTCTATAAAATTGTTTAATCCTATGGTACCTCAGACGGTAAAGAATCTGCCTGCAATGCAGGAGACCTGGGTTTGATCCTGGGGTCAGGAAGATCCCCTGGAGAAGGAAATGGTAACCCACTCCAGTGTTCTTGCCTGGAGAATCCCAGGGATGGGACAGCCTGGTGGGCTGCCGTCTATGGGGTTGCACAGAGTCGGACACGACTGAAGCGACTTAGCAGCAGCATTGTTTATTCATTTTGTGAGTAGTTACCATTTAAATATTTTGAAGCCATTTTGTTACATGCACAAAAAGTTTATGATAATTGTATCTCCATGTTATATTATATCGTTAGTCAATATAAAAAGGAATATAAAGTTTTTGTGCATTTTAATGTTCACCTTGAAATCTACTCCACTTTTCATCTAGCTTGGATATCGTTTTATATCCTTGTATTTTAAAGCATTATTTTTCATTTTAAGAATACCTTTTGAGATAATCTCTTCAGCAAGTGGTGCTGGGAAAGTTGGACAGCCATTTGTGAATCAGTGAAGTTAGAACATACCCTCTTACCATACACAAAAATAAACTCAAAATGGCTTAAACATAAGACATGACACCATAAAACTCCTAGAAGAGAACATGGGCAAAACATTCCCTGTCATTCCCAATGTTTTCTTAGGTCGGTCTCCCAAGGTGATAGAAATAAAGCAAAAATAAACATATGGGACCTAATCAAACTTACAAGCTTCTCCATAGCAAAGGAAACCATAAGCAAAATGAAAAGACAACCTACAGATTGGGAGAAAATATTTCCAAATGATGCAATCAACAAGGTCTTCATTTCTAAAATATAGAAACAGCTTATACAACTCAATGATAAAAAAGCAAACAACCCCACCGAAAAATGAGCAGAAGACCTAAATAGACATTTCTCAGAGAAGACATACAAATGGCTGATAAGCACATGAAAAGATGCTCATCATTGCTAAATATTAGAGAAATGCAAATCAAAACTACAATGAGGTACCGCCTCACATTGGTCAGAATGGCCATCATTAAAAAGTGTTTAAATAATAAATGTTGGAGAGAGTATGGAGAAAAGAGAACTCTCTTACACTATTGGTGAGCCTATAAATTAGTGCAGCTATTATGGAAAACAGTGTGAAGGTTCCTCAAAAAACTAAAACTAGAATTACCATATGATCTAGCAATCCCACTCCTATCCATATTTCCAGACAAAACTATAATTCAAAAAGATACATGCACCCTTATGTTCATAGTGGTACTAGTTACAATAGTCAAGACATGGAAACAACCTAAATGTCCACTGACAGATGAATGCATAAAGAAGATGTGGTACACATATAAAATGGGATACTATTCGGCCATTCAGAAGAATGAAATAATGCCATTTGCAATATCATGTATAGACATAGAGATTATCATCCTAAGTGAAGTAAGTCAGAAGTAAACATAACATATGGTATCATTTATCACTTATATGTGGAATCTAAAATATGACTCAAATGAACATATCTTTAAAACAGAAACAGACTCACAGAGAAGAGACCTTGATTGCCAAGGGGGGAGAAGGAGGGCAGAAGGAAGGATTAGGAATTTGGAATTTGGGATTAGAAGATGTCAACTATTATATATAGGATGGATAAACAACAAGGTCGTATTGTATAGCACAGGGAATTGTCTTCAATATCCTGTGATAGACTGGAATGGAAAAGAATATATGTATAAGTGAGTCACTGTGCTATACAGCAGAAATTAATGCATTGTAAATCAACTGTACTTCAGTGAAATAAAAAAAAGAATGTCTGTTGTAAACAACTTGTCTAGAATTTATTTTGTGTTTTTCCCCTGAGACTCTGTCTTTCAACATAGTTATTTAACCACTTTCACGTTTACTGTTATTCTGGATATGTAGGATGCGTTCTTACCATCTGATTTATTTAATGTTTTCTCTTAACCATGATTTCTCTTTTAATTTCTATCCTTTTGTTTTACTTACTGAAA
This sequence comes from Moschus berezovskii, assembly GCF_049115385.1. Classification (NCBI taxonomy): domain Eukaryota; kingdom Metazoa; phylum Chordata; class Mammalia; order Artiodactyla; family Moschidae; genus Moschus; species Moschus berezovskii. The sequence continues at coordinate 1,524,689 of NC_142489.1, forward strand.
TTCCTTTGTTTTGGTTTTTATCTCTAGTAGTTTGATAATTGCATATGCTATTTATGCTCTTCTATTCAGTTCAGTTCAGTCGCTCAGTCGTGTCCAACTCTCCACGACCCCACGAATCATAGCACGCCAGGCCTCCCTGTCCATCACCAACTCCCGGAGTTCACTCAAACTCATGTCCATCGAGTCGATGATGCCATCCAGCCATCTCATTCTCTGTCGTCCCCTTCTCCTCCCACCCCCAACCTTTCCCAGCATCAGAGTCTTTTCCAGTGAGTCAACTCATTGCATGAGGTGGCCAAAGTATTGGAGTTTCAGCTTTAGCATCAGTCCTTCCAATGAACACCCAGGACTGATCTCCTTTAGAATGGACTGGTTGGATCTCCTTGCAGTCCAAGGGACTCTCAAGAGTCTTCTCCAGCACCACAGTTCAAAAGCATCAATTCTTCAGCGATCAGCCTTCTTCACAGTCCAACTCTCACATCCATACATGACCACAGGAAAAACCATAGCCTTGATTAGATATTAGCTAGCTTTAAAATTCACCACATATTTAAACATTTTTCTACTACTTCTAGAATCAATTAGTATCACTATTCTCTTCTTAAAATATTTTCATAGCTATACTAAAATCAGAGAAACATTTTCATGATAGATTTTTATTAATATTATATACATATGTTCACTGTTGTTAAACACATTCATAATTATTTTTAATAGCTACTTAACATTTTATTGGATTGTTGTAAAATATATATCAGATTAAGGACACACCTTACTCTAGTATGACTTTATCTTAACTAATTACATCTGCAATGATTATATATTTAAAATGTATATAAAATTAAAATAAGCAAACAGATTTCTGTTTCCCTACTGTGTGTAATTTTATTTAAATGATTGATTAAAAATGATTATGATATCTAATGCTGTGGTTAATATATTTGTGCCTGTAGAGTTTCTATTTCAGTACATTAATTTTCTGAGTTAAGTTTGTGTGACAGCAGTCTTCTCTTTATGAGTATCAACAGTTTTCTCTCCATTGGATAACATTCTTTTTGGTATATAGTGGAAAGGGGTTGTAGAAACAATCTAGTGCATTGGCCAAGGTGCTAAAGGAGAATAGGATAGACGAATGACAGGCAGACAGCAGACAAGAGGGCCCCAGAGTGAGATCTATGCAGACAAATAGTGGAGAGTTCAGTTAGAATGTGCTTGGAAACATCAGGGGAATTAAATAGAAACAGAAGTGAACAGGAAGGTTAAAAGGTAAAATGATGTCTTTTTTCCATTTATTTGTAGAGGACGAATAATAACAGTCACAGAAGAGTAAAAACTCATGAATTCAGAAAAGAGGTTGCAAAAACGGTCATGCCAGGTAGTAAATGAGAGTCTGGAGCCTCTTAAGCCTGGGTTGAATTCCTCACTGTGGAAGTTACAAGAGGACATTGCAACTGATTCTATGCATAAGATTATGAACTGGAATAAGTTTATAATAGCTCAGAAGGCTACTGCATACTGCCAGCATGCTTGCTGACTTTAAATGTGTACTTCAATTCATATAATTTTTAAATTTTCAGTTATTTAAAGGTTCAGTTCAGTTCAGTCGCTCAGTTGTGTCTGACTCTTTGCGACCCCATGAATCACAGCACGCCAGGCCTCCCTATCCATCACCAACTCCCGGAGCTCACTCAAACTCATGTCCATCGAGTCGGTGATGCCATCCAGCCATCTCATTCTCTGTCATCCCCTTCTCCTCCTGCCCCCAATCCTTCCCAGCATCAGTCTTTTCCAACGAGTCAACTCATCACATGAGGTGGCCAAAGTATTGGAGTTTCAGGTTTAGCATCAATCTTTCCAATGAACACCCAGGACTGATCTCCTTTAGAATGGTAAGTCCTATAAAAGTATACATTCCAGATAAACTACAGCTTTGAAGAATGAACACCCTATAGGTTGACCTGTTTCCCCCTCCAAAATATACAAAAAGATACACTGAATCCTTAACTCCCAGCACCTCAGAATATGATCTTATTTGGAAATGGGATCACTGCAGATGTAATTAGTTAAAATGAGGTCATACTAAAGTAGGATGAGTCCTTAATCTGATATGACTGGTGTCCTTATAAGAAGAAGGGAAGAGACGACAGACATGACACACAAGTGGAGATGCTATGTGACAGTGGAGACAGACTGAAGGGCTGCTGCTACAAGTCAAGGATCGCCAAGGCTTGATAGAGACTACCAGGAGCAAGGAAGATCCAGGAAAGAATTCTAGCCAAAGTCTCAGAGAAAGCATGGCTCTGCTGACACCTCATTTTTGGACTTCTAGCCTCCAGAACAGCCGAGAAATAAGTTTCTATTGTATAGCAGCCAGCCAATAGGAAATCAACACGGAACCTATTAATTTTACCAGAGGGATATGACTGAAGCATCCTATCTCCATGGGTGAGGCTATCCTAAGTGAAGCTGGAAACAGTCTTTTCAGTGTAGACATGCTAATGTGACTGCTAAGTCAAAGTGAAGATAAGTCTTGAAGGAACATCAAGCTAGAAAGAAACTGCCACCTCTGTACTAGTAAATTCTTATCTACCCACTTCCTCGCCCAGCTTATAAATGAGGATGGTAAAGAAAAATGGATCAAATAGATTTGAATATCCATTATGGATGACATATCCTAGGAACTCTGGAGCAGAAAGATACACCACTTACTATATTGAAACTGCTATTTGTTTTTGGTAAAATATTAAAAAGTAACAATTTCATATGCTTCAACCTAATAGGTTACACTGGAATTTAGAAGGTAATATTATAGATTTCTAACAATAAAAGGGGCTACATAGTAAACTTCAGATGAGAATTATTGCATCTTAAAAGATGGAAAAGATTCAAGAAGACCCTGAAAAGTGATGGGTATTTGGGGGTGGGGAGTACATCATGAGGAATGCTGGGCTGTAAGAAGCACAAGCTGGAATCAAGATTGCTGGGAGAAATATCAATAACCTCAGATATGCAGATGACACCACCCTTATGGCAGAAAGTGAAGAGGAACTCAAAAGCCTCTTGATAAAAGTGAAAGAGGAGAGTGAAGGTTGGCTTGAAGCTCAACATTCAGAAAACAAAGATCATGGCATCTGGTCCCATCACTTCATGGCAAATAGATGGAAAAACAGTGGAGACAGTGTCAGACTTTATTTTTTTGGGCTCCAGAATCACTGCAGATGCTGACTGCAGCCATGAAATTAAAAGACACTTACTCCTTGGAAGGAAAGTTATGACCAACCTAGATAGCATATTCAAAAGCAGAGACATTACTTTGCCAACCAAGGGCCGTCTAGTCAAGGCTATGGTTTTTCCCGTGGTCATGTATGGATGTGAGAGTTGGACTGTGAAGAAAGCTGATCGCCGAAGAATTGATGGTTTTGAACTGTGGTGCTGGAGAAGACTCTTGAGAGTCCCTTGTACTGCAAGGAGATCCAACCAGTCCATTCTAAAGGAGATCAGTCCTGGGTGTTCATTGGAAGGACTGATGCTAAAGCTGAAACTCCAATACTTTGGCCACCTCATGAGATGAGTTGACTCACTGGAAAAGACTCTGCTGCTGGCAGGGATTGGGGGCCAGAGGAGAAGGGGACGACAGAGAATGGGATGGCTAGATGGCATCACCAACTCTATGGACATGAGTTTGAGTGAACTCCGGGAGTTGGTGATGGACAGGGAGGCCTGGCGTGCTGTGATTCACGGAGTCGCAGAGAGTCGGACACGACTGAGCAACTGAACTGAACTGAACTGAGTGAAGGGATGAGTTTCATTGGAGATATAAGTCCACGTGCACGAGTCAGGAGGGAATATTCATGAAAAGTATCTTGGTCATATGTTTAAAGAAGATCTTCAATGCTTGACTAAGGAATTCCAGTTTATTTGTTTGAAATCGGTGAATAAATGGTCTGGAGAAGATGAGAAGTGATGGTTTAGGAAATTAACTTGGCATATATTTATTTAGCAAGTATTTGTTGAGGCTAATTTGGTGTGCAGACTGCTTGGAGAGTTGTGACACTGAAGGCACAGGAACCAAGAAGGAGATTATGAAGTAGTAACTATGTTGTTAGTACAGTGTAACTATGATGCTGTATGTACTTGAACTGGAGTGGTGGGGTGGAACGGAAAAATTAAGGCGGTTTGGAGGACACTTGAGAGAGCTTAGTGATAGATTTAATTGTGCAAGTAGGAGATGGAGTCAAAGATGATAAATTTTTGCATTTGAGTGAATTTAAGAATGGCCTTAATGACAAAAATGGGGAAAGCAAGAGAGGAGGCTGGTTCCAGGACTGAGGTGCTGATTTTTTAAAAAACCTTATAATCTCAAAAATATAATCTCATGCAACTCAATACCAGAAAAACAAACAACCCAAAACAAAAGTGGGCAAAAGACCTAAACAGACATTTCTCCAAAGAAGACATACAGATGCCTAATAAACACATGAAAAGGATGCTCAACATTACTCATTATTAGAGAAATGCAAGTCAAAACTACAATGAGGTATCATGTCACGGTGGTCAGAATGGCCATCATCACAAAGTCTACAAGCAATAAATGAGATACCATTTCACACCAGTCAGAATGGCTGCTATCCAAAAGTCTACATGCAATAAATGCTGGAGAAGGTGTGGAGAAATGGGAACCCTCTTACACTGTTGGTGGGAATGCAAGCTAGTACAGCCACTATGGAGAACAGTGTGGAGATTTCCTTAAACAGCTGGGAATAGAACTGGTTGAATAGAACATACAACCCAGCAATCCCACTGCTGGGCATATACCCCAAGGAAACCAGAATTGAAGGAGACATGTGTACCCCAATGTTCATTGCAGCACTCTACAATAGCTAGGACATAGAAGCAACCTAGATGTCCATTGGCAGATGAATAGATAAGGAAGTTGTGGTACATATACACAATGGAATATTACTCAGCTGTAAATAAAGAACACATTTGAATCAGTTCTAATGAGGAGCCTATTATACAGAGTGAAGTAAGTCAGAAAGAGAATGACAAATACTTTATATTAACACATATATTATGGAATTTAGAAAGACAGTAAAGACAATCCTACATGCAGGAAAGCAAAGGAGACACAGATATAAAGAACAGACTTTCAGACTCAGTGGGAGAAGAGGGTGGGATGATTTGGGAGAATATCACTGAAATATGTACATTCAGTACAGTCGCTCAGTCGTGTCCAACTCTCCGCGACCCCATGAATCACAGCACGCCAGGCCTCCCTGTCCATCACCAACTCCCGGAGTTCACTCAAACTCATGTCCATCGAGTCAGTGATGCCATCTAGCCATCTCATTCTCTGTCGTCCCCTTCTCCTCCCGCCCCCAACCTTTCCCAGCATCAGAGTCTTCCAATGAGTCAACTCGTTGCATGAGGTGTCCAAAGTACCATATGTAAAATAGATGACCAGTGCAAGGTCGATGCACGAAGCAGGGCACCCAAAGCCAGTGCTCTGGGACAACCCAGAGGGATGGGGTGGGGATGAGATGGGAGGGGGGTTCAAGATGGGGGGACACATGAATACCCATGAACGATTCATGCTGATGTATGGCAAAAACCATCAAAACATTGTAAAGTAATTACCCTCCAGTTAAAATAAATACATTAAAACAAACAAAAAGTAATAGATATCTTAGTATAACTTTTCAGCATAGGACAGAGAATGAGGTTACCTCAGAGTTGCCAAGAGAGAGGTTATGGTTGAGGGCATGAAAATGGACCAGATCTTTAAAGGGGAAAGTTGGATCTTGAAGGATGACCATGATTAAATTGAAATTATGCATATTATTCCCAACTTCACACCTTTTAATTATAACTTCTCCCTGACACTGTCCTTCCAGACTGAAAAACCTTACTCATTTCCATCCTTGATCAAATAGTAGCTCTATCCCACACCATTCTTGAAGTTCAGGGACTAGTATAATCATTACATACTTTTCTGTTGTCACCAGATGATTTTGTAAAAGGGCAGATGGATATTTGTGGTTTAGTTTTCACCATTATGTTATAGAAATTGAAGGCCCCTGAGTTTATCTTATTTAAAACTATCTCCAGTACTTAGCACAGAATTCACTACAGAGTAGGTGGTTATTGCATGTTTCTCACACAAATGAACTTTGGAGACACTACTGAAAATACGTAAAATGAATTACAGTGTTTCATAGAATAGGAAGTAGTTCATTCAAACTTCTGAAATACTGATTTTACATCTTGTTGAACTTTGACTTTCGTCAACCGAGATCCAGAGGGTTAAAAGTACAAGTCTAGTTTTAAAAATGCATCTCTGTTTTTAGAAACTAGCCATCACAGGATGTCAACCTTCCTATCTATTAAACTATAATAGCTAAAATCAATCATCAAAATTCCACCTCAGTCTCTAAAATCCAGTGTATTAGCTTTGCTATAAGGTATCCTTCAGCTTATATATTTTTCCTTTCTTGAAACAGTTAAAGAGATCATTCCTCCACCCCCACCCCCGCCACTTACACTGTGAGAGAGACAAGGACAAACTGGGTTCTCTTACAACCTTGCAAACTGCCCAGCTCCAGGCAGCAGCAGGAGATGTCAGGTAGCCTGATAGAATTTATTTCCTCCATGCACCAGCTGGTATCACATTCTAGATCTTGAAATTCCCAGGGTTCATTTATCTTCAAAATTTCTTACTTGACAGTGAAAAGAGGACTATGAAGACGAGTCTGCATTTAATGTTCCATAATGCCAATCTTGGTGCATTGTTTTATGAATTATAGCTAAAAGAGTTTATACAGCATTTGAGAAAAAGGACAATTCCCCACTTGTTTGTGAAGCCAGTTAGTTAACCACAAGAGTTAGAGCAGGGCTGTTTCCTTTTCTAGTTAAAATATGATATTTGAATCAAGTACAGAGAATTGAAATCAGAACTCAGGACAGAGGTATTACCTGTTAATTTAAAAATTAGTGGGAGAAAGTGAAATTTGCCTTTTTTCATTATGGCATATAAGGGATAGTGGCAAAATGGCATTATAAACTTCCTTTGGGTATTTTATTATATACTTTGATTAAAATTTATTTTTGGTGTTTGTAATAAAGTTTGTGGGTGTACTTAGAACACTGTTAGTTTTCTTCTCTGGATAAAATACTAGTGGAAAAAAAACAGATCATGGCTGGTAGATCTGAACTATTTTGATGGGTGTTCATCTTAATTATGTCTTGTTGACTTCATGTCCCTTGCCATTGTCTTAATTTCTGTGTGCTGTGACCTGTAGCTGGGAATGGAGGGATACATATTGCGGTTACAGTTGCATCAGCAAATAGCTAACTAATGTAGGGAAGGACACAGGAAGGCACTGGCCAAGGTGCTTCCTTAGGTCTCTTTCTGCACTCAAATCTTATACTTGGTGTTGGAAATGTCTAAATAGGCCCGTTATGGAGAATGAAGAGAGAAATTACAATATTTGACAAAGGTAGAGCTCCCTTTCTGGGATTGCCCTGTCAGGTTTCCTTATTCAGTAGGTTTCTTTACTCACTAAGTGACTCACTCCTATGTACCAGCCTCATGGTACATAAAGTCTAAATTTGTGGACTGTCAGTGGGTCTGATTTCAGAATAAGATGAATCTTAGTTTGGTCTCTTGGGCTTTCCTTTTCTTAGCTGTTTGACTTTGGGCAAGGTGCACTAGACCTTTCTAAGCCTCCTCAGGATTCTCATTTCACAATGCCTTCCTGACAAAGGTTATATAAAGATTTAATGAAATGAAGGAAGTAATGTGCACTGTAAAACATGGTGCAGATTAGGTGCTCAACATATAGTGGTTTCCTTCTCCTTCCTCATTTTTGTTAAGTAGGATTATAATTTGCCAATATCGTAGTTATCTTGGAAAGAATTTTAAACATTGTTAAATATGAATAACCTTTTCCAAAGTTCTGTTAAGCAGGGGACTGTGTGTTGTGTGTTTCTGTGGTGAGGGTGTGAGTTTGTGTGCTTGTGATTGCCTGTGTATGTGTATAAACTCGAAATTCAGATGAAATGGTAAATCAGTACCGGCCCTAGCTCACTTACAGTGATCTCTAAGTTGCTTCTAAATCAGTCGCTCCAGTTAACCCAATTCTAGACATCTAACTGAAGTGAAGAACTGGAACTGATATCTGGATAATCCAGACGAATATTATTATTAATTATTAATAATATTGACATTATTATTTTCATTCTAAGCCAAGCTGTTAGCATTATATTTATAAAGCATTCCTTCGCAACAGAAACAAAGTGTAAAGTAGGAGCTGCTGCTGCTGCTGCTAAGTCACTTCAGTCGTGTCCGACTCTGTGTGACCCCACAGACAGAAGCCCACCAGGCTCCCCCATCCTTGGGATTCTCCAGGGAAGAACACTGGAGTGGGTTGCCATTTCCTTCTCCAATGTGTGAAAGTGAAAAGTGAAAGTGAAGTCGCTCAGTCGTGTCCGACCCTTAGCGACCCCACAGACTGCAGCCTACCAGGCTCCTCCATCCATGGGATTTTCTAGGCAAGAGTACTGGAGTGGCTTGCCATTGCCTTCTCCGAAAGTAGGAGCAAAGAAGGTATAGTCCCTTTAAACTTAAATAGAAAGCTGTTATTGCAGTTCCACTGTTCCATCTATTGTGAAAATGGAGACCAGAGAAGAAAACACATTTATGTTAATCATCAGGTAGCACGTAGACTTATCCAGATAATTGCCCTAATTTTTCATCCTGGCCTGTGATTGTTTTCTTTTTTCCTGCCTCATAGTTTTGCCTTTTTCTTTGTCACTGTCAGTTTGCACTTCCTGACATCCTCTGTGTCAGCTGGCCACATTATTGACTTTTATTTTTGTGGAGGTCACTTCTGTAGGAGCATCTCTTCAGCTTCTGATTGCCCTCAGTGGAAAGGAATTTGAATAAAAATGTCTGACAGATGCTACTGAGACGGAGGAGGGTTCGCTGGTGGAGAGGTGAATCATAATGTGAAAGCTGTATAACTCAGTTCCCCCAACACCCACTCCAATTTTGGCTCTTTGACAATGCTTTTCTCTTTGAGAAAGAACAGTTTGATCTGAATTCTTATTAGGTTCTGAGCCACCAAATTAGAATCTAATAAGCTCATTTGGAAGGGTTTTGAATTAGCTTTAAACAGACCCACGCTGAGCTCATAGAGGAGACCCTCCTACTCTTTGCAGGCAACCTGTTGTTTGTAGACTTAATTTTCAAAGTCTCTTCTTTGTCTCTTTTCTTACGTTGTGCCCTTTTCTCCCTCTGAATGGACTACTTCTAGCTATATCTTACACTTCTAGGGAGAACTGTGACACATCTTATGTGTGACATTATTTAAGAAAGTCAGAAATTTAGAGAGGAAAAAAAAGACACCTTTCTTCAAAATGAGAAAAACTTGGCTTCTGGAATCTTCCCTTTTGGCATTCTCCAATAGCACCGATTATCTTTTTTTTTTTTTTTACACCTTTTTATTTGTATTAGGGTATTTAACTTATATGCAGAGTACATCATGAGGAACGCTGGGCTGGAAGAAGCACCAGCTGGAATCAAGATTGCCGGGAGAAATATAAAAAACCTCAGATATGCAGATGACACCACCCTTATGGCAGAAAGTGAAGAGGAACTCAAAAGTCTCTTGATGAAAGTGAAAGAGGAGAGTGAAAAGTTTGGCTTGAAGCACAGCATTCAGAAAACGAAGATCATGGCATCTGGTCCCATCACTTCATGGGAAATAGATGGGGAAACAGTGGAAACAGGGTCAGACTTTATTTTGGGAGGCTCCAAAATCACTGCAGATGCTGATTGCAGCCAGGAAATTAAAAGATGCTTACTCCTTGGAAGGAAAGTGATGACCAACCTAGATAGCATATTAAAAAGCAGAGACATTACTTTGCCAACAAAGGTCTGTGTAGTCAAGGCTATGGTTTTTCCAGTGGTCATGTATGGATGTGAGAGTTGGACTGTGAAGAAAGCTGATCGCCGAAGAATTGATGCTTTTGAACTGTGGTGTTGGAGAAGACTCTTGAGAGTCCCTTGGACTGCAAGGAGATCCAACCAGTCCATTCTAGAGGAGATCAATCCTGGGTGTTCATTGGAAGGACTGATGCTAAAACTGAAACTCCAATACTCTGGCCACCTCATGAGATGAGTTGACTCACTGGAAAAGACTCTGATGCTGGGAGGGATTGGGGGTGGGAGGAGATGAGAACGACAGAGAATGAGATGGTTGGATGGCATCACCGACTCGATGGACATGAGTTTGAGTGAACTCCGGGAGCTGGTGATGGACTGGGAGGCCTGGCGTGCTATGATTCATGGGGTCACAAAGAGTCAGACACGACTGAGCGACTGAACTGAACTGAACTGATAGCTGATTAACAATGTTGTGATAGTTTCAGTTAAACAGCGAAGGGACTCAGCCATACATATACATGTATCCATTCTTCCCCAAACTCTCCCCACCCCATACACTGGTTATTTTTAAATGAGAAGTATTTGGGCATAAAAATACTTTCCCAATATATATCATTATCTTGCTTGTGCACGCATGCTCATTTGCTTCAGTTGTGTCCAGCTATGTGTGACCCTATGGACTGTGGCCCACCAGGCTCCTCTGTCCATGGGATTCTCCAGTCAAGAATACTGGAGTGGTTGCCATTACCTTCTCCAGGGGATCTTCCCAACCCAGGTATCGAACACGTATCTCTTACATCTCTTGCATTGGCAGGTGGGCTCTTTACTACTAGCGCCACCTAGGAAGCCCAAACCTTGCTTGTAGATGTACAGAAATGTAAAATTGTTTAGTAAAGTAAGATCCTTGGGTGGTTAGGAGGGGGAAGAAATAGTGCTATGGTCAGCCTGTTGGACCTCTGAGATAGGTGAGGTGATTAGGTGGAGGAGACAAGTTGCCAAGGTGGGTTGGGGTTGACTCTAGGTAGCACAGTCAGTATGCATCTATGGATATCATTTTGTACCTGTGCAAATTTACCTGTAGAGTAGATTCCTAGAAAAGCAACTGCATAGTCAAAGTGTATATACTTTCTTAATTTCCATAGTTATTGCCAAGGTGCTTGATATAAAGTTTGGATCAATTTACATTTCCATGAGCAACATATTCGTAGCACTTAAGACACATTTTTTTTCTCCTTTTCTTTTATCCTCCCCTGGTATGGACAGGAAGTACATGTGAGTCCAATTCTCCTTTCTTGGTAACTAACTTGGTTTACCTCTCAGAAAGCTGTTACTGTTTTTCAGAAGTTCTACCAGTACTTGTCTATGCTGATGTCCTCCATTACCACAGGACACTTGGTGAATTTTACCAACTAAAGAGTCATGTTTCCTCAGCTCAGTGAAAAATTTCCCTTATTTCTTGGATGAGTCTCTCAACTCCATTCTGTTCTCTCTGGAACCCCTGTTAATAGTGCAATGGAACCACTGAATCTACCTACCCTTCTAAGCCTTTTAGTTTTTCTCTTACTCTTCAGCTTTATTTTTCTGCATAGTACTCCAGGAGAACTCCTGATTTTCCTGCTTTTTTATTATGACCTCAGACCATCCAATGAGCTTTTTGAAAGTGGCCATAATATTTAACATTTTCAAGGTCTCAGTTGCTTCTTATTAGAAGCGGACCTGGACTGATTTGGGAAGATGGCAGAGGAATAGGACGGGGCGACCACTTTCTCTCCCATAAATTCAGCAAAAGAACATTTGAACGCTGAGTAAATCCCACAAAACAACTTCTGAATACTGGCAGAGGACATCAGGCACACAGAAAAGCAGCCCATTGTCTTCGAAAGGAGGTAGGAAAGAGTATAAAAGATAAAAAGAGAGACAAAAGAGGGAGGGACGGAGCTCCGTCCCCGGAAGGGAGGCTTTAAAAAAAAGAGAGAGAAGTTTCCAAACACCTGGAAACAGTCACTGGTGAGTCTGTGGCCAGCCTTAGAAACTCAGAGGGCCACATAACTGGGAGAGAAAAGAAATAAATAATTAAAATCCACAGACTAAGTGCCCAGAGGAAACTCTCAGTGGAGAAGTGGTGCAACTGCCCGCACCCCCCACTAGCAAGCAGGGGCTGGGCAGGGAGGCGCCAGCAGCAGTGCTTAGACAGAGGACTGGGCCTGAATGCCCCAAGGGCAAGCTGAGGGCGCCAACGGGAGATAGCTAAGCAGAAGGTGGGATAGCGACCCCACGGAAAGGTGAAAAGCCCACAAAAAGGTGAAAAACCCCAACCTAAGACTCCGCCAGCCCCGCTCACAGAACAAAGGACTGAGTAGAGCAAGCCGGCTGCGGTCAGCGCATCCCCCATCCCCCACCGGGACAGGCAGGGAGGGCAGCCAGCGCCGGAAGGGGCAACCACGGCCCCAGAGAGGCCTCTGATACCAAGTGGCAGGCAGGCTTCATTGCTAACCGAGACTTCTTGGGTTCGGGCCGGTTGATATCTGCCCAGGAAGGTGCGCTGGTTGTACACCCAGAAAACCGAGCGGCAGGGACCGGGGAGGCGATAAGTCGCAGCAACCACACTCACCAAACGCCTGGTCACCTGAGCTGCTGGGACCGGGGAAGGCACAAAATGCAGGCCCAGCAAAGTCTGCGCCTTTGTGGGGTACCCAAGGACCTGAACCTGAGCCGCTCAAACCTGGGAAGTGCATGCAACCCAGCGCCAGCCGCGGACAGTTCCCAACAGAGCAACCTAGAGCCTGAGCAGCATAAACAGGGAAAGCACACACGTCGCGAGCGGGGGCAAACCCAGCACCATCCACCAGAACACCGACACAAGCTTCCCTAACCAGGGAACCCTGACAAGTCACCCGTCCAACCCCACACACAGAGAGGAAACTACATAATTAAGAAAACTCCACAAACTGTCAGGAGACGGAAAGGCCACCCTAAGCACAGCAGTATAAGTAAGATGAAGAGGCAGAGAAATACCCAGCAAGTAAAGGAACAGGATAAATGCCCACCAACACAAACAAAAGAGGAAGATATAGGGAATCTATCTGATAAAGAATTTCGAATTTTGATGGTGAAAATGATTCAAAATCTTGAAAGCAAAATGGAGTTACAGATAAATAACCTGGAGAAAAGGATTGAGAAGATGGAAGAAAGTTTTAATAAGGACTTAGAGGAAATAAAAAAGAGTCAATATACAATGAATAATGCAATAGATGAGATCAGAAACACTCTGGAGGGAACAAACAGTAGAATAACAGAGGCAGAAGACAGGATAAGTGAGCTAGAAGATAGAATTGTAGAAATAAATGAAACAGAGAGGGAAAAAGAAAAAAGAATTAAAAGAAATGAGGACAATATTAGAGACCTTTGGGACAATGTTAAATGCCCCAACATTCGAATCATAGGAGTCCCAGAAGAAGAAGACAGAAAGACCATGAGAGAATACTTGAGGAGATAATAGTTGAAAACTTCCCTAAAATGGGGAAAGAAATAATCACCCAAGTCCTAGAAACCCAGAGAGTCCCAAACAAGAAAAACCCAAGGCGAAATACTACAGGACACATATTAATCAAATTAACAAAGATCAAACACAAAGAACAAATATTAAAAGCAGCAAGGGAAAAGCAACAAATAACACATAAGGGGATTCCCATAAGGATAACAGCTGATCTTTCAACAGAAACTCTTCAGGCCAGGAGGGAATGGCAGGACATACTTAAAGTGATGAAAGAAAGTAACCTACAGCCCAGATTACTGTACCCAGCAAGGATCTCATTCAAATATGAAGGAGAAATCAAAAGCTTTACAGACAAGCAAAAGCTGAGAGAATTCAGCATCACCAAACCAGCTCTCCAACAAATGCTAAAGGATCTTCTCTAGACAGGAAACACAGAAAGGGTGTATAAACTCAAACCCAAAGCAATAAAGAAAATGGCAACGGGATCATACTTATCAATAATCACCTTAAACGTAAATGGGTTGAATGCCCCAACCAAAAGACAAAGGCTGGCTGAATGGATACAAAAACAAGACCCCCATATATGTTGTCTACAAGAGACCCACCTCAAAATGAGGGACACATACAGGCTGAAAGTGAAGGGCTGGAAAAAGATATTCCACGCAAATAGAGAACAAAAGAAAGCAGGAGTAGTAATACTCGTATCAGATAAAATAGATTTTAAAACAAAGGCTGTGAAAAGAGACAAAGAAAGAAACTACATAATGATCAAAGGCTCAATCCAAGAAGAAGATATAACAATTCTAAATATTTATGTACCCAACATAGGAGCACCACAATATGTAAGACAATCACTAACAAGTATGAAAGGGGAAATTAACAACAACACAATAATAGTGGGAGACTTTAATACCCCACTCACACCTATGGATAGATCAACTAAACAGAAAATTAACAAGGAAACACAAACTTTAAATGATACACTAGACCACTTAGACCTAATAGATATCTATAGGACATTTCACCCCAAAACAATGAATTTCACCTTTTTCTCAAGTGCACATGGAACCTTTTCCAGGATAGACACATCCTGGGCCATAAATCTAGCCTTGGTAAATTCAAAAAAATTGAAATCATTCCAAGCATCTTTTCTGACCACAATGCAGTAAGATTAGATCTCAATTACAGGAGAAAAGCTATTAAAAATGCCAATATATGGAGGCTGAACAACAAGCTGCTGAATAATGAAAATCATAGAAGAAATCAAAAGAGAAATCAAAATATGCATAGAAATGAATGAAAATGAAAACACAACAACCCAAAACCTCTGGGACACTGTAAAAGCAGTGCTAAGGGGAAGGTTCATAGCAATACAGGCATACCTGAAGAATCAAGAAAAAAGTCAATTAAATAACCTAACTCTACATCTAAAGAAACTAGAAAAGGAAGAAATGAAAAACCCCAGGGTTAGCAGAAGGAAAGAAATCTTAAAAATTAGGGCAGAAATAAATGCAAAAGAAACAAAAGAGACCATAGCAAAAATCAACAAAGCCAAAAGCTGGTTCTTTGAGAAGGTAAATAAAATTGACAAACCACTAGCCAGACGCATCAAGAAACAAAGGGAGAAGAAACAAATCAATAAAATTAGAAATGAAAATGGAGAGATCACAACTGACAACACAGAAATAAAAAGGATTATTAGGATTATTAGAGAATATTATCAGCAATTATATGGCAATAAAATGGATAACTTGGAAGAAATGGACAAATTCTTAGAAAAATACAACTTTCCAAAACTGAACCAGGAAGAAATAGAAAATCTGAACAGACCCATCACAAGCACGGAAATTGAAACTGTAATCAGAAATCTTCCAGCAAGCAAAAGCCCAGGTCCAGATGGCTTCACAGCTGAATTATTCCAAAAATTTAGAGAAGAGCTAACACCTATCCTACTCAAATTCTTCCAGAAAATTGCTGAGGAAGGGAAACTTCCAAACTCATTCTATGAGGCCACCATCACCCTAATCCCCAAACCCGGTAAAGATCCCACAAAAAAAGAAAACTACAGGCCAATATCACTGATGAACATAGATGCAAAAATCCTTAACAAAATTCTAGTAATCAGAATCCAACAACACATTAAGAAGATCATACATCATGACCAAGTGGGCTTTACCCCAGGAATGCAAGGATTCTTCAATATCCGCAAATCAATCAACGTAACACACCACATTAACAAACTGAAAAATAAAAATCATATGATTATCTCAATAGACTCAGAGAAAGCCTTTGACAAAATTCAACATCCATTTTTGATAAAAATCCTCCAGGAGATGGGAATAGAAAGGACATACCTCAACATAATAAAAGCTATATATGACAAACCCACAGCAAACATTATCCTCAATGGTGAAAAACTGAAAGCATTTCCCCTAATGTCAGGAATGACAAGGGTGCCCACTCTCACCACTACTGTTCAGCATAGTTCTGGAAGTTTTGGCCACAGCAATCAGAGCAGAAAAATACATAAAAGGAATCCATATTGGAAAAGAAGAAGTAAAACTTTCACTGTTCGCTGATGACATGATCCTCTACACAGAAAACCCTAAAGACTGTACCAGAAAACTACTAGAGCTAATCAATGAATACAGTAAAGTTGCAGGATATAAAATCAACACACAGAAATCCCTTGCATTCCTATACACTAATAATGAGAAAATAGAGAAATTAAGGAAACTACTCCATTCACTGTTGCAAAGAAAAGAATTAAATACTTAGGAATATATCTACCTAAGGAAACAAAAGACCTGTACATAGAAAACTATAGAACACTGCTGAAAGTAATCAAAGAGGACATTGATAGATGGAGAAATATAACGTGTTCGTGGATTGGAAGAATAAATATTGTGAAAATGAGTATACTACCCAAAGTAATTTATACATTCAATGCAATCCCTGTCAAACTACCAAAGACATTTTTCACAGAGCTAGAACAAATAATCTCACAATTTGTATGGAAATACAAAAAGCCTCGAATAGCCAAAGCAATCTTGAGGAAGAAGAATGGAACTGGGGGAATCAACCTGCCGGACTTCAGGCTCTACTACAAAGCCACAGTCATCAAGACAGTATGGTACTGGCATAAAGACAGAAATATAGATCAATGAAACAAAATAGAAAGCCCAGAGATAAATCCACACACCTATGGACACCTTATCTTTGACAAAGGAGGCAAGAATATAAAATGGAGAAAACAGTCTCTTAAACAAGGGGTGCTGGGAAAACTGGTCAGCCACTTGTAAAAGAATCAAACTAGATCACTTCCTAACACCATACACAAAAATAAACTCAAAATGAATTAAAGATCTAAAGGTAAGACCAGAAACTATAAAACTCCTAGAGGAGAACATAGGCAAAACACTCTCCGACATAAATCACAGCAGGATCCTCCAAGACCCACCTCCCAGAATATTGGAAATAAAAGCAAAAATAAATAAATGGGACCTAATTAAAATCAAAAGCTTCTGCACAGCAAAGGAAACTATAAGCAAGGTGAAAAGGCAGCCTTCAGAATGGGACAAAATAATAGCAAATGAAACAACTGACAAAGAATTAATCTCCAAAATATACAAGCAACTCCTGCAGCTCAATTCCAGAAAAATAAATGACCCAATCAAAAAATGGGCCAAAGAACTAAGCAGACATTTCTCCAAAGAAGACATACAGATGGCTAACAAACACATGAAAAGATGCTCAACATCACTCATAATCAGAGAAATGCAAATCAAAACCACAATGAGATACCATTTCACACCAGTCAGAATGGCTGCTATCCAAAAGTCTACATGTAATAAATGCTGGAGAGGGTGTGGAGAAAAGGGAACTCTCTTACACTGTTGGTGGGAAGTACAGCCACTATGGAGAACAGTGTGGAGATTCCTTAAAAAACTGGAAATAGAACTGCCATATGATCCAGCAATTGCACTCCTGGGCATACACACCGAGGAAACCAGAATTGAAAGAGACACATGTACTCCAATGTTCATCGCAGCGCTGTTTATAATAGCCAGGAAGCAACCTAGATGTCCATCTGCAGACAAATGGATAAGAAAGCTGTGGTACATATACACAATGGAGTATTACTCAGCCATTAAAAAGAATGCATTTGAATCAGTTCTAATGAGGCGGATGAAACTGGAGCCTATTATACAGAGTGAAGTAAGCCAGAAAGAAAAACACCAATACAATATACGAATGCATATATATGGAATTTAGAAAGATGGTAACCTTAACCCTGTATACGAGACAGCAAAAGAGACACAGGTGTATAGAACAGTCTTTGGGACTCTGTGGGAGAAGTTGATGGTGGGATGATTTCAGAGAATGGCACTGAAACATGTATATTATCATATGTGAAACGAATCACCAGTCCAGGCTCGATGCATGATACAGGATGCTTGGGGCTGGTGCACTTGGATGAACCAGAGGGATGGGATGGGGAGGGAGGTGGGAGGGGGGTTCAGGATGGGGAACGCATGTACACCCGGGGCAGATTCATGTCAATGTATGGCAAAACCAACCAATATAATATTGTAAAGTAATTAGCCTCCAATAAAAACAAAATTAAAAAAAAAAAAGAAGCAGCGGACCTGGATAGGGCATGATTGCTGCTTGACCCAGGCTGTCCGAAGCTCCTTCTCTGTCCTTGCAATATATGCTCCATCCTCTGGTCTTTTCGCACAAGCCATTTCAAGGACACAGCCTTGAGAGAGTCAGGTGTGTTAAGGCTGGACAGCATACGTGACCGAACCTATTAAGGTCTCTATATAGACTTTTAAGCTTCCAGCAAGTGTGAATGGAGATCTAGTCATTTCATGGTGCCCAGACAAGCCTCCTGGGTAATTCCCTTGCTGCTTAACCCTGCCACCTACCAGTCTGGAGTGCCTGTTTTTTTTTTTTTTTTTGGTCTTTCCTTGCCCTCCCTGTACCAGGACTGTTTTCAGATTTCACCCAGGGAAGTTCCTTTTTTAGGGAAGCCTGTTATTTCTAAATGAATTTAAACCACACTGAAAACTTACATTTATTTTCTTTTTCCTGTGCTGACACTGTTTCTTGTGAAGTTAATTTTTCTGGTTGTTGAGTTTGGTAGTTTTCTTTCATTTTGTTGATTTTCCTCTAATGTATGAGGGTTCCTGGTGTTCTGTCCATATTTATACATAATTGCCACTCCAGTACTAATGCCTAGAAAATCCTATGGATGGAGGAGCCTGGTAGGCTGCAGTCCGTGGGGTCACTGAGGGTCGGACACTACTGAGCGACTTCACTTTCACTTTTCACTTTCACACATTGGAGAAGGAAATGGCAACCCACTCCAGTGTTCTTGCCTGGAGAATCCCAGGGATGGGGGAGCCTGGTGGGCTTCCGTCTATGGGGTCACACAGAGTCGGACACGACTGAAGTGATTTAGCAGCAGCAGCAGCCGCCCTTGATTTATCCTTATTGGTTAGTTCAAGCTTAGTTTCCTAAGAGAGAATCTCCATTTCCTTGATAATGGGTAAATGATAGTGATTCTCAATCCAGCACTCAGTGAGGGAGGCAGGGGCTATATGGCTGCGTGCCCTTTCATTTAGGGTGTATGGGGAGCTTGTTCCTTGGGTGCAGGGTCTTTTCTTTCCTCATAATGGCTTTACATGACTCATGGCAATGTCCTCTTTCTCTTACCACAAGGGACATTCTGGGGGACTTGTCAAAACTCTCGTGTTATACGCAGAGTTGTTCTAAATTCTTCAGTGTGTGCTCACTCAGTCATGTCTGACTCCTTGCCATTCTCTAGACTGCAGCACACCAAGTTCCTCTGTCCACAGTATTTTCCAGGTGAGAATAGAGTCTGTAGCAAATGCCACAGTCATGGTTCTGTGGTTAGGGGATCAGTCCAGCTCCTTTCTATTCCTTTAATCACCTGTTTACTTACTGCCTCTTCCTTTTCCAAACCTCCATGGCTCTAGTTTGGGGATTATCTCAGGCTTCTGAGAAAATTCACGTTTTCTTGCATGTTCCTCCCTTTTGTCCTGATAAGTTTACAATTTCTTTAATAGTGTTTAGATTTTCTGTCAGTTTGACTTGATTTATGTCTTTCTTTACTGCTCTGGTCCTCTGATGATACCTTGCTCAACTTTCTAGCACTAATATAGATTTATTTGTATGTTCTCTTTCTCCTGTACTTTTAATAGGATTCAAAAACAGAGGCAGTTGTACATATGTTTGTGTGTTCTGTATGACTAGTGAAATAATTTTGGTTTTCCAAGTTTGTAGCCATTTTAGGAGAACTATAATATTTTTCCTAGCTTTAATGAAGCATGTCTGACAACTAAAAATTATATATATTTAAAGTTACATGATGTTTTGATGTATGTATACATTGTGAAATGATCACCTCCATCAAGGTCATTAACATATCCATCAACTCATATAGTTACCATTTGTGTTAGTTAAGAAAACTTAAGATCTATTCTCTTAGCAAATTTCAAGTATGCAATACTATATTTTTAACTATAGTCACCATACAATACATTAGATCTCCAGAACATATTCATCCTGCATAACTGAAAGTATGTACCCTTTGACCAATAGCCCCAGTTCCCTCCCACCCTTTGCACCACCAGCCCCTGGCCACCACCATGCTACTTTCTACTTTTATGAGTTCACTTTTTAGATTCCACATATGAGTGAGATAATGCAGTATTTTTCTCTGTCTGGCTTATTTCACTAACCATAATGTCTTCCACTTTCATGTGTTGCTGCAAATGACAGAATTTCCTTCTTTTTACAGAATAATATTCCATACATGTACCACATTTTCATTATCCATTCATCAAGTGTTGATGGACACTTGAGTTGTTTCCATATCTGGACTATTGCAAACGATGCTGCGATCAGTGTAGAAGTGTGGATATCTCTTGGAGATAGAGATAAATCTAGTATTTTAAAGACCAGTCTGCCTCTCTAATTTCTGAGGTAATATTTAGAATTCTTTTTTAGATTACCCCTCAACATAATTTGAAATCATCACTTGTGTAATTGATACTTACACAGAGAAGTGGCAGGGCCAGAATTTTACCAAAATTATACTTTCACTTCTCATAATCTAATTTTCAACTCTTAGATTCTCATTTCACAGTCAAAATGCCAAAAGGGGGGAATATTGTCTACCGTAGGTTTTAAACACAATTTATGAAAAATAATACCTACTTATTTGCTCTTCATTACTTTAACCTTTGTAGGAATGTATTATTTATCACCTACCACAATTTAGACTGAGGAACAAAACAAGCTCATGGACCCTATGACTCATGTTGTTTTGTGATAACATATTGGCTCAGGTTTAGACTGCAGCTTTATTAAGAATCCCTATGCTCCTCTGAAGAATTGCCTCGATTTTTTTTAAAGCAGGCAAAGCCCTTTAAATCTATAAAAGATGCTAAAATTATGATCGATTCTTATGATTTTATAAATCTCCAATCTTTTTTCTCATTTTAAAATGGAAAAGCACATTGACTTTTGGGAAGTGGAGATGTAGGAACATTCATATTTAGTTAGGTGGAGAGAGAAGATTATGAATTGAAATTTCAAAGCCATATTTTAGTCAAGGGTAATGGAAATTTAGAGCAAAAAGGCATCTTTAGATAGCTTTCTGGTGATGTGTGAAGAGCAGAGAACTGAAGTCAGAAAACCTGAGGCTGACTTCCTCCTTTCCACTTTCTCACTGTGTGACCCAACTCATGGCATAAATTCTTTAAACTCTATTTCCTCATCTGTGAAAGTAAGAAAATCCCTGCCTTATAAATTGTATTGTTTTTGTCAGGATGAAATGATTCAGTATACAAAAAGTCTATTGGGAACTATGAGCTCCTGTTCAAATGTATGATGATTACTTTTTTATGAAGGAGAAAACAAACCCCTGTTCATCAAGTGCTGTGCTTAGTAACTCAGTTGTGTCCGACTCTGTGACCCCATGGACTGTGGCCCGCCAGCTTTGCTGCCCATGGGGATCCTCCAGAAAGAAAACTGGAGTGGGTAGCCATTTCCTTCTCCAGGGGAACTTCCCAACCCAGGAATAGAACCCAGGTCTCCCACAATGCAAGCGGATTCTTTACCGTATGAGCCAACAGAGAAGCCCAAGAATACTGTAGTAGGTAGCCTATCCCTTCTCCAGGGGAATCTTCCAGACCCAGGAATTAAACTGGGGTCTTCTGTATTCCAGGTGGATTCTTTACCAGCTGAGCTACCATTACCAGTGGTAGACCCAGGTCTCCTAAATCAGTCTGATAAGTCTTTCCAACTGGAGCATAACTTTTAAAATGTGCTCATCTGCTTAGCTACTCAGAGACCTTACCAGAACTCTAAAGTTATGCCACTCTCCATAAAGACCTGAACTTCTGAATCTTACTTAGTAATGTCTTTTTGCGGGTAAGAGGAAGCAACTGGTTTAATTTGATGGGTCTTGTTCTGTCTGTTGTGGCCTAAACCACCTAAGCTGGTCCTTTTTTTTTCCTATTTTTTACCAGGTATGCCATGATAAAAATCTTCAATTTATACCTAGAGTGGTATTTCCCTGCCTTAAATCAGCTTCGTAACATAATTTTCTGACACACTTCTTACATGGATCATTTTTTTAGAAAATATTAATTTTGGGGAATTCCCCAACAATCCAGTGGATAAGACTGCGAGCTTTCATTGCCAAGGGAGCCAGTTAGATCCCTGGTCCAGGAACTAAGTTCCCTCAAGCTCCATGATGCAGGGGGAAAAAAAATTAATTGATTAATTTGGAGCCAAGCACTGCAGAAAAGGCTTCTATTTTTTCATTCTTATTTAATAGACTATATAGAGTTTCCCAGTCACATTTTACTTTGCCAAATGTTCGTGAAATTCATGGGTATTTGGTTATCTTTTATAGCTGCTTCCACAAAGTATCAAAAAGAGTAGATGATGACTTTCCACCTCAGTCTAAACTTAGCTGGAACAAAGTGGTCCCAGTTCTCTCCAAAAGTTCTCCAGAAAATAAGATGGAAGAGGAATGCCTCATGTTTAATGGAATTATTTAGGTTCGTTAAATAAAAGGGTCCAGGATAAGGAAATTGAATCCACAGATTCAAGATACAGTTAATTGAGGCTTACAATGTTATGCATTTAAGCAGATGTAGGAAAACAGGCAATAACTCATTCAAATAGATAAAAGGTGAATATTCACGTCCAGCTAAAGAGACGCAAGGGAGAAAAATATGAAAACGTGACAATCTTTTCACATTTTTTTAGGACAATAATGATGCAAATTAGGAAGTTTGGAAGGTGATAAAACAGTAAGAATCCTTGTGATTTGTAGAAAGAGCTACCTTTTTTGGGGGGGAAACATGTATTTTCCCATGAATCTATTTTCATTATTTTTTAAAAATTTCTAGACCTTTATTTCTCTGGAAAAGAGGGTAAAAGGAATAAAATAAAACTGGCACAGTTGACACAAACAACCCACTGAGGGGGAAGGAAGGGAGGTAGAGAAATCGATGGGGAAGGGGTCCCCTTCATAACAGCAGGAGCCTGCAATCTGGGATGCCAGCACCTCCTCCCAGCGTAGCAGAAACAACCCTTCCTCCTGGGCTCTCTGCCCTGTCCCACCTTGGGCACCCCCAACCCCGTGGGAGTGGACGGTGAGAAGTTGGATTCCCAGGCTGGGGCCAGCAACCGTGCTAGGGGAGGGGCCTGGGGTCAGAACATGCAAAGGGAGTGACAGCCAAGGGTACTGTCTCTCCAAGGGAGGGACTTGGGGGAGGAAGGGGGAGAGTGGATACCAGAGGCTGGCGTTGGCTCCTCATCCAGCATCAGACGAGAGACAGCATAGTCATAGCCTCCTCAGCAAAGTACTTGACATCCACGTCCTGGTCCTGGGTCAGCTTCTCCAGGATGGGCTTGACCTCAGTCTGCAGCGTGCTGTTGTCCAGGATGAACCCGATCTCCTGAAGGCACTTGGCCACGTTGAAGCGGACATTGGCGACAGGGTCCCCAGCCATATACAGCACTGTGGGCAGCATGTGCTTGGTGGTGATATCCTGCCCACAGACCTTAGACAGCACATTGATACAGAAGAGTGTAGTCATGCGGTGCAGGTAGTTAGGTTCCTCAGACAGGGTCAGGACCCTGGGGATGATCATGGCAAGGGCCCATTCCTTCCCAAACTGCTCCACCAGCTTCTTCAGGTTGTTGGTGGCTGCCTCGCGGATGGCATAGACATGATCCAGAAGCCAGGACATGCACAAAGAGTGGAGCTGCGCATCAAAGAACTCCAGCCCAAACTGTCCAGCCAGCAGAGGCATGTACTCAACGATGGCCAGACGCACCCGCCACTTGGCATCCTCCGCAAGCTCCATGATGGTGGGGAGCAGGAACTGGGACAGCTGCTGGATGCCGATCACCTCTTTCATGCAATTGAGGTTGGAGATGATGTTCAGCCGCACATCCGGGCACTCATCCTTTAGCAGCACCAGGAAGAGGGGCATAAGGTGCTCGATGGTGTTATCTTTGCCCAGGATGGGGCAGAGGCCCATGATGACGGAGGCCAGGGCAGACCTGACATGCTGGTTGGGGTCTGAGACCAGCTCCTTGCTGCAGGGCATGATCTTGGTCAGGATCACATTTTCACGATAGTCAGCAGAGAGATTTTCACAGAATTCTTTGAGCTTGTGGGAGGCGGCGGCCCTCACCTCGGCCTCACAGTCTTGCATGAGGTTCTGGAAGGCAGGGACCAGGTCTGTCTTGGTGATCTCAGACCCCACTATTGTCTGGAGATCTGTGAATCTGTCGGCCACCATGTAACGGACGCGCCAGGATGTGTCCTCGGCAGCCTGGCACAGAGTGATCATCACCAGGGCCTCCAGGACCTCCTGGGGCAGGAGCTGGGCGATATTAATGCACACTTCCACCATTAGCAGCCGCACCGAATCCTGCTCGTCAGAGGCCAGGTTGGAGAATATGGGGATGATCTCCCTCTTGATGTCATCCATCTCAAGCACCTTGGCGAAATCCCCCAGGTTGGAGGCTGCTGCACACCGCACCAAGAGGCTGTCATCTGAGCACAAGTCCCGGAAGCACTGTAGAAGTTCTGCTTTGATGGCAACGGACATGCCAGGGTAGCAGACGGAGAAAAGGCTGCAGGCTGAGATGCGAGGGGTGACCAAGTCGCTGCGCACCAGCCGCTTCACGAGCGGCACAAAGTGGTCCTTGAGATGGGCGGGTGAGTGCTCATGCGAGATGGCCCGCAGGGACGCCACCGCCCTGTCCCGCACTATGACCTCCCTCACCGCGGCCAGCAACTCTAGGGGTGGCAGCAGGTAGTGAACATACTCGGGACCTCCGACCAGAGGGGTGAAGGTGCCCAGCTGCTCCGCCAGGGCCAAGAGGACCTCGTCCTCATCGTTTAGGACGTCTATAATGAGGGGCAGAAGCTCACTGCGTGTCTTTTCGACTCCAAGGGCCAAGGCAATGATGGACAGCTTCTTGATGCTGTTGACGCGAAGCTGAATATCCTCGTTCTGGAGCTCGTCTATAAGGATCGAGATGGGGTTGAGAGAGTCATCTCCGTCAGCTGCCGCCATCTTCGTTCCTCTCAGACTGCAGCCAGCGCTTCGCTAAAACGGGGATAGGGAATGGCTGGACTGGGAGGCGTGGGGATGCCTGAGCCAATTTACAGGGACTCCCCCACAGTCATTGGCCACGTTACGCCGTGCTGAGCCTGCGTTTCATTTCATTTGTCCAAACAAACGAAGTCCCACCTACCACCCACTTGCTATTGGCTGAAGGGACTAGGTTAGCTTTGCAGGAGCCTGGGGCGGGGTTGGGAGGAGTGCAGGATGGGAGGGGCTCATACGCAGCGCACGGCGGGGGGTGTGTGTGTGTGAGGGCGGGGGACGCACAGAAGTTGTGGGGGGAGTGGGGCGGGGCTTCCCTGCACCCGCTATGGTAAAGAGTCCGCTTACATCGCAGGAGACTGTGGTTTGATCCCTAGCTCGGGATGATCCCCTGGAGAGGGGAATGGCTACCCACTCCAGTATTCTTGCCTAGAGAATTCCATGGACAGAGGAGCCTGGCCTCTGGGGTGTTAGGTACAGTCCATTTGGTGGCAGAGTCGAACACGACTTAGTGACTGACGCACAAACACATAGGAGAGGAGGATTCTATTTTCATTATTAATTAGAAAACTTCACGTGCAAATGATCTGGATATCTGCTTATTATCAAGAAGAAAGACTTAAATTTAAAATGAACTTTTAATTTTAGAATAGTTTCAGATTTCAGAGAAATTATTATGGTAGTACAAAGGGTTCTCAAATATTCCACA
The DNA here is from genome assembly GCF_049115385.1 of Moschus berezovskii. Classification (NCBI taxonomy): domain Eukaryota; kingdom Metazoa; phylum Chordata; class Mammalia; order Artiodactyla; family Moschidae; genus Moschus; species Moschus berezovskii. Next base: position 1,550,515 of record NC_142489.1, read on the forward strand.
CCAGTTTTCCTTTTTGTAACATCTTATCTTGGTGTGGTACTTTGTTCACAAAGGGCGAATCAGTATTCATATATTAGTGTTAACTGAAGTCTATTCTTTATTCAGATTCGTTTGCTCTTCTTTATCTGATATCCTTTTTCTGTTCCTAGATCCCACCCAGGAGTATCACATTACATTTTGTTGTCATGTCTCCTCTAGACTATGATAGGGTCTCAAACTTTTCTTGTTTTTCATGACTTTGACAGTTTTGAGGAATACTATTCAGGTGTTTTGTAGAATGTCCCTTACTTGAGATGTGTTTAACGTTTATCTTAGGGCTAGACTGAGGTTGTGTATCCTTGGGAAGAAGACCACAGAGGTAAAATGCCATTTTTGTTTCCTCGTTGTAGAGTTGCTCTTTCTACCCCTTTCTGTACTGTGGTCTTTGGAAGAAATTGACTCCACACTTACGGTGTAGGGAGGAAAGACTGAATTTTAACTGTAATAGAAAAAATTATTATCATTGGCAAACATTCTAATCAGAAAGAGATTAATATCATAAGTGCATTTGGCAGGCTCCTTTGACCAGTAAACTTAGAGATGTGTATTTTGTGGCTAACATCTTAGTAGGCAAAATGGGCGGCCCTATTTCTTAGAACCAGACTCTTCTTTAGGGCAATTTCTTTGTCTTGGGAGGTGGCCTGAAATTTTAATTTACTGCTGCTACCAGTGGTGGGCTACAGTCCATAGGGTCACACAGAATCAGACATGCCTGAAGCACACACGCTTCCACCACTTCTCAGAGATATTTCAGGTCTTACACACTCTTATGTCACACGTGAGCAAACAGCAAAATCACCTCATTGTTGTTGTTTAGTCACCTAGTCATTTCCAAGACTTTTGTGACCCCATAGACTGTAGCCCACCAGGCATCTCTGTCCATGGGATTTCATAGGCAAGAATACTGGAGTGGGTAGCCATTTCTTTTCCAGGGTTTCTTCACAACCCAGGGATAGAACCTAGGTCTCTCAAATTTCCGGGTGATTCATTACTGTCTGAGCCACCAGGGAAGCCCGAGAATACTGCAGTGCATAGCCTATCCCTTCTCCAGGGGAATCTTCCAGACCCAGGAATCGAACTGGGGTCTCCTGCATTCCAGGTGGATTCTTTACCAGCTGAGCTAGCATTACCAGTGGGAGAGCCAGGTCTCCAAATCAGTCTGATAGTCTTTCCAACTGGAGTATAACTTAAAATGTGCTCATCTGCTTAGCTACTCAGAGACCTTACCAGAACTCTAAAGTTATGCCACTCTCCATAAAGACCTGAACTTCTGAATCTTACTTAGTAATGTCTTTTTGCGGGTAAGAGGAAGCAACTGGTTTAATTTGATGGGTCTTGTTCTGTCTGTTGTGACCTAAACGACCTAAGCCGGTCCTTTTTTTTTCCTCTACTTTTAACCAGGTATGCCATGCTAAAAATCTTCAATTTATACCTAGAGTGGTATTTCCCTGCCTTAAATCAGCTTCGTAACATAATTTTACGACACACTTCTTACATGGATCTTTTTTTAAGAAAATATTAATTTTGGGGAATTCCCCAGCAGTCCAGTGGATAAGACTGTGAGCTTTCATTGCCAAGGGCACCACTTAGATCCCTGGTCCAGGAACTAAGTTCCCTCAAGCTCCATGATGCAGGGGGAAAAAAAATTAATTAATTTGGAGCCAAGCACTGCAGAAAAGGCTTCTATTTTTTCATTCTTATTTTATAGACTATATAGAGTTCCCCAGTCACATTTTACTTTGCCAAATGTTTGTGAAATTCATGGGTGTTTGGTTATCTTTTATAGCTGCTTCCACAAAGTATCAAAAAGAGTAGACGATGACTTTCCACCTCAGTCTAAACTTAGCTGGAACAAAGTGGTCCCAGTTCTCTCTCAGAGTTCTCCAGATAATTAGAGGGAAGCAAATGCCTCATGTTTAATGGAATTATTTAGGTTTGTTAAATAAAAGGGTCCAGGATAAGGAAATTGAATCCACAGATTCAAGATACAGTTAATTGAGGCTTACAATGTTATGCATTTAAGCAGATGTAGGAAAACAGGCAATAACTCATTCAAATAGATAAAAGGTGAATATTCACGTCCAGCTAAAGAGACGCAAGGGAGAAAAATATGAAAACGTGACAATCTTTTCACATTTTTTTAGGACAATAATGATGCAAATTAGGAAGCTTGGAAGGTGATAAAACAGTAAGAATCCTTGTGATTTGTAGAAAGAGCTACCTTTTTTGGGGGGGAAACATGTATTTTCCCATGAATCTATTTTCATTATTTTTAAAAAATTTCTAGACCTTTATTTCTCTGGAAAAGAGGGTAAAAGGAATAAAATAAAACTGGCACAGTTGACACAACCCACTGAGGGGGAAGGAAGGGAGGTGGAGAAATCGATGGGGAAGGGGTCCCCTTCATAACAGCAGGAGCCTGCAACCTGGGATGCCAGCACCTCCTCCCAGCGCAGCAGAAACAACCCTTCCTCCTGGGCTCTCTGCCCTGTCCCACCTTGAGCACCCCCAACCCCGTGGGAGTGGATGGTGAGAAGTTGGATTTCCAGGCTGGGGCCAGCAACCGTGCTAGGGGAGGGGCCTGGGGTCAGAACATGCAAAGGGAGTGACAGCCAAGGGTACTGTCTCTCCAAGGGAGGGACTTGGGGGAGGAAGCGGGAGAGGGGATACCAGAGGTTGGCGTTGGCTCCTCTTCCAGCATCAGACGAGAGACAGCACAGTCATAGCCTCCTTGGCAAAGTACTTGACATCCACGTCCCGGTCCTGGGTCAGCTTCTCCAGGATGGGCTTGACCTCAGTCTGCAGCGTGCTGTTGTCCAGGATGAACCCGATCTTCTGAAGACACTTGGCCACGTTGAAGCGGACATTGGCGACAGGGTCCCCAGCCATATACAGCACTGTGGGCAGCATGTGCTTGGTGGTGATATCCTGCCCACAGACCTTAGACAGCACATTGATACAGAAGAGTGTAGTCATGCGGTGCAGGTAGTTAGGTTCCTCAGACAGGGTCAGGACCCTGGGGATGATCATGGCAAGGGCCCATTCCTTCCCAAACTGCTCCACCAGCTTCTTCAGGTTGTTGGTGGCTGCCTCGCGGATGGCATAGACATGATCCAGAAGCCAGGACATGCACAAAGAGTGGAGCTGCGCATCAAAGAACTCCAGCCCAAACTGTCCAGCCAGCAGAGGCATGTACTCAACGATGGCCAGACGCACCCGCCACTTGGCATCCTCCGCAAGCTCCATGATGGTGGGGAGCAGGAACTGGGACAGCTGCTGGATGCCGATCACCTCTTTCATGCAATTGAGGTTGGAGATGATGTTCAGCCGCACATCCGGGCACTCATCCTTTAGCAGCACCAGGAAGAGGGGCATAAGGTGCTCGATGGTGTTATCTTTGCCCAGGATGGGGCAGAGGCCCATGATGACGGAGGCCAGGGCTGACCTGACGTGCTGGTTGGGGTCTGAGACCAGCTCCTTGCTGCAGGGCATGATCTCGGTCAGGATCACATTTTCACGATAGTCAGCAGAGAGATTTTCACAGAATTCTTTGAGCTTGTGGGAGGCGGCAGCCCTCACCTCGGCCTCACAGTCTTGCATGAGGTTCTGGAAGGCAGGGACCAGGTCTGTCTTGGTGATCTCAGACCCCACTATTGTCTGGAGATCTGTGAATCTGTCGGCCACCATGTAACGGACGCGCCAGGATGTGTCCTCGGCAGCCTGGCACAGAGTGATCATCACCAGGGCCTCCAGGACCTCCTGGGGCAAGAGCTGGGCGATATTAATGCACACTTCCACCATTAGCAGCCGCACCGAATCCTGCTCGTCATAGGCCAGGTTGGAGAATATGGGGATGATCTCCCTCTTGATGTCATCCATCTCAAGCACCTTGGCGAAATCCCCCAGGTTGGAGGCTGCTGCACACCGCACCAAGATGCTGTCATCTGAGCACAAGTCCCGGAAGCACTGTAGAAGTTCCGCCTTGATGGCAATGGACACGCCAGGGTAGCAGACGGAGAAAAGGCTGCAGGCTGAGATGCGAGGGGTGACCAAGTCGCTGCGCACCAGCCGCTTCACGAGTGGCACAAAGTGGTCCTTGAGATGGGCGGGTGAGTGCTCATGCGAGATGGCCCGCAGGGACGCCACCGCCCTGTCCCGCACTATGACCTCCTCCACCGCGGCCAGCAACTCTAGGGGTGGCAGCAGGCAGTGAACATACTCGGGACCTCCGACCAGAGGGGTGAAGGTGCCCAGCTGCTCCGCCAGGGCCAAGAGGACCTCGTCCTCATCGTTTAGGACGTCTATAATGAGGGGCAGAAGCTCACTGCGTGTCTTTTCGACTCCAAGGGCCAAGGCAATGATGGACAGCTTCTTGATGCTGTTGACGCGAAGCTGAATATCCTCGTTCTGGAGCTCGTCTATGAGGATCGAGATGGGGTTGAGCGAGTCATCTCCGTCAGCTGCCGCCATCTTCGTTCCTCTCAGACTGCAGCCAGCGCTTCGCTAAAACGGGGATAGGGAATGGCTGGACTGGGAGGAGTAAAGAAAGGCGTGGGTATTCCTGTGCTACTTTACAGGGGCAACTCCACAGTCATTGGCTATGCTACCCCTAATTGAGCCTGCGTTTCTTTATTTTATTTGAACAAACGAAGTCCCACCTACCACCCACTTGCCATTGGCTGAAGGGACCAGATTAACTTTGCAGGAGCGTGTGGTTGATTTATGAGGCCTGTAGGACAGGAAGCACGCAGTGGATGGGTAGGGGACGCACAGAAGTTGTGGGGGGAGTGGGGCGGGGCTTCGCTGGAGCTTCTAATGGTAAAGAGTCTGCGTGCAATACAGGAGACCCTGATTTGATCTCTAGGTCGGGATGATCCCCTGCAGAAGGGAATGGCTCCCCATTCCAGGTTCTTGCCTGGAGAATTCCATGGACAGAGGAACCTGGCGGGCTATAGTCCATGGGGTGGCAAAGCGTTGGACACGGCTTAGTGACTAATGCACAGATGCATAGGAGAGGAGGTCTATTTTCATTATTAATTAGAAAACTTGTTGTGCAAATGGTCTGGATATCTGCTTATTATCAAGAAGAAAGACTTAAATTTAAAATGAACTTTTAATTTTAGAATAGTTTCAGATTTCAGAAAAATTATTATGGTAGTACAAAGGGTTCTCAAATATTCCACACCAGTTTTCCTTTTTGTAACATCTTATCTTGGTGTGGTACTTTGTTCACAAAGGGCGAATCAGTATTCATATATTAGTGTTAACTGAAGTCTATTCTTTATTCAGATTCGTTTGCTCTTCTTTATCTGATATCCTTTTTCTGTTCCTAGATCCCACCCAGGAGTATCACATTACATTTTGTTGTCATGTCTCCTCTAGACTATGATAGGGTCTCAAACTTTTCTTGTTTTTCATGACTTTGACAGTTTTGAGGAATACTATTCAGGTGTTTTGTAGAATGTCCCTTACTTGAGATGTGTTTAACGTTTATCTTAGGGCTAGACTGAGGTTGTGTATCCTTGGGAAGAAGACCACAGAGGTAAAATGCCATTTTTGTTTCCTCGTTGTAGAGTTGCTCTTTCTACCCCTTTCTGTACTGTGGTCTTTGGAAGAAATTGACTCCACACTTACGGTGTAGGGAGGAAAGACTGAATTTTAACTGTAATAGAAAAAATTATTATCATTGGCAAACATTCTAATCAGAAAGAGATTAATATCATAAGTGCATTTGGCAGGCTCCTTTGACCAGTAAACTTAGAGATGTGTATTTTGTGGCTAACATCTTAGTAGGCAAAATGGGCGGCCCTATTTCTTAGAACCAGACTCTTCTTTAGGGCAATTTCTTTGTCTTGGGAGGTGGCCTGAAATTTTAATTTACTGCTGCTACCAGTGGTGGGCTACAGTCCATAGGGTCACACAGAGTCAGACATGCCTGAAGCACACACGCTTCCACCACTTCTCAGAGATATTTCAGGTCTTACACACTCTTATGTCACACGTGAGCAAACATCAAAATCACCTCATTGTTGTTGTTTAGTCACCTAGTCATTTCCAAGACTTTTGTGACCCCATAGACTGTAGCCCACCAGGCATCTCTGTCCATGGGATTTCATAGGCAAGAATACTGGAGTGGGTAGACATTTCCTTTTCCAGGGGATCTTCCTCTCCCAGGATTTGTTAAAATGCAAATCCTACAACTCCACTGGAGACAACTGAGTCAGAAATGTTGTGGGTGGAGCTCTGAAATCAGAGTTTTAACACTCTCTCGAGGTGATTTGGAATTCCCTAGGTATCAGTGGCAAAGAATGCAGGAGGTGCACAATTGTTCTCATTTCACACACTAAGAAAGTAATGTTCAAAATTCTCCAAGCTAGGCTTCAACAGGACATGAACAAGAACTTCAATATGTCCAAGCTGGATTTAGAAAAGGCAGAGGAAGCAGATATCAAATTTCCAATATCTGTTGGGTTATAGAAAAGCAAGAGAATTCCAGAAAAGCATCTATTTCATTGAATACCCTAAAGCCTTTGACTGTGTGGATCACAACAAACTGTGGAAAATTCTTAAAGACATGGGAATACCAGACCACCTTACCTGCCTCCTGCAAAACCTGTATGTAGGTCTAGAAGCAACAGTTAGAACCAGACATGAAACAGTGGACTGGTTCCAAATCGTGAAGGGAGTACATCAAGGCTGTATATGTCACCCTGCTTATTTAACTTATATGGAGAGTACATCATGCAAAATGCTGGGCTGGATGAAGCACAAGCTGGAATCAAGATTGCCAGGAGATATATCAGTAACCTCAGATATGCAGATGACACCACCCTTATGGCAGAAAGCAAGGAGGAAGTAAAGAGCATCTTGATGAAGGTGAAAGAGGAGAGTGAAAAATCTGGCTTAAAACCCAACATTCAAAAAAGGCAGATCATGGCGTCTGGTCCCATCACTTCATGGAAAATAGATGGGGAAACAATGGAAATAGTGAGTAACTTTGTATTCTTGGGTTCCAAAATTACTGCAGATGTTGACTGCAGCCCTAAAATTAAAAGATGTTTGCTACTTGGAAGAAAAGATATGACAAACCTAGACAACATATTAAAAAGCAGAGACATTACTTTGCCAACAAAGGTCCATCTAGCCAAAGCTATAGTTTTTCCAGTAGTCATGTATGAATGTGAGTCTTGGACCATAAAGAAGGCTGAATGCTGGAAGAATGGATGCTTTTGAGCTGTGGTGTTGAAGAACACTCTTAATAGTCTCTTGGACTGCAAGGAGATCAAACCAGTCAATCCTAAAGGAAATTAGTCCCGAATATTCATTGGAAGGACTGATGCTGAAGCTGAAGCTCCAATACTTTGGCCACCTGATTCGAAGAGTTAACTCATTGGAAAAGACCCTGATGCTGGGAAAGATTGAAGGCAAGTGGAGAAGGGGACAACAGAAGATGAGATGGTTAGATGCCATCACCTGCTTGATGGACACGAGTTTGAGTAAGCTCTAGGAGATGGTAAAGGACAGGGAAGCCTGGTGTGCTGCACTCCATGGGGTCTCAAAAAGTCACAACTGAGTGACTGATAAACAACAATCACCCAGCTAGCACAGTGGTAAAGAATCTGCCTGCCAGTTCAGGAGATGCTAGAGACTGGTTGATCTCTGGTTTTGGAAGATCCCCTGGAGAAGGAAATAACAAGCCACTCCAGTATTCTTGCCTGGAAAATCCCATGGACAGAGGAGGCTGGCTGGCTACAGTCCATTGGGTTGCAGAGTCAGATGAGACTGAGCACATTGATATTGACTGTAGTGCCCATAGATTCAAAACACCTTAGCCGCATTAGCTTAATTCTGTGTTCAACTGCTGCCTCAGAATTAGTTTGTATTAGGCCTTTTATCTTTCAGTCAGGATTGCTACAAGGAACAACCTTTGATATTTGCTTCAGGCTTTTCTGTGACTCTTATTTTATGGACTGTGCTATTTGCCATAGTTTCCTCTACATAAGGCCCCAGTTGAATTCCTCCACTCTGAAAACCCTGTTTTCACTAAGAAACTGATGTAGGATTCATTCTTGGAGAAAGAGAGTGGTATGGTATGTTGTTTTGGCTTCTGGAAGGCTTATAGTCTCGATTAATACAACTGTACTGACTCCTTGTGTTCCTACGTTTATTCCTTCATAGGATGGCTTCTGCTCCATTTTGGTAAATTATTTTTTTATTTGTACTGTACATTTCTGGAAATTAATAATATTAATCAGCATGTAGTAGTAGGCACTTAATCATTTACCCTTTGCATCCTCCCTAAGTTAAAAAAAGTTTTTTCATTGAAATATAGTTGATTTACAATATTGTGTTAGTTTCCTGTGTACAGCAAAGTGATTCCAATATATATTTTATATATATATATATATATATATAAATCTTTTTCATTCCACTCTAAGTTTTAAATTCATTATTTTTCCCATTTTACAGATAAGAGAATGACTCATCTTCCTAAAGTTTCCCCAAATATGAAGTGGTGAACTAGGGGCTGAAACTCACCTCTGTCACTCTCAGCTGGTACTTCTCAGGATTTCTGAAGTTAAGAAGCAGCAGCTGCGTGGTTTAGAAGATAGTACCCAGGTGGCTGGTTATAATCACTGGAACCTGGCGCTTCTTGCGGACTCGGCTTTCTCATTCCAACAATGGCGGGTAATAATGCTCTCCTCACAGAAATTGTCTTAAGAGTTGGAGAAAATCATGGATATAAAGTACTTTTGGAATCCCGTGTTCATGGTAAGTACTTGTCTTGCCGCTCACACCGTTCACTGAATCCAGAGTAGATAAGGCGTGACCGGGGAAGATGGAAGAAGACTTGAAGAGCTGTGGGGACTGCAGACATGTTTATTCTCTCTGGGCAGCAGCAGCCGCTGCAGGGAGTCTTCAAAGACTACTGATATGCTAGGACAGACAAAAGTGGCCCATGGCCAAGTGGGTGCGCAGGCCCAGTGCTACCAAGGTCAGCAATATCGTTGTTGACAGAACGTAAGGTATGAGGCCATGAGAGAGTGGGACAGGAGAGCCTGACTCTGTGTTGTCAGTTAACTTCTCCACAATCCACCCCTCAGGGTCTTCTGTCCCACTATTTACATAGGCTTGGCCCTCTGTAGCTTCTTTCTGGCGAACACCGCTGCTGCTTGTACCCATATTCCACAACAACAGTGAAAGCTACAGCAACAAACCACTAGAGTGCAGACTACACACCCAATACAGAGTGAACTCCAGTGCCAGGTACTGGACAGGCTGCCTGCCGTTCTTGCAGTGGGTCTCCAGTTAGGTGTTGCACATCATGGATTTCTCACATCCTGTGGCTCCACACGGAGCATAACAGGGGAATTCATGATAGACCTCAGGGAGAGTACAAATACGCCTTTCAACACTGAGGCAGCTCCCTGTGATCCTGGCCAGGTGACATGCACACGAGGGGACCAGGTGCTTGTTACCCAGGGTACAGCCTGAAAGTCATGTTGCAGCCTTTGCCCACATGGGGCTAGGAAAGCTACCCACCACATGTGGGTGTCTTTATCTTCCATGGCCAAGTCCAGTCCACCATCTGTCCTTGTGCAGTCTCCGTTGGGGCTGGCAATAGGATATTACCTTGGGTTCCATAGCCAGGATTTAGGCGAATATCTGTTGTTACCACCTGTAGTTGTATTGGCACAGCAGCACGATGCAGAAGAGTCTCCACCAGGGTGATTCCACCCCTGTGTGGTTTTTCATTGAGAACCTGTAAAACCCCCCATATGTGTCGGGTCCACCCCTTCGAGGAGGGGGGAATCAATAGACAGCTGCAAGCCTTGTTTTAACAAACCATTATATGACTCAATCAGATCCCTGCCTGTGGGTGATAAGGGACATGAAATACCCATTGAATTCCCAGCCTCTGTGCCCAGTGCTGGACTTCTTTTCTGGTGAAATGGATACCCTGGTCACTCGCTATAATCAGAGGATGGCCATACACAGCTGTCAGACAGTCAAGCACCTTAAGTGTACAGCGTTAGTCAGCAGCCTTACATGGCCAGGCAAACAGCAAACCTGTAGCTGTATCTATAGCTGTTGAAGCAAAGCTGGCATTCTCTGCTAGTGGCAGAGGCCCTACAAAGTTCGCTTGCCACTGAGTCAAAGGAATTCTCCCCCTCACCACCTGTCCATCAGTGGCTGCCAGCCTGTGAGGGTGAAGAGCTTCCTAGGCACATGTGGAAGAGTCATGGCAGGCATCTTCTATTTCTGTCCAAGAAATAGGAAGATCCCACCCTTTGGCAATTGCCCACATGGTTTTTGTCCCTGCGTGATGCAGGCGCTGGTGTAGCCAAGCCACTGCCTCATTAGGAGAGCACAACCTTCACAGTTCACTGTCTACATCATAGTACATTGCCTTTACAGTACAATGTACATCATGGGACACAGCCTTCACAGTACACTGTTTTACATCTGCAAAAGAATTAGAGGTTTCTTGCCTGGAGAATCCCAGGGAGAGGGGAGCCTGGTGGGCTTCCATCTATGGGGTCACACAGAGTCGGACACGACTGAAGTGACTTAGCAGCAGCAGCACATCATCGGAGAAGGCAATGGCACCCCACTCCAGTACTCTTGCCTGGAGAGCCCCATGGACGGAGGAGCCTGGTGGGGTGCAGTCCATTGGGTTGCAAAGAGTCAGACATGACTAAAGTGACTTAGCACGAATAGTTCCTGAGTTAATAATCACTTTCTATTTGTAAAGGAATAAGTTAGGAATGAAGAAAATATTACTAATTGTACTCATATTAGCACTGCAGTTTGTATCTCTACTTAAAATTCTTTTTAAAGAAGTTTTTCTATTATTATGCACAGATTTAAAAGTAAAAAGTTTAAGAGCCTGATAGGGCAACTTAAAAAAGCCATGCAAGTTATATATAGATTTGTTATTTTATCTTTGAATAAAGTAATTCCAGTGCCTGAAGAAGATAAATTGAGTCTGTGTTCATAAGAAGCATGGGTCAGAGAACTGAGCGTAGCACACCAGAGTGTGAAATCTTTCATATGCTACCGATTTTTATAGTCATATAGTCCAAACTTCAATTATCTGCTTTGTGGTTTCGTGTAAAATTTTTCCTGCGGAATTCTTTGTCTTTACCTTTAACATTTTGGTGTTTTATGTTTTGGAAGCTGATGTCTAGGAAATAACATCTCATAATAATAAGGCAGTGATAATTTACTATTTTTAATAATTCATAGGCCAAAAATGCAGTCTGAAGTCAAATATAATTTTTAAAAGTTCTCTATTCTAGATTGTCTACACATCCACTCTTGGCTGTTAGTATAAGCAATCCAGAATTGACTAATGATGTACAGTGTTCCTCTGTCTGTTTATAAGTCGGACATTTACATGCATTCATCATTCCTTATCATTCATTCTTGATTGGAAAAGCTGGCTCATTTCAATGCTAAAAATTCCCAGGGATGAAAATGCTGTCATTTTTTTTTCCTTAGGCTCTTATCTGAAAACATTTTCTTGAAGTTTTGACAGATGCAGACAAAGCAGCCATACAGTAGAAAGAGCATAAGCTTTGGAGGCAGATAACGAGCTTTGAATCCCTGAGCAAGTTACTCGAGGTCTCTGTGTCCACTTCCATATATGTAAAAAAAACACACACACACACACAAAACAGTACATACGTAAGGGTTAAATGAAATTACACACACACAAAGCCTGGGATGGTGTCAGGGACATAGGAGGTGCTCAGAAGTGTTTACTTCCATTCCTTGGTTTTAATGTGTATTAAATGTCATTGGTTCTATATGAAAATGCCTCAAAGAAGAATGCCTTGTAGCATTTTCTACCTGAAGAAAATGGGAGAACACAAATATGCTCTTATAAGAGTCAAAACATTTCACCCTTTCCCATCATTCAGAAATGACAAATGTCATTAAAGGATACACTGATAGGTATATTTCCCTTCACAGAAATTATACTATCTAGGGGATTTCTAATAGCCTGAAGTCTAGTTGACACTCTATGACTAATATTTAAAATAAATAATAGACAACAAAATTAATAGCTGGCATTTTAAGTGCTGCAACTTGTCACCAAATACTGCAGCTCCCTAAACCATTAGCTGCCACCTTGTGTAATTGGTGGAACAGTACTGTACTATGCCCAGTATTGCTGAAATGTTCTGTAAGACCCACAGACAGTTCTCTGGCCTATTTTTGGTGCTCCATTTAACTTTTTGCCAAATCTGAATTACTGGGGTTTGAACTATTCAAATGCTACCCCATGCTAGCTTTCAGATTGATCTTAATTGCATTAATTGATAGTAATTTCCCCATCTAAAATTTTGGAGAAGTAATTTAGTCTTGGTAAGACTTCTGAAGCCACTAAGGTGCCACCACCTGAAGACTTAGTGCGCTACAGTGACATAAAAAATGCACACTAGAACTCTGAGTTTGAAAAAGGGGATTATTTATAAACCATAGCTTTTCTGACAACAGTTCTCTGAAACTGCTGGCAAATAATACTCCCATGGATAGATGGAAAATGTGAGAAAACAGGAAGAAAGCTTGTGATGTGTATGGAATTTTCCTGGATGACCCATAGAACCCACTCTCCCCTCTCATGTCTCCAGTGTTCTGTTCAGTTCAGTCGCTCAGTCGTGTCCGACTCTCCGCGACCCCATGTATCACAGCACGCCAGGCCTCCCTGTCCATCACCAACTCCTGGAGTTCACTCAAATTCATGTCCATCGAGTCGTTGATGCCATCCAGCCATCTCATTCTCTGTTGTCCCCGTCTCCTCCCACCCCCAATCCTTCCTAGCATCAGACTCTTATCCAGTGAGTCAACTGATTGCATGAGGTGGCCAAAGTATTGGAGTTTCAGCTTTAGCATCAGTCCTTCCAATGAACACCCAGGATTGATCTCCTTTAGAATGGACTGGTTGGATCTCCTTGCAGTCCAAGGGACTCTCAAGAGTCTTCTCCAACACCACAATTCAAAAGCATCAATTCTTCGGCAATCAGCTTTCTTCACAGTCCAACTCTCACATCCATACATGACCACTGGAAAAACCATAGCCTTGACTAGACAGACCTTGGTTGGCAAAGTAATGTCTCTGCTTTTTAATATACTATCTAGGTTGGTCATAACTTTCCTTCCAAGGAGTAAGCGTCTTTTAATTTCCTGGCTGCAGTCAGCATCCGCAGTGATTTTGGAGCCCTCCAAAATAAAGTCTGACACTGTTTCCACCATTTCCCCATCTATTTCCCATGAAGTGATGGGACCAGATGCCATGATCTTCGTCTTCTGAATGTTGAGCTTCAAGCCAACCTTTTCACTCTCCTCTTTCACTTTCATCAAGAGGCTTTTGAGTTCCTCTTCACTTTCTGCCATAAGGGTGGTGTCATCTGCATATCTGAGGTTATTGATATTCCTCCCGGCAATCTTGATTCCAGCTTGTGCTTCTTCCAGCCCTGCGTTCCTCATGATGTACTCTGCATATAAGTTAAATAAGCAGGGTGACAATATACAACCTTGACGTACTCCTTTTCCTATTTGGAACCAGTCTTTTGTTCCATGTCCAGTTCTAACTGTTGCTTCCTGACCTGCATACGGGTTTCTCAAGAGGCAGGTCAGGTGGTCTGGTATTCCCATCTCTTTCGGAATGTTCCACAGGTTATTGTGATCCACACAGTCAAAGGCTTTGGCATCGTCAATGAAGCAGAAATAGATGTTTTTCTGGAACTCTCTTGCTTTCTCCATGATCCAGCGGATGTTGGCAATTTGGTCTCTGGTTCCTCTGCCTTTTCTAAAACCTGCTTGAACATCTGGAAGTTCATGGTTCACATATTGCTGAAGCCTGGCTTGGAGAATTTTGAGCATGACTTTACTAGCGTGTGAGATGAGTCCAATTGTGCGATAGTTTGAGCATTCTTTGGCATTGCCTTTCTTTGGGATTGGAATGAAGACTGACCTTTTCCAGTCCTGTGGCCACTGCTGAGTTTTCCAAATTTGCTGGCATATTGAGTGCAGCACTTTCACAGCATCATCTTTCAGGATTTGAAATAGCTCAATTGGAATTCCATCACCTCCACTAGCTTTGTTCCTAGTGATGCTTTCTAAGGCCCACTTGACTTCACATTCCAAGATGTCTGGCTCCAGGGGAGTGATCAAGCCATCGTGATTATTTGGTCGTGAAGATCTTTTTTGTACAGTTCTTCTGTGTATTCTTGCCACCTCTTCTTAATATCTTCTGCTTCTGTTAGGTCCAAACCATTTCTGTCCTTTATCGAGCCCATCTTTGCATGAAATGTTCCCTTGATATCTCTAATTTTCTTGAAAAGATCTCTTGTTTTTCCTATTCTGTTGTTTTCCTCTATTTCTTTGCATTGATCACTGAGGAAGGCTTTCTTATCTCTCCTTGCTATTCTTTGGAACTCTGCATTCAGATGCTTATATCTTTCCTTTTCTTCTTTGCTTTTCGCTTCTCTTCTTTTCACAGCTATTTGTAAGGCCTCCCCAGACAGCCATTTTGCTTTTCTGCATTTCTTTTCCATGGGGATGTTCTTGGTCCCTGTCTCCTGTACAATGTCACGAACCTCCGTCCAGAGTTCATCAGGCACTCTATCTATCAGATCTAGACCCTTAAATCTATTTCTTACTTCCACTGTATAATCATAAGGGATTTGATTTAGGTCATATCTGAATGGTCTAGTGGTTTTCCCTACTTTCTTCAATTTAAGTCTGAATTTGGCAATAAGGAGTTCATGATCTGAGCCACAGTCAGCTCCCAGTCTTGTTTTTGCTAACTGTATAGAGCTTCTCCATCTTTGGCTGCAAAGAATATAATCAATCTGATTTCGGTGTTAACCATCTATACTGCCAAATGGGCAGCAAACAGGTTATAACTCTCATACTTGCCAACCACTTAAGAGGATGACTACACATTCACTTTGCTAACACTCTTACTGAACTATTATTTGGGCAATACAAGCTATGTCTCAAATTAAAATGGAAAGTTGAACAAGAGAAAGGACACTGCCTTTCCTGTCTTATCTATCCTTTTCCCCTCAACACACCCAACGACTGACAGACTGTTTCACCCATAGGAGCCCTTTAGAACATGTGGATTTAGTGAGAGGTAACAGTCGTGTTCTTAAGGGCTCCTATGGGTGAAACAGTCTGTCAGTCGTTGGGTGTGTTGAGGGGAAAAGGATAGATAAGACAGGAAAGGCAGTGTCCTTTCTCTTGTTCAACTTTCCATTTTAATTTGAGACATAGCTTGTATTTCCCAAATAATAGTTCAGTAAGAGTGTTAGCAAAGTGAATGTGTAGTCATCCTCTTAAGTGGTTGGCAAGTATGAGAGTTATAACCTGTTTGCGTGCCCATTTGGCAGTATAGAGAAAATGTTTTTAAAATGTACATGATTTTTGACTGAGCATTGCCATTGTTAGGAATTTACTGTATGGATATATTTACATACATATGCAAAGATTTATGTGAGAGGTGGTTCTTTGCAGCATTATTTATAATACAAACAGGAACAACCTGAGTATTCATTAATGCCGGACCAGTTAAATCATAGTCCAGCTCAGAATACTATATTGGAAAAAATAAGATTGAGGGCAGGAGGAGAAGGGGACAACAGAGGATGAGATTGTTGGATGGCATCACCGATTCAATGGACATGGGTTTGGGTGGACTCCGGGAGTTGGTGGTGGGCAGGGAGGCCTGGTGTGCTGCAGTTCATGGGGTCACAAAGAGT
The DNA here is from genome assembly GCF_049115385.1 of Moschus berezovskii. Taxonomy (NCBI): domain Eukaryota; kingdom Metazoa; phylum Chordata; class Mammalia; order Artiodactyla; family Moschidae; genus Moschus; species Moschus berezovskii. The sequence goes on from NC_142489.1 coordinate 1,566,330, forward strand.
CGGACACGACTGAGCTACTGAACTTAACTGTATAGGTAACTGGGGGCTTCCCTGGTGGCTTAGTTGGTAAAGAATCTGCCTGCAATGTAGGAGACCTGGGTTCATTCCTGGGGTCAGGAAGATCCCTTGGAGGGGGGCATGGCAAGACGTGAAAGAGGTCAGATAGAAGTTTTTTTAAAAAGTTGAAGAAAATATGTATATTATGTGTGTGTATGTATATATATATATGCATGCCATATGTGCTAATGCAGGGAGAATTTATGGAACAATAAGCTATAAAAGTTTTAATACTATATTTTAGCAATATTATCTTAATAAAGTAGGATTGTAGGGACAGAGAGGAGTGGGACCATTTATTCTTATTTTAGAGCCTTTACTGTTAAATTGTTTACATAACTGATTTTTGTGAGTCTAAAATATTGAAACTAGTGACTGTGTTCTGAGAGTTAGAGAGTAATGAAATAATGAGAAGCAGATGGCATTAACAAAGAAACTACTCTTATTAATGATTTAATGGAAGTATGCAGAGTGTTTACTGTGTCACAAGCTGAACACTGAACATACATTATCTCCTTTAATTTCTCACACCTGTGTACTGATTTCAGACTAGAGAGCCGGGGTATTGCATGGTTGAGTAACTTGCACCAGATGACACAGCTCACACACAGCTAAGTGGCAGGACCCAGGTTGGACTCCACAGTTTGTGCTGGTAGCTGCTAAGCTGCACTTCTTTTCCCCAGCTTCCTGAGATGCCTGTTTAGGCAACTAAGGCTCCTGGAACTTGGTAACCATGATCCCATTATGGTGCTGAGAAAGTAGAAGGAAGGGCTATCTGACTTTCAGTGTTATCCAGGAGCAGAAAGGAAGGTTGAATTTCTGTGGTGTTTTCCCTCAGAAACCATCAGTTTTTAAGTAAGGGGTGTGCAGGCCAGAGCACTGATATTTTCAGCAATTTGTAGTAATTTCTCAGCTTTCCTAGGATTGATCGCTTTGCTACACATACCTGCTTAGAACAGATCAAGAAGACAGTGTGGATGGAGGCTGGGCATCAGACAAACCCTGAATAGATGTATATTCACCACCACTGACCATTGTATCCCAGCCCTTGGAGCTTCACACTGATAGGCCAGTGAAGGTGGGAAACTTCACTTCACTTCACTTCAGCTGTAGTCTTGGGTACTACAGTGGGAAGGTGGCCACTTTTCATTGCCGAGTGCCCTCTGCTGAAGAAGCATGGAGGCTGACCAAGAATTTTGCACCAAGAAAATAGCACTGTACATTTTCTTTCATTGTTTCTGTTGTTGGGGAGAAAATTAATTTTCCCTCTACCCTTCTGTGTTCTTGGCTGGGATGAAAAGACAGATTAACAGGAGAAAAACAAACAAGTTTAATAGCGTTTATACTTCCTGTATACATGGAGGTACCCAGGGAAACCGTTAATTACCCCTCCTTTATCGAGGGAGTGATCAGTTACCTGTCCAGTTTCTCATCCCAAACTGCTACAACTGTCCTTTAGTCTTTTGCATAACCTTTGCTAATTGTGCATGTAGGTGATGAATCTAAACTTGTCCTAAAGACAAGCCATGTTTTAAACATAATTTACCCAAATACTTGCAGACTTTACCATTAGTGGCTATTATGTAGAAAGGGGACATTCTTCTTAGCTCTTCAATCTGGCTCCATGTAATGAAAAGGAAACATCTAAAGTAGGTTTTTTTTAACATGATTTGCATTTCTTTGGGTGAGCATCTTTTATAAAGCCGGTTAATGCTATCCATCAGGCCAAAGATTTTTTAAACTGATTCCAGAATAAAGAATTATAAGACCATGAGTTATAAGTTTTTCATATTTTATTTTTACTTTATGTTTTCCATACTGTTCAGTCGCTCAGTCATGTCTGACTCTTTGTGACCCCATGAACTTCAGCACGCCAGGCTTCCCTGTCCATCACCAAATCCCGGAGCCTACCCAAACTCATGTCCATTGAGTTGGTATTGCAATAAAACCATCTCATCCTCTGTTGTCCCCTTCTCCTCCTGCTCTCAATCTTTCTCAGCATCAGGGTCTTTTCAAATGAGTCAGCTCTACGCATCAGGTGGTCAAAGTATTGGAGTTTCAGCTTCAACATCAGTCCTTTCAATGAACAACCAGGACTGATCGCCTTAAGGATGGACTGGTTGGATCTCCTTGCTAGTCCAAGGGACTCTCCAGAGTCTTCTCCAACACCACAGTTCAAAAGCATCAATTCTTCGGCACTCAGTTATCTTTATAGTCCAACTCTCACATCCATACATGACCACTGGAAAAACCATAGCCTTGACTAGACGGACCTTGGTTGGCAAAGTAATTTCTCTGCTTTTTAATATGCTGTCTAGGTTGGTCATAACTTTCCTTCCAAGGAGTAAGCATCTTTTAATTTCATGGCTGCAATCACCATCTGCAGTGATTTTGGAGCCCTGCCAAATAAAGTCAGCCACTGTTTCCCCATCTATTTGCCATGAAGTGATGGGACCAGATGCCATGATCTTTGTTTTCTGAATGTTGAGCTTTAAGCCAACTTTTTCACTCTCCTTTCACTTTCATCAAGAGGCTCTTCAGTTCCTCTTTGATTTCTGCCATAAGGGTGGTGTCATCTGCATATCTGAGGTTATTGATATTTCTCCCAGCAATCTTGATTCCAGCTTGTGCTTCCTCCAGCCCAGCGTTTCTCATGATGTACTCTGCATATAAGTTAAATAAGCAGGGTGACAATATACAGCCTTGACATACTCCTTTTCCTATTTGGAACCAGTCTGTTGTTCCATGTCCAGTTCTAACTGTTGCTTCCTGACCTGCATACGGGTTTCTCAAGAGGGAGGTCAGGTGGTCTGGTATTCCCATCTCTTTCAGAATGTTCCACAGGTTATTGTGATCCACACAGTCAAAGGCTTTGGCATAGTCAATGAAGCAGAAATAGATGTTTTTCTGGAACTCTCTTGCTTTTTCGATGATCCAGCAGGTATTGGCAATTTGGTCTCTGGTTCCTCTGCCTTTTCTAAAACCAGCTTGAACATCAGGAAGTTCACGGTTCACGTATAGCTGAAGCCTGGCTTGGAGAATTTTGAGCATGACTTTATTAGCGTGTGAGATGAGTGCAATTGTGCGGTAGTTTAAGCATTCTTTGGCATTGCCTTTCTTTGAGATTGGAATGAAAACTGACCTTTTCCAGTCCTGTGGCCACTGCTGAGTTTTCCAAATTTGCTGGCATATTGAGTGCAGGACTTTCACAGCATCATCTTTCAGGATTTGAAATAGCTCAACTGGAATTCCATCACCTCCAGTAGCTTTGTTCATAGTGATGCTTCCTAAGGCCCACTTGATTTCTCACTGTAGGATGTTGAGCTCTAGGTGAGTGGTCACACCATCGTGGTTATCTGGGTCATGAAGATCTGTTTTATATAGTTCTTTGTATTCTTGCCACCTCTTCTTAATATCTTCTGCTTCTGTTAGGTCCATACCATTTCTGTCCTTGATTGTGCCCATCTTTGCATGAAATGTTCCCTTGGCATCTCTAATTTTCTTGAAAAGATCTCTAGTCTTTCCCATTCTATTTTTTTCCTCTATTTCTTTGCACTAATCATTGAGGAAGGCTTTCTTCTCTCTCCTTGCTATTCTTTGGAACTCTGCATTCAGATGCTTATATCTTTCCTTTTCTCCTTTGCTTTTCGCTTCTCTTCTTTTCACAGCTATTTGTAATGCCTCCTCAGACAGCCATTTTGCTTTTTTGCATTTCTTTTCCTTGGGGATGGTCTTGCTCCTTGTCTCCTGTACAGTGTCATGAACCTCCGTCCAGAGTTCATCAGGCACTCTATCAGATCTAGTCCCTTAAATCCATTTCTCACTTCCACTGTATAATCATAAGGGATTTGATTTAGGTCATACCTGAATGGTCTAGTAGTTTTCCCTACTTCCTTCAATTTAAGTCTGAATTTCCCAATAAGGAGTTCATGATCTGAGCCATAGTCAGCTCCTGGTCTTGTTTTTGCTGACTGTATAGAGCTTCTCCACCTTTGGCTGCAAAGAATATAATCAGTCTGATTTTAATGTGGACCATCTGGTGATGTCCATGTGTAGAGTCTTCTCTTCTGTTGTTGAAAGAGGGTATTTGCTCTGACCAGTGCATTCTTTTGGTGAAACTCTGTTAGCCTTTGCCCTGATCATTCTGTGCTCCGAGGCCACATTTGCCTGTTACTCCAGGTTTTTCTTGACTTCCTCCTTTTGCAATCCAGTCCCCTATGATGAAAAGGACATCTTTTTGGGGTGTTAGTTCTAAAAGATCTTGTAGGTCTTCATAGAACCATTCAATTTCAGCTTCTTCAGTGATACTGGTCGGGGCATAGACTTGGATTACCATGATATTGAATGTAGCACGTCATAGAGTTAAAACACTCCTGAGCACTCTGTATTTAAATCTCACAGCATCTCATATATTCCTAGTAAAAGTGAGAACCCATTATCTGTTACCTCCTTTCATGATTTTGGAATGTCCTGGAGCATTTGGAAAGCAGGGTTGCATAACTATAGGTGCAGCTATCTCAAGGTTTCTTTTCCTTTGATGTTGGTTAATTGCATTATCTTCAGCTTCCATTAAATTATCAGGAAATTAAAGGCTTGAATCATCATTTATGGCTGTTTTTCTTCTTTGTGAGTGCTTTTTTAAGGTTTTTGAACATTCATAGCTATGGTAAGGGTAAGTCACATTATGTTTGTGTTCCTTTTTGTTTGTTTTATTTTTAAGTCTTAGTGTTGACATTAGAAATAAACTGCTTGATATAATTTTTTTTCAATTTATTTTTGTCTGTGCTGTATCTTCATTGCTGTGAGGGATTTTCTTTAGTTGTGCTGAATAGGGGCTACTCTCTAGTTGCAGTGTGCAGACTTCTCATTGCAGTGTCTTCTCTTGTTGTGGAGCACAGGCTCTAGGTGCATGGGCTTCAGTAGTTGGGGCCCATAGGCTCAGTAGTTGTGGTTCCCAAGCTCTGGCACACAGGCTCATGGTCTTAGCTGCTCTGCAGCATGTGGGATCTTCCTGGACTGGGAATCAAACCTGTGTCTCCTGCACTGGCAGGCAGGTTCTTTACCACTGAGCCACCAGGGAAGCCCTGCTTGGTGTATTTTTAAAACAACTTATTCTCTAAAACATTTTTATCTTCTCTCCTCTCCTCATAAATATATTTGGTTTAGTTTACAAATTTATACAAAGTGTACTGTTTCGGGAAATATGTCAAAATTCCATCAAATATCCTCTGTTACATTCTTGGTTAGTCGCCTTTTTTCTGATTTATTATTAAGAGGTTTTCTTTTACTTTTAAGAATTTGAAGTCTGTCAGAACAGTGCATTAATTTAAAATCTGAATCATCATGATCCAATGTTTTGTTTTCTTCTCCCCATGATGGCCTTCCTGAAATGCATGATGGTTGGATGCTGGTGACATGCCTGTGACCCCCCTCCTTACATCCCAACTAGGAGAGATCGCAAGCCTCTTGATCTAGGGTTAGGTGGTGAAGAAGTTTGTTGGTGACACCTCTATTTCAGGAACAGGACCTTTATCTAAATTCTTTTATGCTGTTAAGGATCAGGTAACAAGAAAATTTTATTGAGTCTACTTTTTCTTAAAAACAATCAGCCTGAACTAATCTTCATGTCAAAGAGGCACATTTTAGAGTGGTGAATTTTGCTCCCTTACAGTAGCATGACATTTGATTTCCCTGTATCTTTTTAGTTTTGTCTATATGGAACGTTAAATTCTCCTTTCCACACTGGGTATATTGAACATCCCGTTTTTGTTAGTTTAGAACTTTACTGACAGGAGCAAATGAAAAGTCTGTTTATACATCCTGATTTTTAATTCATTTTGAACATTTATTTTAAATTTTCACAACAGGATTAACAACAGGGTTACTTCATGTGAAGGTCTGTGCATTGTGCCACTCTGTTTGGGGGAAAATATTTTGGGAGAGGTGTCAGTTGGCTTTTGGCAAATATACCTGGGTCAGCAACTGGGCCACCCAAGCACTTTACTTCTTCCCATTAGAAGAGTGTTACCCTAGAATGAGCATTTACTACTGACATCCCGTGGTGGCAAGCTCCTTTCCCTTGAATTGTACTTATGCAGCAGATGGTGTTGAATACATGCATATATTTTTGTGATCTATGTCAAGTTGAAGTCTGAATTAGTACAGTAGAGAAGTGTGTGATGGCAACATAGCTGTTAAGTGTTACAGTTGGGTGTTAGATTAATTCATTGCCATCTGTCTTTATTTTGGTAATCTACTTCTGTGGACACCACACCAGCATTGTAAGTTCTTTTTCAAAATTCTCTCTCTGTGTGTTTTAGCACACACAATTCCAACAATAGCTGCAATATCCTTCCTTTTCCCTAGGGTTAAAAAAATGGTTCTTCACATATTTCTATGTGAAGAAACATAGAATATCTATGTTTTCATAAGTTTGATTTTTTAAAATTTTATTTATTCATTTATGCATTTTTGGCTGTGCTGGGTCTTCATTGCTGCACAGGTTTTTTCCAGTTGGGGCAAGCGGGGACTACTCTCTCGTTGCGGTGTGCAGGCTTCTCACTACAGTGGCTTCTCTTGCTCTAGGGTGCATAGGCTTCACTAGTTGTGGCACAAGGGCTCAGTAGTTGTGGCTCACCCATATTTAGTTGCTCCATGGCATGTGGGATCTTCCCGGACCAGACATAGAACCCCTGTTCCCTGCCTTGGCACGCAGTCTCCTATCCATTGGACCATCAGCGAAGTCCTCTAGGTTTGATTTTATCCATGGTTTTCTATAGCTAGCAAGAGGGTAAGTCACTGTGTTGGAAAGGTTATAGGGATTTCACAATTTAACCATAAAAGACAAATCTGATAATTTTTGAGTTCTTAATATTAAACTAACAAAATGTTAATAAGTGGGGAGTGTTTGTAAATAATTTTAGCTCTTTGAAATAAAAAAATTCTGAAGAAATTTAATCAATACATGAAACAGTGGTCCTCAAAACATTCTGCGGGATCAGTTGCTCAAATCTATATCATTAGGAAAAATGGTGGAATTTGCATACTCTTTCCAGTGGTCATGTATGGATGTGAGAGTTGGACTGTGAAGAAAGCTGATCACCGAAGAATCGATGCTTTTGAACTGTGGTGTTGGAGAAGACTCTTGAGACTCCCTTGGACTACAAGGAGATCCAACCAGTCCATTCTAAAGGAGAATAATCCTGGGTGTTCATTGGAAGGACTGATGCTAAAGCTGAAACTGCAATACTTTGGCCACCTCATGCGACGAGTTGACTCACTGGAAGAGACTCTGATGCTGGGAGGGATTGGGGGCGGGAGGAGAAGGGGGCGACAGAGAATGAGATGGCTGGATGGCATCACCGACTCGATGGAGGTGAGTTTGAGTGAAATCTGGGAGTTGGTGATGGACAGGGAGGCCTGGCGTGCTGTGATTCATGGGGTTACAAAGACTCGGACATGACTGAGCGACTCAACTGAATTGAAACTTAAGGAACCATTTGCTTTTAAATGACACAAGGGTATTATTTCTAAAAGAGTTTGTATATTGGAAATAAAAGCAAAAATAAACAAATGGGACCTAATGAAAATTAAAAGCTTCTGCACAGCAAAGGAAACTATAAGCAAGGTGAAAAGACAGCCTTCAGAATCGGAGAAAATAATAGCAAATGAAGCAACTGACAAAGAATTAATCTCAAAAATATACAAGCAACTCCTGTAGCTCAATTCCAGAAAAATAAATGACCCAATCAAAAAATGGGCCAAAGAACTAAGCAGACATTTCTCCAAAGAAGACATACAGATGGCTAACAAACACATGAAAAGATGCTCAACATCTCTCATAATCAGAGAAATGCAAATCAAAACCACAATGAGATACCATTTCACGCCAGTCAGAATGTCTGCTATCCGAAAGTCTACAAGCAATAAATGTTGGAGAGGGTGTGGAGAAAAGGGAACCCTCTTACACTGTTGGTGGGAATGCAAACTAGTACTGCCACTATGGAGAACAGTGTGGAGATTCCTTAAAAAACTGGAAATAGAACTGCCATATGATCCAGCAATCGCACTCCTGGGCATACACACTGAGGAAACCAGAATTGAAAGAAACACATGTACTCCAATGTTCACTGCAGCACTGTTTATAATAGCCAGGACATGGAAGCAACCTAGATGTCCATCTGCAGACGAATGGATAAGAAAGCTTTGGTACATATACACAATGGAGTATTACTCAGCTGTAAAAAAAGAACACATTTGAACCAGTTCTAATAAGGTGGATGAAACTGGAGCCTATTATACAGAGTGAAGTAAGCCAGAAAGAAAAACACCAATACAGGATATTAACGCATATATATGGAATTTAGAAAGATGATAATGATAACCCTGTATACGAGACAGCAAAAGAAACACAGATGTATAGAACAGTCTTTTGCGCTCTGTGGGAGAGGGTGAGGGTGGGATGATTTTGGAGAATGTCATTGAAACATGTATGTTATCATATGTTACATATATCACATGTATCATATCATATGATTTTGGAGAATGTCATTGAAACATGTATGTTATCAAATGAATCTCCAGTCCAGGTTCGATGCATGATACAGGATGCTCGGGACTGGTGCACTGGGATGAACCAGAGGGATGGGATGGGGAGGGAGGTGGGAGGGGGGTTCAAGATGTGGAACACATGTACACCCGGGGCAGATTCATGTCCATGTATGGCAAAACCAATGCAATAATGTAAAGTAATTAGCCTCCAATTAAATAAAATTAAAAAAAAAGAGTTTGTATATTTACTATGATTTATGATGAGATGAGGTTTTATTGCTTTTGGAGAAGGACAATGATGAGTGGGTATTTACTTGTTTAGATGTGAAGGGGAGCAGAATTTGTCACCCTAAAGTATGTCCTTTGGTGTGAGATTTTGTTTTAGACTATTTTTTTAAAGCAACTGCAGCTTGGAAAAGCTCTGAAAACCCAGTAAAAGTTGTCTTTTGTCAGAGACATTTACAAGGAAAATCTCCTATTTTTTTAGATCAATTATTTTATTTTAATTGGAGACTAATTACTTTAAAATATTGTGGTTTTTGGCATACATTGACATGAATCTGCCCCGGGTGTACATATGTTCCCCATCTTGAACCCCCCTCCCACCTCCCTCCCCATCCCATCCCTCTGGGTTGTCCCAGTGCACTGGCTTTGAGTGCCCTGTTTCATGCATTGAACTTGGACTGGTCATCTATTTCACATATGGTAATATACATGTTTCAATGCTATTCTCTCAACTCATCCCACCCTCGCTTTCTCCCACAGAGTCCAAAAGTCTGTTCTTTATATCTGTGTCTCTTTTGCTGTCTCGTGTATAGGGTCATCGTTACCATCTTTCTAAATTCCATATATATGCATTAATATACTGTATTGGTGTTTTACTTTCTGACATACTTCACTCTGTATAACAGGCTCTGTTTTCTGTTCTCATCCACCTTGTTAGAACTGATTCAAATGTGTTCTTTTTAATAGCTGAATAATATTCCATTGTGTATATGTACCATAACTTTCTTAATCAATTAATTTGCTGAGGGACATCTAGGTTGCTTCCATGTCCTCGCTATTATAAACAGTGCTGCGATGAATATTTGGGTGCACGTGTCTGTTTCAATTCTGGTTTCCTTGGTATGTATGCCCAGCAGTGGGATTGCTGGATCATATGGCAGTTCTATTTCTAGTTTTTAAAGGAATCTTGAAACTGTTCTTCATAGTGACTGTACTAGTTTACATTCATTCCCACCAACAGTGTAAAAGGGTCCCCTTTTCTCCATACTCTCTCCAGCATTTATTGTTTGTAAACTTTGTGATGATGGCCATTCTGACCAGCGTGAGATGATACCTCATTGTGGTTTTGACTTGCATTTCTCTGATAACGAGTGATATTGAGCATCTTTTCATGTGTTTGTTAGCCATCTGTATGTACATATTAAACAGACAGACTAAATGTCGGTTTAGTTCTTTGGCCCATTTTTATTATTGGGTCTTTTAATTTTCTGATATTGAGCTGCATGAGCTGCTTGCAGATTCAGTGCAATCCATATCAAGCTATCAATAATATTTTTCACAGAACTAGAACAAATAATTTCACAATTTGTATGGAAACACAAAAAGCCTCGAATAGCCAAAGCAATCTTGAGAAAGAACAATGGAACTGGAGGAATCCACCTGCCTGACTTCAGACTATATTACAAAGCTACAATCATCAAGACAGTATGGTACTGGCACCAAAACAGAAATATAGATCAGTGGAACAAAACAGAAAGCCCAGAGATAAATCCACATACCTATGGACACCTTATCTTTGACAAAGGAAGCAAAAATATACAATGAAGAAAAGACAATCTCTTTAACAAGTTGTGCTGAGAAAACTGGTCAGCCACCTGTGAAAGAATGAAACTAGAACACTTTCTAACACCATACACAAAAATAAACTCAAAATGGATTAAAGATCTAAATGTAAGACCAGAAACTATAAAACTCCTAGAGGAAAACATAGGGAAAACACTCTCTGACATAAATCACAGCAGGATCCTCTATGACCCACCTCCCAGACTAATGGAAATAAAAGCAAAAATAAACAAATGGGACCTAATTAAGCTTAAAAGTTTTTGTACAACGAAGGAAACTATAAGCAAGGTGAAAAGGTGGCCTTCAAAATGGGAGAAGATAATAGCAAACGAAGCAACTGACAAAGAAAATCTCCTATTTATATGAGTTTCTCCCTCTCTATACGAGGAAGACAAGGATGACTCTGAATCTCTAGAAATTTTTATCACTGGATCTGACAGTGACTTAAATCTGCATAAAAACCTTATCCTAGTTTACTGTGCTTTTCTGAGTGACCTCCCATAACTGGCTCCCCTTCCCCAAACATGTTTCCTCTCTAGCTGAAGATGGGTATTTAAGGGGTGGCTTGGGCCATTTCAGTGAATTATTCTATTTTCCTGGATACCTCCCATGTATCCAGGAGGTATTCACTCTATTTGTCTCCTGTTAATCTGTCTTCTATTCTGGGTCGGGTAGGGGGTTTTGCCAAAAGACCTAGAAGGGTACAGGGGAAAGTATTTTTCTACTCTCATAGTTGTTAAAATATATTTAAAGTTCTAATAAGACCAGAATGGGTAATAGCATTATTAGATGTATTTTATGTTTTTAAATCAATTATCAAGTTTGTTTTTGTTTATCATAGAACTTATCAAAGAAGTCTAAATATTGCAATAGCTAAAGCTAATATCTTATAGTAGATAATAAGTTTATTTCACTATTTTTGCTAGGATCCTTGCTTATATATTTTATATTTTGTTGATGTTTAATTTCTTTCTAGACTTTGTAATCTTGAATGTTTAAATATTTTATTCTATGGGGATTTCCTGGTGGTCCAGTGGTTAGGACTTGATGCTTTCACTGCTGGGGCCTGGTTTCAATCCCTGGTCAGAAAACTAAAATCCCACAAGCAGTGTATCATAGCCAAAAAAAAAAGTTTTTTTTTTTTTATTATTATTCTAAAGGTAATACACGCAGATGTGGGAGACGCCCGGCGGCGCAGACGCGGGAGACGCCCGGCTCCGGTGCAACCGACCACGTGCAGAATCGTGGCTGAGATGAGCTACCCCTCGCCCAGGGTTAGGGTGGTGGCTGAGAGGAGCTGTACCACGTTCAGGAGGCGGTGGCTGCTTGGGCACCGGAGGGCCGAGAGGAGCTGATCCACATTCAAAGCAGGAGGGGCGGCCTTGAGGAGATACCCCTCGTCCAAGGTTAAGTACAGCGGCTGCGCCTTGCTGGAGCAGCTGGGAAGAGATACTCCACGACCAAGTGGAATATAAGAATCCAGTGTTCTGGGGAGGAAGGAACAAGATGGCGGAAGGATAAGACGGCAAGACCACTTTCTCCCCCACAAATTCATCAAAAGAACATTTGAACGCGGAGTAAAGTCCACAAAACAACTTCTGAATACTGGCAGAGGACATCAGGCTCCCAGAAAAGCAGCCCATTGTCTTCTAAAGGAGAGAGAAGAAATCCAGCTCCACCCACCAGAACACCAACACATGCTTCCCTAACCAGGGAACCCGGACAAGTCACCCGTCCAACCCCACACACAGCGAAGAAACTACATAATAAAGAGAACTCCACAAACTGCAAGAAGAGGGAAAGGCCACCCCAAGCAAAGCAATATAAGCAAGATGAAGAGGCAGAGAAATACCCAGCAAGTAAAGGAACAAGATAATTGCCCACCAACACAAACAAAAGAAGAAGATATAGGGATTTTACCTGATAAAGAATTTCAAATTTTGATGGTGAAAATGATTCAAAATCTTGAAAGCAAAATGGAGTTACAGATAAATAACCTGGAGAAAAGGATTGAGAAGATGGAAGAAAGATTTAATAAGGACTTAGAAGAAATAAAAAAGAGTCAATATACAATGAATAATGCAATAGATGAGATCAGAAACACTCTGGAGGGAACAAACAGTAGAATAACAGAGGCAGAAGACAGGATAAGCGAACTAGAAGATAGAATTGTAGAAATAAATGAAACAGAGAGGAAAAAAGAAAAACGAATTAAAAGAAATGAGGACAATATTAGAGACCTCTGGGACAATGTTAAACGCTCCAACATTCGAATCATAGGAGTCCCAGAAGAAGAAGACAAAAAGAAAGACCATGAGAGAATACTTGAGGAGATAATAGTTGAAAACTTCCCTAAAATGGGGAAAGAAATAATCACCCAAGTCCAAGAAACCCAGAGAGTCCCCAACAGGATAAACCCAAGGCGAAATACTCCAAGACACATATTAATCAAATTAACAAAGATCAAACACAAAGAACAAATATTAAAAGCAGCAAGGGAAAAGCAGCAAATAACACATAAGGGGATTCCCATAAGGATAACAGCTGATCTTTCAACAGAAACTCTTCAGGCCAGAAGGGAGTGGCAAGACATACTTAAAGTGATGAAAGAAAATACCCTACAGCCCAGATTACTATACCCAGCAAGGATCTCATTCAAATATGAAGGAGAAATCAAAAGCTTTACAGACAAGCAAAAGCTGAGGGAATTCAGCATCACCAAACCAGCTCTCCAACAAATGCTAAAGGATCTTCTATAGACAGGAAACACAGAAAGAGTGTATAAACTTGAACCCAAAGCAATAAAGAAAATGGCTACGGGATTGTACTTATCAATAATTACCTTAAACGTAAATGGGTTGAAATTTTCAAAAAGGCTAGGAAACAATTCTCATAGCCATCAATAGTTCAGTGTTGAGTTCATGAATAGTTTTTAAAGTTTGGGACAAACTGTAGTATTTACTATTTGAAGTACTATTTGTAATTGGCATATTATGATGTAACATTGGTCTTCATTTCCAACTTAAAACGCCTAAAAATGCCTAACAGGTTTTTAGATTTGTGAATTTTAGTTGAAATGTATTTTACGATGTTACTAAACCTGCAGAAATATTGAAATAGTTCAGAGAACTTATTCACTGTACATTTAATTTATTTTATTTATAAAAGTTATGAACTGTAGAAAGTTTTACTTGTTGGGTCAAATGCTTGTTGCTTCAAATGCTTGTTGCATTTGAAGTGCTAGTTACAAGAAAATCAAATACCTTCAATGTATAAATGCTATTTTTGAAAGGACTCTGGAGTATAAGTAAGTTTGTTTAAAGAAATTTAGTCTGTTCAACTTGAATCAGCTCTGTCAAACATTAATTAAAAGCCTCATTTAATAAAATAAAATAAAATTAGTGTTAAAAAAAAATAAAGGTAATACACTTAGGTGACTGTGTGTGTGTGTGTGTGTGTGTGTGTATGCATGTATGTTTGTGCATTGGGGGCTTCCTGTCAGAAATAGTGCCAAAAATGAAGTCTTCTTTTACCTTGGATTTTAGTATCCACAAATATCAAAGCAACACCCTCGGGAAAATCTTGTGTTATGTGTGCTTTCTGTTAGTCCAAACCATAGCCATTGGGTAGAAGCCCGTTGCTAGTTAATGTGCTCTTAGCCCCTTCATTTGTCATTCTCTGACATTATAGGACCACCTGATTTTATCATTTTCATATATCTTGTTGTATATATGGCTAGATCTATTTTTACAGACCCTGGTTGACAATATTTCAATGTGACCAGATAGCCCCACCTTCTTGTTTTCTCCTTTGCAAGTTGGACCCATCAGTATTTGCTTCTTAACACACGTGGATGTTGTTCTGAGTGATTACTCCAGGTCTGGAAAGTTCCTTGTATTCTGAGAATAAAAGATGGCCTCTAAATACCAAGTTTTACATTATTGATTGCTTGCTTGAGGGTGCTTTGTGTGTATCCTGTCCAACCTAATTTTCTCACTGAAAAACTTTGCCATCTTGCCTGCTGAGACTTCCTTTTCACTACTTCGTGTTGGCTTTTCTCCTCTCTCTGCCCATGCTGTGATAAAATCACTATGGTTAAAGCTAAAGTCAGACCTTTTAAAAACCTAATTAAGTATTGTTTTTCCCCCTATCTATGATAAAATATCACTGACCAGAAACCTAAAGAGCATCTGGGAAAAGAAAGACATAAAAAATCCCCCCAAATGTAAGAGTACACATCAGGAGGAGAAAAACAGCTCCTTGAATCATGCTGCCATGCTGGGGTATTTTCATGAGGCTTCTGTATAAAGTGGTACTTTTATAGCCACTGATCAGAGCTGTAATTGGAATAGCTGTTGCTGCTAGTACTGCTGTTATTGTTGGTATCTCAAAAATGAGAATCACTTTTTATCTCTTTACCATGAACAGATTCTATAGCCAAATAGATTTATTCATAAATTCCCCAGATTGAAAAAGACCTCAAGCTGAAAGCAGGCCAGCTTTAGCTTCATAGGCTGTAAGTCCTGAGCATTGCAAAAAAAAAGAGCTTTTCCAGAAGTTTAGAGAATTTTGGTGAATTATGAAGTACTTGAAATATTGTTGGGTCTATTATTTTTCAGGAGGCTGGAAAATCACCAAGAAAATGACTAAGGAGACTTTTAATGCATTTCCTTATAGTTGTTAAAGTTCAAGTGGTAAACAAATAAAGGATGGAAATGTCATTCTGGTTACTAAATATACCATAATTTCTTTATGATATTCCTCTTATCAGGAAGCTTCCACCCTTAGGATTCTTTGACATCTACTTTGTTAAACTGTTTATAAAACATAGAACTGTGAAGATGCATTAAATGTTGTTTACAAAATATTCATGGACCAAAGTATGAAAAACTCTACCTTGAACTTGTAACTGTTGAATACAATCTGATGTTGGTACATTATTAGCAGCCTTACTTTGATGTTTCTATTCCTAGGAAAAATTGAACATGAGACCACTTGACTTTGTATGGTAGATTAGATTATTACTCAGCAAACAACCATCCTTTCCTTTCTATTTTCATGTGAAGATTGCATACCACTCTATCCCATTGATATTGGCCTGGTCATGTAGACTTGCTTTGGCTAATGGGATGCTGGTGAATGTAATGTGCATAAAATCTTGAAATATACCAGTGTAGTTGTGCTTGCCCTATTGTGCTGCGCCTCTGTTGTGAAATACACATGCTCCTGGCTAGCTCTCTTCTGGTCCAAGAAAGATGTTATTAATATGAAACAGACTTGAACCCAACATGTAGCTTAGAATTAAGCCTGAGTTCAGTCTAGATCATTAGCATTCACAGTTGATCTCACAGATGTATGAACAAGAAATGGATGCCTATTGTTATATTTCATAAGTTGGGAGTGATTTGTTATACAGGAAAAGCTAATGGAGACACTTGGCATTAGCAATTTTAACATTTACAAATTTCAGCTCTCCTCACACATGTCCATGAAATTGAAAAACTTGAATTTTGCTACAACCTGGAATTGAGTTTTGAGCACTCATCTAGCAAGTGAGGCCAGTACTTCCTTTCCAGTGTAATTTTGTTTTCTATTCATTGCATGCATATTCTATGGGGGAGGGGAATGTTGTTCTAAAATAGTATTTGAGAATTGGGCTTCCCTGGTAGCTCAGCTGGTAAAGAATCCGCCTGCAATGCAAGAGATCCCAGTTTGATTCCTGGGTCGGGAAGATACCCTGGGAAAGCGATAGGCTACCCACTCCAGTATTGTGAGCTTCCCTGGTGGCTCAGACGGTAAAGAATCTGCCTGCAATGTGGGGGACCTGGGTTTGATCCCTGGATTAGGAAGATCCCTTGGAGGAGGGCATGGCAACCCATTCCAGTATTCTTGCCTGGTGAATCCTCAAGAACAGAGGAGCCTGGCCTCTGTTGCAGTCCATTGGGTTGCAAAGAGTCGGACATGACTGAGTGACTAAGCACACATTTGAGAATTAAATATTTGGTCTTAACTTTTACAAATATCTAAGGTTTACAATACACTTAACTTTAGGGTAGAGAATCTGCACTTTATATTATTTAACTGTATACCCTCCATTTGGCATAGCAGATTAGAAGGTCTCATTGCCTAATTTTTCTTCATTGATGTAAATGATGAAGTGTGCATGTATAAAACAGAGAGTCACATGGAGAACTTCAAAGACCTGGTTATGCAGTAGAGGAACCAGAAATTTCTAAAGTAGGTGAATCTGAAGGTTAAAAGAATGAGACCAGAGCATCTTTGAACTTTTTCTTTTTTAAAGTTAATTTCTCCTCAAAAGCTAAACAGCTTTTCTTGGTTCCCTCTGAGAGAGCACAGAGGTAATATAGCAGACACTCTTGGTGCAGATACCTATAGCAGAAACCATTTATTAGCACACCTTTTTTGTCTTTCCTCATTCTGCTGTTTTTCACTCTCTCACAGTGATTTTTGGGGTCACTTCCTAAACTAATTGCACCCAAATCCTTCTCCTAGGGTCTGCATTTGCTGCTGCTGCTAAGTCGCTTCAGTCGTGTCCGACTCTGAGTGACCCATAGATGGTGGCCCACCAGGCTCCCCCGTCCCTGGGATTCTCCAGGCAAGAACACTAGCGTGGGCTGCCGTTTCCTTCTCCTCTGCATTTGAGGGGACCCAAAATTCTAATTTGCACTCTAATCTGACTTTTTTTTTTCCCTGATCGATATAGGAATCCTATTGAATAGAGAAGAATGTAGTCTTTGTTTTGTAATTGAAATTTATTATAAAAAAGACTGAAAAGAAGACTATGTTAGTAAATTTTAAGAAAGAATAGTCATATTTTAATATAAAATACTGAAGAAATATCAGAAATAAGCAATAATCCATCAGTTATTCAACCAATGTTTATTTTTCACCACTTTGAGTGTATATTCCCAGTGCTCATTACATAATGAAGAAAAAGTTTTACAATCGGTGAATGAAATGTTGAGGAGTAAAATTTTTTCCTCTACCTTTGCTGCTTCTTTGTCTGATCTAATAATCAAAGTGACACCAGATTAACAGGAGAAAAACAAGTTTAATTACATATGTCTGGGAGCCCCATAAGAACGTGAGAACCAAGGACCAGCTGGGCAATTGAGGCTTCTATGCCATTCCGAGCTAAGGAGCACAGGGAATGTGTAACTAACTCAGTTTTCCCAAAGGAAATGATGAGTAAACTGGATCTGAGAGGTGTTAGCTTAACAGACTACCTAATGTGGAAAGAAGTTACAGAGAGGGAGAATGGAATGGTCAAAAGTTGTAAGACCATGAAGCATTTGGAAAGAGCAAAAATTTTGGTATGATTGAAGCATAGGGTATATATGGTGCAGTATAAAGAAATGAGGAGAACCCAGGCAGCTAGAAACCTTGCCTTGGGCCCTGTGCTTAAAGTGGCCTGTTCTGATCTTTTTATGGTTATACCCTTATTGGTTGATCTAAGAATTAAGTTGACATGAAACAGATTAATATGAGAGAAGCAAATTTGATTATGTACATATAAGGGCCCCCATTATATATGGGGACCACATATATAATACCCACTCCAGTATTCTTGCTTGGAAAATTCCATGGACAGAGGAGCCAGGCAGGCTACAGCCCATAGGATTGCAAAGAATTGGACACAACCGAGGGACTGAGCACACATGGGCGCCATATGAAGCATATGCAACACAAGACCTAAAGACAAATTAAGCAGTTGAAGCTAATATGCCATCTGAGAGAAGGAAAGGGGGTTATGGGCTTGAGACTTCACAGGGGAGGAGAACAATTTATAGCAAGATGGGGAAAACAGATGTCGTTAAGCAAATTTTGCCATGCTATGCAGAGACAATGGGATACAGAGAGGAGTTTGATCAAACAGGCCTTTCCAAGTTTCCCCCTTCATCCACACTTAGCTCTTATTCTTTTTTTGTTGTTGTTATTTCTGGCGGTAGTTCTTAGGTTGGGCCCTGTATCTAAATTCTTTTAGACTCCTCCAGGGGGTTGAACCCATGGCATCTCTTATGTCTCCTGCTTTGGCAGACGGGTTCTTTTACCACCAGTGCCACCTGGGAAGCCCAGCCAGTTAAGGGGGAGGAGGTAAAAGCTCTTCCTGAGCCATTCTTTTCTTAAAAATATCTAGCATAGAATAAAACTCAGGCCCAAGAGATACATTCTGGGGTGGCAAGTACTGCTCCCCTTTACTCTCTTTGGGCTTCCCTGGTGGCTCACATGATAAAGAATCTGCCTGTAATGCAGGAGACCTGGCTTCAATCCTTGGGTTGAGAAGGTTCCCTGGAGGAGGGCATGGCAACCCACTCCAATATTCTTGTTTGGAGAATCCCCATGGACAGAGGAGCCTTGTCAGCTACAGTCCATGGGGTCACAAAGAGTTGGACACAACTGAGCAACTAAGCCCACATAAACACACCCTCTTTATGAGGTGAGAAGTCCATGCAGCTAATGGAATATGCTCACCCCGAGTCTGAGATTCCCATTTTCAACCATATCCTAGGTACCTGAGACTTTGGAATTTTCTTCTCAAATACCTCCGCCCACTTTCAGGGTCTGCACAGTTTTATTCCCAAAGTCTGTCTTCCTGAGAGAGGACTGTGATACTGGTATTGGGACCTTTGGGGCTGAGGAGTGGCCAAGAGGCATCTATTTGGGGCATGTGAATTGAGCATAACCATGCTGGTTGGGTTGTCCATAGGTTTGTTGTTCCCCATGGTATAGGAAAGAGCCAGCTAGGGGTAAAAAGGATGTATAGGCTGTACCTTAAGGCCTCCATGTGTACTCTTCCTCTGGACTCTGTGCATTTTAGTGGTGGTCTTACATAAGAACCTTATTTATAGCTGTGATTTGGCAGAAGTTTGTCCCCTGAAAGGCTAGGGATTTCTAGCAGAGTACTAAATGTTCAGAAGAGCTTCTGTAAAAATCAAAGTAAGACACAGGTGGTTGAAATGATAAATATTATGTATACTTTACCACAGTAACAAAAATTTTAATGAAGGAAGAGCAGATTAGGTATTTATAGAAGGATTGCTGAGAGGCACTTGGAGGCCACCTGCAGTTGGAGACCATGACTCTGTTATGGAAGCTATCTGTACAGTGTTCTTCCTCTTGCTCTCTGCAGGCTCAGTAGACTAGCTATAGGAGGAGAGAAGGTGGCTGCTAGTACTCTTGGGTGGTGGCAAGAAGTCAGGGTCAATATCAATGAGGGATAACAGATTAAATGAGTTGGAAGTGCTGGCAAGAAAGTGACTGAAATGACTCTTCATGGAATTTAGGTTTTATAGGGAAATTTGTTGAACTGAAAGAGTTTGATATCTTGAGAGAAAAAGGAAGAATGAAGGAAATATTGTAGGTACCCTGGCTAAATTAAACAGTAAGTGTAAGATGTTGTTTCATTCAGTGGGAACATGGAGTTTGGCATTGAAAGGGAGCAGAATTTGCTACCCTAAAATATGTCTCTTAGTGTAGACTATTTTGAGCTGATGATCAAGAAACTGCAGACACAGGAAAAGCTCAGAAGACCTACCAGAAGTTACCCTTTTCTAAGTGATATTTACATTTATAAGGAAAATCACCATTTTCAAGAGTTACTCCCTCTCGCTATGGTGGGAGTGAAGGATGACTCTAAATCTCTAGATTCTTTTACCAATGGAGACAGCAATGAGTTTAATCTGTATAACAGCCATATTGATTCTGTGCTTTTCCTGATGGCTTCCCATAACTGATCCTCAACCCCTGCATCTCCTTTTGTCTTTAGCTGGAGATGGTATTTAAGGTGGTGGCTTGGACCATTTCAGAGAGTTAATTCATTTTCCTGGATATCTCCCATTTATACAAGAGGTATGCATGTTATAAAACTTTTGTTTGTCTGCTATTACTCTGTTTTTTATTCCAAGGGGTCTCAGCCAAGAACCTGGAAGAGCAGAGGGAAAATTATTCTTCCTTCCCCATAGTATATTTTAAGTATAAAATTTCCCAAAGCAATGAAGGTCTGGGGCATGGTGTTAGGAGATAGTATCTGAGGGAGTATGGAGTTGAAAAAATTGGGGATCCTTGTGATCTAAGTTGCATGAGACCTAAAGGGTGTTGGAAGTTGTCAGCATGAGAGCAAACTTAATTTTGAAAGGAGGACAGTAAGTTCTCATTGAGTATGAGGGAGCTGCACAAGATGCACATATGACTAAAAGGAGGAGATGCATAGGAAGTAGAACCAGGGGATACAGTCTTGAAAATGGACATGTTTCTATAGGAGAATGAGCAGAGCAGTGGTTTTTAAACAGAAACAGGAAGCAAGACAGCAATAGGAAGCAAGACAGCGAAAACTAGAGAGTATATTAAAAAGCAGAGACATTACTTTGCCAACAAAGGTCCATCTAGTCAAAGCTATGGTTTTTCCAGTAGTCATGTATGGATGTGTGAGTTGGACTATAAAGAAAGCTGAGTGCTTAAGGATTGATACTTTTGAACTGTGGTTTGGAGAAGACTCTTGAGAGTCCCTTGGACTGCAAGGAGATCCAACCAGTCCATCCTAAAGGAGATCAGTCCTGAATATTCATTGGAAGGACTGATACTGAAGCTGAAACTCCAGTACTTTGGCCACCTGATGTGAAGAACCGACTTATTTGAAAAGACCCTGATGCTGGGAAAGATTGAAGGCAGGAGGAGAAGGGGACAACAGTGGATGAGATGGTTGGATGGCATCACCGACGTGATTGACATGAGTCTGAGCAAGCTCTGGGAGTTGGTGATGGACAGGAAAGCCTGGTGCGCTGCAGTCCATGGGGTCGTGAAGAGTTGGACATGACTGAGTGACTGGACTGAACTGAGGAAGGAAGAAGAATCTTCTGGATATACAAAGATGAGATAGCTCCTGTCTTCAAGTAGCTTTCAGGAGATTAAGGAGGCAGATGCATAAGAAAATTTAATACAATGAGCCAAACGATTACAGACGGATGATATAATAGTGTATAGAGTAAGTATTCCTTCAATAAAATGCTTTAAAGCATTTCCTGGAGGAATTCTGTAACAGGAATATGGTAAAATGACCTACTTCAACTTGAGAAGGTTTCATGATAAATGGTGATATCTTGGGAGAAGCAGATTTTAGCTGATTTAAAAAATAAGAATGAAAGGAAGAAACTAGTTTTGTGAGAGTGTGAGGTTTTTTTCTCTTAAATATAGCAATGGTGTGCTGGTAAATGTTTAAAAAATTGGCTCATCATTTTTAAAAGGTTGTGATTTGTACTGTTTGCTGATTTTTGTAGTGTAAAAACTGTGCTTTGGGCTGATTTCAGGCTACCAAGATAACGTTACTAAATATATAAACTTGGGAGAAGATGTGCCCAACTTGCCTAGCAGGCCCAGAGGTGCCAGCTTCAGTACACCATTGAATCACAGCTCCAGAAATAAAAGTTTGGAAGATTTTCAGGTAGAGAAAGAGTTGGTTGGGGATGAGGAGATGGTGAGGAGTGAAACTAACTAAATAACGTTAGGGTCTCCTTTTGTCGCAGCCATCAAAGGTGTCAGGGATAAGAGGTTTCATTGGATCAATTGTCCTTAAGGTACCAGGCAAGTGCAGCCTGAAACCTGCCTTTTCTCAGAATTGCCAATATGATACTGGTGAAATTTCATATTGGTGTCTGTCAAGAAGATGTTTGCCTAAAGTAAGTAGGAGATTACATTTCAAAAGCATCAACAGTGATAGTGAAAGCTCTCCAGTAAATAAGAGCACAGTTTACTGACCATCAGCAAGCAACCTAGTGGGTTTCCCTGGTAGCTCAGCAGGTAAAGAAACTGCCTGCAATGCAGGAGACACTTGTCCGATTCCTGGGCTGGAAAGATCCCCTGGAGAAGGGATAGGCTACCCTCTCCAGTATTCTTGGGTTTCCCTCATGGCTCAGATGATAAAGAATCTGCCTGAAATGTGGAAGACCTGGGTTCAATCCCTGGGTTGGGAAGATTCCCTGGAGGAGAGCATGGCAACCCACTCCAATTTTCTTGCCTGGAGAATCCCCGTGGACAGAGGAGCCTGATGGGCTACAGTCCATGGGGTCCTGAAGAGTCGGACATGATTGAGTGACTAAGCACATACACACAAGCAATCTAGTATTATTGTACATGAATGCTGAAGGCTGTGGGGACTGGTGAGGGCTGAAGTTGTACCCAGAACCACAGCATTGCTCCAGAGCAGCAGCATTGGCCCAACAGAGAACCCTTCTAATTCAAAAACAGCAAGTGTAGCCCTGAGTACACCCTCCATTCCAAGAATATTTGCATTTTTAATGAGATACCTGGAGACAGTGAGGACAAAAAAATGATTTAATGTTGATGGAAATTCAGACATGAGGCAAGATGGCAAATAAGATGTTTGTAGTCTTTCTGAAGTCTCTTAAATGATACCTGATATTTATTCAGCTGCTTGACTCTGCTGATTGTTTTACTTTGGCCCAGTAAAGCTAACCAACATGAAACCCAAAGTGGGTCATCTTTTTTGATTACTCACATAAGTGAGTAATTATTCAGTTCAGTCGCTCAGTCGTGTCCGACTCTTTGCGACCCCATGAATCACAGCAAGCCAGGCCTCCCTGTCCATCACCAATTCCCGGAGTTCACTCAAACTCATGTCTATTGAGTAGGTGATGCCATCCAGCCATCTCATTCTCTGTCGTCCCCTTCTCCTCCCACCCCCAATCCCTCCCAGCATCAGAGTCTTTCCCAGTGAGTCAACTCATCGCATGAGGTGGCCAAAGTATTGCAGTTTCAGGTTTAGCATCAGTCCTTCCAATGAACACCCAGGATTGATCTCTTCTAGAATGGACTGGTTGGATCTCCTTGCAGTCCAAGGGACTCTCAAGAGTCTTCTCCAGCACCACAGTTCAAAAGCATCAATTCTTCAGCAATCAGCTTTCTTCACAGTCCAACACTCACATCCATACATGATCACTGGAAAAACCATAGCCTTAACTAGATGGACCTTGGTTGGCAAAGTAATGTCTCTGCTTTCTAATATGCTATCTAGGTTGGTCATAACTTTCCTTCCAAGGAGTAAGCATCTTTTAATTTCCTGGCTGCAATCAGCATCTGCAGTGATTTTGGAGCCCAAAAAAATAAAGTCTGACACTGTTTCCACTGTTTCCCCATCTATTTCCCATGAAGTGATGGGACCAGATGCCATGATCTTTGTTTTCTGAATGTTGAGCTTCAAGCCAACCTTTTCACTCTCCTCTTTCACTTTCATCAAGAGGCTTTTGAGTTCCTCTTCACTTTCTGCCATAAGGGTGGTGTCATCTGCATATCTGAGGTTACTGATATTTCTCCCAGCAATCTTGATTTCAGCTTGTGCTTCTTCCAGCCCAGCGTTCCTCATGATGTACTCTGCATATAAATTAAATAAGCAGGATGACAATATACAACCTTGACGCACTCCTTTTCCTATTTGGAACCATGTTGTTCCATGTCCAGTTCTAACTGTTGCTTCCTGACCTAAGACTTTAAACATGTGTAATGATAGTTATGGACTCTTAAAGTGTAGTTTAGTTTTTGAATAAAAGATTTCTCTCATTCACTAAATACGGTTTTAGGTTAACTTCCAAGTAAGCCCTCTGTCTCCACAGCAGACACTCAGAAATGCTCAGTTGCTCTGAACAGCAGTTGTTGACTCGTGTCTACTCAGTGAGGTAAACCTGAAAAGCATGGAGTCCAGGCAAATTAAAAAATAAGATAGTCTTTAAGGTGGAATTGTTAAGCTGTCAGTTCATATTATGTCAGTATTTGAAGAGAACAAATTGCTTAGTTACTTAATAAGGTTAATAGCTTGGGTTCTAGGAGCCAGGAAACACATTTTCTGCTCATGCAAATAGAAGAAATCTTAGTATTAAATATTTAATATCTAAAATTGGACATGATGGAACAGGGCCAGTGTAAACTTAAAGCTTGGAAGGCTTGAATGTGACTATGGCAGGAAATATTTATAATTTTGATTAGAAAAAGTCTGCATTTACAATGAAAACTTCATTATTACAGAAGTGTCCAAAGTTGGTGGCCACTTACATATTTACATAGTGCTCTTCATGGTGGTGGTTGTTTTAGCAATCCTGTGGATAGCATGATAGAAAATTATAAAAATAATCCACTCAAAGTAGTCACAGGTATAAATCACTGTAATCCATTTAATTAATAGTGTCAAGAAAATGATGATAAATTTCCTGCTGATGAGTTTTGAAAGGTGAGATATTGGTGGATTGCAAGGAGGGTTGGTAAGCACAGTGAAAGTGTCTGGCCTGAAGCTTAGTACTTGTGTATCTTTGGCTGAAGAGTGCATGCCTCCTATCAGAGTCAGTTACACTTTTTGTCAATTACAGAGCTTCTAGGGAAATCCACATGAAAGAATGAAATACTTGCAAAGCATCAGATTCACCAAATCAACCCTTGTGATTCATGGTATGGCTTCTCGGGCAGCCAAATTACTCCCAAATCCAGCTGGATGGTTTAGGGACTCAGTCATGTTGGTTATGTGGACTAAAATTTATATGATTTTGTGCTATAAATGTTTCATGGCCAAATGAAAGACTTGTCTAATTACTGGTATGCTGTTTTCAACTGCTCCTTTCTCCAGGTTTTGCAGAATTTCAAATATGTGTTCTCTAAAATTCTGATTTTAAAATAATCCACTTTCTAGGTATCTCTTACTTCATGGCACTAGTGTTGATTATGAAGCAGCAGTTATCTAAACCCAGGGAAAGCACCTTCCTTGATGGTCACCCCAAATCCAGTCCCTACCCTAACAAAAACCTGGTCAACTCTAACATGCTCTGAGGAAGAAAATGTTTAGTCTTAAAGGAATTGGAATACCAAGGCTTGCTTGTACCTGGATTTCATAGGTAACTCTCATTTATTAGATAGCTGGTGAATTGAAAATAAGTGCAAAAAGCTTTTTGTTATACAAACACTCTTTCAGTACCTTCTTAATTCTAAAATTCTACTACAATTAAGACAGGGTCCTGTGACCCTATGAAACACTGGCTGGGAGTAAAATCTGGATTTTTATGTGAACGATAAAACTTGTGTAGCTTGGTGGATGTTTTTCATTTCTAAGAAAGGCAATGAGGAGAAGGGACCTTCAAGGAGAAGTAAATAATTGAGTGGAATAAAACCCCATCAGCTTATGAGAGTTCCTCTGACTGTTGATCACTTTTTAACCTGCTGACAGGGAGGACAACTTCAACTCAAACCTTCTTTCCCTGCTTAACTGAAAGTAGATAAATAGACTAACTCCTAGGAAAATATGGCTAAGTAGGCGTTTTTATTTCTATTTTAGTTTTCTAGATCTATGCAGTATAGTCCTTTTTTTTTCTTTTCCTAACCACATCTGTCCTAACAGCATTACATTTTAAAGTATAATGTCCCTATTCAATCACAGTGACTGCTAACTTTATCATCTGTGAAAGCTTCCCCCAAGGTTGTTCTCTTCAGAAGCAGAGATTTTTCTTAACTGTTCTATCAGAATTTTTTTTGAATCAGGGGATTTGTCTAAAAACAGTTGTTGTTGTTTTTAAAATTTTGCAGTGTGGATTTTGCCTTAGCACAATTCTTCCTTAACCTTGGGTGTTGTTAGAGTTTAGCCGGTAGAAATATGGAGGCTTCAGGAGAACTCTATGGCCATTTTTGCTACTTACATTGTAAAACAAGGTGATTAATAGCCAGTTAAAGGGGAAAAATACTTCCCTGATTGTGTTGAAGTTTACCATTACCTTGCTAAAAAGAACACAGCTGGGGTGAACTTTGGTGCCTTCAGGCCCTGATTTTTTGATCAGTTCAGTTCAGTCGTGTCTGACTCTTTGCGACCCCATGGACTGCAGCGCACCAGGCTTCCCTGTCCATCACCAACTCCCGGAGCTTGATCAAACTCATGTCTATCGAGTTGGTGATGCCATCCAACCATGTCATCCACTGTCATCCCCTTCTCCTCCTGCCTTCAATCTTTCCCAGAATCAGGGTCTTTTCAAATGAGTCAGTTCTTCACATCAGGTGGCCAAAGTATTGGAGTTTCAGCTTCAGCATCAGTCCTTCCAATGAATATTCAGGACTCATTTCCTTTAGGACTGACTGGTTGGATCTCCTTGCAGTCCAAGGGACTCTCAAGAGTCTTCTCCAACACCACAGTTCAAAAATATCAATTATTCGGTGCTCAGCCTTCTTTATGGTCCAACTCTCACATCCATACATGACTACTGGAAAAACTACGACTAGACAGACCTTTGTTGGCAAAGTAATGTCTCTGCTTTTTAATATGCTGTCTAGGTTGGTCATAGCTTTTCTTCCAAGGAGCAAGCGTCTTTTAATTTCATGGCTGCAGTCACCATCTGCAGTGATTTTGGAGCCCCCCAAAATAAAGTCAGCCACTGTTTCCACTGTTTCTTCATCTATTTGCCATGAAGCGATGGTATGAACCATACCATCATGATTATCTGGGTCATGAAGATCTTTTTCTTTATAGTTCTGTGTATTCTTGCCACCTCTTCTTAATATCTTCTGCTTCTGTTAGGTCCATACCATTTCTGTCCTTGATTGTGCCCATCTTTGCATGAAATGTTCCCTCATATCTCTAATTTTCTTGAAGAGATCTCTAGTCTTTCCCATTCTATTGTTTTCCTCTATTTCTTTGCACTGATCACTGAGGAAGGCTTTCTTATCTCTCCTTGCTATTCTTTGGAACTCTGCATTCAAATGGGCATATTTTTCCTTTTCTCCTTTGCCTTTTACTTCTCTTATTTTCTCAGCCATTTGTAAGCCCTCCTCAGACAACCATTTTGCCTTTTTGCATTTCTTTGTCTTGGGGATGGTCTTGATCACTGCCTCCTGTACAATGTCACGAACCTCTGTCCATACTTCTGTAGGGACTCTATCAGATCTAATCCCTTGAATCTATTTGTCACTTCCACTGTATAATCGTAAGGGATTTGATTTAGGTCATACCTGAATGGTCTAGTGGTTTTCCCTACTTTCTTCAATTTAAGTCTGAATTTGGCAATAAGGAGTTCATGATCTGAGCCACAGTTAGCTCCTGGTCTTTTTTTTTTTTTTTTTTTTTGCTGACCATATAGAGCTTCTCCATCTTTGGCTGCAAAGAATATAATCAATTTGATTTCGGTATTGACCATCTGGTGATTTCCTTGTTTAGAGTCTTCTCTTGTGTTGTTGGAAGAGGGTGTTTGCTATGGCAAGTGTGTTCTCTTGCAAAACTCTGTTAGCCTTTGCCTTGCTTCATTTTGTACTCTAAGGCCAAATTTGCCTGTTACTCCAGGTATCTCTTGACTTCCTACTTTTGCATTCCAGTCCCCTTTGATGAAAAGGACATCTGATAGATGAGAAGAAATTTGTCTAGGAGGTGTTACTGATAAATTTACTTTTCTCCATGTATAAGTAGCACAATGGATAGCTGATTTTGTCCAGTGGAGTAACATTGAAAAAAATTACTCAGAGCATGTTGCAGAGAGTGGAGTAATCATAAGTCAAAGCCAAGTGTATTGATTTTACCATGGTACTCCTTTGGAAATACTTAATGCTTGCATTATTCAATGGTGGAAAATGGATGAGTAAGATTTAAGAGCTATCATTTCCATCTCGCAAGCTTGAGAATACTCTCTATAGCTACTATAGAGCAATAAAATGAGATTTTAAAGTATCCCATATGCATGATATATGTAACTTCTCTATTTTAACATGTAACTTTGAGCTTGGTTACTTCTTAGACCTACTTCATCCTCATTCTTCCCCAAGTTGTCATTCAGTGTCACAATTCTTTTCACATTCATGCCTTTCCCCAATAAGTTAGAAACACTCGAGCACAGGAACCAGGTACTTTTCTGTTCCTATTACCTGACACATGCTTTGTACCTGTTAGGCATTAATAAATGCCTATAAGAGCA
The DNA here is from genome assembly GCF_049115385.1 of Moschus berezovskii. Lineage (NCBI taxonomy): Eukaryota > Metazoa > Chordata > Mammalia > Artiodactyla > Moschidae > Moschus > Moschus berezovskii. The sequence goes on from NC_142489.1 coordinate 1,594,742, forward strand.
TATAAATTGAGAATGGATTTACAATGTTGGGAAATTATACAGGGGATAATCTTTTTTATTTAACAATACCTGTATTTGGTGAATGACTGCACAAGTGTCATGTTTGGTTGTTAAATGTAGATCTTTGTTCTCTTCACAGTCCTGGCCTTTTGCTCTTCTCTTTCTGTTTTTTCTCTTGCACAGCTCATCATCTCCCACAGCTTGAAGCAATCATCTCTGTATTGATGACTCACTAACCTACAGTTTAAAGCTTGCTCTCTGGTCTGATTGTGAAACCTAGTGGGACCCGGTGGGGCCCTCCTGGGCACAAAAGCCTTTCTGTGTCCATCATTTCTTGTTTGCAGGAAAAATACTTCAGCCTCCTAGACATTCCCTGAGTTGCAAAGGGCAGATTCAAACAGTTGCTAATAAAGAAAGGGAGAGAATGTAGAAATAAAGGAGGAGCAGTCAAGAAAAAAATAGTGCAAAAAAATAATAAAAAAGAATAGTGCAGCCCTGGGGCATGGTCCTGGCTCCTCCTCAAGGAATATGCATGAAATTTATCTTTGAGCTCTTAGGCTCCAAAATCACTGCAGATGGTGACTGAAGACTTGAAATTAAAAGACACTTGCTCCTTGGAAGAAAAGCTATGACCAACCTAGACAGCATATTAAAAAGCAGAGACATTACTTTGCCAACAAAGGTCTGTCTAGTTATGGTTTTTCCAGTGGTCATGAATGGATGTTGAGTAAAGAGATGAGAATGGATGTTGAATAAAGAAGGTTGAGTGCCAAAGAATTGATATTTTTGAACTGTGGTGTTGGAGAAGACTCTTGAGAGTCCCTTGGACTGCAAGGAGATCCAATCAGTCAGTCCTAAAGGAAATGAGTCCTGAATATTCATTGGAAGGACTGATGCTGAAGCTGAAACTCCAATACTTTGGCCACCTGATGTGAAGAACTGACTCATTTGAAAAGACCCTGATTCTGGGAAAGATTGAAGGCAGGAGGAGAAGGGGACAACATTGGATGAGATGGTTGGATGGCATCACCGACTCGACGGATATGAGTTTGAGCAAACTCCGGGAGTTGGTGATGGACAGGGAAGCCTGGTGTGCTGCAGTCCATGGGGTCGCAAAGAGTCAGACATGACTGAGTGACTGAACTGATTAGGTCTCAAATCCTGGTTCTGCCTCATTTAGCTGTGGGACATGCAACAAGTTGCATAATCTCATGTCTGAATTGTTTCATTTTGAAGAACGAAATGATAGTACTTACCTCATAGAGTTGAGAGGATTACGTGAAGTAACACAGGTAAAGAATTTGGGAATGTGATGAATTTTGTAGGAAGGAATGAATTCAGCAGCTAGTCTATACCTATATGGAGCTAGAAATCTTAGAGGCATGGTAAGATCCAGAGCAATTTGCTTCTGTAACGTTAGTGGGATTTTCCAGACTCAGGTGAAGTCTGAGGATACTATGTGATAATAAAATTAATTAAGAAAATAAAGATCCTATGAAAACATTTTTAAAACCGTTTTCTATCGCATAGGGTGGGTATAACCCCAGAGTCAGTAGACCAGTTCTGTGACACACTGGATCACTGAGAGTTTCCTCAACAGTGTGTACTTGCTGTGAGGCCTGGGCTTGGTTCCCATCTACCATTAGTCTTTCTTGGGCAGCAGTAATGCTTAGAAGTAGGAGCACTGATGTTGTTTTTGTGCTTGGTGAGGGAGCATCTGTAGCTCACATTCCATTTTATATGCACAGTGGAGATTACTGGGTCCTCTGAGTAGATGTTTATGGACACTATTAATTTCAGTTCAGTGCTACCCGGGAATTCAAGTAGGGGCTCCCTTGAAATGGCTAAAGCCAGTCACTTCTAGGAGATCAAAATGTAAACTAATTAGATCCTGAAGTGTGATTCTGAAAAATGGAAGGTGGTGGAAAACTGCCTTGTAGAACATGAATGTTTTGAATCTTGAATGACAAACTTAGAAGTGTCCAAAATGACGTATTTCTTATAGGCAGGCATAGTAAATTTCATTTCTGCCAAACTCTTGACAAATTTGCCAAGGAATACTCTGTAGATAAAATTTTAAAGGGGAATCAAGAGTATTTCTTCCTTTCACAGTGCACACTTACTTTTTTGAATAGAGGAAAGATCAGGAAGAGAACTCCAAGAGCTAGAAAGATGGATTAGCTAATATTTGTTCCTCCCAAAATAAACTTGTTTTTTGTCCATTAGAAGAAATTTATGTATAGCTTTAAAAATTGTATTCATGCTTCATCTTCTTCGTGCCCCTCTCCATTCTTTCTTTTTCTGAAGTTTTCTTTTTCCTATGATGGGAATTTTTATTCTTTTTTTCATATACTGTAACTTAGATATGAACCTAGATGCCTGGGACTGATTTTTGTCTCCTGTCTTTTCCTCATTTATCCCTTTGTCAAACTAGCCACCCCATCCTGTCATTTATGCCTCCTACAGTTTTCTTGCTTCTTTTCCCCTTCCCTGCCCTGCAGCCTTTAAGAGGTTTTCAGTATTTCAAACCCTTAATCTTAATTACGTGGGCTCATTTCTTTTTAGTTGAGCTTCCACATTCTACTCTTGTCACCTCCACAATCCAATACATCTTTACCATCAGAGTCAAACATAACGCTGTCCCATCCATCTCCTGTTCAAAAGTATCTGTTAGCTTTCCATTCACTGGCTTCAGTTCAAGCTGCTACACCGTGTGACAGATTAAAGGTAGCTATGTATTCTTTCTCTTCCCCTTAAGAAATGGGATCTTTGTTAGCTTCTATTTAATACGGATGGGCTCTGCGACTGTTTTGACTATATATATATATATGATTAAAGTAATGCTATTGCAGTTTTCGGGACCAGGAGTTAAGAGATTGGCTGTGGGTACTTCCTGTTTCTTGGACCACTCTCAGGACACTTTCTCTTGAAATCAGCTGCCACCCATCACAAGTCCAAGCCTTATGGAGAGGCCAAGTGTGGTGCTCCAGTAGATGTTGAACTTCCAGCCCAACTGATGTTCCAGATAGATTGCATCCCCAGCCAACATTTCCCTACAAAGCCTAGACCTCAAAAAAGAAGCACAGAGTAAGCTCAGTAACCATCAAGAAGCAGGAGAGGTATTAGTGAACTGTTATTTTAAGTTGTTGAGTTTTGAAGTGGCTTATTTTATGCAGCCAATAGATCACTTTATGAGCTTGACTTAAAATGTGCTTTGCGATGCTATTTTGCCTGGCTCTTCTAAACTTACAGCTGACGTTCATCCTGCAAGCACAGTATATTCTAGCAAGACTCTAAATACTTGGTGAACTCTTTTGTAACTCGATTGTTGGCGTGTGCTGTGCTTTTCTGTGGAATACCTTTCTACCTGTTGTCCACCTAGAAAATTCTTTTTCCCCTCATGCTTTACTTTGTGCCACCTTTTATTTTTTAAGATTTGTTTTGATTGGACCATTTTAAAAGTATTTATTGAATTTGTTATAATATTGCTTCTGTTTTATGTTCTGTTTTTTTGGCCACAAGGCATCTGGGAATCTCACCTCGCTGACCAGGGATCAAATCCACACCCCCTGCATTGGGAGGCAAAGTCTTAACCACTGGACCACCAGGAAAGTCCCTTGTGTCACCTTTTCTCTGATGAGAAAGTCCCATTGTCACCTTCCTCTGGGTAGAATTGGTTTCTCCTTCCACTGAATTCCCAACATAGCCTGGATCATGAATCTTATTACACTCTGCTGCTGCTAAGTCACTTCAGTCGTGTCCAACTCTGTGTGACCCCATAGATGGAAGCCCACCAGGCTCCCCCGTCCCTGGGATTCTCCAGGCAAGAACACTGGAGTGGGTTGCCATTTCCTTCTCCAATGTGTGAAAGTGAAAAGTGAAAGTGAAGTCGCTCAGTCGTGTCCGACCCTTAGCGACCCCATGGACTGCAGCCTACCAGGCTGCTCCATCCATGGGATTTTCTAGGCAAGAGTACTGGAGTGGCTTGCCATTGCCTTCTCCGTATTACACTCTACCAGAATTATTTGTGTAATTTTCTCCCCCCTTACTTCCTCCCGCAGTAGCGATCATGTCTTATTAGCTACTCTTGATATTTAGCAGAGCTCAGGCATAGAGTGGATTAAGTATCTGTTTTGGTGCCTCCGTGTGTGTGTGTGTGTATGTGTGTGTGTGCATGTGAGTGGGAAGAGGTAAGGATTATTTGTGGGCCTGGGCTAGGAAAAATAAGATTGTCTTTGGTTTTTCCTCTTTTTTCCCCATCTTCATGATTCAGTGATTCAATGATTTGATGTCTGATGCCAGAAATTCCTCAGGGTAATTGTAGCTAGTAGGCCCTCAAATTAAGTTTCACACAAAGTAAATATTACATTGATTTGATCATAAATTTAGAAAGTTTTTTGGGACTAGGAATATAAAAATTCAGTTATACATATGTTATTATTAGATGTGCTGTCAAATCAACACAGTGATCTCTTTCTTGGTCTAATGATAACATTTATGAAATCACCTTTAATATATTAAATATCTTCACTTTGAGAATATACCTATCCTAGTTATGATAGAGTAGGGAATGCTACAGTAATAACCACTGCCCTTGGCTTCATTCTTACATAAAATCTGTTGCAGTTCTAGAGATGCTCCAGGGACACTTCCTTCCAAGGCAGTAAGTGACTCAGAAATCCAGGTGGGTACCATCTTGTGATGCCACCTTCAGCACCCATGGCTCCACACTTGCTGAAGACGGGTACAGGTGAAGCAGGGTGATGTCAGGCTTTCTCCTTGCCTTAGTGTGAAAGGGTCCTGTCCCTTCCACTCCACCCCTTGGCTGGAATTAATCACAGTCTTGCCTAATTATGAGAGAGCCAGGTCCACAGGAAGAAGAAAGGAACCAGATTTGTTGAGAACTAGTCATCTCTCCTCCTCATCCTGAAAGTGTACCATGAGGTTTACATGGTAATTGGTCTTTGATCTGTTAGTTTTGCAAGAATTTGATCAGGTTACAGTTCTAGAATAGGCCAATGTTTTTCTAAGATTTCCCAACAAAAGTTCTATGGTAGGTAGGAAATTAATTAAGAGCAATGGAAGTGATTGATTAAATTTCTTTTTTTAAAAAATTTATTTTTTTTAATTGGAGGCTAATTACTTTACATTATTGTATTGGTTTTGCCATACATTGACATGAATCTGCCCCGGGTGTACATGTGTTCCCCATCTTGAACCCCCCTCCCGCCTCCTTATACTGTGAAAGAAATGACTGACCAGTAAGATTAGCTCCCAAATGGATAATACACATATGTAGTTTGTTCTTTGCAGAGCACTCAGTATGGATTATTTTGTATGACTCACTTTGTGATAAAGGAACTTGCTATATCGCAGAGTGTATCTTTTACATCAAAATTTGGCTTTGATATCAAACAGTTACACATGTTCAGTGTGTCTTCAGCTTTTTCTCTATTCTCACTTTCCAGTATGTAGTGTGGCACTTTTCCCCCCCCTTTTAGTATCTCTGTTATAGTATTATGTCTTAAGAAATCTGAGTATAAGACAACGTGTTATTCAAGGTTTAGCCCCATACCATCTCAGTAGTTTAGGCTTGTGTCAGGTTTCCTAAATGCCATATCTGCATTTTCTCTCTGGTAACTACAGGAAAGAGAGTCAAGAAGAGGAAGCAATAAGTGTAGGAACATCTGGATCCTGTTGTGTAGCTACACTCAGTGCCACCATTAATCTTTGAGATCCTCACCCCCATTTAGTAAAAAACAGCGAGTTCATCCAGAGTAGCACAGCAGTCAAAGTTAAGTGGCAAAGTTAATTGGAATCCAGCAGCCTCCCATGTCCCCTTCTGCAGCCATTATTCTGTGTTAAGCACAAAAGTGCTCAATGAGTCTGATGTCTTTTTGACTAAGAAGGGGAGATGGGAAGATGTGATGGGAAAGAGGATGATGGATTTCGATTTGGGAGTTGATTGCATTTTCCTCTGAGGTTTGAGGCTTCAGCCGCTGTGACTTGAGGGGAAGAAGGACCTGGGATCCCCTAGTGCTGCTGTTCCCTCTTTCTGCTTTTGTGAAGTTGGAGGCACCATATTCATCGGCCTCCTACCTGGGGGAGAGAGGACAGAGGAGAGGAAAGGGGAGCATGAAAGGGTAAAGGCTGATGGTCCCCCCAGTTTTCCCTTCACCAGTGCATATGTGATTTAACTTTCAGGCTTCACCAGCTTGACTCATTTCTTATGGTGGCTGGCGTGCTTCTAGCCTGGGGTTTCTGGGAGGGCACACTCCACCCAAGGAGAGAGTAAAACTTGAGGTCTTTGCCCATCAGCTTTGCCCATCACCCCTGCTTGTCTCTTAGGAAGAGGGTCCATGCACATTCCATCTAGACCTTCCACATCTTATGAAGCCCTGAGGTTTAGGGGCGTGCGTGATGTAGCCCTGCCAGTGCTCGGGAGACTAGATTCAGAGAAGTGACTTGGGGAATTCCAGGTATTCTCTATCCCAGGTCGAGGGAGGGAATGGGTTCCAAGTGAACCTGTCCCCTTGGACCTTCAGATTCCTCATACTGCACAGAGGATCATGGCTGGAGAAATTCCAGAACTGGTCCCTATAAAGAACCCAGGGCAGGGGTTCTGGTTGGATGCTCTAAGGGCAGTACTGATGACTGTATTATGTCTTGAAATCTCTCAGCTGGAAGCAGGTGTGAATTAAGCTAGGCAAAAGCAAAGATGTTAGGGGAAAGCAGTCAAACTCACTTCTAATTTTGTAGAAACCACATTTCCAAGATAACTTGGAAATTACCTACCTATTGGGCCACTCCTTTACCTCAAGTGATGAAATGGGTTGATGTCCTGGACTGTCACACTGGAAGGATTGACCTGTATTTTCTCACAGTTTGGAGAAACTGCAGAATAATAGCCTTCACTCCGTTTTATACATGGGGATTGCAAATCCATCTCCTAGGAGAAAGACAGGCTTAAGTAGGTGGGAGTAGGTATTGACACTGTCCTGTCAGTAACTCTTCAAAAGGGTAATGTGTTGCAGCCCTATAATTTTTTCCCTCTTATTAAGATAAAAGCTGAATCTGGAGCAGAGGATTGTAAATGTCCATAAGATCTTGTTCTCTAGCCTTCATTGGGAGAGACGCTAAGTTGAAGGCATTTTAGAGACTTCTTCCCTAATGACTATAATTAATGTTGATTGTGCTATGGCCCACTAAGGATACACAGAATGAACCAAAGTCGAGGTTTCTAGCTTTTCTGAGTTGCTCCTTAAATGTGAAAACATTACAGTACATCAGTGACATAATGACCTTTACTCCCCTTACACTGCGAAGGAAACAGTTGCCATCCTCCTTCACTCATTTCTGTCATGTCGCCATTCACTTTAATATGATGAAATTACATTTGGTTTTGTCCTTTGTGCATACTTTTTTCTCTCACTGCATTTCAAAATAACTCCTTTAACATCATGCCTGAAGTCACAGAATATTAGACTTGGAGAGAACTTTGGGTCTTACCTCACTTAACCCCCAGACTAATGCAGGTCTTATCAATAGTGGTGCTGAGATATGGATTCTCAACTTCTCTCCCTGCATCCTGCCAAAGGTGGACCTTCCTTACCCCAAGGGCAGTTGACTCAGGAAGAAAATCAGACTGTTTCTTTTTTCTTGTTGGAGAATTCAGACCAGTGGGGATGATGCATCCCCATGCATGCTGAAGAAGGGGGCATATCTATGGAAGACTTGCTAAGAGATGGTCACTCCAGCCTTTCCCATTTCCCACCTCCAAGAGGCTGGAGAGTGTAGAGTAGAGTAAGGGAGAGGAGAGAGCAGTACAGAACTCCAGAGAGTCTGCAGACGGTTCCCTTTGACTCTTCAGCTGACTTGTGAGGGAATTCCTGGAAGCTGTGGAAGGAGTTACTGGAGGAGTTTAAAGAGGACAACCCTCAGTGCTCACAGGGGGCCAGGAATAGTTACTAGTCCCACCGGCCAGAGTAGGAAGCCTCGTAATTCACAACATGTTGGGTAGAGCACTCAGAAGTAGAAAAAATGAACCCTAGATTATGCTCCAATCCCCAGGAATAAAGGTTAAAAGCAAGTCATCTGATACAGAAAACAGAGAATGATAGGGGGGAAAAGGAGCAAATGAACCCCAAAATAAGCAGAAGAAGCAAAGATCCGAGTAGAAATCAATGACAGAAAACGAAAGTAGAGAAAATGAATGAAACCAAAAGGTAATTTTTTGAGAAGATCAGTAAAATTGATACACCTCTAGCCAGACTCACGAGACAAAAAGGAGAGAAATCGCTGATCACCAGGATCAGGAGTGAAAGGTGGTACCGATACAGATTCTACAGATAACAAATGGAGAAAGGAATCTTATGAAAAATTATATCAATAAATTTGATGACCTAAGAATCTACAGATATTAAAAGGCTTTACTCTCCCCACATATAATCACTATGTCTTAAAGACCTGGCCCCTGAATATTTCTGAAATGTGTTAATGTCTCACCATCTTTCTGTATCATATTCTGGCTTAGGTCAACATCTTATCTCATTGTATGAAACCCTTAGCTGAACCCACTGACTCTACCTGCCCCTCTCTATTTTTTTTTCTCTATATAGCAGCCAAGAGGATTTGTGAAACGTAGAAGCCTGATTATATCACCTTTCTCACTCCTGTGTAAATGGTTTTCCCTTTCTTTCATGAGAAGTCCAACCAGTACTTCAACTGGTCCTTCAACCAGGTTGAAGCCTGGTTTAACCCTTTTGGCTATTTCTTCACTTTTCCTTCACTTTCTATGCTCAGCAACCGTATGTGCTTTCTATTGCATCTGGGCGCATACCTGTCCTCTCTGCCTTTAATTTTTTTCTTCTCCATATAAATTTGGCAAGCTTTCACCCTCTTTCAGGTCTTGGCTTCAGTTCAGTCACTCAGTTGTGTCTGACTCTTTGTGACTCCATGGACTGCAGCAGAGCAGGTTTCCCTGTCCATCACCAACTCCCGGAGCTTGCTCAAACTCATGTCGATAAAGTTGATGATGGCATCCAACCATCTCATCCTCTGTCATCCCCTTCTCCTCCTGCCTTCAATCTTTCACAGCATCAGGGTCTTTTCCAGTGAGTCAGTGCTTCACATCAGGTGGCCAAAGTATTGGAGTTTCAGCTTCAGCATCAGTCCTTCCAATGAATATTCAGAACTGATTTCCTTTAGGATTGACCGACTTGATCTCCTTATAGTCCAAAATACTCTCCAGAGTCTTCTCCAACACCACAGTTCAAAAGCATCAATTCTTTGGTGCTCAGCTTTCTTTATGGCTCAACTCTCCCATCCATACATGACTACTGGAAAAACCATAGCTTTGACTAGATGGACATTTGTCAGCAAAGTAATGTCTCTGCTTTTTAATATGTTGTCTAGGTTGGTCATAACTTTTCTTTCAAAGAGTAAGCGTCTTTTAATTTCAAGTCTTCAGTCACCATCTGCAGTGATTTTGGAGCCCAAGAAAATAAAGTCTCTTACTGTTTCCATTGTTTCCCCATCTATTTGCCATAAAGTGATGGGACTGGATGTCATGATCTTGGTTTTCTGAATGTTAAGCATTAAGCCAACTTTTTCACTCTCCTCTTTCACTTTCATCAAGAGGCTCTTTAATTCCTCTTTTCTTTCTGCCATAAGGGTGGTATCATCTGTGTATCTGAGGTTATTGATATTTCCCCCAGCAATCTTGATTCCAGCTTGTGCTTCTTCCAGCCCAGCATTTCTCATGATGTACTCTGCATATAAGTTAACAGGGTGAAAATACATAGCCTTGACATACTCCTTTCCCAATTTGGAACAATGCCGTTGTTCCATGTCTGGTTCTAACTGTTGCTTCTTGACCTGGATACAGGTTTCTCAGGAGGCAGGTCAGGTGATCTGGTATTCCCATCTCTTTCAGAATTTTCCACAGTTTCTTATGATCCACACAATCAAAGGCTTTGGTGTAGTCAATAAAAAAGAAGTAGATGTTTTTCTGGAACTCTCTTGCTTTTTCAATGATCCAGCAGATGTTGGCAATTTGATCTCTGGTTCCTCTGCCTTTTCTCAATCCAGCTTGAACATCTGGAGGTTCTTGGTTCACATACTGTTGAAGCCTGGCTTGGAGAATTTTGAGCATTACTTTACTAGCGTGTGAGATGAGTGCAATTGGGCAGTAGTTTGAACATTCTTTGGCACTACCTTTCTCTGGGATTGGAATGAAAACTGACCTTTTCCAGTCCTGTGGTTACTGCTGAGTTTTCCAAATTTGCTGGCATATTGAGTACAGCACTTTTACAGCATCATCTTTCAGGATTTGAGATAGCTCAATTGGAATTCCATCACCTCCACTAGCTTTGTTCGTCGTGATGCATCCTAAGGCCCACTTGACTTCACATTCCAGGATCTCTGCTCTAGGTGGGTGATCACACCATCGTGGTTATCTGGGTCATGAAGATCTTTTCTGTATAGTTCTTCTTAATATTTTTCCACCTCTTCTTAATATTTTCTGTTTCAGTTAGGTCCATACCATTTCTGTCCTTGATTGAGTCCATCTTTGCATGAAATGTTCCCTTGTATCTCTAATTTTCTTGAAAAGATCTCTAGTCTTTCCCATTCTATTGTTTTCCTCTATTTCTTTGCCCTGATCACTGAGGAAGGCTTTCTTATCTCTCCTTGCTATTGTTTGGAACTCTGCATTCAGATGGATATATCTTTCCTTTTCTCCTTTGCCTTTCACTTCTCTTCTTTTCTCAGCCATTTGTAAGGCCTCCTCAGATGACCATTTTGCCTTTTTGCATTTCCTTTTCTTGAGGATGGTTTTGATCACCGCCTTCTGTACAATGTCACAATCTTCCATCCATAGTTATTCAGCCACTCTGTCTACCAGAACTAGTCCCTTGAATCTATTTGTCACTTGCACTGTATAATTTTAAGGGATTTGATTAGGTCATACCTGAATGGTCTAGTATTGGCTTAATAAAAGTATTGACTTAATAATACTTGGTTGGCTTCCTGGTCTTAGCTTAATAAAAGTATATTCTTTCATAAATTATTTTTGGATTTCTCATATTGGAGATAAATGCGCCTTTTACACTGTCAGAGCTCCCTACATCCCTCCACCTGAGCAGCCCTTACCACACTGTGTAATCACTGCCCACTGTTTACTTCTCTGCTGGATCATGGAGAAAGCAAGAGAGTTCCAGAAAAACACCTATTTCTGCTTCATTGACTATGCCAAAGCCTTTGACTGTGGAACATTCTGAAAGAGATGGGAATACCAGACCACCTGACCTGCCTCTTGAGAAACCTGTATGCAGGTCAGGAAGCAACAGTTAGAACTGGACATGGAACAACAGACTGGTTCCAAATAGGAAAAGGAGTACGTCAAGGCTGTATATTGTCACCCTGCTTATTTAACTTATATGCAGAGTACCTCATGAGGAACACTGGGCTGGAAGAAGCACAAGCTGGAATCAAGATTGCCGGGAGAAATATCAATAACCTCACATATGCAGATGACACCACCCTTACGGCAGAAAGTGAAGAGGAACTCAAAAGCCTCTTGATGAAAGTGAAAGAGGAGAGTGAAAAGGTTGGCTTGAAGCTCAACATTCAGAAAACAAAGATCATGTCATCTGGTCCCATCACTTCATGGGAAATAGATGGAAAAACAGTGGAAACAGTGTCAGACTTTATTTTTTTGGGCTCCAAAATCACTGCAGATGCTGATTGCAGCCATGAAATTAAAAGACGCTTACTCCTTGGAAGGAAAGTTATGACCAACCTAGATAACATATTAGAAAGCAGAGACATTACTTTGCCAACCAAGGTCCGTCTAGTCAAGGCTATGGTTTTTCCCGTGGTCATGTATGGATGTGAGAGTTGGACTGTGAAGAAAGCTGATTGCTGAAGAATTGATGCTTTTGAACTGTGGTGCTGGAGAAGACTCTTGAGAGTCCCTTGGACTGCAAGGAGATCCAACCAGTCCATTCTAAAGGAGATCGATCCTGGGTGTTCATTGGAAGGACTGATGCTAAACCTGAAACTCCAATACTTTGGCCACCTCATGCGACGAGTTGACTCACTGGAAAAGACTCTGATGCTGGGAGGGATTGGGGGCAGGAGGAGATGGGGACGACAGAGAATGAGATGGCTGGATGGCATCACCGACTCTGTGGACATGAGTTTGAGTGAACTCCAGGAGTTGGTGATGGACAGGGAGGCCTGGTGTGCTGCGGTTCATGGGTTCACAAAGAGTCGGACACGACTAAGTGACTGAACTGACTGGACTTTCTCTAGTTTTGACTAGCAGGGACTTCTCTTTGTTGAAGGGCTCAGGTTTCTCTTTGCATGGCTTCTCTTGTCACAGAGCTGGGCTCTAGGGGAGCAGGCTTCAGCAGTTTTGTTGTGTGGGCTCAGTAGTTGTGACACATGGGCTTAGTTGCTGTACAACAACTTGAGCAACTAAGTTGGAATGTGTAATCTTCCTGGACCAGGGATTGAACCTGTGTCCCCTGCATTGGCAGGCGGATTCTTAACCACTGGACCACCTAGGAAATCCTATGATTTATTCTTGTTCCAATACAGTACTGTATTATTGTAACTTGTATACCTAATATTTATAAGTATTTCCCCTATAACCTTTGTCCCAAATTTATCTCTTCTATACTTGATCATTTTTGGACCAATTTTTATTAAGATTCAAATGATCATATTGGTATTCTGATATTGTTTTATTACTCTAAGTTAATTTGGAAACAGTTGACATATATGTGAAATGCACTTATTATAATATTTATATATATTTATTCAGTGTTTATATAAAAATATGCTGTCTCTCAGAATTTTTTCATTATTCATTTTTTCTATAGATCCTATATATTTTGGTTGAGACTATTTCTAGACAAATTAGGCATTTTTTTGCTATTACTATAGCAAAAATCAACTTTATTTATTTTTGTTTTGTGTTTTAATTAACTATTGCCAGTGAATTGAAAAAGTATGTGAAGGCATGCTTGGTCTTTTTAAAATATATGTATGTTTAGTGCAAAACAAATAGCAAAAGCAGTAGGCTTAATTCAGGGGAAGAATCAATATAGGTTGTCAGAGGAGACTAAAGTTATAAGGAAGAAAAGGGATTTTAAAATTGGACAAAAATGATGAGGGTGTGTCTGGCACTTCAGGGTAGAGTTGTAGAGATGAACAAGGTGTATTCAGGCATAGTGAGCAAAGCACTAACTTTTGTTAGTGTTGGAGATAAAGTTAGAGGTCCTGAGATTATGGAAAACTTTGGATTCTGGCTAAGAGCTATAATTCGGACAGCACTGTATTTACACAGGGACAGACAATCACATCAACAAAATATGTGTTCTTGAGAAGAAGGTGACAGGCCTAAAATGCCCTTTTGAAATGTAATCTCTAGGTGATGTTTAGGGTTGGTGTAGTATTAGTCTGCACAGGCTACTGTAACAAACCATCACAGACTACATGGCTTCAATATTAGAAATTTCTATCTTTCACTCTTCCGGAGGCCGGAAGCTCAAGGTGCTGGCTGATTTGCTTCCTGGCGAGGGCTCTCTCCCTGGTCTGCGGATGGTGGCCTGTGTGCTTTATTCTCACAGAGCATGTTTACGTCCACACTGGGCTGAGAGGGCGTGCCTTGATCTCTCTTCTCTTCTTCTCCTTATAAAGGACAACAGTCTGATCTGATTAGGGCCTCACCCTTATGACCTCATAGAGCTTCAGCATATGAATTCTGGGGGGACACCATCATTCAATCCACACCTTTGGTTTGCAGAGAAGAGAGCCTGGAAAAATGCTGGCTAGATCAGCAACAGGGTGGAGATGGGGATGTGAGAGGAGTTTTCAAGGGGAATATGGGAAAAAGGAACATATATTTTGTCCTTCGTGGATGTTTTTTGTTCAACCTATCATAGCAACGGTTTGTGTTCATATTGTCCATGTCAGAGTATAAAGTTTTAGAGAATGGTACTATAAAGTCAATTTTATAGTTCACAGGAGAGTACCTTCTACTTGTAGTTACTTACTACTTGAAAATGGCGAATAACTCTTGTGACATCAGTAAGTTAGAACTGTTTTGAAAAAAGGAAAGAAACTGTGAAAGTACAAGCAGCTATGAATCTGGCTTGATTGGGTTTTACTTTATTTGTGAAAAGATAATATTGATGTTCTAAGTCACTTTAAATGTTACAGAAGCCTTTGAATAGAGTCATGGGGACAGTTTTTGATATGGGTAGTACCATTTTTTTTTTTTTAATGAAATTGGGAGTCATTCTTAAGTCCTCTTATAATCGGAGGTCAGAAAATTTTTTCTGTAAAGGGATACATAATAAATATTTTAGCTTTGTAGATCATGAAGTTTCTGCCAGCAGTTACTCTGCCAGTGTAGTACAAAAATAGCCAAAGACAATATGTAAATGATGAGGATGTCTGTGTTCCAATAAAACTTTATTTACAAAAATGGGCTGCAGGCTGGATTTCGCTCATGGACTATAATTGCTGACTGCTCGTCTTATCTATCATGAAGAGTATTATATAAATGTAATCATTTGGGGGATCAGTATGTTACAGTAGAAGAATAACATATGTGGTTACCATGATCTGAAAGATAGAAGTCCTACAGTTTTTTAAAAGGCCAGAAATAACTTGGTCCATGTATTTTCAACATTTTAAGAGCTTTCTTCTAATATATTATTGGGTGTTTGGAGCCTTGAAGGTGCATATTGCGATGATACTTGAAAAAAGGTCCAACTGTCATTTTAATTACCCTTCTTTTTGACATCAGTTAATTAAAGGTAGCCAAATGGACTGACTCAAATTCACTTTCTATTCATCTCAAATGCTAGTTTCTCTATGACACTTTCTACAGTCTTTCAGTTGAAAAAAATGCCTCCATTCTTGGCTTTATATTTTGTTTCATCCCTACTTATGATATGACAAGGAGCATTGTAGCATAGAAGTTAAGAGCATGGGTTGTAAACACAGACTCTGTGAACTTGTATGAACTCTGTGTATTACTTACACCTCTAAAGGTTTCACTTTCCTCAGCTATCAAATGGAGATAATAATAGCTCCCATCTCATAGGGTTTTTTTATGAGGATAACATGAATTAATACACACAAGTATTAATTCATTAATTATTATCACTGGAGTCTCTTGTAGGGCTTCCCTGGTGACTTAGATGGTAAAAGAATCTACCTGCAGTGTGGGAGACCTGGGTTTGATCCCTGGGTTGGGAAGATCACCTGGAGAAGGGCATGACAACCCACTCCAGTATTCTTGCCTGGAGTATCCCCATGGACAGAGGAGCCTGGTAGGCTACAGTCCATGGGGGTAGCAAAGAGTTGGACATGACTGAGTGACTAAGCACAGCACAGAGTCTCTTGTAAGCTTTCTGAGGGCAGGGACAATGCTATATTTTGCTCTTCCTTGACTATAAAGCAAAAGTTTTCATGGAGCATACTAATATTCAACATATAGTAGTTAATGTTGTTACTCTTACTGTCATCACATGGTCTAAGCAATCATTCAGTTCAGTTCAGTCCAGTTGCTCAGTCGTGTCCAACTCTTTGCGACCCCATGAATCACAGCACCCCAGGCCTCCCTGTCTATCACCAACTCCTGGAGTTCACTCAGATTCATGTCCATCGAGTCGGTGATGCCATCCAGCCATCTCATTCTCTGTCGTCCCCTTCTCCTCCCACCCCCAATCCCTCCCAGCATCAGAGTCTTTTCCAGTGAGTCAACTCTTCACATGAGGTGGCCAAAGTATTGGAGTTTCAGCTTTAGCATCAGTCCTTAACTTTTTGTTAAATTACATTGTTTTCATTCCTCTGTTTATCCTTTGGAAAAGTGTCAGCCTGCAAGAAGTCCAGAGGTTAGAGAGAAACAAAGTGAACACAGGAATGTTGAAAGGAATCTTGCAAATAAGCACCTGCCAAAACTAATTCATGAATCTTCGAGGAAGCAGCAGTATCAACCTGAGCTTTCTCAATGTCTTCATGAGTTGATGTATTTTGGGGGGATTGCTGCTTTTAATTCCTCTCAGTCTAGTGTAGTGGACAGGGTAATATCTGTTGATGCTATTATTATTTATGCTAACTCAAGTCAAATTTTATGAGAACAGAAATTTATTTAATAATATGAATATCTACCAATCCCCTTTCCTACCCCCATAGAGCTGGTATCCCTGCTCCTGGCCCATCCTCCTTTACTGTCCCTGGGACTTGGTTTTTGTTTGTTTGTTTTTTAATTGGAGGATAATTACTTTACAGTGTTGTGTTAGATGCTGCCAAACAACCAAGTGAATCAGCCATATGTGTACATATAACCTCTCCCTCTTGGACCTCCCCCCTCCCCCCTCCCCCACACATCCAGGTCATCACAGACTTAATAACTGTAGTTCTGGGCTGGACTTCCACTGAATGCACCATGGTCATTTCTTCCTGAAACCACTGAAGTTCTTTAGTGTTGTCCTTTTTTCTCCTTCTTATGTTCAGACTAATTTAGTTTATGCCCTATGTGTGCTCAGTTTTACTCTTTATCTCTGCATTGTTTTCTCAAACATCATATGGACATCTTTGTCTATCGAGGCTTAAAGCTTATCCACAGTTGTTTGTTTAGCCTCAAGTGTCAGCAATTTTTTTTGTCATTGGGCCACTTCGTTATTAGAAAAACTTTCTCAGGTTATTCCTGAAAAATTTTTAACATCCTGACTAGTAGGAGAATCCAGGGCCTCTAAAAATCCAGTTGGTCAAGAATCTTAGAAAGTCTGTAGTAGACTTAGCCTTCTGATTTTTCTTAAAATATGTACCTAATCCTCAGGATTATCATTCACTGGTTTTGTACAAATCTTCCTCCTTTGAGTGCTCAACTTAGCAGTGAGCTTTGAATAAACAGTGAGGTTCTGGGGCTCAGTTTATTTTCTTGTCAAGATCTATAATAGCTCTTCTTTTTGTGTGTGTGAGTGCAGTTGACTATTATGATAAAATCCATCTAATTAGCTATAATATTTGACAGTGTACTTTTTAGTGGTGCCATTCATTCAACGCAACAGAGCAGTCATTTCAATCAAGGAAACCACACCAGCCATTCAAATGAGAAAATACTGCCAGAGCTGGATTTCATCTTAATGGGGCTTGATAAAGAATATAAAACTTCAGGGTTTCTATTAGCCAATATATTTCATTAATATTGTGACTGAGACTGTCAGTATCCATTCTCAGAGCCACAATGTTTAGAACTCATCCTGAATAGCTAAGACAAAAGGGAAAATAGGATTTATATATGTTACTTTTTATCTAGCAACATGTCAATTTATCTTTCATAGTCCTCAAACACATATCACACACAGCCTCATAAATGTCATTGACCTTTTTTCTTTTTCTTTTGTTTTTCAGATAGGCAATTATAGCTCTTACTTAATTTCTGGAAAATTCTGAGCACATTACTTCTCTGAATCTTATTTTCTCATTCTTTGCAAAGTAGGAATAATAGCATCGATTTATCAGTCATCTTTCATTGTGTAACAGACAACCACAGTATTTCCAAGGTTTACAATAGTGCACATTTATTCTGGCTTACTTGTCAACAGGTCAGCTGAGGTGAAGCTGATCTAGACTGAGCTCAGCTGGGCTTGCCTCCAGGATCCATGTTGTGTCCAGGTCTGCTCCACACATATGTCCTTCACTCTTCCAAGACCAGCTTCAGTTCAGTTCAGCTCAGTTCAGTTCAGTCGCTCAGTCGTGTCCGACTCTCCGCGACCCCATGAATCACAGCACGCCAGGCCTCCCTGTCCATCACCAACTCCCAGAGTTCTTCCTGGGACATTTTCTTCTCACAGCAGTGGGAAAAGCCTAATTGTGCAAGCATGTTTCAAACTGTTGGTTTTGTCATGTCTGTTACTATCCCAGTGACCAAAGAAAGTCACAAGCTTGATATCAACACATGTTGATTTTGAGGAATTGCGGTGTGAGGAATTGCTCTTTCTCTGATGTGGGAAAGAGTAGGGAATGAATCCTTTATGAATAATAATTTAATCTACTTTACTACCTCACATGATGATTGGAGGAGTCTATGCAGTTATGTATGTATATGACAGCTCTGTGTTAGGTATAAGGCACTGTGTAACTATGACTTTTATAAATTCTCCATTGTTATAAAGTAGAAGAAGATTTCATTTGATATTGACCTGCTACCCATTCCATAACCTTCTACCAAAAAAAGCCATATACAACACTTGTTAGCAGCTGTTGACTTTGAGTACTGAGATATCATTGCACATTATTATAGTGGGAGGCTAAAAATCAGGACTATCTATTACAGTCTAGGATGTTTAAACTACTTCTTGGCTTACCGTAAGACTTTCAATTCAAGAAGAAAGCAAGCCAAGGAAAGAGGATTACGCTTGAACAGTCTTCATGATAAAATAGTAGTAATTAGTTTGAGCAAAACCCCATAATAGTTTTTTTTGCACTTTGCAGAAAACCAAATGGCAGACAGATAAAACAAATTACTTTACTCAGGGTAATTAGCAAGCGATTATAAGGTTCTGCCTATGTTCTCCCAAGAGTATAAAGATCATGCCCTGTTTTTTCGAAGAACTTTATGTTGCTTAATACCTAATCCATCTCAACTCACCTGCAAAATCTGACAGCAACCTCATCACTAACACTAAACTACTCAGAGTACCTGGGAGACAAGAGCAATGCTCATTGAATGATGAGAGGGAGAAGGGAAGAAAAAGCAGTGTTTTTCCTTTATTTTCTTCGCAGCTTGTTTGCCACCTTTGTTAGTCCCCGATTCACATTTCTCTTTATGTAGGTGCCACACAATTCCCAAGAATTAAGTTCTACACGTTTATATATCAAGGTCTAGGCTTGTGAAAGAAAATATTATTGTGTTCTTTAAGTCTAGAATGTTTCATTTGAGAAAAATAGCATCACCAAAAGAGAGAATTATCCTCTTGAGAGAGCTCCTAGAAAATTCAAATTAATTCCTAATCAAAGCTGACTCAGGAAAACAGTTCACATAACGTTTTGATTGAAGGACACTAAGACCTTCAGGATAAGGTTGCTGCCAACCAACAAAACTAAGGGCATATCTCTATACTGAATGTGGGGAAAGAAAATAGCAATGCTGGGTTCTGTTTGGACAAAGAGGCTATATGAACTACCCACATCCAATGTGGCAAACCTCTCAGTTCAGTTCAGTTCAGTCGCTTAGTCATGTCCGACTCTTTGCGACCCCATGAATCACAGCACGCCAGGCCTCCCTGTCCATCACCAACTCCCAGAGTTCACTCAAACTCATGTCCATTCTTCGGTCATCAGCTTTCTTCACAGTCCAGCTCTCACATCCATACATAACCACTGGAAAAACCATAGCCTTGACTAAATGGACCTTTGTTGGCAAAGTAATGTCTCTGCTTTTTAATATGCTATCTAGGTAGGTCGCCGAAGAATTGATGCTTTTGAACTGTGGTGCTGGAGAAGACTCTTGAGAGTCCCTTGGACTGCAAGGAGATCCAACCAGTCCATTCTAAAGGAGATCAATCCTGGGTGTTCATTGGAAGGACTGATGCTAAAGCTGAAAATCCAATACTTTGGCCACCTCATGCGAAGAGTTGACTCACTGGAAAAGACTCTGATGCTGGGAAGGATTGGGGGCAGGAGGAGAAGGGGACGGCAGAGAATGAGATGGCTGGATGGCATCACCGACTCGATGGACATGAGTTTGAGTGAACTCCTGGAGTTGGTGATGGACAGGGAGGCCTGGCGTGCTGTGATTCATGGGGTCGCAAAGAGTCGGACATGACTAAGCGACTGAACTGAACTGAACTGAGGTTGGTCATAACTTTCCTTCCCAGGAGTAAGCGTCTTTTAATTTCATGGCTGCAATCAGCATCTGCAGTGATTTTGGAGCCCCCCAAAATAAAGTCTGACACTGTTTCCACTGTTTCCCCATCTATTTCCCATGAAGTGATGGGACCAGATGCCGTGATCTTTCATTTCTGAATGTTGAGCTTCAAGCCAACTTTTTCACTCTCCTCTTTCACTTTCATCAAGAGGCTTTTGAGTTCCTCTTCACTTTCTGCCATAAGGGTGGTGTCATCTGCATATCTGAGATTACTGATATTTCTCCCGGCAATCTTGATTCCAGCTTGTGCTTCTTCCAGCCCAGCGTTCCTCATGATGTAGTCTGCATAGAAGTTAAATAAGCAGGGTGACAATATACAACCTTGACGTACTTTCAGAATGTTCCACAGTTTCTTGTGATCCACACAGTCAAAGGCTTTGGCATAGTCAATGAAGCAGAAATAGATGTTTTCCTGGAACTCTCTTGCTTTCGCCATGATCCAGCGGTTGTTCGCAATTTGATCTCTGGTGCCTCTGCCTTTTCTAAAACCTGCTTGAACATCTGGAAGTTCACGGTTCACATATTGCTGAAGCCTGGCTTGGAGAATTTTGAGCATGACTTTACTAGCGTGTGAGATGAGTGCAATTGTGCGGTAGTTTGAGCATTCTTTGGCATTGCCTTTCTTTGGGATTGGAATGAAGACTGACCTTTTCCAGTCCTGTGGCCACTGCTGAGTTTTCCAAATTTGCTGGCATATTGAGTGCAGCACTTTCATAGCATCATCTTTCAGGATTTGAAAGAGCTCAATTGGAATTCCATCACCTCCACTAACTTTGTTCATAGTGATGCTTTCTAAGGCCCACTTGACTTCACATTCCAAGATGTCTGGCTCCAGGTGAGTGATCACGCCATTGTGATTATCTTCATTGTGAAGATCTTTTTTGTACAGTTCTTCTGTGTATTCTTGCCACCTCTTCTTAATATCTTCTGCTTCCGTTAGGTCCATACCATTTCTGTCCTTTATTGAGCCCATCTTTGCATGAAATGTTCCCTTGATATCTCTGATTTTCTTGAAGAGATCTCTTGTTTTTCCTATTCTGTTGTTTTCTTCTATTTCTTTGCATTGATCGCTGAGGAAGGCTTTCTTATCTCTTCTTGCTATTCTTTGGAACTCTGCATTCAGATGCTTATATCTTTCCTTTTCTTCTTTGCTTTTCGCTTCTCTTCTTTTCACAGCTATTTGTAAGGCCTCCTCAGACAGCCATTTTGCTTGTTTGCATTTCTTTTCCATGGGGATGGTCTTGGTCCCTGTCTCCTGTACAATGTCACGAACCTCCGTCCATAGTTCATCAGGCACTCTATCTATCAGATCTAGTCCCTTAAATCTATTTCTTACTTCCACTGTATAATCATAAGGGATTTGATTTAGGTCATATCTGAATGGTCTAGTGGTTTTCCCTACTTTCTTCAATTTAAGTCTGAATTTGGCAATAAGGAGTTCATGATCTGAGCCACAGTCAGCTCCTGGTCTTGTTTTTGCTAACTGTATAGAGCTTCTCCATCTTTGGCTGGAAAGAATATAATCAATCTGATTTTGGTGTTGACCATCTGGTGATGTCCATGTGTAGAGTCTTCTCTTGTGTTCTTGGAAGAGGGTGTTTGCTATGACCAGTGCATTCTCTTGGCAAAACTCTATTAGCCTTTGCCCTGCTTCATTCCGTGCTCCAAGGCCAAATTTGCCTGTTACTCCAGGTGTTTCTTGACTTCCCACTTTTCCATTCCAGTCCCCTATAATGAAAAGGACATCTTTTTTGAGTGTTAGTTCTAAAAGGTCTTGTAGGTCTTCATAGAACCGTTCAACTTCAGCTTCTTCAGCATTACTGGTTGGGGCATAGGGTTGGATTACTGTAATATTGAATGGTTGTGGCAAACCTCTGCTGCTGCTGCTGCTGCGTCACTTCAGTCGTGTCCGACTCTGCGTGACCCCATAGACAGAAGCCCACCAGGGTCCCCCATCCCCGGGATTCTCCAGGCAAGAACACTGGAGTGGGTTGCCATTTCCTTTTCCAATGTGAAAGTGGAAAGTGAAAAGTGAAAGTGAAGTCGCTCAGTTGTGTCCGACCCCTAGCGACCCCACGGACTGCAGCCTACCAGGCTCCTCCATCCATGGGATTTTCTAGGCAAGAGTACTGGAGTGGCTTGCCATTGCCTTCTCCGTGGCAAACCTCTAGGAAGGTGTTATTTATTTATTGAGTGATAGGATTTACAAATCTCTAATTCACATCTTCACTACAAAGGAAAATATACAAAAAATATACAAGAAACAATGTAGAGTTCTATATCTTGATTGGATTAGGCATTCTCTGTTTTAAATGTATAAAATTCAGCAAAGAGAATAGTTTGTGTCTTGACTACATTTTACAGTTCTCAGTTATAAAGCTTCTTTGTCAGCAGAGTGATTTTTTTTAAGTTGGTCAAATCTTCCTAAGTGTTCATCATGTTTTCATTTTTACAGGCATTCATATTTTAGAACTATCTTGTAACTTATTTTTGAATATTTGCAGATACAAAGTTTCCATCCCAACCTGATTCTCAAATGCTCTTTGTTATAGGGACAGTGATTAGTTATTTTATTTAATAAAAATCAGAAGGGTTGGACTCCCAACATGTGGGAACCATTTGAGAAAGAAGAAATGCCTGATAGGATTGTTGAGCACTGACATTTCATTGAGTGAGTATGTCTCTGCCAGGTAGACAGTTTTGCTTAGGGATTAAGACCTGAGTTCACCATCACCATCTGGCCATTGGATTTCTTTTACCTTTATTCCTTCT
Organism: Moschus berezovskii; assembly: GCF_049115385.1. Lineage (NCBI taxonomy): Eukaryota > Metazoa > Chordata > Mammalia > Artiodactyla > Moschidae > Moschus > Moschus berezovskii. The sequence goes on from NC_142489.1 coordinate 1,617,468, forward strand.
GCTTTTCATTCATTTGCCTTTATCTTCTGGGCTATTCTTGCCTGGAGAATCCCAGGATGGCGGAGCCTGGTAGACTGCCGTCTATGGGGTCGCACAGAGTCGGACACGACTGAAGTGACTTAGCAGCAGCAGCAGCTCTTTCTTAGCAGAATGTATTTTCCTTCTTATTGTTTTTATTTTGGAGTAGCTTTACTATCTTCTTCAATTCCTTTCCTCAGCTTTGTCAAATCGCTTCATCTCCTGTTACTTTACTATTTGAAATATTTTTCCAATAGTCCTTGCTTGTCCCTTTACTTTGAGATTATAAAGATGCTTATCTGAACTTTTCTTCAATTTCTTGGTAATAGTGCATCTGAAGTACATCTTCCATATCTTTTGCTTGCTGTGCTAATTTCGCTGTGTTTTTAGTGTCTATGTATACAGGTCCTGTTGAATTCTTTATTTCTTTATTATCTGTGAGTGAGATATGATTGCCAAATCTAGCAAATAAAAGTACAAGACATCCAGTTAAAGTTGCATTTGAAATAGACAATGAATATATTTTTATTAATACAAGTATATGCCATGCACTATTTTGGACATCCTTAAACAAGAATATTATTTTAGTATTCTTCTAAAGGGTGCTTTTTCACTGTATCCACTTGTGTCTCCTGCTTTGAAAGCACATATCCTCTGAGAGAGAGAGCTCAGAAACTGTGTAAGAGATCAGTATGGACCAAAGTGGAGCCTCTGAGCTCCTCAGTATTCTATTTTACTGTTTGCTATTGATTCACCTTTGTTTTTAAGAGTTTTGCTGCAGAACCAACTGATGTTCTTCCTTTTCTTCTGGTCTCATTTCTTTCGATTTGGACTTTGGGGGCAGAAAAGAATAGAGTGGAATTGTGTACTCCCTTCATCAGCCTGCCTCCCATGACATTTTGTGACTCAGAACTGGACCCTCCAGTTATTTCATAGCCTACATATATCCACAGTCTTCATTGGTTCAAGTATAGGAGTCTCAGTGTAGCCCCTCAAGATCCCATAACTGAGGGTCTTTTCACAGTGCTCAAGAACAGGAGAAGAGAGTGTTGGCTTTCAGCATCCTTCTTCACTGAAGTGCATGATTCACTGACTTTTGACAGACAGTGTTTATGAACTTTGGGTTGGGGTTCTTTGCTCTTTCCTAGGTTCGTGTAGGTGGATATTTTCCCATTTATTCTGTTTGAGGGTTTTCAAAAGAAGGTGTAGGATGAACCAGAGGGATGAGATGGGGAAGGAGTTGGGAGGGGGGTTCAAGATGGGGAATATATGTACACCCGGGGCGGATTCATGTCACTGTATGGCAAAACCAATACAATAATGTAAAGTAATTAGCCTCCAATTAAAATAAATAAAAGAAAGTGTTTGTAACAGAATTTAAAAAAAACAACAAAAAAAAAAAACAAAAGAAAGTGTAGAGTAAACTTGCTTTCACTACACCCTCTTTTAGCTCAGGTTTTGGGGATGGCTTCTTAAGGTGGATTTTGCTGTCTCCAGTCATGATTGTCACATCAAACCCTTATTGGGCATTTACCACATGACAGTCACTGAATTAAGCAGTTTATGTGAGTTTATACAGCCTCTCCCTACTCCCCATTATTGTGCCCATTGGTATATATATAAGGAAACAAAAGCTTGGTGAGTTTAGCTGACTTCTTTAAAATTGTAGAACTATTCAGGGTTTTGTTTCAACACAGGGTTTGAATCTGGTTTCAGAATCCACTCATATCTACTACATGACTCTACCTTCAGGTCAGGGCTTTTACTCAAGAGGAAGACTTTTTAGGTTCCAAAATAAGCAATATTCTGGCAATCAGTTGGTTAAAATATAACAAGAACAGAGATAAGGGTACTATAATCAGATAATGTAGTTATAGATTTGGTCAAGTGGAAACATCATCTGAACAAGGCATGGAAACATTGTCTGGACATGGAAGCATGGCCTGGACAAGGCAGCGGGGAGCCAGGAGGAGCTCTGTACTTGACTGCCTTTCATGTGGGTCCTGTACTTCACTCAAAGGCACAGGTTTCTTAGGTTTCTGAAAAATCTGTCTGCATCCATTGGCTGTGTTCTCTTTGATGAAAAGCATTTTTCACAAGCTGTGGTGTGTCAGAAGCTGCAGCCTTGTGGGATCCAGCTGAGGACTCATGAAGAGACTTGGAGTTCATTCAGCAACCTCGTGGAATTGACTCCAGTATTATATGAACTCTGTCTTATTACTCTGGAATCATCATGAATATTGGTGATCTCTGCATACCATAGAAGGACGTGTTGGAATAAAGACCATTTAGGAAAAAAGTCAGATGGTCTGTGACCTACTTTGTCTGTACTTCACTGGGGAAAGGTCAAAAACTCTGTCCTGTGCCAATTTTGCACTCATCCTTTCTGCAAGCACTTTCCAAAGAGATTATGTTCTTACTATTTTATTACTGCAATAAAATGTATGGCCAGGATTCTGGAATGAAAGAGCTGCTTCTACAGAAGCTGTAATAGAAGAAGCTGTAACTTAAGTGTAGGCTTGAAAAATTGCCATAAGTGCATTCTTTTATAGGGAAAACATCTTCCAGTTCCCCACAGTAGAATATGCACAAACAGATGTGAAATGCCATGAATGCTGCCTTCTTTCAAGAGTGACCCACATGATATTTTTGTATAAAAGCCATTCTGTGTATAATTGTTGTAACATAAAGTAGGGCATCATTAATTGTGGTTAATGTTTCTTTAATGATATAACTAGTAGTTAACCAGTTAATATTAGGTAAATACAGTGGTTCTGCAATAAGTGTCATTTTTGAGCTTTGATTTTAGACATCAAAACTTTGTTTTTGAGAAGTTAAATCTTAAAAAAAATTTTTTTTGTTGTAGTTGCTTTACAATGTTGTGTTAGTTTCTGCTATACAGCAAAATGGACCAGCTATACATATACAAACATCCTCTGTTTTCCTGATTTCCTTCCCATTTAGGTCACCACAGAACACTGAGTCAAGTTCCCTGTGCTGTAAAAGCTTTTAAAATCCTGTCCTTATGCTTCTCTTTTGCATCTCTTCTGTCTCTCTGACTCATTCGTTTCTCCCATTCCTGAGAACTGGTGTGATGGGAGAAGAACATTCATTTTGGGGGTCATTTTTTTCCCACAGATTACAAACTTTTTTATAATTATAATTATTCCAATTCACAGATGCAGGCACTGGAGGTACTTCAAGGGAAAGAAGATCACAATCAAGGTCACCCTTGTGAGTTTCCATAGTAGATCAGGGAAATTTTCCTGATGTGATTCACTGACATCTTCTAACAGACATTGCTTTGGCAAGCAAGAGAAACTTGATTCACATTTTAATATGGCTGAGTTGTCTTCAAAAGCTTCTCTGAAGTAAATGATAGAAGAGTTTTTGCAAAGTATGGGAAACATTCTCTTAGTTGATGTGAAAGGAACTGTGAAACTGTACAAAAGGCAGTGTTATGTTTTAATATAGTTTTTAATATAATAATATTGATGCTAAAGCAAATTGGGTAGCCCATAGATTTGAGACATTTAAATCCTTTCAGTTCAGTTCAGTTCAGTCGCTCAGTTGTGTCCGACTCTTTGTGACCCCATGATCACAGCACGCCAAGCCTCCCTGTCCATCACCAACTCCCAGAGTTCACTCAAACTCATGTCCATCGAGTCGGTGATGCCATCCAGCCATCTCATTCTCTGTCGTCCCCTTCTCCTCCTGCCCCCAACCTTTCCCAGCATCAGAGTCTTTTCCAGTGAGTCAACTCGTCGCATGAGGTGGCCAAAATATTGGAGTTTCAGCTGTAGCATCAGTCCTTCCAATGAACACCCAGGATTGATCTCCTTTAGAATGGACTGGTTGGATCTCCTTGCAGTATAAGGGACTCTCAAGAGTCTTCTCCAGCACCACAGTTCAAAAGCATTGATTCTTTGGCAATCAGCTTTCTTCACAGTCCAACTCTCACATCCATACATGACCACAGGAAAAACCATAGCCTTGACTAGATGGACCTTTGTTGGCAAAGTAATGTCTCTGCTTTTTAATATGCTACCCTGTTAAATCATTTTATGGGAGGAACACCAAAATTATGCATTTATGTTGCTAAGAATTTGAGGAAGATATTTTTATTTTATAATATTTTTTGGCCATACCATGTGGCATGTGGGATGTTAGTTCCCTGACCAAGGATCAAACCCGCGCCCTCTGTGGTGGAAGTGCAGTGTCTTCACCACTGGACCACCAGGGAAGCCCCTGCAGGAGATATTTTTACCTTGCCTTTCCCACCATCTCCTTCCTCCTAAGCAACATTTCTCACTTGAATAACCTTTTATTCAGCTTATCTAGTGCTGTCATGGACATTACCTACATTATTCCTCATGGCAATTTTAGCCACCATCAGAAACCAGAAACTCAGAGCTTCTGGACAGTGCACTAGAATAGACTAAAAGCTGAGGGCGTGTTGGCTCAGAGAGTCTCAGCACCAAATCCTGCTCTTGTTACAATGATCACCACGGGCAAGTAGCACATGGGTCTTTAGCTCATGTGTGGTGTATCTGGGGCTTCTAGATTATCATCCATTCACATTGCAGAGATGTCTGATATGATGATAGTTCAGAAAAACTTTTGATCAGAGGCTATCTTTTTTTAAAAAAGTGTAAGCCTCAGGAAGGATTATTTTGTATTCAGTTTGTTCTTTTGGGTAATACAGTAGCTCACAACTGAAGCCCCTTTTCAGTGTGTCCATGGCAGGTGCTGTAGCTGCTCTGTTCATCATCACTGGGGCACCTTGATTCCTGTGGGTGGAATTCACCCATATGTTGCCTGATCCAGAGTGGATGGTTTATGCCAGTGTTTTAATAGATCATAAATTTACCTCTCCACTGGAGGTTTTTGAGATCATATGAACCAGTTACCCATTCAGTTAATTGTCCTCTCACATTCTGTTATAGAAGTAAAAAATATATGTGTGTGTGTGTAATACTTTTTGTCCTTTTGCCAAAGTCACTCTCCCAGCAGAGATTCTTTACCCCTTCTTTTCTTACCCATCCCAGCTTTATTTTTTATTTATTTATTTATTTTGCCATACTGTGAGGCATACAGAACTTCTCTAACCAGGGATCAAACCTGCGCCCCCTTCAGTAGAAGCATGGTGTCTTAACCTCTGGACCACTAGGGAAGCCCACCCCCCCAAGCTTTATTGAGATATGTTGATATATAATATTGTGTAAGTTATAGATTACAACATGATTTGATATATGTATATATTGAATGAAATCATTACCACAGTAAAGTTAGTTAGCACATCCACTGCTTTACACAATTAGTAATTTTTTCATGTGGTGAAAATATTTAAGATCTACTCTATTTTTCAACTGTCCAGATATTCTCCTGTCTTGCCACTCCACTTGAAGTTCTATCATTAGGTGAAAATCTCCTTGGGTCCATCTTTAGTTTGTCATTTCTCTTAATCCCAGTAACATTTCATGGAAATATTATAGTTTCATATTTAATTTTGTCATTTTCTTGAGTAATTTGATTCTATCATTATCTTCATGTATTATCTTTTTCTTTCCTACCACATGGGAAACCCATCAAAGACAAGCACATGAACTTTGAAGGGCTCATGAGAAATTCCATGGAAGCTTAACGAGGGTCATTTTAGAAGAGTTTAATGAAGGACGATTTACAATGGTGTGAAGATAGAAGGAAACTGTGATGCAGTATCCTTAGTGTTAGAGAAAGCATTCTCTCCTCTAGGCCCCAGATGGTGAGTGAGGAGAGTGGTTTCCACAAACCAGAGGCAGAGAGAGCAATGTGGAGAGGGCCACATGACAAGAGCCGTGCTGTGCACAGACAACCTTCAGGAAACACTTATCTCACCATTTGCCATTTCACGGCTTGCTGATACTTCTTAATGGCCAAACCCATCCAGAAGCCAGGAGACGCGTGAAGCCATCGATGTGATTCATGTGTATCACCTTTCCAGGGCACAGAGAAAAATGCAAAATGTTGGAGAGTGCATCTGGAAAGGTGACAGGCAGTGATCACAAGTGATGATGAGTGCAAGCATCATACCATTGAGTCCGCTTCTTGGCATCTCTCAGGTTCCTAACACACTGTGTTAGGAACAATTTGGAAAACCAAAATGGCAGGGCCATAAACACCAAATATTGCACATCATTGCCCTAGTCACTCACCAGAGAGGATCTTCATGGATTTTTCCATGCAGATCCTACTGAATAGTACTCTGATTATTCATCAAAATTTTTGGTTACAGCTAACCAAATATAGAACTATCATTAGAAGCATCATCATTCAAGAATGCGAGGAATAGGACTTTTGAGGACGTAGCAGGCTTGATAAGTGGCTGGCACGTGGCAAGATCTGACTAGGATGATTCACTATTTCATCTAAAACCAGTTTTACAGCTTTTTGCATTTCAATTACTCCTTTGGAAAGGCATCCTATGGTTTAGAAATTTTGCTTGTGTCTAGAAAAATGTTGGAGTTTTATTTTCATATTCCCTGTCTTTTAAATTTCAGTTAGTGCTACTAACCCACCCTCCCCCCTGCCAAGATCCCTTCCAGCACTCTAGCTCTTCACCTAGTTGTGACAAAGTATATATCAGGGCATATCTAAGGTAGCAAAGCCAAGAAAATGTTTTTAGTGAAGGTTCAAATGGAATTGATTTGAATTAAAGTCTGTTGACATATATAATAGTAAAGAAAACAATTTTCTGTTGGTAAAAAGCTTTGGGATTGAAAGGTACTACAACACTACGGATCAGTGTCAGAAAGATATTTGAGCAAATGCTGTTGAACATCAAAGTCACTTGAAGTGTCAACTGCTTTGAGAGAATATAAAGAAAACCTGATGATTTCATCCTGTGGTTAAGTAAAAAAAAAAGCTCTGCTAGAGATAAGGAAGGAAGAAAAGAAGTTGCATGGTCCTAAGATATGTATATCCTTTGACCTTAGGATACTAAAGCTTATTTTAAAAAATCCCCAGGTTACTAAAGCTAGAGATGGTATTAAATTCAAAGTTGAGTGATGCACTGTGAATGTTATTCACTTGCTCATAGACACATAAGTGTTAGTTATACTCTGGATTATTTTAATTTAATATATGAACTTGATATTTCTTGGCAGGGAGTTGTCAAACATGAGCGAATTATCCCAAGATAGTAGAAGGAGACATGAGATAAATGATAATTGACAAGGTAGGCTGATTTAAATATTTATTGATTTCATTTCAACAAATAATGATTACTTTGATATTACCTGCAGTGAACTGATACAGGAATGAGAAGAGAGAGGAGGGACCCAGGTTTTCTTAACAACCTGTGTTGCCATTTCTTTTCTCAAGCAAGTTCTGTCCTCCATCAGCTCCTTGTAACTGGTTTTAGATCTCTATCTTCTAAGAACTTAGGAGTCCCATAGGAAATAGACATGTAAATGAGAATTGATTTTAAGCTTCAAATGTTTACCCTGTTTCTGAGTAAAAGAGTGCTTGCCCTTCAACTTTCAGTCTATTCAGAATCTGTATCTACACTAAGTATGTATCAAGTGTTTACTATGTACTTCTTTATGAGCGCTGGGAATAGAGGGTGAGCATTACTGAGAAGTTTCCTACCCTCACAGAGCATGGGCCTGAATGTCAGAAACTAGGTAATAAACAAATAGATGCATGAGATTCTTCCATTGTAATGAAAGAAGAAGCATACTGATATTTAAGTGTAATGAAGAAAGCAGTAAGGTAGTGTGTTAGAGAGCATGTGTTTGAGCTCTTTTCTTTATTATTATTATTATTTGTTTATTTTAACTGTCCAAGATCTTAGTTGCAGCATGCTGGACCTTCAATCTTCCTTGTGGTGTGCAGGATCTTTAGTTAGGTCATGCAGACTATTAGTTGCGGCATGTAGAATCTAGTTCCGTAACCAGGGGTCAAACCTGGGCCCCCTGCATTGGGAGTGCAGTCTTGGGCTCTGGACTACCAGGGAAGTCCCTGAGCTGTTTTAAATTGAGTGGTCTTAGAGGCCCTTTCTGAGGGGAATATTTAAGCTGAGACTTGAATGGCAAGTAAGAGGCAGGTATGAATAGTTGAGAGGACAGAATGTTCTAGCTGAACTAAAAAACATGTGCAAAAGCCCTGAGGTGGGAGCACAGTTTATGTTCAAGGTAAGCAAGAAATGGTCAAATGCCATTAGAGAAAAGCCTAAAATGGTATTTAATTTGACATTTAAAAAATTATATTTGGCTAAACTCAAATATTAAATGGTCTCAGTGTGCTTGTATATTGAAAGTTCACTAATAAAAATTCTAATCTGATTAGGACTTTTGAAATGTTAAACACATTTCAAATGACTAGGGAGAAATTTAATTTTCACAAATTAGATAAGAAATTTAGCAACAAATCAAGCAACTTCTGTATACTAAACACCTACTAGGTGCTGTGTGTGTTGTGTATAGTCTCTATGAGAAAAATATAGTCATATAAGATAGAACTTTTATCTTCAAAATGATTTGAAATATTGAGAAGAGGTATAAGCCCACAAAAAGATAACTAATGACACAGTGTCACACCAGGTCCAAATGAATCATGAGTGATCATGAGGAAGGCAAGGTAGCTGATAAACCACTGTGCTCAGAGTGGCTTCTGGAAGGAAATGAACTTGGAATTGGAAGGGAGAGCTAAGCGACCAGAGGCTGGTGGGGTTTGTGGTGATGAGCAGGAGTATGGGGAGCAGTCACACATCAAATACTTGGTATGGTCTTTCTTCCTCCTCCTCCTTCATACTATGACACTGAATAGAGTTCTCATAACTTGATTTTGTTTTTGCCACAATCAAAATACACACCTAAATCATTAAGAAGTAGTGTGAGACTTTCCTTACAGGAATGATCTCTTGCTATGTTATTGAGAACAAGGCTTCCTATCCCTCCAGATAGCATCTCTGTGAAGAAAACGCTAGTCCCCAAGGTATTAATTTTTCATTTTCATGATGCTTCACTATTGCAAACAGAAGAAACAAATATAACTTCCTTCAGTATTGAGAAATAAGAGGAATGTAATGTAGTAATGCCTGTTGTTGATATCAACCCCATTTCCTCTACAGTGAGGGAGATGGCTTGGGGTCACTGGGCCCTATGTACACAGCTACGTGTTACAGCGTCTCTTAAAAAGTGTTCCTTGAAGGTGAGTCAAAGTTGTTGGTATATCCAAGGTTGCTTGACCCCTCTCTATGGGACCTTCCTGATCCTATAAAAGGACTAAAAGCAAATAAAGAAATATAGCTCAGTGAGCCGTTAAATCAACAGTGTAAATGGACTCTTGGCACCTCATTGACTTTCACTGGTCATTGAGTCAGGTCCACACTGTTTGTTCTGTTTGTTGAGGGTCAGTTCAGTAGCTTGTTCTTCATTTTATCATCTGCTCGGTATTCCTCTCTGTTGGGGCCAAGCTGATACAGACTGAGATGCTACTTTGTGTGTGTGTGTGTGTGCATGCATGCATGGGCACATACACACAGACACACATGTGTATTTTTTTGAGGTCTTAGAATGGTTCTTAAAACTAGCAAATCATTATAATTACTTGCGGTCTTTACAAAATACAGGTGCTTGGGACTCACCTGAAATTATTTAGATAGAAATTTCTTTGTTGAGGCCCAGATACCAGTATACATTTTCTTTAAAGTTCCTTCAGGGCCTCTAAAGTTCAGTGAAATTTGAGATCCACCGAGCTCTCATGAGAGGATGAATGCCTTGATTTGTATGCACACGTTTCTGTCAGATGCTTTAAATGAAGTCATTAACCAAGATGCATTTCCAGAGTTTGGGTCATTGAGTTTAAAATCAAATGAAATGCATTTCTGGGTGGTAGAACAGTAAGGACATGAAGGGAACTTGGATACAGATGTAGCTGCTGTCTCAGACAGCACAGCCCTGACCAAAGAAAGCTAGTGCTCAGGTCACAGCCACTGAGACACATTTAGGAACAATAAATGACTTCACAGTACCATTACACCAGGTGTGAGGTAGTCACTGGCATTCAACTTCCTGTTCCTTGATCAAGGGGAGAACCTTAGCTGGGCAACAAGCAAATCAGACTGTGCTAGCCTGTGATGCATGGGTGCTGAGAGGTTCTGATGAGGCAGTATAGTCCTCTTTGTGAAATAAAACAAGAAAGAATGAATTCATAAGTGACAATCCTTCCTTTCTATCTGTGAGGAGCCATGTCAATGGTAAAGATCCACCTTCCTCCTGCAGTGCAGTCACTCTGTAGGGTGAGCTCTTCTTCAGGGTATTGCCAGCGGTACAACAGTGGCAGCGAGTATAGAATTTGGACACAGATACCAAATGTAACTAACTGTGGTTACACTTCTTACTAGCTGAGTGGCCTTGGGCAAGTTCTTCGACTTGTTTAAATCTCTTTTTCTCTTAATTGTAGACAATTACAATACTGGTGTGAGAATTAGAGATAATTTTCTCATAGATTCATTTAATGAACATTTGTTATGTAACTAATATGAAGCTGGTACTATTCTAGGAACTAGGCATAAAGCAAAGAATAAAGCAGACAAAATCTCCAGCTTTTCTGGAACTTGCAGGGTAGAGCAGAACAAGAACAATAGACAGATTAACAGGCAAAGGCACAGTATGCCAGAAAGTTGATAAGAGCTTTGGAGAAGAAGCAAAGCAGATAGAACAGGAATTCTAGGGGAATGCAGATTTTTAGGGCCATATTGAGATTTTATATCAGGAGAAGCTCATTGATAATTGAGAAGAATCCTAAAGGAATTAGGACACCTGAGCCAGGTAGATACACATTGAAACTTTGTATCTTACAGGAGATATAGCAAGTGCAAAGGCACTGAGGTAGAAAGAGAAAATGAGTGAATGTGAGATGAAGTCACAGTTAGTAAGGCCAAGTCATGAGGCAAAGTCATGGAGGCAATTGTGTCCTTTGATAGGCTTAGGAATCCTCTGGGGGGATGCTGTTGAAGCATGGATTCAGATTCAGTGAGTCTGGAGTGTGAGTCAGCATTTTGAATTTCTTTCAGGTCTGCAGACCACACTGAATAGAAGCAGAACAGGGCCATATAAACCATTGTAAATAACGGTGTTGGATTTGACCCTATGTGAAATGGGGAGCCACAGGAAGGTTAGGAGCAGAAGGGTGTGTTGAAATGATAGCTCTGGCTGCTGTGATGGTGAGGTGTGGTCAAAAGCCCTGGCTGGCTTTGCCCGTTGTCTGGTTTCATCCTAGCGCCACCCCTCACCCACTGCCTCTCTTTAGCAAGTTGCTTAAACTCCTTTTTCTCCCCACTTTTATTTTTCAGCTTTTTAAAAATTTATTTATTTTAATTGGAGGCTAATTACTTTACAATATTTTAGTGGTTTTGCCATACATTGACATGAATCAGCCATGGGTGTACGTGTGTTCCCCATCTTGAACCCACTTGCCACCCCATCCCATCCCTCTGGGTCATCCCAGTGCACCAGCCCTGAGCACCCTGTCTCATGCATTGAACCTAGACTGGCGATCTGTTTCACATATGATAATATTCATGTTTCAATGCTATTCTCTCAGATCATCCCACCCTCGCCCTCTCCCACAGAGTTCAAAAGACTGTTCTATACATCTGTGTCTCTTTTGCTGTCTTGCATACAGGGTTATCATTACCATCTTTCTAAATCCCATATATATGCGTTAGTATACAATATTGGTGTTTTTCTTTCTGGCTTACTTCACTCTGTATAATAGGCTCCAGTTTCATCCACCTCATTAGAACTGATTCAAATGCATTCTTTTTAATGGCTGAGTAATACTCCATTGTGTATATGTCCCACAACTTTCTTATCCATTTGTCTGCTGACGGACATCTAGGTTGCTTCCATGTCCTGGCTATTATAAACAGTGCTGCGATGAACATTGGAGTACATGTGTCTCTTTCAATTCTGGTTTCCTCGGTGTATATGCCCAGCAGTGGGATTGCTGGGTCATATGGCAGTTCTAATTCCAGTTTTTATAAGGAATCTCCACACTGTTCTCCATAGTGGCTGTACTAGTTTGCATTCCCACCAACAGTGTAAGAGGGTTCCCTTTTCTCCACACCCTCTCCAGCATTTATTGTTTGTAGATTTTTGGATTCTGACCTGTGTGAGATGGTACTTCATTGTGGTTTTGATTTGCATTTCTCTGACAATGAGTGATGTTGAGTATCTTTTCATGTGTTTGTTAGCCGTCTGTTTTGAAAATTCCTAAACCTAGAGAAAAGATGAAAGAAAAGTACAATGAGCACTCTTATATCCCTCAGCTAGATTGATCAACAATTAATGTTTTGCCATATTTGCTTTATCTCATACTCTAATCTCTTATTATTAACCATTTAAGAATCAATTTTTTATCCCTATTTCATTATGTACCTTCTAAGAATAAGAAAAATCTCCTATGTAAATATAATCAGCTGTCAAATTCAGAATATTTGATATTGATATGATCATCTAGTATTAAAAAAGTCTCAATTTCAATATAATCAATTTCTTCTACAAATAACCTTTATAATAGTTTTCTTCTTCTGGTGTAGAATCCAGTCCAGGATATTATATTGTATGTTATATGGGGCTTTAGTTTTCAAGTCTCATTAGTCTTTTGACCTAGAACTGAGTCTCTTGACCTCAGCTTTATCTAAACAAACTTTTTGTTAAATTTTGGAGTTTTTCATGCCATTGTTATTTTTGAAACGTCTGGGCCATTTATAGACTGTCACCCAATTTGGATAAAAGTTTTCTAATGATTTGATTCAGGTCATTCATGACTGTCAAAAATACCACCTAAGTGATGTTGTATCCTGCTTAGTGCATGCATCTGGAGGCATTTAATGTCTTTGCTTCATTTTTAGTGATGTTAACGTGGATCACTTGGCTAAGCTGTTACCAGCAGATTTCTCCAACGTAAAGGTACTCATTTTCGTATGTAGTTAACAAGCTGTCAGTGGAGAAGGCAGTGGCACCCCCACTCCAGTACTCTTGCCTGGAAAATCCCATGGACGGAGGAGCCTGGTAGGCTGCAGTCCATGGGGTTGCTAAGAGTCAGACACAACTGAGCAGCTTCACTTTCACTTTCACACATTGGAGAAGGAAATGGCAACCCACTCCAGTGTTCTTGCCTGGAGAACCCCAGGGACGGCGGAGCCTGGTGGGCTTCCGTCTATGGGGTCACACTGAGTCGGACACGACTGGAGTGACTTAGCAGCAGCAGCAGCAGCAGCATCCATCTATGTAGATATCCATCTACCTATCTGCCCGCCTCGTCTGCCTGGCTGTTACTTTTCCCAATGTGGACTCATGGATTCTTTATTTAAAAGTTCAATTGTGTTATCAGGTACCAAATGTATAGCACAGGGAACTCTGCTGAATATTATGTGGCAGGCTGGATGAGAGGGGAGTTTGGGGGAGAATGGATACATACAGGCTGAGTCCCTTCGCTGTCCACCTAAAACTACCACAACACTGTTTGTTAATTGGCTATGAAAGTGAAGTGATACCCCAACACAAAATGAAAAGTTTTAAAAAAAATGACTTTTCAAAGCAAACAGAAAAGTTCAGTTGTTTTTATCAACCATTTCTGACACTATTTTGATGCCAAAATTGTCCCCAGTTTTGCCAGGAGGAGCCCATTTAATCTGGTTCCCATGTTCTTTTCAGGTTTTATGTGCTTCCTTACTTTCTTGCCCCACAAAATATTCCAGGTACACTCTTTACTTTACCTTCCCCTACCCTGGATCAGCCATTTCTTCCAAGAACTCCAGTTTCTTTTAGTGGGGGCTTAATCCTGTGTAAGTGCCCATTTTTAAAAAATTTATGAAAAAAGATGGCAATATAACATAACTTGCAGAGTTATTCTGAGAATTAAATGAGAAAATCCGTGTAAAAGACTTTATATCATACCTGGCACATAGTATGTGCTCAATACATTATTTTTATTTCAGTTATTTCCAGTGACATATAAACAATGAAAGCATGGCTGAGAATGACAATTGATGAATTTAGAAAATGTGAATTATAGTGTCCTCTGAAAGAAAGTCATCAGTCAGTGGATCCAAAGATTAGGTTCCATTAACCTCCTTTCCGAGCTTTTCATTATCTATTTCCATTCTCACTCGAGTTTCTCTCTTGAGAACTCATCCTTCGGATGTAGTTGCATTTAGTCTTGGGTTGTTTGTTTCTTAATCTTGTGTTCAGTTAAATTGTACATAGCTTAATATGAGAACCATATCTTGTGTGTGTGTGTGTTTGAGGTTTCACAACTTTGACGGTCATTGGTTAGTTCTCATCCACATTAACTGTAGATTTTTTTTAAAGTAGTGAGAGGTACATGGCTAACCAGTGTATAGTGCTGATGTGATTTCTTCATGCTCATTACATTTTCTGAACAAGAGGACATGGACATGGTGTGAGATATTGCTTATTCCTTTGGGCCAGACAGTTTTACTAAGACTGGTGTCAATGTGCACATCTGGAGTTTCCATCTTCTTCATGGCAGATTTCTGGATCCGTTTGAGTACCCCAGGGGCACACTACTTGAAGGCCACTCCCTGGATGCACTTGTGTGTGTTGATGGTGTATTCTCTGGTCACTACCTCGTTCATTGCAAGATGACCCTTCTTGCTCCACTTCTTTGCAAGAGCCATTCTGCTGGGTCCAGGTTAAAAATACATAGGGGTTCTTTGTATTTCCTGCATGTCCTACAACAGTTGAGCACATATGTATATATTAGATACAAATAAAAGCCTAAATGTATTTGTAGAAGTCACATAAGAAACATTTCCTAGCAATAAAGAAATCTTATAATTGCTGAGATCTTAATCTAAGATTCATAATAAAAGTTGGCTTTAAGCATACAACACCTTCTCAAAGAATTTGGCATAAACTACACTGCCTGGACCTTTTTCAAATAAATACAAATTGGAAAGCAGAAGGAGTTGTATGTTTCTGGGCTGCCTACTGCTGTAATATTAACTATTTCTGGTATAATGGCAGGCTATCTCCTATATAATCAAAGGAAAATGTACAGATTGACAATTCTTCCAGCTATTTGAATGTCACTTAAAAATAAATTGATGGTAAGTAACAGGCATTTTCCATGTGTTGGTTATTTTGACCTGATGGATTTGCAAATTTCTTGCCAGCATAGAAAATTAAAACTGCTGCTTATTTTTAAGTATAAATCTGTGTGCTGCAAATGAAGTCCCAATTTTTTATTGATTCATTTATTTGTTTGTGGTGTTAGAAAACCACTTTGTAGCAAGTGTGAGGGAGAATACTTATTAGGCTAATAACAACAGAACCGTAGAAATGAGGCCTGTAGACAAATCTGCCTCTAGAGAAATGAAGTAGAGTTACAGAAGGTTAAGAATCTGTAAAGATCAATGGAGGCCAAGAGCTAAAAATAGATAAGCAGCTTGGAGAAAAAGAAAAGTGAAAAGAAGAAAAAACATCAAGAAACCACTAAGTGTTTAAGAAAGCTATTTTGTCTTTGTTCCCTAGTGAAAATCTCTAAAATTTCATTGAGATAGTTACACATTCCTCCAAATAGATCATTTTTGCACAGTGTCTAAACTCCTGTGCGTGTCTTTTTCACTTCAGCAGGCTCATACACACACACACACACACGGCCTTTGACTTCTATAATGAAACACATCGTCAAGTTGAAAGGATAGCTAATTCCATAAAATGTGAATTAGTATAAGTAATTGTAAAATTACTTATAGTAGTAGTAAAAATCAAAGGTGGCTATAATGGAGAAAGCTGATTCTTAAATATAATAAGATACCTGTATCCAAATGGGAGAGTTCTAGCTATTAATACTGAAACATCCTCTTATGATTTGGAAAATAATGCATTATGCTTTCTTTGACTGAAGTCTAGATGTTTTGATGAGAGTTTTGTTCTTCATTTCCTCTCAGTTTTCAGTGACTTATCAGGCAACATATTTGCTGTTTTTAAAAAATACCCTTATGACTTTTAAAATTTATTTTTGGCCACCAGCTTGCAGGATCTTAGTTCCCCACAAAGGATTAAACCCGGGCCCATGGCAGTGAAAGCCTGGAGTCCTAACCACTGTACCACCAGGGAATCCTACTACACTTGCTCTTTATGAAGGCATTTATTCAGTATGGAACAAGAAGACCATGATGTAAAACCAGGCAGTTTATTTGCCTACGGACATCACCATGTTTTATCTATCCTTCTTGTCCCCCAAATCCCAAAGGAACCCCAGAATTCATGTTCTGTGTTCTAGCAAAATAGATCAAAATTACAAAAAGGCTATGTTTTTGTTTTACTTGGTCTCTAATATTCATAATATTGTTGACCCCAACCTGTAACTCACCACCCATTATCAGAGTTGGTAAAGAATAGTAAAATGTGATATTTGTGCATCAATTTACCCTTTGTTCTCATTGACCTGTTACAGTTTCAGAGTTTCTTCATATCCTTAACCATATCCGTGTTTAAACAAGCCCAGTCTCTGACCTTTGAGCTTGAGGAACTTGGATGAGGATTGGGATCTGTGTAGCATGCTGTGTGAGTCGATTCAGGCTACCATTTCTAAGTATCACAGACTGGGTGGCTTAAACAACAAAACTGTGTCATCCCACAGTTCTAGAGGCTAGAAGCTGGAGATCAAGGTGTTGGTGGGGTTCATTTCTACTGAGGCCTCTCTCCTTGGTCTGTAGATGACTGATTTCTCACTGGGCCTTTACTTGGTGTGTTCCTCGATGGTTGTCTGTGTTGTAATCTCTTCTTATAAGGACACTAATCATATTAACCATACAGGCTTACCATAATCACCTCTTCAAAGGCTCTGTCTCCAAATCCAGTTACTGAGGTCCTATCTGGGGGATTAAGACTTCAGCATATGAATTTTGGGAGGACATAGTTCAGTCTGTGACACACACACCTTTCACCAACGTGGTGCAAGACTCTTTAGGCCACTTTATCTGTAGAGAAAAAATGTCTGTTTCAAGTCATTTTATTTTTCCTGAATCACATTAATGTAAATATTTGTGGTTCAACATATGGTTGGCAAGCCAGAAGTGCCTCAGAGATTTAAAAAAGTATTTTAGACACTCCAACACATTTGGTAGCTAGTCCAATCCTATTGGACAGCCAGCCTGAATTTCTAATCTACACCCACATTAAATAAAGGCCAGATATGTTTTTTTTTTCCCACTCTCCACCCTGTACCAACTGAGACAGAATTACTTGGGGAAAAAATTATGAGTAGAATAATCAAGGAGAAACTCCAGATTTCTCTCCCTAAAACTCTTCCAGGCTTTCATCTAAAGCATCATTATATATATATATATATATATATATATATATATATATATATATATATATATATATACACACACACACACACACACACATATATATATACACA
Organism: Moschus berezovskii; assembly: GCF_049115385.1. NCBI lineage: Eukaryota > Metazoa > Chordata > Mammalia > Artiodactyla > Moschidae > Moschus > Moschus berezovskii. Next base: position 1,634,934 of record NC_142489.1, read on the forward strand.
CACACACTATATACATATATATATATCATTTATATATACACATATACATATATAATATAAATAATATATAATCAAAAATATATTTTTTTATTTTCTAAAACTGTTATCACAGTGAGAATGACATAACACATTTTTATTATATAACATCTCTTCTAAGTGCCTGCTACAAATATATGAAATGTCATATTCCTACCCCACCTTCTCTCTCCTTCCCTATCCCTCCCCCCACCTCCATTCCCTTGACTCTATAATTTCCTAATTCGTACATACGAGGAGGCAGAGTCAGCCTCCAGTAAACTGATTGCTAATGCAATTCATTTCCCAATCATCCCTCTGTGATCACTCTGAGTCATCTGATGAGGACAGTGAAGTTAATGAGGACACAAGAAGGAAGAGAAGCAGGGAAGGATGATGATAAGGAATAAAGCACAAGACTGAGAAGCACAGGGAAAGGGGGCAGGCTGACCTCTGGGAGGGGCACCCCGGAGCCTGGAAGTGAGGGGAGAAGTGAAAGCTTCTCCCTGTGACCCTCAGTGCATTAGGATGCAGCTGATCATATCAGCCAATTGGATTTTCTGACAAAAATCTCAGTGGAAGCAACAATGTTATTCTGAAGATAATATGTGTATAGGAATGATTACATGGTTTGGGTATGTTATTTCCTTGCTGTGAAGAAGAATATCTTATTTATTTATAGATGTAGCACAAGCCTCACACACTTTCTACAGGTATGAGGGTTCACTTTTAAAATATTAGACTCTACCAATGTGGAAAGCCTCAAGATTGTAATGAGGAAGATGCTTTTTATTTTTTCTTTATTTTTAAAGCAGACTGAATGGTGCCAGCATGCTGTCACTGGGGAGAACTGTGTAGTTGTTTACAGGTCTTGGTGCTTGGTAAACTGGTCCAGTGCTAATAAAAAGGAATTACAGGGAATTCCCTGGTGGGTCCAGTGGTTAAGACTCTGCACTTTGATTGCCAAGAGTGTGGGTTTGATCCCTGGTCAGGGAACTTAGATCCCACAAGCTGTGAGGTACAGCCAAAACATCATCATAATCATAATGAAGGAATTGCAGAAAGCATATTTTTCTACTTGATGGCCAGAAGTAATTTTAATAGATTGCTGAATTCTGTCTCAAGGGAAACCAAGAACATACAGAAATCATTTTCAGTTGTTAATAATTTTGTTGCTGATGGGAATTGTAAAGAGGATTTGTTTTAATAATTTTAGGACTTATTAAAGGAACATAGCTGGGAGCTGAGAGGATTAAGTACTTCCAGCAAGTTCACTAGCTGGCCCCTGGGAAACTGGGATTTTATCGGTCAGGAGAAAATGCACCCCCTGTGCCTGTCGAAGTGGCATAGGTGTTAAAAAGAACCTAGGACCCCTGCAAAGTCAGAAATCAAAGCCTGGTGACAGATCAATGCTATAAAACACCACTCATCATTCTGAATGCTTTCTCAGCAAAGTAAGAAACACTCAAGCAGTGAAGATCCTGGGTTTGGCTCTAGCAGTTATTTATTCCATGGTCCTGGACAAAGTGCTTCACTTTTCTCTGCCTCAGTGTCTTTATCTGTGAGAATGGCAGTAACAGTAGCAACTACCTACCTACAATAGCATTCTGAAGCTCAGATAAGATGATATATTGCGATCATACAGCACCAAGCCTATGTGGAGTGAATGCTCAATAAATGACACTTCTTATGAATATTTGTATTGTTATACTTAAAATCTATATCTGCTTCATTATACATGTTAGAAAGAGATACCCATACTTAAATAGTATTGAGAAGAGAATAGGCTCAGGCCTTGAAATGTGATGGTATACATTGCAAAATAATGGGTCTGCAATTTGCAAAATAGAAATTTACAACATTTTCTGTGAGGAATAATGTGTGATGTTCTAATGCTGTTTTTGCTTGAACTATCTAGATACCAAGTCAAGATATATTCTCATATGTTCTTTCATTCTTCTTGTACCTTTGCTTGTGCTAAAAAAAATATTGTTCCTAGCCAAATAAGTCTGTGGTATTTTCCTTGGTTATTTTTAAAATGTAAAGTTTATATGATCAGATTGAGCCCTTTTTACTTTTATCCAGCCTGTTTCCTAAAATTAAATATCTGTAACCTTTCCATTGAATAAGCAGGGTTCATGGGGTGTAATTATAAAGCAACTTTATTTTTGTCTCCCAGTATCTCTTTAAATTTATTCTCTGGGGCTGCTTCTTTCATTAGCCTTTGAGAAAACTTAAGGGAAGTCCAATGATTTTGATGTCCACTTTTAGGTAATAAAACAACCTTTTGTCACTAATTAATTTTTCCTGTCAAAATACTACATTCCATTTGAAGGTACAGCTTCTCTTTTCTTCTAGTTTGCTTGCTGCAGGCTGGTTGCCAGTGGGTGGGTGGGTGGGGATTCTGGTTGACTTGTTCTTTCTTTTTCTCTTGTGTGTTAATCCCACTTCCCCCAAAGAAATTCCAGACCCCTCTAAGTTGACAGCTTGAAGAGGCAGAGGGTAATGAGGACAGGAATATTTTTGCTTGCCTGCTACTGTTTGGTGATCTAGCCTCCATGCTCTCTAAATCTGTCAGGCGTTTAAAGCTGAGTCTTTAGTATACTGTACTGGTGTTTTTCTTTCTGGCTTACTTCACTCTGTATAATATATATGGAATTTAGAAAGATGCAAATGATAACCCTGTATACGAGACAGCAAAAGAGACACAGATGTATAGAACAGTCTTTGGGACTCTGTGGGAGAGGGTGAGGGTGGGATGATTTGGGAGAATGGCATTGAAACATGTATGTTGTCATATGTGAAATGAATCGCCAGTTCAGGGTTGATGCATGTTACAGGATGCTCGGGGCTGGTGTGCGGGGATGACCCAGAGGGAGGATAAGGGGAAGAGGGATGTGGGAGGGGGGTTCAGGAGGGGGAACACACATACACCCGGGGCGGATTCATGTCAATGTATGGCAAAACCAACCAATATAATATTGTAAAATAATTAGCCTCCAATAAAAAAATAAATAAAGCTGAGTCTTTGAGGGGCACCCTCTTGGGTTCATCAGAGACCCTGGGGCCCTTTGCCTCTCATCATCTCATTGAAGGGGCTCTCTCTCACTTTCAGTTGCTTTGAGAGGGCAAATGCATCTCTGCTTACCCTTGTCTGACTGGCTAACTCCTTCCTTAGCATCTGCTGGCACTTTCAGTTTCTATTTGTTCCTTCAGTGGACTCTCCTGGGTAAGACGGGAGATGAAGCTACACTAAGTTGCTCATGTATAGACATGTTTCTCCCAAATTATTCCAGGAAGGTATGTGACCCCCAGTGAAGCGACCTTTCTTTTACTCCTGTTTTAAAGCAGTGCGCTAGCCAGATGCTGGACCCGAACATCACTTAGGGAGGAGTCTGACCCTTACCCAGTTGTTGCTGCACCTCTGTGAGAAATAGGTGAAACTTTTCAGGTGGTCTCAATGTATTTCTTTCTCTAGGTTTGGGAAAAGCCATCACAGCAAATCAACTTTTCCCCCCAAATTCCTCTCACTACTTTTAATCTTTTTATATCCTCAGTTTTGTTGTGGGGTTCAGTTCAGTTTAGTAGCTCAGTCGTGTCCAGCTCTTTGTGACCCCATGAATCACAGCACATCAGGCCTCCCTGTCCAACACCAGCACCCGGAGTTGACTCAAACTCATGTCCAGTGAGTCGGTGATGCCATCCAGCCATCTCATCCTCTGTCATTCCCTTCTCCTCCTGCCTCCAATCCCTCCCAGCATCAGGGTCTTTTCCAATGAGTCAACTCTTCGCATGAGGTGGCCAAAGTATTGGAGTTTCATCTTTAGCATCAGTCCTTCCAATGAACACCCAGGATTGATCTCCTTTAGGATGGACTGGTTGGATCTCCTTGCAGTCCAAGGGACTCTCAAGAGTCTTCTCCGACACCACAGTTCAAAAGCATCAATTCTTCAGCGATCAGCTTTCTTAACAGTCCAACTCTCACATCCATACATGACCACTGGAAAAACCATAGCCTTGACTAGATGGACCTTTGTTGGCAAAGTAATGTCTCTGCTTTTTAATATGGTATCTAGGTTGGTCATAACTTTCCTTCCAAGGAGTAAGTGTCTTTTAATTTCCTGGCTGCAATCAGCATCTTCAGTGATTTTGGAGCCCCCCAAAATAAAGTCTGACACTGTTTCCACTGTTTCCCCATCTATTTGCCATGAAGTGATGGGACCAGATGCCATGATCTTTGTTTTCTGAATGTTGAGCTTTAAGCCAATCTTTTCACTCTCCTCTTTCACGTTCATCAAGAGGCATTTTATTTCCTCTTCACTTTCTGCCATAAGGGTGGTGTCATCTGCATATCTGAGGTTATTGATATTTCTCCCAGCAATCTTGATTCCAGCTTGTGCCTCTTCCAGCCCAGCGTTCCTCATGATGTACTCTGCATATAAGTTAAATAAGCAGGGTGACAATATACAGCCTTGACGTACTCCTTTTCCTATTTGGAACCAGTCTGTTGTTCCATGTCCAGTTCTAACTGTTGCTTCCTGACCTGCATACAGGTTTCTCAAGAGGCAGGTCAGGTGGTCTGGTATTCCCATCTCCTTCAGAATTTTCCACAGTTTTATGTGATCCACACAGTCAAAGGCTTTGGCATAGTCAATGAAGCAGAAATAGATGTTTTTCTGGAACTCTGTTGCTTTTTCCATGACCCAGAGGATGTTGGCAATTTGATCTCTGGTTCCTCTGCCTTTTCTAAAACCAACTTGAATGTCTGGAAATTCACGGTTCAGAAGAGGTAAATAGGTTATTTTTCTTTGACTCTTAACTCAGGGGTAACATTCTGTTTTTCTGGAAAATGCCATTATTATGTGGGTGTATCACATGACAAGATGCTTTATTGTAAACACTTTTATAACTGTGTACCAAGCCCCATTTTTTCTTTATATTATCTCAGAGAGGTATATAAATACTGTGGTGAAAAGCACATGACATAAACTTACCTTCATAACAATTTGTAAATGTCCAGTTCAGTGGTTAAGTATATTCACATTGCTGTACGTCATGGACCACATTTTAAACATCTCACTGTATGTTTAAAGCAATCCTACTTTTTCTGTGATTAAGCTTTTTTTAAAAAAGCATTTTGATTATAATATTGGTTGTTAGATGCTTACTCAAGCTTCTTCCTGTACGGAGAACTGGTATCAGGACAGACATGGCCCACGAGGAGACAGAATCTCCTGAATGTTCAGTTCAGTAGCTATAACAGTGCCCAGCCTCATGGAGATTGTCATTGCAAGGAGAGAGAGGTGCAGAAAGAACTCTTGAAACAGCTTCATGCGTTTCCTCCATCCCACAGCTCCCTATTAACACAACTTGAATATTCCTAGTCTGCCTACTTCTTTTGGAACTGCTGCTGTCTGCTTACTATTTTCCTCTCCTTCATGTATTGTTTCTTTACCTATCAGAGTTTGGGTTTCCTCATAGTTTCTGGTTCATCATACAGTAATTTCTATTTCATGCCTTATGGCTCTGACAAACTGTTCATAACTCCGGCTTATCCTCATACTATGAAAGTCCTCATTCTCTTGGTATTGGCATTCCTAATTTAAAGTTTCAAGAGAGGAAATTGGATTATCTTCTTTTACCTTTTCATACCACGTGGGCACTGTCAGCCAAAGGATTGGCTACACGTGGGTCAAAATGTGACTACAGATGGCTGCCCTTTGAGCAGAGACTGGGGGAAGGTGGTTCCTGAGAAGGTGCCCTGGGTATAGCAGGCAACATGATCAGTTTTATGTACTTAATAAAGATATTTTGTTTGCATGCTTCACAAGAATAAGTATTTCTTTATTGATTTTTGAGCATTTGACAGAAAGCAGGAACTCTTATAGGAGAAGGATGCTAATAAAGACCCTCTGAGAACAAAGAATTGAAAAAGGGCTTCTGAGTTTCTGATTGTAGAGGATTTTTTTGAGGGAGGGACTGTTGGACCCTGAGACAAGAATGCTATTGCAATTAGTCTATTAGGAAGATGATGACATGAAACACTGCTAAGGGAAGAGAAGAAATGAGAAAGGCGCAGGAGGGCATCCAATAAAAAGTGCAGTATTTTAAGTGTTTACCACTGTGGCTTATTCCACTGGTTGGTGGTGGTTTAGTCACTAAGTTGTGTCTGACTCTTGCTACCTCATGGACTATAGCCCACCAGGCTCCTCTGTCCATGGGATTTCCCAGGCAAGAATACTGGAGTGGGTTGCCATTTCCTTCTCCAGGGGATTTTCCCAACCCAGGGATTAAGCCCAGGTCTCCTGCACTGCAGGTGGATTCTTTACCACTGAGCCACCAGGGAAGCCAGTAGAAATCATTCCACTGGTTAGTTGTGGGGAATGCACAGTGCATATCAAAATCATCTCAGATGGGTGCCCAGGAAGCCAAATATTTATCCACCAGCTCCCGTGGATCACTGGTTGAGGGCTGATCCTGGACTGTGCATTCTCTGACTCTTCTGGCCTGCCCTGTGTGTGCTTTATATCTCCAGGTCCAGTAAAAAGCCCTCAAGCCAGGAGTTATAAGGTTTGCCAGCAGCAGCCTTTAACATGTAAGGGCAGAGAGACCGTGGGCTGGACACCCCCAGTCCCCCTTCTGTTTTCTCCTTTCTTGAATGAAACCTGATTTTATTCAGGTATTCATCCCTTAGGGAAGTTTGCCTTATCTGAAGCTCAAGGGTAAATTTGGGTTAATCTTTTTTCTTTTTTGTCTTTTTTATCAGCAGTTTTATTCTGATAAATTCTTTATTTAATACACTATATTGGACCGTTCACCACTGATCTTCAAGATCGATCACTTTTGTTTTTCAGGAAGAATCAATCTTAATCAAATAGAAAAATTCACTGAGGCCCCTCTGTGTTCATTGCTTATTACTCCTCCTCCCAATTTGTGAGCTGTTTCAAGTCATCATAGGCATTCAGAAGAGAAGCATTCTTATTTAAGCTTTTGATTATTCACTTCGTATTTTTATTGAAGTATAGCTGATTTACAATGTTGTGCCAATCTCTGCCGTACAGCAAAGTGACTCACACACATTGACATTCTTTTTTAAAAATTTTGGATTAATCTTCGCTGTTTGTGGAGATCCCATTTCTTGTGTCTGCTCTGTGTGCACATGTGGTGCAAGGCGGTATGAGATGTGAGATGAGGTCTGCTAGACGGGCTCTGGGAAAAGTTTTTTCCTTCTTATAAAGAGACTCATGGGAAAAGGTCCCTGGAGAAGGGAATGGCAACCCACTCCAGTATTCTTGCCTGGAGAATTCCATGGACAAAGGAGCCTGGCAGGCTACAGTCCATGGGGTTGCAAAGAGTCAGACACGACTGCGTGACTACCACATAGGAAAAGGCAGCATTGTATTGTACACTGAACCCGCCGCATAGTCATGAATCCTCTGAAAATGTGACACCTATCTTGGGACCATAGACCCTGAATTAACCAACCCTGAAGATGCCCCCTTGAGATTTCTCAGTTTGGGAGAGGACAACTTTTCCTGATTATCTGAATCATTTTGAATAAGGTTTATTTTTACCTGCAGCCAAGGACCTCCTAATTGGTACAAGGATAAAGACATTTTTTATTGTCTTTTGGCTACGCGGGGTCTTCCTTGCTGTATGAGGGCTTTTCTCTAGTTGTGTTGCACAGGCTTGCCTTGCCTTGGCTTCTCTTGTTGTGGAGTACAGGATCCAGAGTGGGTGTGCTTCAGCAGCTGTGGCTCGTGGGCTTGATTGCCTCACAGCCTGTAGGTTCTTCTTGGACCGAGGATCGAACCCATGTCTCCTGCATTGGCAGGTAGATTCTTTTTTATTTTTTTGCTGTTTTTTTTAATTGAAGGATAACTGCTTTACAGTATTGTGTTGGTTTCTGCCATAAATCAACATGAATCAGCCATAGGTGTACATATGTCCCCTCTCTCTTAAACCTCCCTCCTCCTCCCACCCCATCCCAGCCCCCACCCGCAGGCTGTCACAGAGCCCTGGTTTGAGTTCCCTGAGTCATCCAGCAAATTCCCACTGGATATGTATTTTATATGTGGTAGTGTATATGTTTCCCTGCTCCTCTCCATTTGTCCCACCCTCTCCTTCCCTCGCTGTGTCTATGAGTCTGTTCTCTGCATCTCCATTGCTGCCCTGCAAACAGGTTCATCAATACCATCTTTCCAGATTCCATATATATGCATTAATATACAACATTTGTTTTCCTGACTTACTTCACTCTGTGTAATAGACTCTAGGTTCTCCACCTCATTAGAAACAGGTGGATTCTTAACCACTGGACCCCTAGGAAGACCCTCAAAGCTCAGTTTTGAAGTTTACAGGGAGGTTTATTGAGAGCTTATAAGACTGTGTCAATATGTTTAACAATTCCAACTGACTTTGTAACAGCCCTTACACCGCTTTTATTGTACAGACAATATTCAGTAGGTTTTGTTGATGATCGATTGTAAGTTCTAGAACAGCAGTGTATTCAGTCTCAGCCTTTGATTGCTTGTCTGTTCAGTGTATTGTCATTAAATGAGAAGAATGCATAAAACACTTTTTCTGCATACTGAGGTTCAGTGGTTGTCTTGAAAACAAGCACGGGTGCTATTGGTTGAGCTGCCACCTGAACTAACTTTTTTTTTTTTACCCTGAAGACTGTTCTTACTTGAAAAAAAGATGGACAGAAAAAATGATGGTTACCCAGACTTGGGTATTTGGCCATTTTTCATAAATGAATGAACTTAACATGTTAATTCAAGGAAAATGACTGACAGATTTGTTGCCAATGGAAAACTTTGAGCTTTCAAGTATGATTTTGATTTTTGGAAAACTTCTATCCACTAAGGTGATAATTTCCCAACACTTAAAAGACTCTTTAGATGAGTAATTTTTAAATATTGTATCATAAAATGTGTCAGGATTTGAAAAATCTGTATAATTCAGTGATGCAGGGTTTTTCAAATGAATGATACATATTATAGAATCATACATGAGTAAAATATCCATTCAAAGTGCAAGTTAGACTAATGGATTTTAATATAACAGAGTAAAATTAAGTTTAGCTGTATGGTTTTATGTTTCATATTGCAACTAATGTCTAAGAAACTACCATCTGTTGAGTTTTCGTGTAGTTTTGGTATAGTGTTAAAGAATAATATCCACAGTTATATGAAAAGATTTTCAAAATAATCCTCCCTTTTCTAACCACATATCTGGGTGAGGCTGTATTTTCTTTGTATACATCAACTAATATAGATATCATAAAAGATTGAATGCAGTATTATTAATAGGCTATGTTAGTTGCTCAGTCATCTCCGACTCTTTGTGACCCTGTGGACTGTAGCCTGCCAGGCTCCTCTGTCCATGGAATTCTCCAGACAAGGATACGGGAGTGGATTGCCATTCTCTTCTCCAGGGGATCTTCCCAAACCAGGGATTTAACCCAGGTCTCCTGCATTACAAGCAGATTCTTTACCATCCAAGACACCAAGAAAGCCCATAATTGGCTATGCTGCTGCCAAGTCACTTCAGTCGTGTCCGACTCTGTGTGACCCCGTAGACGGAAGCCCACCAGGCTCCCCCGTCCCTGGGATTCTCCAGGCAAGAACACCAGAGTGGGTTGCCATTTCCTTCTCCAATGTGTGAAAGTGAAAAGTGAAAGTGAAGTCGCTCAGTCGTGTCCAACCCTTAGTGACCCCACGGACTGCAGCCTACCAGGCTCCTCCATCCATGGGATTTTCTAGGCAAGAGTACTGGAGTGGCTTGCCATTGCCTTCTCCGATAATTGGCTATACCCTAATATAAAATAAAAAGTTTAAAAAAAAGATTGAATACAGGAGCACATATAAGAATCCAGCTGTCTTCCATTAAACCAGGCATTAAAGAGTTTTACAAAAGTGTAAATTATGCCACTCTTTTCACTAAGTTTTTTCTTCATAAAAATATGTAATTTTTGTTAACATGTAATGGGCTTAGTAAGTGAATTAATATTTTAAAATTTCCCTTTAATTTTGAATACAGCAAATATTAGTAAATATAACCCACATAAACCACAGCTCTTTGGAGGTCCTCAGTTGTTTTTAAGAGTTTATAGGATCCTGTGGCAAAAAAAGTTTGCAACTATTTTTAGAGGGCAGAGGATAAACCAAGAAATCTGGGTCAATAATGGACACAAACCAAAGTAGAGGGTGTGACAGGATTACAGTTAATGATCTTGAAATAGAGAATGATGGAGAGGTTAGGAAGAAGGAAGAGGCATGCAGGAAATTGCTAGAAGCTTAGAAGTTCTGCCCTCCCTCCTGACCCCTATACATGGAGGAATGGAGGTCAGTGGAATGGAAGAATAGATCTGGGGTGATCCGGGGAAGAATGGATCTGGGGTGATGACATCCTACATTGTCATGGTTCTTGATGTTTATTAAACCAACAATAAATATTTAACAAGTAAGACGTTTAACTTTAAAAGGAATTTATTCATAAATGAACACTTTTAATGTTTTTCAATTTGGGGGATGCAGAATTGGTGAAATTTCTGCTCTTCAGAAGGTACATAGCCTCTCCAAGGAACCCAGGGAACATATTGTCTGTCATGTGTGAATGAACGAATCTCAGATTGTTGGGGAGAACCCTGCCCAGTGTTCTAAATATTAGTGAATGTTCCAGGCATGTTTCAGCTGTCTGGATGGCACATAAAAAATGAGTGATGGAGACCTTAGAATGAGTAACAGTATTTACTGAAACTGAACATCTTAATATTTCTGGATCCAGAATCCACAATGTCCAGCCTGAGCCTAGACATTGCACCAGTTTAATTTTAGAATACATCATCCTTGCTCCTTAGCTGACAAGTCTTGTCTTTTTGACCTTTAAGCTTTAAAATGTAGGCTACTCCTTGGAATAAATCTTGTTAATTATTTGCCAGTAGAAAAAGAATGATGGGTAAAAGTAAATAAATGCTGTCAAGCTTTCAATTATTATTTAATACCACTATGTACAAGGGGGCTTCTGTGGTGGTGGTAGTGGTAAAGAACCTACCTGCCAGTTCGGGAGACATAAGAGACACAGATTTGATCCCTGGGTCAGGAAGATCCTCTGGAGGAAGGTATGGTAACCCACTCCAGTATTCTTGCCTGGAGAATCCCATGGACAGAGGAGCCTGGTGGGCTACAGTCCTTAGGGTTGCAAAGAGTCTGATATGACTGAAGCAAATTAGGCATACACATGTATAAGGAATGATACATGTCAAATTGCTCTGAATGAATGAGAACAGAAACTACATTTGCAAAGTTTCTAGGGTAATCAGATAAATGCATATTTATAATATATAATAGAAATTTGAGACAGGGAGGTGAGCCAAGCCACAAGCAAAATCAAATCTAAAACAAAAAACAAAAATAAGTTTGAATCAACTGTGAACAATAATTGTTATTCTAAAACCAGTTAGGAGATGGAAGAGACTCTTACCTGAGACTCTCACATGCATGGATGCCTCCTCTGTTTCTGGCCCTCTATATCTTTCAAGAATTTTGGGAAGTTATTTTTTGCCTCACATTTCACAGATGAAGAAACCAAGACTCAAGACAGCTGAGGGAAAATTCTCCTAAGATTAAAGATCTAGAAGGTTGAACAACTGAGATTCAAGCCTCAGGTATTTTTGTCTTTGAAAGCTATTCTTTTAATGTTTCTTTAGAAGCTGCCAACTCAGAGCCTATAAAGAACACACCCATTAACTGTAGGGAGAAGACCACATTGCTGCAACTACTGTTTGTATTTTATATCACTTATTTTATAAAAAAATTCCTCTCCATTTTAATTTTTCCTTGAAATAGCTGAAGGATAAGTAGGGAAAACAAAGAAACATAGCTGTGGAGGATATTAGGGGAAGACCCTCTACATCAGCAGTATGGCCACCATTTGTTCCTTTGTCCATTGAGACAGCTCTTTTACCAAGATATCCAGTTGGATATTCTACTTAGTCTGATTAGTGAAAGTTGCTCAGTTGTGTCCAACTCTGCAACCCCATGGACTATGCAGTCTATGGAATTCTCTAGGCCAGAATACTGGAGTGGATAGCGTTTCCCTTCTCCAATGGATCTTCCTGACCCAGGAATTGAACCAGAGTTTCCTCCATTGCAGGCAGATTCTTTCCCAACTAAGCTATCAGGGAAGCCCATCCAGTTGGATAAGATGACCTCATTTTTGCAGCCTCAAAACAGATGCAGTAATATCAATTCTCTATGCTTTGCATTCCTAACTGTTAAGTAAGGAGACACCATCAGTCTCGAAACAAACTTCTGCAGAGTACATAGTTCTATAGTGTGTGGGCTTTCTATAAAAGATATTTCTTCAAGGACTTTGAGTTCTGTGGAAGGAGGTGCATAAACCTAACTTTTCATGGTTAGTTTATAGTTGTCATGATTATTACTCTTTAAAGTATTCTGAGGGTAGTTCCCAGTTCTTAACCACTTACCCAATTTGCTGTCATTATTCATCAGCCTTCTCCTTTGTTCTTGAAATTATTCATTCCATTTTGAACTTACTTACTGTTCTGTTCTTTTCTGTCCTTGTCAAGTTCTCCCATTGCCTATAAGTAGATCTTGCTCTGGGCACTGCTTACCTTAAGTCACAGAAGTTCTTTATGTCTTAGTTTCCTTTTCTGAAAACTAGGAATAAAAATATGATCTACTCTTATCAGAAGTAAATAAGACAATAGTCGTAAAGCTGTTATTCCAATGCATGACTCAGGGCATGCCAGATATTATCGTTCTTCTTATTAATATTCAGTAATGTTATAAAAGAAGCCCAGTCTTAAGTTACCTAAAGTTTTATTTTGCTCCAGTGTCTATTGTTTTTTTAAAGAAAGATTTCTGCTATACTTCCAAAAAGAACTTGAAAAGGCTTGCCATTAAAGGCATATTAAAAGTAAGGGTCAGTAATAGGAATAAAAATTAAAAGTTTGACCAAGTCAGCTGCCTCAGAAACATGATCATGGCTGCAGCTGACTCTTCCCCATAGGTATAGAAACCACTTTTTCATCAGAAGAGAGTGTGAAGTTACTGTTGGAGGGAACTTGACAGTGCTCCCCAAATACACTCTGTTGCTCTGTTCCATCCTTTCCTCTGTTGTGATTTTCACACTGCTGTCTTCTCCCTTGGCTCTCATCCCTCCTATTCAGTCTAAACCTTTCCACTTGGCTTTCCAAGCCCTTCAAACACCATTTCATCGCATCCTCTTGTCTCCTCACAGAATCTTTCTTCTTGCTGGGAAAACAACAAGTACATACAGTTTTCCCACATGCAGTCTTTTGGCCTCCACTCAGCTGCATAATAATGGACCTTGGGGCTGGAACACCTCCTTACCAGGAGATAAGGCATCCTCATAGTTTGCGATGGCCTTATCACCTTGTTTGGGCATATCTTTCTCTGTTTCAGACTCGGAGTGTTCCTCTTTGTTGGACTTAACCTTGTGCATCACATGGCCCCCCAGCCACCCCCACTCCTGTATCTTCATTCTTCAGCACAAGAAGGGCACTTGTAAGCCAAGGGGAATCTGCTGGCTATGGGAGACTGGCACCCACTACTGAAGCTGACCTTGATGTTTCTGCTCTGTGTGAGTAAGATGTTGTTTTATCAAGTACTGGACTGGATGGTTTTCCTTATAACTCCGATATCAAGATGCAGTAGGCACAAGTACTGGGATCTCTTCACCCCCACCGTAGGCAACTGGTAGCACTTGCTTGTGAATCCATTTTGCCCTCCAGAGCTATTGCTTGTCCCTAGTGGATGTATCTTTGCCAACTACCTGCTCACTAAGGGTTGGGTGTTGAGATTGGTTTCCTAAGTGGAGATTCTGATCTTTGTGGCTGGGCTTTTGCATTCTTTAGTGCCTTTTCCTCTGGAGCTTGTGTTATCTTGCTGCCTTATTTGATGCTTTTCTTGTTGCTCTCCTGGACCTGTTGTCCATGCTGTCTTCCACTGACTATTTCATACCTGGCTCACAGCATCATTTTCTATCCTGCCTTCATTGTGTGAACAAGGATGAACTACACGATAAATAGATCTCTTCCTATCTTGATCTGTACTTCACTTCCATGCCATTCAGCTACCTACTCTCATGAAGATAACCTGTCTCCACTTAGAATTGTTTCTCCTCTGAAATCTTAAAAATTTGCATACCTCAACTTACCATCCTACCCTGTATAGTTCTTCCAGTTCTCTGCTTTCATGTTCCCACCTCCCCTTTTCTTTGATTTCATTGAGATTCACAAACCCTTCTAGTTTATTCCCATCCCTCTTGTGATAGAGCTCCTGATTCATAGACCATCACTTCCTCCACTCTCTCGCCAATATTCTTGATCTTCTTGTGCCATTGTCCCATTGTATTCACCAAGATACAAGCAAACTAATCAAGCAAAAGCCCAAAAACCTTCTCTATGGTCACTGGGAGTTTTTTTTCCCTTTTTTTTTTTTTTGGCTGCGCTGTGAGGCATGGGAAAGATTGAAGGTGAGGAGACGGGGACGACAGAGGATGAGACGGCTGGATGGCATCACTGGCTCAATGCACATGAGTTTGAGTCAACTCTGGGAGTTGGTGATGGGCAGGGAGGCCTGGCGTGCTGCAGTCTGTGGGATCACAAAGAGTCAGACACGACTGAGCGACTGAACTGAACTGAACTGTGAGGCATGTAAGATCTTACTTCCCAGACCAGAGATTGAACCCATGCCCCCTGCAGTGGAAGCACACAGTCCTAACCACTGAACCACCTGGGAAGTCCCTGTATGCCATTGGAACTGTAAATCTGGGCCTCTGGGCTCCCCTGGAGGTGTTTTCATTCCCTTAAACTTGGTGCTGCTACAGATTCGTGATTTCCATCCTTAGCTGGCTGTCCACATTGACTCTTTCCCATTCGGCATTTCAGCATCTGTGTACATCAGCACTCTGCTCAAACTTACTGCTCCAACATCTCTTCACTCACTTTGTATATAATTCTGCCTACTGCTGTGCATCTCATAAGGGAAAATTCTTCAGCTTCTGCTTCACACCGAGTTGGATGAAAACTTCTGGCCTGTCTGAATGGAGGGTATACCTTCTTGTAGCTGAAACTACGCTTTCACCTATCCTGTGGATGCCAGTGACTCCTGACCTCTTAGGAAGTACATTTTCTAATATTTGTCTGCCCTCCTGTGCCCTATCTTAGAAACTCAATAAAACCCCCAAACCCTTTCTTGACCATTTGTTCCCTTTCTGTCACTATAATCTCTCCTTCCTTTCAGAGCCAAACTTCATATGACATTACTGATATCTGATTGCTTCACTCCCTTATATACCATTAACTCCGCAAATCAGGGAAACATTTAAAGTTGTTCCTAGGGTTCTGTGTTTCCCAGTAATGAAGACAAGACAGTAGAAACAGGGACATTGTTTTCAATGACTGTTAGAAAGAAATTTCTGTTCAACAAGAGAAAAAGATCCTATGCCTAAATTTTAAAAAGAAGTGATTATTTTGAAACATTATAAAGATAGTGATCAAGATTATAGGTATTGTTTTATAAAATATAAAGAAATATTCTGCATTTATATCCATTGTTTCAAGTAGCAGTTGGACAACATTGAGCATAAGACTGAGTGCTTTGATGAGAGCCCTCAAAACAACCAGTTTATGCTTTTGAGAGGAAAGCTGTGCATGGCTACCATTATCAGATCTGCAGGTGGGAAATTTTAATTTTGAAAACTGAAAATTAATCAGAGTACCAGTAGAAAGGATAGAAACTCCCTCCACAAAATAAGAAGTTTTGAGTTTCTAAAAATTCATAAAAGCATGAAAAAGATGATAGAAAATAATTAAGGGCAGAGATTATCAGTTGCCTGCAACTTAATTTCTGATAACAATTATTTGTGTTTGTGGGAATAAAATTAAGGACTTATTTAATAAGAATCTTTAGTATTTGTGTTTTTTCAAAAATAATGACTAATACATGAGCCATTACTTAAAAGCCTGCAGTTATAAATGTTGAAATTTGTACGTGGAAGTGGCCAAGTGTTTAGGATGGAAGGTTGACTGGGTTTAGCCATGACCTTGGTCAGGAATATTTTTGGGGTAAATGCACAAAAAAATGGAGACAGGCACTGCAGGATGCCAGTTAGTTAAGATCCCATGAGAAATAACTGTTCGAGCCCTAGGAATACCCAGTGTCTTCATCCACAACTGTGATCATTTCAGTTCATCATCCCAGGTTTTCTTTGCCAAAGATGATGTCGTGGAAAGTCCCTCAACTGAAATAGAGAAACAAATCTTCTTACTTATTTACTCCAGGAATCAGGATACTTGAAGTCCCCTTGCAAACACTTGCTCTGACAGGACTGTGTGCCTATTGTTGCTGTCTCATGTTTCTCCATCGTCTTTATTATGCTTCGTTGTGATGTTCTGTAAATAGCCACGTTCTCTTCCTGCTCTCAGCTCTGGTGCTGCAGTCTGCATTGCAGTTTTGGCACGGTGACATGTTTCTGGTTTGCCTGGGGCAGTGGTTCTCAATGCTGGCTGCACATTAGAATCACCTGGGGAGCTTTTAAATCTATCAATTTAATCAATTAAATCAAAAGCCCTGGGACTGGGACTCAGGCATTGATACATCTCAAAAACTCCCTAGGTGATTCTAATGTGTAGCCAGAGTTGGAAGCACTGGGCTAGAGCATTGGAGAAGACTGCTTATTTAACCTTTTGAGTCTGTCTCCCGCCCCCGCCCCTAGAGTTAACTAACTTAAAACTCTTCTTATCACCTTTCTGTGTTTATTTTCAGAAGACAGTCTTTCTGTATTTCCAAGTCCTTGGGGGTATCTCTTTGTAGCCTCAAAGAACAGTCAGTAATAGACAAATGCTATACTTTAAAATACTGTTCATGGGGTTCTCAAGGCAGGAATGCTGAAGTGGTTTGCCATTCCCTTCTCCAGTACGAGATGGTTGGATGGCATCACCGACTCAATGGCCATGAGTCCAAGCAAACTCCGGGAGATAGTGAAGGACAGGGAAGCCTGGTGTGCTGCAGTCCATGGGGTCCCAAAGAGTCAGGCACCACTGAGCAACTAAACAACAGGAATACTTTAAAATGATTTAATGTTGCCAAGTTAAGGTTTTTTATTGCTCTTTCTCAGTATTTGATTATGCAGTATTTCTCAACCCTGACTGCATTTGTCTGTGCTTGACTGTGCCTGGGAAACTTTAAGAAACATTGATGTCCTGGTAGAGTTCAGTCCCTAGAAATTCTAATCAAATCAGTCAGGGGTGCAGCCTGGACATTGGAATTCTTAAAGAGACTCACCAAGTGATAGTGTGCTGCTGCTGCTGCTGCTAAGTCACTTGAGTCGTGTCCGACTCTGTGTGACCCCATAGACGGCAGCCCACCGGGCTACCCCGTCCCTGGGATTCTCCTGGCAAGAACACTGGAGTGGGTTGCCATTTCCTTCTCCAATGTGTGAAAGTGAAAAGTGAAAGTCGCTCAGTCGTGTCCAACCCTTAGTGACCCCACAGACTGCAGCCTACCAGGCTGCTCCATCCATGGGATTTTCTAGGCAAGAGTACTGGAGTGGCTTGCCATTGTAGACTGTTAATAAAAAAAACTCTTGTATTTTCTTTTTAAAATATTTATATTTATTTATTTTTTTGTTTGGCTGTGCTGGCATCTTAATGTGCAGCAGGGGGATCTTCAGTCTTCATTGCAGCATGCAAACTCTTAATTGCAGCATATGGGATCTAGTTCCCTGACAGGAAATTGAACCCAGGCCCCCCTGCATTGGGAGCTCGGAGTCTTAGCCATTGGACAACCAGGGAAGTCGCCAGTATTTTCAAGATCAGTAAATTATCTGTTAGGTAACGTGTGCATGGATCCGTTGTTCAGTAGTGTCTGACTCTGTGACCCCATGGACTGCAGCCCGCCAGGCTTCTCTGTCCATGGAATTTGGCCAAAAACCCAGCGATTCCACTGGCAGCCAGTCAACCTTCACTGCGTGTGGGAGTAGCTTGGTATCAGGGAGCTTTAAAGAAAGATACTGATGCCTGTGCCCTTGCCCTAGTAATTATGATGTAATTAGTCTGCCTTATAGCCTGGACTTCAAGACTCTCAAAGGCTTTCCTGGTGATTCTGATATGCAGCAAAGATTGATAACCACAATTTGTCTACCAAACACATTTATTTAGTCAATTTCAATAGCTATACATCATATTAAAGTTTCTAAGGGCACTCTAATGTGAATTTCATCTAATAGAGCCCTCGGTGACTTACCTTTTCAAATTTCAGTTTGACTTGCATAAACATTTGCTGGTTAAAATCTCACTAAGATTGACTCTCAGAACCCACTGGCCACTGCAGGGGTATAGGTCATAGGGGAGGAAGGAAAATTTTTTCTTCTACCCTTCGAGGTTCTTTGGCTGGTTAACAATTAAATTGACAAAAGACTGATTAATGGGAAAAAAGCAAATGTAATTATGTACATCTTTGGGCTCCCCAAAGATAGGAGACCAAAAGTAAGTCAGGCATTTGAGGCTTATATGCCATCCTTACTTAAGGAATGGAATTGGGACCTGGGGTTTCAAAGAGGAAGAGGGTAAATCACAGGATGATAAGAAGAGTGGGTATTGGTAATCAGATGTTTGTCCTGCCATACAGATAGGTCATTCAGGTAAGAGTTCTCTGTTGCTAGTAGCTCTCTCTCTGAGCTAGGCCCTCTGCTACAGGTAAAAGGCAATTCTGAGTCTTTTGGGCCTTGATTTTCTTATTTATTTATCTGTCTGTGCCAGGTCTTACTTGTGGCACATGGGATCTTCTGTCTTTGTTGTGGCATGTGGGATCTAGTTCCCTGACCAGGGATCAAACTCAGGCCCCCTGAATTGAGAGCAGAGTCTTAGCCATTGGACCACCAGGGAAGTCCCTGGGCCTTGATTGTCTTCAGCTCAAAATAATCCACAAGCCAGCGTGGCACACTGGAGGAGACTCCTTCTGAACCCATTTAGAGTGAACCCAGGTCTGATTTAGGCCTCCTTTTCACCTCTTTCTTGGATAAAATTGCCAGCTTGCCACTGCTGAGCAGAAACTGTACTTCTTACTTTACAAAGAGTCTGTTTTGAAAGGAAAACTCATGGGTTTAACTAGTGACAATAAAGCAGAGGAGAGGATATTGATTTTTTTGAAACAAACACACAATTAGTTTTTATTACAGTTCCACAAAATTGCCAATATCCTTCTTAAATAAAGCATTTTAATAAAATTGACATCCTTGGCAGAGAAACGGTGCCAGTCTTTCACTTGCAAACAGCTGCCACTGGGGGTCACCATTACAATAGCTAAGCTTTGCCAGCAGCTCCGGCGCCCTGTTGGCGACTTGCCTCAAATAAGGGGGAGGATGGGAGAAGGACTAATCTCTTTCCAGTAGCTTCTTTTCTTCAATATCTCAGAGAGGCATTGTTCAGATACAAAGATAAATATTTGTGTTTTGTGGATAGGATACTCACCTGTGGTAAGAAGGGATTCAATAAATTGTCTGTTTCATAGATAAGACAGTTCTTCATGGTTATAGCATCTCTGAGGTCTGTGCCATTCCTCAGAGAGAGTGATCAATATGCACTTTTCTGCCCTTCTTATTTTTCCAAAATTTAACTAGGATTTGTCTGCAGCATGTTTTAAATCACTCAGCCTTGTTTTCTTGATTTTATGAGTACCGACCCTTACTGTCTTATGTTATTAGTCAATATGTTGTTTCTGCCTAGAAAATCCCTTCTGCTGCTTGCTTCTTACGTATTAAATCACTGCCACTGTCATTACATAAGGGAAATCTAAGAAATAACCAAACCAAAGCCAGAGACCCCAAAAGTGGGAGTTAACATAGGACAAACCAGACTTTGGGGCCATAGGAGGGTTGTTGTTCAGTTACTAAGTCGTGTCCGACTCTTTGCGACCCCATGGACTGCAGCATGCCAGGTTTTCCTGTCCTTCACCATCTCCCAGTGTTTGCTCAAACTCATAGCCATTGAGTCAGTGATGCCATCCAGCCATCTCTTCCTCTGTTGCCCGCTTCTCCTCCTGCCCCCAATCTTTATTTCCTAGCATCAGGGTCTTTTCCAATAAGTCAGTTCTTCTTATCAGGTGGCCAGAGTATTGGAGCTTGAGCTTCAGCATCCGTCCTCCCAGTGAATATTCAGAGTGATGGTTTTTCCATAGGAAGATGAAGATATGTATGAGCAAGCCCTGCAGTGTAGACACCCAGGATAGCAGCCCAGGCAGGGAGTGGGAGGAGTGGCAGCTGATGGCCCTCCTGGTATGTCTTAAACAATCCATCATACATGGACTCTACTCATGTTAAACTCCTAAGTAAACCTCTCTTTTCCATCTAACCCGCCTGACCTTGACTGTTTACTTGATGTATTGAATCAAGATTTAGCAAACATTCTTATGATGGTAGGCATGGTTAAAACAATGCATAAGGCAGGATTATTGCCATCAAGGCCAGTTTCTTGGGTTGTGACCTGTGCATACAGGGTTCTCAGCTCAGAACTATCTTCTCACCGCCCATCACTGCACTGAAATTTCTAATACTTTTAAAACTGCATTTTCATTTCGCTTTGGCCTGGCAAATTATATAGCTGGTCCTGACTGCCTTGAAAGGGTTTACACTGTAGGGGAGAGACAGAGGAATAAAGTCTAATCAGTAATGGAATACTGAGATTTAAAAAGTGGTCTATTAGCTATATGAACAAGATATTAAGGGAATGGCTTTATTCTGTCTGCAGGGAAGAGGAGCGAATTTAGGAAGGCTTTTTCCATGATTCCCATATTAGCAAATACTTACTATGTGCCAGGCAGTGCTAAATGGTTCAGAGGATTCAAAAATGAATTGGCCATGAATCCTGCCATCCATCACAAATTAACCCAGTCTGTGAAAAACATATATTGGGCAGGATGAGTTTGGGACATGGGACCAGGATGGAATATTTACGTGAATGATCCATCTTTCCTACCTTCGTGTTTTCTTTTTCTAATCTATCCCATGCAGGTCTGCTAAACTAATCTTTTTAACACACACTTTTTTTAACTTCCTTATTCAAAAATACTCATAGGATCCTCACCACCTCTTCAGATAAAGTCTAAACTCCCTTAGCCTGGCATTTGATACCCTGGAATAAGGCTTTAGTCTTTATTTTAGCCTAATGCTGTTTTTTCTAATTGTTTATTTATTTGGCTGGGCCAAGTTTTAGTTTCAGCATGTGGAGCTTCACTTGTGGCTCAGCTGGTAAAAATAGGCTGGCAATGCAGGAGGCCTGAGTTCAATCCCTGGTGAAGGGAATGACAACCCACTCCAGTACTCTGGCCTGGAGAAGTCCATGGACAGAGGAGCTTGTGGGGGGCTACAGTCCATGGGGTCGCAAAGAGTTGGACACGACTGAGATACTTTCACTTTCGCTTTGGACTTTCCTGGTAGCTCAATTGGTAAAGAATCTGCCTGCAATGCAGGAGACACCAGTTCGATTCCTGAGTCAGGAAGATCCCCTGGAGAAGGGAGAGGCTACCCACTCCAGTATTCTTGGGCTTCCCTTGAGCCTCAGCTGGTAAAGAATCTGTCTGCAATGTGGGAGACCTGGGTTGGGAAGATTCCCCTGGAGAAGGGAAAGGCTACCCACTCCACCATTCTGGCCTAGAGTTTTCCATGGCTTGTATAGTCCATGGGGTCGCAAAGTCACTCAACCGGGTCGGCAGGGGTGGCGCCCGCCACCGAGACTGGGCCCAAGGACACAGCCTCCCATGGAAAGACGGAGTCCACAGAGGGAAGAAGGGTGGAATGGATGGCCCAGCCCACCAGAGGGGCTCCCCAGCCTTGGAAGCAGCACAACAAACCCTTGGTTCCAGGGAGGGCGGACTTTAAATAGATCACAGTGAGGGAGCTGCTCAGGACTAAGTGACTTTCACTTTCACTGTGGAATCTAGTTCCCTGATCAGGGATTGAACCACCCAGACCCCCTGCATTGGGAGCCTGAAGTTTTAGCCACTGGACTACCAGGGGAGTCCCCCTAATGCTTTATTATTGTCTGAAGTGATTCCTTCAACTCAGACCAAATTGGGCCATCTGAAACCCTTATTGCCCACAAATTTAGCAGCTTCAAACAAACAAACCAAAAAAATACATTTGTTATCTCACAGTTTTCTGTGGCTTAGGGATGTGGAAGGAGCTTAGCTGGATGGTTCTGTACTTGATTTGGCAAAAGTAAAAAAGCGGGAGCGAGAAGCTGCCAGTGTAACGGGAGGCTGAAACAGAATCTCAGACTTCAGTGGGGCAGCAGCATTGCTACAGAAAGGAGCAAACATGCTTCCACACTCTCAGGCCTCACTCCCACCTGTTCTGCTGCCTGAAGGTGTGAGGACCAGTGAATGAGCTTTGCAGATATGAAGGCCTGGAGTTATTTTTCCCACTTAACTAGTTGGAATATTTGTATTTTAGTATTATTAGTTATTGCACTGGAGAAGGCAATGGCACCCCACCCCAGTACTCTTGCCTGGAAAATCCCATGGATGGAGGAGCCTGGTAGGCTGCAGTCCATGGGGTCGCTATGAGTCGGGCACGACTGAGTGACTTCACTTTCACTTTTCACTCGCATGTACTAGAGAAGGAAATGGCAACCCACTCCAGTATTCTTGCCTGGAGAATCCCAGGGACGGGGGAGCCTGGTGGGCTGCCATCTATGGGGTCGCAGAGAGTCGGACACGACTGAAGCGACTTAGCAGCAGCAGCAGCAGGTTAATACTGTTCTGGCTTTTATTCACTCTTGTGTATTTGCTACCATCGCTCAATCGTGTTCAACTCTTTGCAACCCCATAGACTGCAGCCAACCAGGCTCCTCTGTCCATGGGAATCTCCAGGCAAGAATACTGGAGTAGGTTGCTGTTTCCTCCTCCAGGGGATCTTCCTGACCCAGGGATTGAACCCATGTCTCCTGCACTGCAGGCAGATTATTTACTGCTGAGCCACCTGGGAAGCCCACACTTATAGGGTTAATTATATCATTTGGTTTATGGATGTAGAGTGCTAAGAACTACTACCTGAATGGGATGATGACAGATCTCAGGGAGAAATGGATATCCCCTGAGAATCATGGATTCTGAAACTGAGAAACAGCTGTCACACTGGTTCCCAAAGCCCCTGTCTTGGATCAATGACTATCATGCTACAGAGGAAAGCAAAGAATATGTTTCACTTGTTCAGAGGCCAGTTTGAATTTGTTAGTTAGGGCTCCTATTTACACTTATATGCCGAGTAAGAAGAGTTTTGTCACTCGCAGCAAGCAAAGATTGGAATGTCCTATGTATGTACTTCTACCATTGTGAAAGATCTGATCAGATCTAGGAACCATAGGCATGCCACTGGGGACTTTATGTGGCCAGGACCCATTAATCAACTACCCATTAATTCAACTGTGAACCCATCTAATATACCCATAAGCCTGATTTCTTCCCTCTGAACCATGAGGATATTATAATACTTGGCAAGAAAACCAAGATGGAGTGAGAGAAGAAAAGTAAAAAGGGGAGAGGCACAGAGATAATGACTTCTCACACAAAGGGGTGTCAGGGACTGTGAGCTCTCTGTCTTTGATCTTGGGTCTCTGTCTCCCTCTATCTTGAGTGGTTGTCCTGGGAGAAGCTTGTTACTGTGGGACTAGAAGTGAAGGTACATTTTCTAAGGAGGAGATGGGTTTCAAATAATCCCCTGAAACTACTGCACAGTGTTCTGTGAGAAATCTCCCGTGTCCCTGCCCTCGTTAGAACTCTGGAAATGAACTCAGTTAGCTGTGGATTAGGATGGCGCACTTGGAAGGTTGGAAGGAAACTAAAAGGGCATCTTGTATAACTCGTGTCTGAATTCCCTTTATAAAGCAGCCTCTGGGACTTCCCCTGGTGGTCCATGGTTAAGAATTCACCTTGCAAATCCGGGGATGTGGGTCAGGGAAGTAAAATCCTTGCATGCCACTTGGCATGGCCAAAAAATATAAAGCAGCCTGTGTCACAGTTCAGTTCAGTTCAGTCGCTCAGTCGTGTCCGACTCTCCGCGACCCCATGAATCACAGCACGCCAGGCCTCCCTGTCCATCACCAACTCCCGGAGTACACTCAAACTCATGTCCATCGAGTCGGTGATGCCATCCAGCCATCTCATTCTCGGTCGTCCCCTTCTCCTCCTGCCCCCAACCTTTCCCAGCATCAGAGTCTTTTCCAGTGAGTCAACTCGTCGCATGAGGTGACCAAAGTATTGCACTTTCAGCTTTAGCATCAGTCCCTCCAATGAACATCTAGGATTGATCTCCTTTAGAATAGACTGGTTGGATCTCCTTGCAGTATAAGGGACTCTCAAGAGTCTTCTCCAACACCACAGTTCAAAAGCATCGATTCTTCGGCGATCAGCTTTCTTCACAGTCCAACTCTCACATCCATACATGACCACGGGAAAAACCATTGCCTTGACTAGACGGACCTTTGTTGGCAAAGTAATGTCTCTGCTTTTTAATGTACTATCTAGGTTGGTCATAACTTTCCTTCCAAGGAGCAAGCGTCTTTTAATTTCATGGCTGCAATCAGCATCTGCAGTGATTTTGGAGCCCAAAAAAATAAAGTCTGACACTGTTTCCACTGTTTTTCCATCTATTTCCCATGAAGTGATGGGACCAGATGCCATGATCTTCGTTTTCTGAATGTTGAGCTTCAAGCCAACCTTTTCACTCTCTTTCACGTTCATCAAGAGGCTTTTGAGTTCCTCTTCACTTTCTGCCATAAGGGTAGTGTCATCTGCATATCTGAGGTTATTGATATTTCTCCCAGCAATCTTGATTCCAGCTTGTGCTTCTTCCAGCCCAGCATTCCTCATGATGTACTCTGCATATAAGTTAAATAAGCAAGGTGACAATATACAACCTTGATATACACCTTTTCCTATTTGGAACCAGTCTGTTGTTTCATGTCCAGTTCTAACTGTTGCTTCCTGACCTGCATACAGGTTTCTCAAGAGGCAGGTCACAGAGTTAAGTCCAATCTTGTACAAGATTCTTAGTGACAGGAAACTTACTGCACAAAGTCCTGCCATATATTGAACTGAGCTCTCTCATCCTATAGCTTCTTCTATAGATCCTTTACCAGGCTTCCCTGGTGGCTCAGAGGTAAAGAATCCGCCTACCAATCCAGGAGATGTAGGTTCAATCTCTGGGTCAGGAAGATCCCCTGGAGGAGGGCATGGCAAGCCCCTGTCAATGGGGATTCTCCAAGTAAGAATACTGGAGTGGGTTGCCATGTCCTCTTCCAGGAGACCTTCCCAACCCAAGAATCGAACCCACGTCTCCCACATTGCAGACGGATTCTTTACCAGCTGAGCCACCAGGGAAGCCCAATAAGATGTGACTCTTCTCTCTATAACTTATATCCTCTTGCTTCTGTTTATGCTCCATCCGGAATAGTTTCAACCTGGTTGCTACAGTTAACTTAATTTTAAAAATTAATTTGTTTTATATTACAGCTAATTCTAATGTAAAATTTTTTATTGAGGTGTAGTTGACACATATAATGGGGTCAAAAAGCACTCATTTCCAGGTATTCTATTAACTTTTAAAAAATGAAGTCAGATCATGTCATTTCCTCTGCTGAAAACCTGTCAGTGGCTCTGCATTTTACACAGAATGCAATACAAAGTCCTCACCATGGCCCGTAAGCCCGACGTGATCTGTCCCCTGTTAGCTGTCTGACCTTTTCTCCTCCAGTGTCCCCATCTCCAGGCCCCTGCTCCTTCCACACTGGCTGCCTTGCTGCTGCTGGAACACGCCATCCCCCGAGGGTCCTTATTCGAGCTGTCTCTCTGCCTGAAACTATGTTCTTTCTCAGGGGTCTCCTTGGTTTCCACCCTCACTTTCCCTTAATCTCACCCTTTCAATGATGCCCACCCATTTCTATCTTATTTCCTATTGCAATCTGCTCACTGCCTTGTTTCCTCTGCTTCAGTTCCCTTTGGCCCCACCTGTCATAGACTTCTCCCTTTAATGCTTTACGGTTTAATTTGCTCATTCATTGTCTATTGCCCTTCCCCCTCCAACGACAACTCCGATAGAGTGTGAGCTCAGCGAGGACAGGAATCTTCACCTATTTTGTTCACTAATGTAGCCCAAGTACCTAGATTCATGCCTGGTGGGCACATGATCAGTAAGCTTTGAATGAACTTAGAAATGTTTTATAATTCTTCTCAGCCCTTTCTTAATGGATATTGCACTTTACATTCTGTAGGATTTTAGGAACTGATCTTCATTTTTCTTCTTGAAAATCCGAAGTGCATCTTGGGGCACATTTGGACTTTGCTTCATGTTTTCCAGGAGTAACTGTAACTGAAGGAGGGAGTGTTACGCGTCTATCAGTCAGTTCAGTTCATTTCAGTTCAGTCGCTCAGTCGTGTCCGACTCTCTGCGACCCCATGAATCACAGCACGCCAGGCCTCCCTGTCCATCACCAACTCCCGGAGTTCACTCAAACTCATGTCCATCAAGTCGGTGATGCCATCCAGCCATCTCATTTTCTGTCATTCCCGTCTCCTCCCGCCCCCAATCCTTCCCAGCATCAGAGTCTTTTCCAGTGAGTCAACTCGTCACATGAGGTGGCCAAAGTATTGGAGTTTCAGCTTTAGCACCAGTCCTTCCAATGAACACCCAGGACTGATCTCCTTTAGAATGGACTGGTTGGATCTCCTTGCAGTCCAAGGGACTCTCAAGAGTCTTCTCCAGCACCACAGTTCAAAAGCATAAATTCTTTGGCGATCAGCTTTCTTCACAGTCCAACTCTCACATCCATACATGACCACTGGAAAAACCATAGCCTTGACTAGACGGACCTTTGTTGGCGAAGTAACATCTCTGCTTTTTAATATAATCTATATCTACGCCTTAATTTTGGTGGAAAGCATTATGTTACAAAGTCCTTGTTGTAACGTAAACTTTGGAAATGCCAGACTCCACAAGGGTTTGAATCCTAGTCGTATTATTTACTGACTCTGACGCTAAAGCAAATTACTTATTTTATTTGAGTCTGAATTTCCTCATCTATAATAAAAGGAATTAAAATCTGCCTCATTGAGTTTTAAATGAGATGGTATATATAAATCTCCCAACATGGTTTCTCAACCAGTATTTTAAAATCTAATGTACATGCAAAATCACCTGAGAGTCATGTTGAAATGCAGATTCTGATACAGCAGGTCTGAGATGCGGCCCAGAATTCTGTTTCTAAAAAGCTTCCAGGTGGTATTGATGCTATTGGTCCATGGACCACATTTAGAGTGACGAGATCCTAGAATGAAGGACATACCTAATAAATGTTTGTCCACATTCTCATCCTTTGCCATCTCCCCTGTACTGCATTCAATTATTTATGGCCTGGAGACACACATCCATTTCCAGTTGTTTTTACTTGTTATCTGGCCTTCAGTTCCCTTTAAATGAAGTTTGTTTGACTCTTTCCAATTTGATGATAGTTTTTATGATGGAAAACCTGTAAGTAATGTAAGAATTGAAACATTTTCCTTACTCGTTTGAATTCTATGCTAAGGACATAGCTTGTCTTTTTCTTGCCCTTTTTCTCATGCCTTAGTCATTGCAAACTTGAGTTTTTGGCACTGATATTCATGAATCCATTCTGTTCCTGGCAATTCTCAACAGCTGCATTCTTCTCTTTCAAGTATATGAACCTTTAAAATTGGAATTATTCAGGGAATACACTTTGCATAGTTAAATAACACATCTCTTATAACCCAGATATCAGAAAGGGACATTTATAAGACAAATCACTAATGGACATTGACATCTGGCTTATTTTAAGGCTTTTTTTATTTATTTGGCCATGCCACACGGCATGCAGGATCTTAGTCCCCTGACCAGGGATTGAACCCAGGGCCCCTGCAGTGGAAGCATAGAGTCCTAACCACTAGACTGCCAGGGAAATCCCTTAAGGGTTTATTAATCACAAAGTTTATCCATTTTCTTATACACAGACACTCCCATTCATTCATTTGTATCCTCTCGCTCTCTGAGAAACTTGTTCTAATACAATGAAAGGTGAGGGAGAATTGTAGTCTCTGTGGCTCATCCCAGAAAGTCTTCTCTTGGGTAGTTTATGCAGCACCAGAGATATTTCCCCAGTTCCCTTCACCTGTGGAGATGCTCTAAGCTGCACTAGCATATCTGTTTGTAGTTTTGAAGATTTAAAAGTTTTTAAAAACTAATTTTATTTATTTTTGGCTGTGCCAGGTCTTTATTGCTGAGTAGCCTTTTCTCTAGTTGTAGTGTGTGTGTGCTTCTCATTGTGGTGCCTTCTCTTGTTGCAGCTTCCAGGCTCTAGAGCACAGGCTCAATAGTTGTGGCATATGGGCTTGTTCTACAGCAGATGGGATCTTCCCAGAACAGGGATCGAACCCATGTTTCCTGCATTGGCCGGAGGATTCTTTGCCACTGAGCCACCAGTGAAGCCCTGAAAATCTGAAAATTTTATCCACGACTACAATCAATTCGATTCAATTCTGTTACTATTTCACAGAGATTATAGAGCTCCTACCTGTGCCAATCACAGTGGAGCCCCCTCTGGGGGGCCTTGCAGTCTATTGGGGGAGATAGTCATGTAAAAGAAACAAGTACATTGGAGTATAAGATGAGCACAAGGTCCAAGGAATCAGGCAGGGAGCAGGTAGGGGGTAGGCTTTAGTGGAGGGGGGGAGTTGCTTAGGGTGGTCTTCACAAAGGAGGCCTCATTTTTATTTATGAAGAGTAAGGATGAGACCTGGATTCCATTAGATGGCATTACAGCCAAGGAGATTGGCAAAACTAGAATTCTGCCTTCATTCATAATTGGACAATTTCTTCCTCCATGAGGTTCATAAGGAGGCTATGCTCCAGAGAACAAAAAAGACTGCATATCATCTTTTTTCCCCATTGGATACATGTTTTCCACCACCAAAGCTGGCTTCTTTAAGTAGTGGAGGACCATGCACCTGTCATTTACCCCTTAAATAGGTCTCCAGACTTTCTAAATGGGTGGGCTCTCTTGATTATACTGGTGCTCCCATAGGAGGAGGAGAAACCCTCAATTCTCCCGACAGTGGGGCTGTAAGAGGGGTTTCCTGCAGGAGAGTGCCAGAGGGGCATAGGAGAAAAGAAGGAGCCTGAGATCAGATCATCTTACTTTGCCCCTAGGATGGAGGAAGTAGAAAGGAAGACCACATTGAGATAAGTGACCTCTCACTCTACATTTGATTGTTTGCAAAGTTGTTCATAGGGGCCCCACCCTGTTTAGCATGACTTTGCTACTCATCGCATCTAGAAGTGGAGTTTATTTCCCCAGCTCTTGCCTCTGGGCCAGTCTAACTTGCTTTGACCAATACAATGTGGCAGAAATGCAGTGTGTGCTCTCTGGACCCAAGACCTCTGGAGGCTTTGTCGTTTCTTCTCCCTTCTTTGAGCCCAAAAATGGTCATGTGAAGAGGTCAGGTGAAACTCCTTGTGGATGACAGATCACACTGAGGAGAGAGAGACCTAGCTGACAGGCAGCAGTGCCTGCCAGGCAGGTGAGTGAAGCCATAATGGACCATTCCATTCATCTGAGCCAGAGACTCCTGAGTGGCATTTTTTGAACTGGCCTGTTTTGCTGCAGTAGATTGTATGGCAAGCATGGAGAAAAAAGAGAGTGAGCCAGACAGTGAGGCAAGAAGAGGAAATTTATTAGAGGGAAAACGAGAGGGTTACTAGCCCTTAAGGAGAACCAGTGTCCTCCATTTTTGACGAGGTCTTTCTTGTACCCTGCCAATGAAAAATTTTCTGAAGGGATGGTTAATTTTTAGCCTGTAGCTGAGTCCTGCAGTCACTTAGCCGGAGGTCTGGAATCCAGTGGTCTCATAGCCTTGAGAAGGTAGGCGCCAGCAGGAAAAGAGAATGTCATTTGTGTAATTTGGTCAGTCTAAAGGGTCACTGTGATTTTATTCTTTACTTGTGAGGTCAAGATACTGAACCATTTTAAAAATAAGCCCCCAGGTAGCCCCTATCATTCCGGCCTTTTTTATTTCATGTAAGGGCCGAAGGTCAATCTTCTGTAACTGCTTCCTGTGGGACTGGGGTGAAATAAGAAAATCCCCTGTGGGTCAAGGGGATTTGTGTGGGGTCGAAGTTTTTGATAATTTGAGTGAGTTAGAAGTAGCTCATGGATAAAGAAAACTGAGTGCTGAAGAATTTATGCTTTTGAACTGTGGTGCTGGAGAAGACTCTTGAGAGTTCATTGGACTGCAAGGAGAGCCAACCAGTCCATCCTATTAGGAGATCAGTCCTGGGTGTTCACTGGAAGGACTGATGTTGAAGCTGAAACTCCGATACTTTGGCCACTTGATGTGAAAAGCTGACTCATTGGAAGAGACCCTGATGCTGGGAAAGATTGAGGGCAGGAGGAGAAGGGGATGACAGAGGATGAGATGGTTGGATGGCATCACCGACTCGATGGACATGAGTTTGAGTGAACTCCGGGAGTTGGTGATGGACAGGGAGGCCTGGCGTGCTGTGATTCATGGGGTTGCAAAGAGTCGGACACAACTGAGCGACTGAGCTGAGCTGAGCTGATCTGCATGTTCTCTCATGAAGTGTCTAATAAGGTTGAGGGCATGAAGATAATCTCCCAGCAAGGGCCTCGCAGTAGGGAAATGACCGAAGAGAAAAGGGTGTCCATACATGAGCTCAAAAGGACTGAGAAAAGACGGGGCCTATGGAGTAGCCCTAATGCGAGTCAAAACCATGGGAAGGAGTTCGGTCCTTGGCCTTTGTAGTTCTAGAGAGAGTTTGGTTAGGTGTGTCTTGAGAATAGAATTTGCCTTTTCTACTTTTCCTGAGGATTGGGATCTGTAAGGAATATGTAGTTTCTGGGTTATGCCAAGAGATCAGGCTACTTGTTGAGTGATTTGGGAGATAAAACCTGGGTCATTATTGGATTGGAGGGAGAATGGGAGGCCAAAGCATGGGAGGATTTCTCATATGAGAAATTGTGTTACCTCTGAGGCAGTTTTTGATCTCCTAGGAAAAGCCTCAATCCACCCTGAAAAAGTGTCTACTAGAGTGAGCAAGAGTTTTATTTTTCCTGTTGGAGACACATGCTGCTGCTAAGTCGCGTCAGTCGTGTCCGACTCTGTGCAACTCTGGCAGCCCACCAGGCTCCTCTGTCCACGGGATTTTCCAGGCAAGAGTACTGCAGTGGGTCGCCAGTGCCTTCTCTGGGAGGCACATGAGTGAAGTCAATTTGCCGGTCCTCTCCTGGGATATGTCCTTGAGCCAGATGTTGGGAATAAGGGAACAGGCTTTAGGGCTCCCTGTGGTGAGACTGAGGAGCAGATAATGCAAGAGTGAGTGATTTGTTGAAGGAGTGAAAGAAGGTTAGGATAGGTGATAAGAGGTCTTAAGAGATGATAAAGAGGTTTAGTGCTTAAGAATCTGTGTGGCCTGAGATTGGGAAAGGACATAGCGGCCCTGTTTTTGTAACCAATCTCCTTGTGCTCCCTCTTGTAATGAGTGAGTGAGTGAAGTCGTTCAGTTGTGTCCGACCCTTTGTGACCCCGTGGACTGTAGCCTACCAGGCTCCTTCATCCATGGGATTCTCCAGGCAAGAATACTGGAGTGGGTTGCCATTTCCTTCTCCAGGGGATCTTCCTGACCCAGGGATCAAACACGGATCCTCCCACATTGCAGGCAGACACTTAACCCTCTGAGCCACCAGGGAAGCCCCCCTCTTATAACAATTGTGTGTTTTCTTTGGGGAGGTAAAGGGTCTATATGATAAGAATTATTATAAGTTGTTGAGCAGGTAATCAAATCCCTTATGATTATACCGTGGAATTGAGAAATAGATTTAAGGGACTAGATCTGATAGATAGAGTGCCTGATGAACTGTGGATGGAGGTTCATGACTTTGTACAGGAGACAGGGACCAAGACCATCCCCATGGAAAAGAAATGCAAAAAAGCAAAATGGCTGTCTGAGGAGGCCTTACAAATAGCTGTGAAAAGAAGAGAAGCGAAAAGCAAAGGAGAAAGGGAAAGATATAAGCATCTGAATGCAGAGTTCCAAAGAATAGCAAGGAGAGATAAGAAAGCCTTCCTCAGTGATCAATGCAAAGAAATAGAGGAAAACAACAGAATGGGAAAAACAAGAGATCTCTTCAAGAAGATTAGGGATTCCAAGGGAACATTTCATGCAAAGATGGGCTCGATAAAGGACAGAAATGGTATGGACCTAACAGAAGCAGAAGATATTAAGAAGAGGTGGCAAGAATACACAGAAGAACTGTACAAAAAAGATCTTCACGACCAAGATAGTCACGATAACGTGATCACAGACCTAGAGCCAGACATCTTGGAATGTGAAGTCAAGTGGGCCATAGAAAGCATCACTACGAACAAAGCTATGGAGGTTATGGAATTCCAGTTGGGCTATTTCAAATCTTGAAAGATGATGCTGTGAAAGTGCTGCACTCAATATGCCAGCAAATTTGGAAAACTCAGCAGTGGCCACAGGACTGGAAAATGTCAGTCTTCATTCCAATCCCAAAGAAAGGGAATGCCAAAGAATGCTCAAACTACTGCACGATTGCACTCACCTCACACACTACTAAAGTCATGCTCAAAATTCTCCAATCCAGTCTTCAGCAATATGTGAACCATGAACTCCCAGATGTTCAAGCAGGTTTTAGAAAAGGCAGAGGCACCAGAGATCAAATTGCCAACATCCGCTAGACCATGGAGAAAGCAAGAGAGTTCCAGGAAAACATCTATTTCTGCTTCACTGACTATGCCAAAGCCTTTGACTGTGTGGATCACAATAAACTGTGGAACATTCTGAAAGAGATGGGAATCCCAGACCACCTGACCTGCTCTTGAGAAACCTGTATGCAGGTCAGGAAGCAACAGTCAGAACTGGCCATGGAACAACAGACTGGTTCCAAATAGGAAAAGGAGTACGTCAAGGCTGTATATTGTCACCTTGCTTATTTAACTTATATGCAGAGTACATCATGAGGAATGCTGGGCTGGAAGAAGCACAAGCTGGAATCAAGATTGCTGGGAGAAATATCGATAACCTCAGATATGCAGATGACACTACCCTTATGGCAGAAAGTGAAGAGGAACTCAAAAGCCTCTTGATGAAAGTGAAAGAGGAGAGTGAAAAGGTTGGCTTGAAGCTCAACATTCAGAAAACAAAGATCATGGCATCTGGTCCCATCACTTCATGGGAAATAGATGGAAAAACAGTGGAAACAGTGTCAGACTTTATTTTTTTTGGGCTCCAAAATCATTGTGGATGTGGATTGCAGCCATGAAATTAAAAGACGCTTACTCCTTGGAAGGAAAGTTATGACCAACCTTGATAGTATATTAAAAAGCAGAGACATTACTTTGCCAACAAAGGTCTGTTTAGTCAAGGCTATGGTTTTTCTCGTGGTCATGTATAGATGTGAGAGTTGGACTGTGAAGAAAGCTGATCGCCGAAGAATTGATGCTTTTGAACTGTGGTGTTGGAGAAGACTCTTTAGAGTCCCTTGTACTGCAAGGAGATCTAACCAGTCCATTGTAAAGGAGATCAATCCTGGGTGTTCATTGGAAGGACTGATGCTAAAGCTGAAACTGCAATACTTTGGCCACCTCATGCGACGAGTTGACTCACTTGCAAAGACTCTGATGCTGGGAAAGGTTGGGAGCGGGAGGAGAAGGGGACGACAGAGAATGAGATGGCTGGATGGCATCACCGACTCTGTGGACATGAGTTTGAGTGAACTCCGGGAGTTGGTGATGGACAGGGAGGCCTGGCGTGCTGTGATTCATGGGGTCGCGGAGAGTCGGACACGACTGAGTGACTGAACTGAACTGAACTGAACTGAACTGTTGAGCAGGTGATTGGAGTGAGGCTTGTTTTGCTTCCCTGTCTGAGGTATTGTTTCCCCATAAAATGGTGTCTGAGATCGATGCCTACTTCAGTTGGCTTGATAGCTGCCTTTAAAAGTTGGAGTATAAGCAAGGTGTTAGTTATGAGAGAGCCTTTAATAGATAGGAGCCCTTGTTCCTTCCAGATGGTAGCATATGAGTGTATGATGTGGAAAGCATATTTAGAATCAGTGTATATGTTTTCTCTCTTGTTACCTGCAAGGGTAAGAGCTCTGCTGCTGCTGCTGCTAAGTCACCTCAGTCGTGTCCAACCCTTAGCGACCCCACAGACTGCAGCCTACCAGGCTCCTCCATCCATGGGATTTTCTAGGCAAGAGTACTGGAGTGGCTTGCCATTGCCTTCTCCGGCTCTAGTTAATGCAATAAGTTCTGCCTTTCGGAAAGAGGTTCCTGATTGGAGAGATTGGGACTCAATAATTTCGGTGTCAGAGACAATTGCATATACAGCTATCTATTTTTCTTCTGATGTCATAGAGGAGCTGCCATCAATATACCAAGTAAAGTCAGGGTTATTTAAAGGGGTTGAGGAAATGTGGGAGAAAGGGGGCATCAGATCTTCTGATGCCTCTTTGCAAGTATGGATGGGGGCTCAGAAGAACTAGGGATAAGGGTAGCGGGGTTGAGAGTAGGACAGTGTTCAAAGGAGAACTTGGGAAATTCTAGAAGTGTGACATGAATTAGTTGGATGTGTGAAGGAGATAGAAGGGTCATGGATTTGTGAGAAAGTCCTTAAAGTCATGTGGTAAGCGAATAACAGTGGGTGCTCCAAAAGTAAGTTTTTTACTTTCTTGAGTGAGGAGTACAGCTGCTGCCAGGGCACATAGGCAGGCTGGCCATCCTTGAATTGTGGTATCGAATTGCTTTGATAGCTAAACAGCAAGGGTGAAGGAGGGGCCCTGATTTTGTCCCAAAACTTCTGGGGCAATTTTGTGTCTCTCCGTAGTGTAGAGTATAAAGGGGTAAGAATGCTCAGGAAGTGTTAGAGCTGGGGCTGAGAGAATGGCTTGTTTAAGGGTGTTAAAGGCTCAACAGGTATTTGATTTTAGCTCTAGGAGTTCTGAAAGATCTCCTCAGGTGGTTTGATATAGGGGTTGTGCCAAGAGGGTGAAATTAGGAATCCAGAGGCGTAGATATCCAGCTAACCCCAAGAAGGACAGGATCTCTGTTTTTGATGTAGGGAATGGTAGGGTGGACATAAGGGACTTTCTATCAGTAGTAATACATCTTTTGGTTGGTGATAAAATGACTCCGAGATAGGTGACTCTAGGAAGAGAGACCTGAACTTTGGTGGGAGAAACTCGATAGCCTCAATCAACTAGAAAATTGAGTAGTTGTATAGTGTGTTGTTGAGAAGAACTACAATGGAGGAGATCATCCACATATTGGAGGACAGTACTCGGAGTAAGGTCAAGAGAGGTTAGGTCTGATGCTAGAGCTTGGCCAAAGAAATAAGGGCTATCACAAAAGCCTTGTGGGAGGACTGTCCGTGTCAGCTGTTGGGAGTGATGATTGTCTGGATCGGTCCAGTTAAATGCAAAGAGGTCTTTAGAGTCTGGGTGTAAAGGGATGGTAAAGAAGGCATCCTTGAGGTCTAGAACAGTAAAGTGGGTAGTGGAAGAGGGAATGAGAGAGAGAAGAATATAGGGATTTGGAGCTCCTGGGTGTATGGGGATAATAGACGCATTGATATGTCTCAGGTCCTGGACCAGGTGATAAAAGTCATTTGGCTTTTTGACGGCTA
Organism: Moschus berezovskii; assembly: GCF_049115385.1. Taxonomy (NCBI): domain Eukaryota; kingdom Metazoa; phylum Chordata; class Mammalia; order Artiodactyla; family Moschidae; genus Moschus; species Moschus berezovskii. Next base: position 1,670,733 of record NC_142489.1, read on the forward strand.
AGATAGGGGTGTTATAGGGAGAGTGGGTTGGGTGCAAGAAGCCCTGACATAGGAGTTAAGTGACGATAGACTTTAACCCTTGTTGATGTTTCTGGGAGATAGGGTATTGTGGTTGACTGGGGAATTTAGAGGAGTCTTTGAGTCAGATATGAAGTGCATCATGGTGAGAGGAGACAAATGGGTTGTCCATATCCCAGACTATGGGGTTTATGGACGAGGAGGGCAATGGAGCAGGGGAAGATGAGGTGGGGTTGAGGAGCAGTAGCCAGGCTAAATCAGAAGGATGGCTTGGGATAGTAGTAGAGGCTTTGAATTTTGAGAGAAGGTCTCTCCAAAGAATATGAGTGGAGCATTTTGGGAGTATGAGAGAAGAATGGGAAAATGGGGTATCTTGAAGTGTGCAAGGTAGAGGCTCGGTTATTCGTGGCATAGTTTATTAAACTGTCAACCCTCATAACGGAGACATGAGAGACCTTTCTTTTTTTTTGGAGTCAGTTCAGTTCAGTCGTTCAGTCGTGTCCAACTCTTTGTGACTTCATGGACTGCAGCACGCCAGCCCTCTCTGTCCATCACCAACTCCCGGAGTTTACCCAAACTCATGTCCATTGAGGTGGTGATGTAATCCAACCATCTCATCTTCTGTCATCTGCTTCTCCTTCCACCTTCAACCATTCCCAGCATCAGGGTCTTTTCCAATGAGTCAGCTCTTCACATCAGGTGGCCAAAGTATTGGAGTTTCAGCTTTAGCATCAATCCTTCCAATGAACACCTAGGACTGATCTCCTTTAGGATGGACTGGTTGGATCTCCTTGCAGTACAAGGGACTCTCAAGAGTCTTCTCCAACACCACAGTTCAAAAGCATCAATTCTTCAGTGCTCAGCTTTCTTTATAGTCCAACTGCCACATCCATATATGACTACTGGAAAAACCATAGCCTTGACTAGAAGGGCCTTTGTTGGCAAAGTAATGTCTCTGCTTTTTAATGTGCTGTCTAGGTTGGTCATAACTTTTCTTCCAAGGAGCAAGCGTCTTTTAATTTCATGGCTGCAGTCACCATCTACAGTGATTGTGGAGCCCAAGAAAATAAAGCCTGCCACTTTCCATTGTTTTCCCGTCTATTTCCCATGAAGTGATGGGACCAGATGCCATGATCTTAGTTTTCTGAATGTTGAGTTTTAAGCCAGCTTTTTCACTCTCCTCTCTCATTTTCATCAAGAGGCTCTTTAGTTCCTCTTCACTTTCTGCCATAAGGGTGGTGTCATCTGTGTATCTGAGGTTATTGATATTTCTCCCAGCAATCTTGATTCCAGCTTGTGCTTCTTCCAGCCCAGTGTTCCTCATGATGTACTCTTAAGTTAAATAAGCAGGGTGACAATATACAGCCTTGACGTACTCCTTTTCCTATTTGGAACCAGTCTGTTGTTCCATGTCCAGTTCTAACTGTTGCTTCCTGACCTGCATACAGATTTCTCAAGAGTCAGGTCAGGTGGTCTGGTATTCCCATCTCAGAATTTTTCACAGTTTTATGTGATCCACACAGTCAAAGGCTTTGGCATAGTCAATGAAGCAGAAATAGATGTTTTTCTGGAACTCTCTTGCTTTTTCGATGATCCAGTGGGTGTTGGCAGCTTGATCTCTGGTTCCTCTGCCTTTTCTAAAACCAGCTCGAACATCAGGAATTTCATAGTTCATGTATTGTTGAAGCCTGGCTTGGAGAATTTTGAGCAATACTTTACTAGTGTGTGTGATGAATGCAATTGTGCAGTAGTTTGAGCATTCTTTGGCATTGCCTTTCTTTGGGATTGGAATGAAAACTGACCTTTTCCAGTCCTGTGGCCACTGCTGAGTTTTCCAAATTTGCAGGCATATTGAGTGCAGGACTTTCCCAGCATCATCTTTTAGGATTTGAAATAGCTCAACTGGAATTCCATCACCTCCACTAGCTGTTGATAGTGATGCTTCCTATGATTTGTTCTTTTATTTGGGGGTATTCTGTTTGTTTTTTGTATTCCACATGAGTGAAATCATAGGGTATTCGTCTGTTCCTGTTTGACTTATTTCACTTAACATAATACCCTCAAGATCCTATCCATGTATCACAAATGGCAAATTTTTCATGTTTTTTTTATGGCTGAATAGTATTTCATTAAATTAACAAATGCCACAGTTTCTTGATCCATTCATCCATCAGTGAGCACTTAGATTGTTTCCATATCTCACCTCTTGTAGATAATGCTGGGATGAACATAGGGGTGCATATATTTTTTTCAAGTTAGTGTTTTCATGTTCTTTGGATCAATACCCAGAAGTGGAATAGCTGGATCATATGGCTGTTCTATTTTTAATTTTTTGAGAAACTTCTGTGTTCTCTCTCATTGTGGCTATATTGCCTTACATTCCTACCAGGAGTATATGAGAGTTCCCTCCTTTTTTCCGCATCCTTACCAACAGTTATTTCTTGCCTTTTTGATAATGACCACTCTGACAGATATGAGATGCTATCTCATTGTGGTTTTGATTTGCATTTCCCTATTAGTCATGTGGACCATCTTTTCATGTGCCTCTTGGCCATCTGTATGTCTCCTTTGGAAAACTACCTAGAAAACTCTTTAGATCCTCTACCCTTTTTTGAATTGGTTTTGCTTTTTTGTGGTTGAATTATATTCTTCATATATTTTGGATATTAACTTCCTATTGGATATATAATTTACAAATATCTTCTCCCATTTGGTAGATTGTCTTTTCATTTTGATGATAGTTTCCTTTGCTGTGAAGAAGCTTTTTACTTTGATGTAGTCCCACTTGTTTAGTTTTGCTTTTGTTTCCCTTGCCTGAGGAGACATATCCCCAAAGATATTGCTGAGACCAGTGTCAAAGAGCATACTTATGTTTTCTTCTAGAACTTTTATGGTTTTAGGTCTTCTGTTTAAGCCTTTAATCCATTTTCAGTTGATTTTTGTGTATGTTGTGAGATAGTAGTCTTCATTCTTTTTGCATGTGGCTGTCCGATTTTCCCATCACCAAAGGGAAATTGGTCTCAAATTTTCCCTTTTTATGTTGTGAGTGTGTTGCCAAATTGAAGTAGCTGTAGTTACTTTTACTTTTTTTCCCCTTTAACATTTATGGTGTAATTCTTGAATAATCTATTTTGATATACTCTTGGAATTTTCTGACTCTATTTATCACCTAACTCAAAGTTTTTCATACTTTTACGTTTTTGTTTCAGATAGAAGAGCTCCTTTCCACATTTCTTGTGAGATGGGTCTTGTGTTCATAAATTCTCTTAGCTTTTGCTTGTCTGGGAAAACTCATATTTCTCCTTCATATCTGAATGATAACTCTGCTGCATAGAATATTCTTGGCTGACATTTTTTTTTAGTCTTTCAATATTTTGAGAATATGATTCTACTCTCTCCTGGCTTATAGAGTTTCTGCTGTGAAATCTACTGATTATCTAATGGGGGTTTCTTTGTCGGTTACCATCTTTTGTTTCCCTGGCTGTCTAAAATTTTTTTGTTGTCGATTTTTGACAGTTTTTGTATAATATGTCTTGGAGCAGGTCTTTGTGCATTGACATAGATAGGTGTCCTTTCAGCTTCATGAACTTGCATAACCAGTTCTTTCTCCAGTTTGGGGAAGTTCTCAGCTATTGTTCGCTTAAATAAACTTCCTGCTCCCCTCTCCCTCTCTTCTCCTTCTAAGATCCAATTATCTTAATGCTACCCTTTGGCGGCCTGGCGTTCTGTGATTCATGGGGTCGCAGAGAGTCGGACACAACTGAGCGACTGAACTGAACTGAACTGAACCCTTCCTAATAGAGTCAGATGGTTCTCATAGAATTTCTTCTCCTCCCGCACCTCCTCACTCACCTTTGCCTCGTCCGCCTCCTCTTTTCAGACCTTAATTCTCTCTCCTCTCCTCTCTGTGTCATTTCTAGGTTTCTGTCTTCCATATGGTCTGCTCTGTTTCCAGTGCTTTTCATACATTTTCATCTCATTTATTGAGTTCTTTGGCCCCCAATTTTTTGTTTGGTTCTTCTTTAGAGTTTCAGTCTCTTTGGTAAAGTATTCTTTCTGAGCCTTTCTGAGTTTTCTTGTAGCTCCCTTATGACAGCTATTTTTAATTCTCTATCCATTAGAATGCAGTATTCTCTGACTTTACATTTGGTTTCTGAGAACTGTCTTTTTATTTTTGTGACACTGTGCTACTACATATCTTCATGGTGCTTGATGACTTGTTTTTCTGCTGGCACATTTGAAATAGTGAACACCGTGCTTCTTTCGGTAAAGCTTTTATTATTTTTTAAAAAAACTTGACTATAATGATTCAACTGGTTAATGAGAAGCCTTTCTTTTCAAGTACATGGCACTGTAGCACAAGTTCCTTACCCCTTCCCACCCCCAGTGACGCTGCACAGCATATAGGATCTTAGTTCCCTGACCAGGGATCGAACCTATGTCCCCTGCAGTAGAAGCATGGAACTGTAACCACTGGACTGCCAGGGAAGTCCCCCATAGAACAAGTTTTCACTTCTCTTTCCTGAGCTGTCTCTGGTTCTATTTGAGAGCCAACACTTTCTGTCTGCCACTACCTCTTGCCATTGCGTGTGCCTCTGGGGTCCTTGATGCCTTGCTGCTGCTAGTGTTGCTGGTGTCACCACCTGGACACTGGCTCCTCTGCTATGTCTGGGGTCTTCTTAGTTGAAGACTGTTCCGCAGTGAGGGCAGGAGGAGGGTAGGGAGAGAGCTGGGGTCACGGGTGTCTCTGCCACAGCCAGGATTGTGGGGTTTTCAGGCACTGCTGCTGAGTGTGGGGCGGAGGCAGTCTCAGAGCCCCTCGCAGTTGGACAGAGAGGGTCACAGGCTTGTCACTGTCTGCTACCCTGTGGCTGTGAGTGCTTCTGTGGCCAGGAGACTGCTGTCATCTGTGCTACCGCCTCTGGTGCTACTGTGTTCTCTGGGACTGCGAGCTTAGCTGCCGTGGCTGAGGGGCCACGATCACAGGCACTTCCTCCACTGTCCCCCCAGTTCTGCCTGCTCTGTGTGCTCCAGTTCGCCTATCTTTAGATGTACAGACATGTGGCATTCTCTGGTGTCCTGGCCTGTTGTACAGAGTCCCCTTTGTTGAGGTATGGATGTTTTACTAGTTGTAGACTGAAGAGGAGTGGAGAAGGCAATGGCAAGCCACTCCAGTACTCTTGCCTAGAAAATCCCATGGACGGAGGAGCCTGGTGGGCTGCAGTCCATGGGGTCGCTATGAGTCGAGACATGACTGAGCAACTTCACTTTCACTTTTCACTTTCACACACTGGAGAAGGAAATGGCAACCCACTCCAGTGTTCTTGCCTGGAGAATCCCAGGGATGGGGGAGCCTGGTGGGCTGCCGTCTATGGGGTCACACAGAGTCGGACACGACGGAAGTGACTTAGCAGCAGCAGCAGCAGCAGACTGAAGAGGAGAGAAAGGGAACATATCAGATCACCATGATGCTGATGTCACTCACCTGCTAGATTTGTGTTTGTCTACAAGGCTAGGATCCTTGTCTGCCTTGTTCTCTGCTGCATCTAGGACCTAAGAAATTTCTTAGAGCATAATAGATGCTCAGTAAACATTTCTTAAATAAATGGATATTTGCAGAATCCCCCATGTTTGCATCATCTATTATTTTGATAAGAATTCCTTCTCTTACTTCATGTTGTTGTAGCCATGCGTTCCAGGAAACAAACTCACTCAGAAGGACAATGCAGATAGTGGAGTGCAGTTTATTACACCGGCAGGCCCATAGCAAAGTCTCCTCTTGGGCACGGACCCTGACCAGCATTTGTGAAAATCTTTTATACCCCATGTGTACATGTCTGAACCCACCACCCCAAATTCCTTGAGACTTACATAAACCAAGGAAAATAAAATCCCAATAGCCCCATCATTCACGTGCTATGTGCTCATGTTCTATGTGCTCAAACAGTCAAACAATTAGCCAATAATCAATAACCCTGAGGTTACACTCTGATAGATACAGAAAATTTACTGCCTGTCTGGAGGAAGGAGTGATTAGTGTATGTTTTCTCTTAGGTGATGAGTAACTTAGATACGATCTTCAAGGTTCCCCTGTCTGGAGGGGGTCTTATCTTTCTGTTGTCGTTTTCATAGGCACTAAACACAGAGTTCAGAGTCCATTGGAAAGGTGACCGACCATGATCAGCATGAACAGGCCTAAGATGGTGTCCAGGCCCTATGAATTCCTTCTTCAATGTGTCATAGATGATACTGTTCAGCAGCATAAAGAGGAGGAAAGTGCTTTATGGCATACCGCTAGAGACAACCTTCCCCACTGAATTAGATCAAATAATCAACACTTACAGGCGTTACTTATTTAAGTAACTGTAAACTGCCCTAACAAGAAAATCCTTTAGGTCATAGTTGAGTATTTTATCCACAAGAGCATCATAGTAGCCTAACCAGCTTGCTTTGGTTTGCCTGAGACTTTCTTGGTTTTAAAACAGAAAGCCCTGTGTCTGAGACACCCTATATCCTGAGCAAACCAGGATAGTTGATATTACCCTGATGTGGGGTATTTTTCTGAATGCTACATGGATAACGTCTTTGTCAGTCCCCTGAGTTATTACTTTGGTTTCCTGTCAAAAGCAATGAGATTTGCTTGCTCTGCTTTGTTAATGAAGTCATGTTGATACTTCATGACCTAAGTATTTATAATTCATCTTTCCTAATCACTTCTAGTACTTTTTCATGGATTAACATCAAACTAGCTATCCTGTCCCTCCCAATAGTCATGATACTCACTTTTGAATATTGGGACATTTGAATTTCAAGTACTGTAGCAAATTCCTCATGTCCCAGAATTTTCAAGTATGAAAGGCAGTGGTGCCAAAGTTTTGCACCTGCTTTGTCCTTAAGATGTCTGAAGGCAATGCAAGCCTGGAGGCATTTGTTGTCAAAGAATCCCCAGGTCCTGGGAAGGCCTGAGGGCTTATCTTTTGGGATTTGTGGGTCTGTTCCTCAGTGGGATGCCAGTTGATGGTAGGACCAGGGAAGTACACACATTCTATTAGCCTCTCATTTTGAATCCTTCTTCAGTTGGCTGTGAGTAAGTTTTCATAAAGAATCTTCTGGAATTTTTTTTTTTTTTGCTTTTCATCTCATAATACATTATCTGTTTTTTATTTATAGGCTGATTTATGCTGGCCTAAATTTAAAGTCAATTTATGCAGCCATGAAATTAAAAGACGCTTACTCCTTGGAAGGAAAGTTATGACCAACCTTGATAGTATATTAAAAAGCAGAGACATTACTTTGCCAACAAAGGTCCGTCTAGTCAAGGCTATGGTTTTTCCCGTGGTCATGTATGGGTGTGAAAGTTGGACTGTGAAGAAAGCTGATCGCTGAAGAATTGATGCTTTTGAACTGTGGTGTTAGAGAAGACTCTTGAGAGTCCCTTGTACTGCAAGGAAATCCAACCAGTCCATTCTAAAGGAGGTCAATCCTGGGTGTTCATTGGAAGGACTGATGCTAAAGCTGAAACTGCAATACTTTGGCCACCTCATGTGACGAGTTGACTCACTGGAAAAGACTCTGATGCTGGGAAAGGTTGGGGGCGGGAGGAAAAGGGGATGACAGAGAATGAGATGGCTGGATGGCATCACCGACTCAATGGACATGAGTTTGAGTGTACTCTGGGAGTTGGTGATGGACAGGGAGGCCTGGCGTGCTGTGATTCATGGGGTTGCGGAGAGTCGGACACGACTGAGCGACTGAACTGAACTGAACTGAAAATCTAAGAAAGAGAGTGGGTTGTCTGCTTTGTTTTAACATGGGTAGAGTACTTCAGTTCAGTTCAGGAGTACTTAGAATTCAGATTTCCTAAATATTATACTTTCTGGGTTCCCTCATGTTCAAATGACCTAACACTTTCTACCCTTAAATACTGATGTTCCCTACGTCTCGGTCTCTTGTGCATTTGTTATCTCGTAGAATAGCTTCTTTTTCACCCATGGGTTCAACTACTTCCCATAATGCAGTGTCTCCCAAATCCGATTCACACCTCTAGTCATTTTTCCCTTGAGCTTCTTACTTGATAACCAACTGTCTTTACTAAAAATTGCATCCAGTAACTCTTCACACGACCTGTGCTCTACCTTACCTTGTTCCTCCTGTTTTTCTTATCTGATATTATGTTATGAATATCATCAAGATTCCTGGCTCCAGTTCCAAGTCACAAGAATGTGGCTACAAGGGGAATACCCTAAAATAAATCCTATGCTGGAACCTGGAAGGCCAGGTGTGTATCAAGGACGAACAGAACCTAAGCAAGCAAAACCATTTGGATATCAAATGCGAAGAGGTAGGAAAGGATTTGGGAAGAATGAAGAATTGTCCTAAGCTAAGAAGATACAGGTCTAGACAAGTGAAAGGACAGTTGAAGGATTTGACCAAGACTTAGTTCTAGCTCCAGCATTCTTCTCTTGTGTAGTGTAGTGGGTGTTGAGGTCTGGTTACTCAGTAGACAGACTATTACTGTCCTGGGAAAAATGGTACATGGGCCAACCTGGCTTCTGTATTCTATATTATTCCCCAGTTTACCAATTGCATATGAACTAATCCATGCTACAGAAACCCATGTAATAGAACAGTTGGTTATCTGTTATCTTATTAATTTTTATCCAGTCCAATGAAGCTTAGTCCATTTGGGCTGTTGTAATGGAATGCCCTAGACTAGGTGGCTTATGTATGACAGAAATGTATTTGTCACAGTTCTGGATGTTGAATGTCCAAGATAAAAGTGCTGGCAGATTTGGAGTCTGGTGAGGACCCACTTCCTGGTTCATAGTGAAGTGAAGTGAAGTCGCTCAGTCGTGTCCAACTCTTTGCGACCCCGTGGACTGTAGCCTACCAGGCTCCTCCATCCATGGGATTCTCCAGGCAAGAGTACTGGAGTGGGTTGCCATTTCCTTCTCCATCCTGGTTCATAGATAGCCTTTGTTTTTTTTACTGTGTCCTCACATGGCAGAAGGGGTGAGGGATTTCTTTGGGGTCTCTTTTATGAGTGCACTAATCATTATAATCACCTTCCAAAGGCCCCACCTACAAATGTCCTCACAAATGGGATTAGGTTTCAACATACGAATTTGAGGTGGATCCATTCAGCCCATAACAAGGTATTATTCCCATTTCTCTGATTAAAAAAAAAAAGAAGACTGAAGAAGCAATGTATTTTCAGGAATTCACTGGTGGTCCAGTGTTTGAGACTCAGCACTTCCACTTTAGGGGGAGTATGTTGGATCCCTGGTCTGGAAACTAAGATCTTGCAAAGTCATGTGGTGCGGTAAAAAAAAAAAAATGTTATGTATCTTTTCCAAAGCCACATGATTAATGAATTTATTAAGCTAGGAATATGTGGTAACAGTTGACGCTGAAATCCAAGTGACTTAACACAACAAAGGTTTATTGTACTTATTGTGTTTGTTTGTTCTCCCTCATGGTGCATTTCCCATGTGGGTTAGCTGGGGCTCGACTTCATTGACTTACTATGAGAACCAAGATGACAACGGATGCTCTGCAACCTTGTATCTCCATCACCTGGAACAGGTTTCCATGAAAGCAAAGGTAGAAGTAATGGACAGGACAGACTGTTCTCAACCGCTTCTCATTGATCAGAACTGGTCACCCCAGTCTAACTGGAAGGGAGGCTGGAAATAAGAGATTGCGACTAGACTTTTTGGTGAGCACTGCCTTTATCACACTAGTGATCCTTGGGCCAGAGAGAGTTCTGTTTAATCTAAAATCCTGTATCACATTTATACATAACCCTCTGCCACAAGTTTCCTGGAATCAAGGTCAGGTGTCAGGGAGAGTCTTGGATGCTGAATTTCACTCTTCAGGGCTGCTTGTTGGGGTCAACCATCAAGAGAAAATGTGAAAAGTGTGCAAGTGTTAGTCGTTCAGTTGTGTCTGGCTTTATGACCCCATGGACTGTAGCTGGCCAGGCTCTTCTGTCCTTTGAATTCTCCAGGCAAGAATACTGGAGTGGATAGCCATTCCCTTCTCCAGGGGATCTTCCCACCCCAGGGATTGAACCCGAATGCATTGCAGGCAGATTCTTTACCATCTGAGCCACCCAAGAAGCCCCCTGGAGAATCTGCTGCTGCTGCTGCCAAGTCACTTCAGCCGTGTCCGACTCTGTGTGACCCCATAGACAGAAGCCCACCAGGCTCCCCCATCCCTGGGAGTCTCCAGGCAAGAACACTGGAGTGGGTTGCCATTTCCTTCTCCAATGTGTGAAAGTGAAAAGTGAAAGTGAAGTCACTTAGTTGTGTCCGACCCTTAGCGACTCCATGGACTGCAGCCTGCCAGGCTCCTCCATCTATGGGATTTTCCAGGCAGGAGTACTGGAGTGGCTTGCCATTGCCTTCTCCGGGAGAGTCTAACAGGACCAAATTAAATAGATGAAATGGGAACAGTCATGCCTAGAACAAGCCTAGCACAATAAAATAGGAGGCAAGATGTGAGAGGAAGGAAGTAGGAAGCTTTACAGGCAAAGAAAATATAATCAATAAAGATGTCAAAGTATAAAGGCCAGAGTAAACAAGAATTTGAAATTATCAAGCAGCAATCAATATAGAGCAAGGGAAGATTAATCAAGGAGGTAGATGAAAAGCAGTTTAAAAACCAACCAGAGGTATATCCCACTTATGCTGACAGCAGGCCATAGAATCCTCTCAGTGTGCCAATTGTCAAAACCCATGCCAGGCAGGAAATGTCCTTAAAGTATCAAGATATTGTTTAAAAATCCATCAGTGAGTCCAGATTCTTTCACCAGCTGAACCAGGCCCATGTCTTTGCTATATGCCAACCTTGCTACTGCCGTAAGCTAGACTCAGATCTTCAACTATGCTATGCTTTCTCACACCTTTGTGCTCTTTACCAGTGGGTTCCCTTTCCTAGAATGCTTTTTTTGCCCCTTCACCTTCTGGCTAAAATCTTTCTACTATTGTTGAAGCAGAGAAAGTGGTCTGAACAAACAAAAAATGCCTTTTGTTCCCATGGCAACCTGGGCCTATTTCTATCACTGCATTTATCACATGGTTTTTTAACCATTAATTTTCTTGTGGGTTAGAGCTGAGTTCCAGATCAGGTCTATGCATTAATTTAAGAGTGAATGTGAATACTAAAGTCAACCTATGGAAGATCAGAATTTATTTATTACTTATCTGATATTACTTATCAGGCACTAGGCAAGGCTGAGTATCAGAGTTTTAATTTTTCTCCAGTACATAAAAGCATTTTGGCTAAATATTCTTTCTTTGAATTATTTTTCATGCATCAGACTACAGCTAGTGAGAGTTGTATTTTCTTTTTGTTTTTTATTTGAAAAGCAGTAGAATACATAGTAAAAAAAAAAAAGGTTTATCCATCAAGTTCCAGTGCAAAGACCACCAGTTGTTTTAACTGACACGGTTTAATAAAAAGAATTGTTAATCAGGTATTAGAGAACCAGATAAAGGCAAAATGAGGACATAGAGGTTTATCGACTGTCAATACTCTTAGGACTGTGGGAACAAAGGAAAGAGGTTGGGATTATTAACCCATAGACCTTAAAGGAGCCCTCTCAGGAACTCAGTTCAGACCCATGAAGATGAGCTATGGACCATCTGATAGTGACATCTGTGAAAAGATGGGATGGGGCTAGTTCTGGGTGGGTGAGAAAAAAGAGACTAGAACTAAAAGCTGCTGCTGGGATTAAGAATCATTGCTAAGAAGAACTCAAAAGAACAAGAAACAGTGAAGTCCTACGTGTTTCAGTCTTACCAGCTTCCTCTACCACCCCCTTGGGCTTCGCTGGTGGCTCAGTGGTAAAGCATCTGCCTGCAATGCAGGAGACTCGGATTCGATCCCTGGGTCAGGAAGATCCCCTGGAGAAGGAAATAACAACCCACTCCAGTATTCTTGCCGGGAAATCCAGATAGGAGGCTGGAGGGTTACAGTCCATGGGAACACAGAGTCGGACACGACTGAGCGACTAAGCATGCAGCACCCCCTAGTGGTCGAGTCTTGTAGGATTTCCATAGTCTCTGTCCCAGCAGAGCAGAACAGGTTTGAAACTCAGAGATAATGTCTTAATATCCAGTGTAAAAAATAAAAAGAAAGCACACCACCCACCATAAAACATGTTTTAAGTTTTAATTAATTTTTATTGGAGTATAGTTGCTTTGCCGTGTTGTTTTCTATTATGCAGCAAGATATATCAGCCATATATAAAGGCTGGAGAATTCCATGGACTGACTGTACAATCCATGGGGTTGCAAAGAGTCGGAGGTGACTGAGTGACTTTCACTTTCATATCAGCCATAACTATACATGTATCCACATATATATATACATGCCTTCCCTTTTGAACTTCCTTCCCATTCAGGTCACCACAGTGAATTAAGTAGAGTTCCCTGTGCTATACGGTAGGTTCTTACTAGTTATCTATTTTATGCATACTATCAGTAGTGTATGTGTCGATCCCAATCTCCTAGTTCCTCCCCTCCACTCCACTTCCTTCTTGGTATCCATATATTTGTTCTCTACTTCTGTGTCTCTAAAATTTTGCAGCTTAACTTTCATATGTGAATTCATCTTTATATAGTTTAGACATTGTTCTATTTAATTTGTTATTGTTATAATAATTTTTCACATTTCTATATCATATTTATGTTAATATGTGTTAATGATTGCATAATAGTGCACTGTTTGGTGGTACTATAATTTAACTAAATTGTTACCCAAAACTTGGGCATTTATATAGTTTCTAATTTGTGGCTGCTATAGATAAAAACTTAACATCTTTGTCTGCATACTTTTTTCCTTCCCTTTAATATTCTCAGGAGTGGAATTACTCTTTTAAAAGATCTGAGCATCTTATGTGTTGCTTTACTGCTCTTCAAAAGCTATTTATGCTGTCATCAGCAATAAATGAGTTCAGTTCAGTTCAGTCGCTCAGTTGTGTCCGACTCTTTGAGACCCATGGACTGCAGCACGCCAGGCTTCCCTGTCCATCACTAACTCCTGGAGCTTGCTTAAACTTATGTCCATCAGGTCAGTGATGCCATCCAACCATCTCATCCTCTGTCATCCCCTTCTCCTCCTGCCTTCAATCTTTCCCAGCATCAGGGTCCTTTCCAATGAGTCAGTCCTTTGCATCAGGTGGCCAAAGTATTGGTTTTAGCTTCAGCATCAGTCCTTCCAATGAATATTCAGGACTGATTTCCTTTAGGATGTACTGGTTGGATCTCCTTGCTGTCCAGGGGACTCTCAAGAGTATTCTTCAAAACCACAGTTCAAAAGCATCAGTTCTTCGGTGCTCAGCTTTCTTTATAGTCCAACTCTCACATCCATACATGACTACTAGAAAAACCATAGCTTTGACTAGACAAACCTTTGTTGGCAAAGTAATATCTCTGCTTTTTAATCTGCTGTCTAGGTTGGTCATAGCTTTTCTCCCAAGGAGCAAGCGTCTTTTAATTTCATGGCTGCAGTCACCATCTGCAGTGATTTTGGAGCCCCCCCAAAAAATAAAGTCTGTCACCGTTTTCACTGTTTTCCCATTTATTTGCCATGAAGTAATGGGGCCAGATGCCATTATCTTAGTTTTCTGAATGTTGAGTTTTAAGCCAACTTTTTCACTCTCTTTCACTTTTAACAAGAGACTCTTCAGTTCTTCACTTTCTGCCATAAGTGTGGTTTCATCTGTATATCTGAGGTTATTGAAATTTCTCCCAGCAGTCTTGATTCCAGCTTGTGCTTCATCCAGCCCAGCATTTCTCATGATGTCCTCTGCATATAAGTTAAATAAGCAGGGTGACAATATACAGCCTTGACATACTCCTTTTCCTATTTGGAACCAGTCTGTTGTTCCATGTCCAGTTCTAATTGTTGCTTCTTGATCTGTTTAACCAGTAAATACCTATTTTTAAGCATCCCGTTGAAATCACAGGAAAAACAAAGGCACGTGTTTTGGAGGCAATGGCAAAAGAAATTGTAGGACAGAGGGCATTTAAAACTGACCTTTTAACTATGTGCTTTTGCCCTTTAAGCAATAAATAGTCACAACGTAAAGCTGACATTTCTTAGCTTAGTGTTCCTGAGGCTAATTTTTCTTTAGAATGAGACAGTAGTTCTCAAAATTTGGTCCCTGGCCCAGTAGCATTGGCATCATTTGAGAGCTTGTTAGAAAAGTAGCCTTGGCCTTCTCCACAGTTAAATCTACCTTAAATCTACTGAATCAGAAAATCTGGGGTAGGGGGAGCCCAGCAGTCTGTGTTGTACTAAGTCCTCCAAGTGATTATCCAGGCTAAAATTGGAGAACCATTAACAGAAGGTCAATTCTGTAGAGACAAGTGGTTATTTTATTAATAACTCCATTATATATTAAAAACTTATTTAAAGAACTTTTTCGGAACTTCCCAGTGGCTACAACTCTGTGCTCTCAGCCCAGGGTTGATCCCTGGTCAGGGAACTAGCCCACATGCTACAACTAAGTTCATATGCTGCCACTAAAGACCCTGTCTGCTGCAACTAAGAGTTCACATGCTGCAATGAAGATCGAAGATCCCGAGTACCACAACTGAGACCAAATAAATAAATAAGCTCAGCCAAATAAATAAATATTTTAAAAATAAAGAACTTTTTCATTTTATATTGAGAAATACTTTTTGAAAATAAATTTTTAACATGGATATTTTAAAGTGAAAAAAAATTTTTTTGTTGCAGCTTGAACTTTACAAGTGACAGACAGCCAACTATTTTAAAAAGTGAAAATACGAAGTCAAAGCACTGATTTAGCTTTTCAGTTCAGTTCAGTTCAGTCACTTAGTCGTGTCCGACTCTTTGCGACTCCATGAACCACAGCACGCCAGGCCTCCCTGTCCATCACCAACTCCCGGAGTTCACTCAAACTCATGTCCATCAAGTCGGTGATGCCATCCAGCCACCTCATTCTCTGTCATCCCCGTCTCCTCCTACCCCCAATCACTCCCAGCATCAGAGTCTTTTCCAGTGAGTCAACTCGTCGCATGAGGTGGCCAAAGTATTGGAGTTTCAGCTTCAGCATAAGTCCTTTCAATGAACACCCAAGATTGATCTCCTCTAGAATGGACTGGTTGGATCTCCTTGCAGTCCAAGAGACTCTCCAGAGTCTTCTCCAGCACCACAGTTCAAAAGCATCAATTCTTCGGCGATCAGCTTTCTTCACAGTCCAACTCTCACATCCATACATGACCACGGGAAAAACCATAGCCTTGACTAGACGGACCTTGGTTGGCAAAGTAATGTCTCTGCTTTTTAATATGCTATCTAGGCTGGTCATAACTTTCCTTCCAAGAAGTAAGCGTCTTTTAATTTCATGGCTTGAATCAGCATCCGCAGTGATTTTGGAGCCCAAAAAAATAAAGTCTGACACGGTTTCCACTGTTTCCCCATCTATTTCCCATGAAGTGATGGGACCAGATGCCATGATCTTCGTTTTCTGAATGTTGAGCTTCAAGCCAACCTTTTCACTCTCCTCTTTCACTTTCATCAAGAGGCCTTTGAGTTCCTCTTCACTTTCTGCCATAAGGGTGGTGTCATCTGCATATCTGAGATTATTGATATTTCTCCCGGCAATCTTGATTCCAACTGGTGCTTTACCCTATGTCTATTAGTAGACTCATTATTTTTAATTTGTATAGGTATTTACAATGGTTCCTGTGGCCCTTAGGCCAAGAAATGAACCTACTTAGAGAAATGTGAGGTTTGTAAATGCTGTTCCAAACACATTATAGTTTAAATTTTCTTTTTTTTTATTTATTTATTTTAATTGGAGGCTAATTGCTTTACAATATTGTATTGGTTTTGCCATACATTGACGTGAATCTGCCCCGAGTGTACATGTGTTCCCCATCTTGAACCCCCCTCCCACCTCCCTCCCCATCCCATCCCTCTGGTTCATCCCAGTGCACCAACCCTGAGCACCCTGTATCAAGCATTGAACCTGGACTGGCGATTCGTTTCACATATGATAATATACATGTTTCAATGCCATTCTCCCATATATATGAAATTTAGAAAGATGGTAACGATAACCCTGTATAAGAGACAGCAAAAGAGACACAGATGTATATTTTAAAATTTTCTAACATTAAAAGGAGAGCTAAAAGATTTAAAACTACCGTATGATCCAGCTATTCCACTTTTGGGTATTTATCTGAAGAAAATGAAAATACTAACTTGAAAATATATCTGTACCCCATGTTCACTGCAGCATTATTTACAATAACCAAGAAAGGGAAACAACCTAAGTGTCCATTGATGAATAAAGAAAATGTAGTGTGTATATACAATGGAATATTTTTCAGTAATTAAAATGAAATCTTGTCATTTGTGATAACATGGACAAACTTTGAGGGCATTATGCTAAGTGAAATTAGTTAGATAGAGAAGGACATATAGCATATTGTCTCACTTATATGTGGAATCCAAACAAGAAAAGGAGCTCCTAGATAGAACAGATTGGGAGTTGCCAGAGCCAAGGAGTGGTTGTTGTTGTTCAATCACTCAGTCGTGTCTTGACTCTTTGCAATCCCATGGAGTACAGCATGCCAGGCTTCCCTGTCCTTCATTATCTCACAGAGTTTGCTCAAACTCATGTCCATTGAGTCAGTGATGCCATCTAACCATCTCATCTTCTGTTGTCCTCTTATCCTGCTGCCTTCAGTCTTTCCCAGTATCAGGGTCTTTTCCAATCAGTCGGCTCTTCACATCAGGTGGCCAAAGTATTAGAGTTTCAGCATCAGTTCCTCCAATGGATATTCAGGACTGATTTTCTCTAGCATTGACTGGTTTGATCTCCTTGCAGTCCAAGGGACTCTGAAGAATCTTCTCCAGCACCACAATTCAAAAGCATCAATTCTTTGGTGCTCAGCCTTCTTCATAGTTCAACTCTCACATCCATACATGACTACTGGAAAAATCATAGCTTTGACTAGATGGACCTTTGTTGGCAAAGTAATGTCTCTGCTTTTTAATATGCTGTCTAGGTTTGTCAAAGCTTTGCTTCCAAGGAGGAAGCGTCTTTTAATTTCCCAGCTGCAGTCACTATCTGCAGTGATTTTGGAGCCCATGAAAGAAAATCTGTCACTGCTTCCACATTTTCCCCATCTATTTGCTATGAAGTGATGGGACTGGATGCCATGATCTTAGTTTTTTGAATGTTGAGTTTTAATTCAGCTTTTTCACTCTCCTCTTGCACCCTCATCAAGAGGCATTTTAATTCATCTTTACTTTCTGCCATTAGTGTGGCATCATCTGCGTATCTGAGGCAGTTAAAATATACAAACTTCTGGTTATAAAATAAATAAGTCATTAGGATGTAATGTACACCATAGTGACTATAGTTGATAATACTGCATTGCACATTTGAAAGTTGTTAAGAGTAAATCTTGAAAAATATTTTGTGACTATATATGGTAATGGATGTTTACTAGACTTACTGGGAAGATCATTTTACAGTCTATGAAAATATTAAATCATTAAGTTGCACATCTGAAAGCAGTATGTTATATGTCAGTTATATCTCAATTAAAAAATATGTATGTTAAAACCTTAAGCATAGTTTATTATCCCGAAATGTTAGTTATATTGTTAAGATTATTATTACTTGGTCCAAAATATCTGATACATTATTGGAAATCTAAAACTTAATTCATATTAACTAATAGAGTCAAGTCTTTTAGCCAGTTAATCCATGTCTGAGTGTATGGGACTTCCCTTGCAGTTCAGTCGGTAAAGAATATGCCTGCAGTGCAAGAGACCCAGGTTCAATCCTTGGGTCTGAAAGATCCCCTGGAGAAGGAAATGGCAACCCACTCCAGTATTCTTGCCTGGAGAATCCCATGGACAGAGGAGACTGGCAGGCTACAGTCCATGGGGTCACAAGAGTCTGACATGACTGAGTGACTAAACCACCACAAGAAAAAAGGTAAACATTTAAGGTAAGTATCCAAGTAATTCAAGACAAAATAGTTTCACATTATATATCAAAATGCTTGAATAATATGTTTGTTGGCACTAGATGTAGGTAACTGTGTTCCTATAAAAGAAAATTCATACTTCTTCATACTTCTAATTCTAGAATAACTAGATTAGCTGTGGTTTAGAAGATTTAGAGTTGAGAAATAAAAGGGTCATAATATCTGAAGAATAAAGTCAAAACATGAAGAATTATAAATGCTTAAAGCAATGAGATGTTGCCAATCAAGAATAGTATAGCATTATAAGGGTGTAATATTATTATCAGGATAATATAATAGTGACAATAATAACTACTTCCCATATACAATATATTTTTCCCTAGAATAATATGATATTCCATCTTTTAAAAATTGAAGTGTAATTGATTTACAAAGATTCAGGTGTACAGCCAAGTGACTCAGTTACATATATATATATATACACACACACATATATGTATATATATATAATTGAATATATATTGTTTTGAGCAGAGAATACAGTATCAGATGTTAACAGATAAATCAAGCTATATTAAAACTTTTTAAGAGTTTATTTGAGCAAAAATGGGTAAGGATCAGGCAGCATCCAATCTGGCAGCTAGAAAGGAGCTCTGAGGAGCTGTAAAATTGAAAGACTTTTTTAGGAAGAAGGGGACAGGAATGAGAAAGTCATACCAGGTAAAAAAGAGAGGTGAGTTATTGCAAAGTTACTTCCCTGTTGGGGATGACAGGAGCCTATCAAGCTGATGACCTAAGTAGTGCTGATTCCTGACTGACTGGTTAAAGATTCCATTTCTGGGAGAGCTGAAGCTGTAATTAAGTTTTGGTTTGGTAATGTGGGGCTTAGTGTAACCGAGCACAACGGCTTTGACAGGGGACGTTTACTGTGAAGTAAGGGTTTATTGCAAAGCGTCAAGTGAGGGAGTGAGAGACAATCCTCAGATCCACTCCAACTCGGTTTTTGAGTTTGGAGATTTTAAGAGGGAAGAAAATAGAAGCTGAGATTACTCATGATTCTGTGATAATTGTGGTTTTGGGAGTCAGATGTGTGTGGTTTATGGTGGTCCATGGTTTGTGAGTCTCTGAGCTCATTTTACCCTGCAGGAAGAAGCCATCTGACTCTGATTGATAAGAGTTCAGTTAGCACAGGATTGAGGTCAGAGAGGGTAAGAAAGGGAATAAAGTTTTGGGTGGAGAGGTTAATCATAAACCCAGTAAGGGAACTCAGTTTTAGGGGGACATAGTTTCTTTAGCATAAGCGAGTCTTTTAGGCCTGTTGTCATGTTTTCTATTTTTTTTTTAATACAGGACACTAACTTCTAACTTGGACAATGAATAATCACTGTTAGACATGTTTACTACTCACACTTTCACAGTTTTAGAGGGTATAAGTAATTTGCCTCAGATAATCCAGTAATTTAGTAGCAGAATGGAGCTCAAATTAGGTCTTTTGACTCAGAGATGAGCATTCTTTTAATTATAAAATTCTGTACCTATTCATCCCATTCTGTTACTCACCGAATTAACTGGTCCTTCTGGGTTATTCCTTCTGCCATTGTGTGAGCTTTTCTGTCTTGACTGCATAGACCCTGTATCAACTCTTCTCATTTTCCCTAGCTTCCCTCATTTTCTGCCTAGCTTTCCCTCACTTTCTTTCAAACTAAGGGTTCCTGTTGCACATGAAGATCTCCATCATAGGAAACATCTTATTTTCTTCATGTTTATTGGCACGTATGTCTCTCTACCAGGATATAAGGACAGTTAAGGGAAGAACTGAGCTTGCCCTACGTATATACACAGACAAGTCCAGTATTAATCACACAATAAGACTAATGTCTATCTGAGTGGTTAAATAGTTATTTGTGTCCTACAATCTATCTACAGTTTGAGATTTTTTTTAATTGTGCCGTGAAGGTTGTGGGATCTTAGTTCCCCGACAAGAGATTAAACCCAGGCCCTTGGCAGTGAAGGCTCTGAGACCTAAGCACTGGATCACCAGGAGACGCTTTATTTAGTCATTTCACAAATGTCTATTGAAGAACTCTCCTGAAAGATACTGTGAGAGGATAATTGAAAATAAGAGACTCTGGCTTCAAGGAATTCACTGTCCTAACAGAAGAGATAGATTGTAGGTCATAAATAACTATAATACAAGGTAGAAATTCAGACTTAGAGTAAAAATAATCCTTTCTAGAGTAAAAACCTTCCCTATGCTCAGTGTCAGCAAATGACTACAGAAAATGCAACTTGGGCCTGTTCCACTAAAATAGACTTCTGCTAAAGTGAGTGAGACAGAATGGAAATGTCATTCAGTCTCCAATACCACTATGTAAATGGGCCTCCAATCACCAGGTTTTTGTTTTCTATTGCTAATATTAGTGGATTTACCTTTGTAAGTAGACATTTGTGCTAACCTAACAAATTCACTTTGGGGAAATAATATGCATCTTGCTTAACTAATAGCACCTTACTGGATTATGGTATGAATTAAATGAAATATGTCTTAACACATTTTATATAATAAGTATCCAATTTTTTTTTTCTTGGCAGTAGTGAAAAGAAATAGAGGAAAACAATAGAATGGGAAAGACTAGAGATCTCTTCAAGAAAGTTAGAGATACCAAAGGAATATTTCATGCAAAGATGGGCACAATAAAGGACAGAAATGGTATGGACCTAACAGAAGCAGAAGATATTAAGAAGAGGTGGCAAGAATACACAGAAGAACTGTACAAAACAGATCTTCATGACCCAGATAACCATGATGGTGTGATCACTCACCTAGAACCAGACATCCTAGAATGTGAAGTCAAGTGGGCCTTAGGAAGCATCACTATGAACAAAGCTAGTGGAGGTGATAGAATTCCAGTTGAGCTATCTCAAATCCCAAAAGATGATGCTGTGAAAGTGCTACACTCAATATGCCAGCAAATTTGGAAAACTCAGTGGCCATAGGACTAGAAAAGGTCGGTTTTCATTCCAATCCCAAAGAAAGGCAATGCCAAAGAATGCTCAAACTACCACACAATTCCACTCATTTCACATGCTAGCAAAGTAATGCTCAAAATTCTCCAAGCCAGGCTTAAACAGTATATGAATCATGAACTTCCAGATGTTCAAGCAGGTTTTATAAAAGGCAGAGGAACCAGAGATCAAATTGCCAACATCTGTTGGATCATTAAAAAAGCAAGAGAGTTCCAGAAAAATATCTACTTTTGCTTTATTGACTAAGCCAAAGCCTTTGACTATGTGGATCACAACAAACTGTGGAAAAATCTTAAGGAGATGGGAATACCAGGCCACCTTATCTACCTCCTGAGAAATCTGTATGCAGGTCAAGAAGCAACAGTTAGAATTGAATGTGGAACAACAGACTGGTTCCAAATCAGCAAAGAAGTACATCAAGGCTGTATATTGTCACCCTTCTTATTTAACTTATATGCAGAGTACATCATGCAAAATGCTGGGCTGGATGAAGCACAAGCTGGAATCAAGACTGCTGGGAGATATTTCAATAACCTCAGATATGCAGATGACACCACCCTTATGGCAGAAAGCGAAGAACTAAAGAGCCTCTTGATGAAAGTGAAAGAGGAGCGTGAAAAAGTTGGCTTAAAACTCAACATTCAGAAAACTAAGATCATGGCATCTGGTCCCATCATTTCATGCCAAATAGATGGAAAAACAATGGAAACAGTGAGAGACTTTATTTTCTTGGGCTCCAAAATCACTGCAGATGGTAACTGCAGTTTGAAATTAAAAGATGCTTGCTCATTGGAAGAAAAGCTATGACCGACCTAGACAGCATATTAAAAAGCAGAGACATTACTTTGCCAGCAAAGGTCCATCTAGTCAAAGCTATGGTTTTTCCAGTAGTTATGCATGGATGTGAGAGTTGGACCATAAAGAAAGCTGAGCACCGAAGAATCGATGCTTTTGAATTGTGGCATCGGAGAAGACTCTTGAGAGTCCCTTGGACTGCAAGGAGATCCAACCAGTCCATCCTAAAGGAAATCAGTCCTGAATATTCTTGGAAGGACTGATGCTGAAGCTGAAACTCCAATACTTTGGTCACCTGATGTGAAGAACTGACTCATTGGAAAAGACTCTGATGCTGTGAAAGTTTGAAGGTGGGAGAAGGAGATGACAGAGGATGAGATGGTTGGATGGCATCACTGACTCAATGGACATGAGTTTGAGCAAGCTCCGGGAGTTGGTGATGGACAGGGAAGCCTGGCGTGCTGCAGTCCATGGGGTCGCAGAGTTGGACATGACTGAGGACTGAACTTAACTGAGGGAAATTAAAATAAGCTTGGAAAACACATCCAAAACAGAATATCAGTAAAAACATGTATTTTTGAAAAATCTAATTGTTATTATGTGTTAAAGAACATCCTTGCTAGACTTCAAGAATGCACAGAATGGCCCAGGCCCCGCTGAGTTTGACATTTCCATCCCAGATGTCCTTGCTTCAGTGATATGAAATCCGAAAGTACCAACTGAAACAATCTATCACCACATACCTTGTAAGACGACTAGAGGTCTAAATCCAGAATATTGCCTTCTTCAGAGTATGTTCTCCTGAAGGGGAACAGAATTGGCCACCCCAAATATGCCTCTTTGGCATAAGCATTATTTTGAGCCAGTTATTTTCAAGTGACAGCCGACAGGAGAAACTCTGAAAACCAAGTAGAAGCTACCATTTATAAGACACATGTAAGTTTATAAAGGAAATATCTACTTGAAAGGGCATCTCTCTCCTGTCCAAAGAAGTGAAAGATGGTAGTTTCTAGAAACTCTTATCAGTGGAAAAGATATGGACTTAAATCTGCATGACAACCATACCCTAGTTTATTGTGCTTTGCCTGGTCACCTCCCATAACTGGCCTCCCCACCCCTAATTTCTCCGTTTGTCTTTAGATGGAGATGGTATTGAATGTGGTGGCTTGGACCATTTCAGAGAGTTCCTCAGTTTTCCTAGGTCTCTCCATGTATGCAGGAGGTATGTATGCTATTGGGATTCCCTGATAGCTCAGTTGGTAAAGAATCCGCCTGCAATGCAGGAGACCTTGGTTCGATTCCTGCATCAGGAAGATCCACTGGAGAAGGGATACATTACTCACTCCAGTATGCTTGGGCTTCACTTGTGGCTCAGCTGGTAAAGAATCCACCCACAATGCGGGAGATCTGGGTTTGAGCCCTGGGTTGGGAAGATCCCCTGGAGAAGGGAAAGGTTACCCACTCCAGTATTCTGGCCTAGAGAATTCCATGAACTGTATAGTCCATGGGGTCGCAAAGAGTCTGATAGGACTTAGGGACTTTCACTTCACTTCATTTCACTTCATGCATGCTATTAAGCTTATGCTTGTTTTTCTCTTGTTGATTTGTTTTTTATTACAGGTTACATTTCAGCCAAGAACCTAGAAGAGCAGAATAAAAATAATAATTTTTCCTCCCCTGTAGTCTCTTTTCCCTAAATGTTTAACTTTTTCAGTTCTCAGAGAGTCCTGCTGAATGCATGCCTAAAGGACCTGGCTCTCCCTTGCAAGGCAAGCAAATAAATTCAGCTTTATTTCTTACTGTTAAACACCTGTCTTCTAGCATCTTCTAACTCTGGAAGAGCTACAGGTCTGTTTTGTCTTAAAAGAAATTAGCATATTGGGAAAATCCATCATAGAATATAAAATACTCCCAGCCTAATAAAGTGCTCAAAAGGAAAGTGAAAGTTGCTCAGTCATGTCCGACTCTTTGCAATCCCATGGACTATACAGTCCACGGAATTCTCCAGGCCAGAATGCTGGAGTGGGTAGCCTTTCCCTTCTCCAGGGGATCTTCCCAACCCAGGGATTGAACCCAGGCCTCCTGCATTGCAGGTCGATTCTTTACCAGCTGAGACACAAGGGAAGCCTAAGCATACTGGAGTGGGTAGCCTATCCCTTCTCCAGCGGATCTTCCTGACCAAGGAGTCAAACCAGGGTCTCCTGCATTGCAGGCGGATTCTTTACCAACTGAGCTCTCAGGGAAGCCCAAGAGGATGATGATATTAAATCTTTATGGACTACAAAATCACAGTATATACTCTTAAAAGGATTGAATAGCCTTCAAATATTTCAGAAATAAGAAGAATAGTGTCACTTATAAATGTGAAAATTATACCGACAATTTATTTTCATTTTTAATAAAGTTACATTCTTCTTCTGAATGTTACGGTTTTATTGGGTTGTTTGCATGATTGTCCTTCCTCTGCATGTCAATGTATTTACATATGTGGGAGTACCCT
The DNA here is from genome assembly GCF_049115385.1 of Moschus berezovskii. Lineage (NCBI taxonomy): Eukaryota > Metazoa > Chordata > Mammalia > Artiodactyla > Moschidae > Moschus > Moschus berezovskii. The sequence goes on from NC_142489.1 coordinate 1,695,060, forward strand.
TAATGAAAATTTGGATAAATGATATTGTGGCTTTTGTTTCTTCTTATATCTAACTTTTTCTGGGTAAGATCATGTTGAAAAGAACATTATGGGGTTTTGAAACAGAAACTAAGTCATTAAATATGCAACTTGAGAGCATAAGGGTAGCAATACAAATGGACAAAAGAAGGGACATTCCCATTAATTTTGCTCCCATTTATTCTGATTAGGTGGCAAGAGTTTTGTTGGAGAACTGATTGTAGGCATGTACAGCCTCCTTCAGAGCTGCATAATTGGTATTCTTTCCAAGGGCCAAAATACATTCAAGATATGATTGTAGGAAAGTAATGGAACTTTCATCCTATCTATATACCTGCCATCTATCAAATCAATCACTTTCATTGTGTTTCTCCTTTTCTATACTTTTTCCTCCATCACTTCCTTCTGCACTCTCTCTTCTCTGTGTCATCCTGTATCACCCTTTAGCCTATATTTTCATTCCCAGCCCTCTCTATTTATTTATTATTTTTTAATCTATTTATTTTAATTGGAGGCTATTTACTTTATATTATTGTATTGGTTTTGCCATACATTGACATGAATCTGCCCCGGGTATACATGTGTTCCCCCTCTTGAACCCCCCTCCCACCTCCCTCCCCATCCCATCCCTCTGGTTCATCCCAGTACACCAGCCCCGAGCATCCTCTATCATGCATCGAACCTGGACTGGCGATTCATTTCACATATGATAATATACATGTTTCAATGCCATTCTCCCAAATCACCCCACCCTTGCCCTCTCCCATGGAGTCCAAAAGACTGTTCTATACGTCTGTGTCTCTTTTGCTGTCTTGTATACAGGGTTATCATTATCATCTTTCTAAATTCCATATATATGCATTAGTATAATGTATTGGTGTTTTTCTTTCTGGCTCACTTCACTCTGTATAATAGGCTCCAGTTTCATCCACCTCATTAGAACTGATTCAAATGTATTCTTTTTAATTGCTGAGTAATACTCCATTGTGTAAATTACCACAGCTTTCTTATCCATTCGTCTGCAGATGGACATCTAGGTTGCTTCCATGTCCTGGCTATTATAAACAGTGCTGTGATGAACATTGAGGTACATGTGTCTCTTTCAATTCTGGTTTCCTCAGTGTGTATGCCCAGGAGTGCAATTGCTGGATCATATGGCAGTTCTATTTCCAGTTTTTTAAGGAATCTCCACACTGTTCTCCATAGTGGTTGTACTAGTTTGCATTCCCACCAACAGTGTAAGAGGTTTCCCTTCTCTCCACACCCTCTCCAGCATTTATTGCTTGTAGACTTTTGGATAGCAGCCATTCTGACTGGTGTGAAATGGTATCTCATTGTGGTTTTGATTTGCATTTTTCTTATTATAAGTGATGTTGAACATCTTTTCATGTGTTTGTTAGCCATCTGTATGTCTTCTTTGGAGAAGTGTCTGTTTAGTTCTTTGGCCCATATTTTGATTGGGTCATTTATTTTTCTGGAATTGAGCTGCAGGAGTTGCTTGTATATTTTTTAGATTAATCCTTTATCAGTTGCTTCATTTGCTATTATTTTCTCCCATTCTGAAGGCTGTCTTTTCACCTTGCTTATAGTTTCCTATGGTGCAGAAGCTTTTAATTTTAATGAGGTCCCATTTGTTTATTTTTGCTTTTATTTCCAATATTCTGGGAGGTGGGTCATGAAGGATCCTGCTGTGATTTATGTCCGAGAGTGTTTTGCCTATGTTCTCCTCTAGGAGTTTTATAGTTTCTGGTCTTACATTTAGATCTTTAATTCATTTTGAGTTTATTTTTGTGTATGGTGTTAGGGAGTGTTCTAGTTTCATTCTCTTACAAGTGGTTGACCAGTTTCCCCAGCACCACTTGTTAAAGAGATTGTCTTTTCTCCATTGAATATTCTTGCCTCCTTGTCAAAGATAAAGTGTCCATAGGTGTGTGGGTTTATCTCTGGGCTTTCTATTTTGTTCCATTGATCTGTATTTCTGTCTTTATGCCAGAACCATACTGTCTTGATGACTGTGACTTTGTAGTAGAGCCTGAAGTCCGGCAAGTTGATTCCCCCAGTTCCATTCTTCTTCCTCAATATTGCTTTGGCTATTTGAAGTTTTTTGTATTTCCATACAAACTGTGAAATTATTTGTTCTAGCTTTGTGAAAAATACCGTTGGTAGCTTGATAGGGATTGCATTGAACATATAAATTACTTTGGGATATATATTCATTTTCACCATATTTATTCTTCCAATCCATGAACATGGTATATTTCTCCATCTATTAGTGTCCTCTCTGATTTCCTTCACCAGTGTTTTATAGTTTTCTATATATATGTCTTTTGTTTCTTTAGGTAGATATATTCCTAAGTATTTTATTCTTTTCATTGCAATGGTGAACGGAATTGTTTCCTTAATTTCTCTTTCTATTTTCTCACTGTTAGTGTATAGGAATACAAGGGATTTCTATGTGTTGATTTTATATCCTGCAACTTTACTATATTCATTGATTAGTTCTAGTAATTTTCTAGTAGAGTCTTTACCAGCCCTCTCTCTTTAAAATTGCTTATGGTGGACTCCCTGGTGGTCCAGTGGCTAAGACTCCATGCTCCCAATGCAGGGGGCCTGGATTTGATTCCTGATCGAGACTGTTCCTGCATGCTGCAACTAAAAGTTCACATACTGCAACCAAAGATCCTGCGTGTCACAACTAAGACCCAGTGCACCCGAATAAGTAAATGTTTTAAAAATAATAATAAATAAAATTGCCTATGGTGTTATTGACTCAGAGACCACTTCTTTGAGGATATGGCTAGTGCTCTATAAGTCTGGAGAGAATTGGTTTAGCAGTTTTTCAGTTTGTCAAGAGGCACTGGGACAAATATGACTAAATGCTTGGCAGTTAGGATATGAAAAATGAGAATGAGTCCCATGTTTGCTTTTAGTAGTGCAGTAATGATGACTGCACTATGCTGGGCATTGACAACTGTCTTTCCCCAACAGATATATGCTGATATGCCATCATGTGGGTGATGTAGACAGATGTAATTTACATATAACTCTAAAGAAGTGCATTCTTAGGTGTAATGTTGTCTTTAAAAATTGCAGCTCATTATCATATGTGAAACGAATTGCCAGTCCAGGTTCAATGCATGATACAGGATGCTCAGGGCTGGTGCACTGGGATTACCCAGAGGGGTGATATGGGGAGGGAGGTGGGAGGGCGGTTCAAGATGGGGAACACATGTACACCTGGGGCGGACTCATGTCAATGTATGGCAAAACCAATAAAATATTGTAAAGTAATTAGCCTCCAATTAAAAGAAATTAAAAAGAAAGAAATTTTAAAAAATGCAGCCCTAATACCCTTTTTACACTGGCTTCTTTTAAGGAAGTTTTGTGAACCTTAGTGCTATCACTGCCAAAAGGTTGAAGGTTTCCTGGAAGACAGGAAAGGTTCTCAAACTTCCACGTTTCTTTCTGTCCTTGAGAGTGTTATGCGACATGCTTATGAAGAAAAGAAAGAACCAGCTAAATTCTGCATAAGAAAATAATGATAAATAGTGCCTGGCTTTTGTCATTACAAACTCAAGCCAATCGGGCATACCACAGATTTCAGAAAGTCAATAGTTGAAAAAAATGTATTGATTGTTACCAACACCCTTACAGAGTGGCCCAGAATTTTCCATTTGATCAAAGGTGACATTTGAAGAACAGTGAACTTTTCCAGACAAGAAACAGTCACCAGAGGTGTTGAAATTATGTAAAAAAAAAAAAAAAAAACTCTGGTGCTTTTATTTGGAAAGGAATGAAAGAGTAATTGAAATTAGCTTATGTGCTAATGTAACAGGGTCTCGCCAATTCTAATTCCATGATGGACCTGTTTCTTTGATTTTAACCTTTGCTTTTCATTGCTTTTGTTATTATAATCCTACATAATGGCCTGCCTCAGGGAACCTTGCCCCTCTGCCAGAATGTTAAACTAAAGTGGTTTTGTTCAGCTCAGAGGGAGACAGTCTGACCCTGCACACCTGTGAATGGGTACAGAAAAGAAGAAATTAGCACATCCCCTCCTGTTTTGCAAGATAAATGACCTTTTTACTTTACTTCCTCACCTCCTCTCCCACTCTGTCCTAGAAAAAACTGTCAGACACCTGCCCTCCCGCATAAGATGGTTGTTTTGAGATATTAGTCTGCCATCTTCTCAGTCCACCAGCTTTCCAAATAGTCATTACTTCTTGACTCAACACCTCATCTGTAAATGTATTGGCCTGGCGTATGGTGAGCAGAGCAAGCTTAGACACTCGGTAGCACTAAGAACCACCAAAAAATGACTCTCCCACTCCCCAAATCGATATAGTTACTATTAAAATTGATTTAAAACAAACAATCTAAGAGAAAGGTGAATTTGCAGATTCTGAAATGATCATCTATTAATAAACAGTTATTGGCAATGAGCACATTCTAATGAACAAAAAAAAACAAGTTTGTGTTCAAAATTTCTTGGGCCAGTGATTAATATGTCCCTGAGAAATATAACTTTAAAACCTCTGTTTTCATATCTGTGAAACAGAGATCATATCTGCCATGGTATTTAGTGGATGCTGAATAAAAGTTATATTGTGATCTTTACTTTCCATGACCATTTGATGATTATATATTGAAAGATATAGCAACCTTATTTGTTTGCTGTGCAGAGTTCAGTTTAGTTCAGTCGCTCAGTCGTGTCCAACTCTGTGACCTCATGGACTGCAGCACACCAGGCTTTTCTGTCCATCACCAGCTCCTGGAGCTTGCTCAGACTCATGCACATCAAGTCAGTGATACCATCCAACCATCTCATCCTCTGTTGTCCCCTTCTCCTCCTGCCTTCAATCTTTCCCAGCATCAGGGTCTTTACCAATGAGTCAGTTCTTCACATCAGGTGGCCAAATTATTGGAACTTCAGCTTCAGTATCAGTCCTTCCAATGAATATTCAGGACTGATTTCCTTTAGGATAGACTGGTTTGATCTCCTTGCTGTCCAAGGGACTCTCAAGAGTCCTCTTCAATACCACAGTTCAAATGCATCAATTCTTTGGCATTCAGCTTTCTTTATAGTCCAACTCTCATATCCATACATGACCACTAGAAAAACCAAAGCTTTGACTAGACAGACCTTTGTTGGCAAAGTAATGTCTCTGTTCTTTAAAATGCTGTATAGGTTGGTCATAACTTTTCTTCAAAGGAGCAAGCATCTTTTAATTTCATGGCTGCAGTCACCGTCTTCAGTGATTTTGGAGCCCAAGAAAATAAAGTCTCTCACTGTTTCCATTGTTTCCCCATGTATTTGCCATGAAGTGATGGGACTGCCATGATATTAGTTTTTTGAATGTTGAATTTTAAGCCAGCTTTTTCACTCTGTTCTTTCACTTTCATCAAAAGGCTCTTTGGTTCCTCTTTGCTTTCTTCCATAAGGGTTGTGTCATCTGTATATCTGAGGTTATTGAAATATCTCCTGGCAATCTTGATTCCAGCTTGTGCTTCATCCAGCCTGGCATTTCACATGAAGTACTCTGCATATAAGGTAAATAAGCAGGATGACAGTATACAGTCTTGACATACTCCTTTCGCAATTTTGAACCACTCCATTGTTGCATGTCTAGTTCTAACTGTTGCTTCTTGATCTGCTTACAGATTTCTCAGGAGGCAGGTACGGTGGCCTGGTATTCCCATCTCTTTAAGAATTTCCACAGTTTGTTGTGATCCACACAGTCAAAGGCTTTAGCTTAGTCAGTGAAGCAGAAGTAGATGTTTCTCTGGAACTCCCTTGCTTTTTTAATGATCCAATGGATGTTGGCAATTTGTTCTCTGGTTCCTCTGCCTTTTCTAAATCCAACTTCAACATCTGGAAGTTCTTGGCTCACATACTGTTGAAGCCTAACTTGGAGCATTACTTTACTAGCATATGAAATGAGTGCAGTAGTGTGGTAGTTTGAACATTCTTCAGCATTCCCTTTCTTTGGGATTGGAATGAACACTGACCTTTTCCAGCTCTGTGGCCACTGCTGAATTTTCCAGATTTGCTAGCATATTGAGTGCAGCACTTTAAGAGCATCATCTTTTAGGATTTGAAATAGCTCAGCTAGAATTTCATCGCCTCCACTAGCTTTGTTCATAGTGAGGCTTCCTAAGGCCCACTTGACTTCGCACTCCAGGATATCTGGCTCTAGTTGAGTGATGACACCATTGAGGTTGTCTGGGTCATGAAGATCTTTTTTGTATAGTTCTTCTGTGTATTCTTGCCATCTCTTACAGCAAACCTTAAAAGCATGTCACTTTGGAGAAAACATCTGCTATTCTTAGTTTATCTCAAATGTTCCTATCAGGTTCTGAATGGTAAGCGAGAGGACAGACTGGATGATTTCTTTTATTTTTAGTTTTTGGCTCTGCTGAGTGTTTATTGCTGCACATGAGCTGTTGTCTCATTGCAGTGACTGGGGGCTACTCTCTAATTGCAGTGCCAGGGCTTCTCATTGCAGTGGCTTCTCTTGTTGCAGAGTACAGGCTCTAGGCATGGAGGCTTCAGCAGTTGCAGCATGTGGGCTCGGTAGTTGTGGCTTATGGGCTCTGTAGTTGCAGTATGCTTCTCAGGGCTTCATGGGACTAGAGTGACTTAGTCCGTGTGAGCAACTTAAATCTGTTTCATCATAATGCCTCAGCAGAGCAATGCCACATCTCTCCTTCCCATATAACATTTCTGCTTTGGCCACTGTCTCATGGTCTCTCTTTGCTTGATGTGAGCTCCCTCCTGGTTAATGTGTTCAATGTGTTTGCTGCTGTGCACTCCCAGGAGCTTACTGATGTGCCACTTTGGATTACAGTAAGCTTTAGTGATATATAAAGTGCACATGTAGTAGGAACTTTCACTTTAATAACTGTTACTCACTGGTGTTCCTGCACAGTCTGATCCCCAAGCAGCTGAATTTCAGAAGCACACAGGGGTTATTTAGTCACGTTAAAGAGTGTCTGAGTTCTGGATTTTATCTATGACATCATGGCAATTCTGATAGATGAATTCATTTAGCTCCCCTGGGTTGTAGGTTCTACACACATAAAAGGGAAGTATTTGCCCTTTCCCAGATTTGAATTATAATGAGGACTAACCTAATGAAAATCATTTGTAAAATCAAGCTAGGGCCTTATTAATCAGTATATATATCTTCACTTGGGCACCAGAAGATTACAAAACTGTGACCCACACTGTTGCATATTTTAGAACTAGAAAATGTGCACTGTATCTTCATGACTTTTTGCAACTCGTTTATTTTGACAAAAATTAAATTTGAATGACAGAAAAAGATTTTGGTCATATGCAGATTGTTGAAGTTAACATGCTTTGAGACTGGAGACTCAGCCTTAATGAAATCATTTCATTAAATAAGGAAGGAGCCTCTCATCAGGCATTTGGGAAACTGTGGGTTTGATTTCAGTTCTATTTATATTTCCAGCGACTCTCATTAGAATATGATACAGACAATACGTCCATGTTCCTTTTGTCTTCTTTCTAAAAGGCAAAACATACAATAAAGATGTGATTCCAAGAAAGTCATTTGACCTGTCTTTTGTCAAAACAGGACTCTTGTGGTGAAGGATAGAACCTGAAATGTTGAGTTGAAGCAAAAACTAGTTCCTGCTGTGGAGCATGGAAAATACTGCCTTCCTTTGGGAGAGGGCTCTAGAGCTTTGGGAAGAACCTAAGGGAACTAAAACTTACCGAGTTCTGCTCTGTTCAAGGCTCTAAACATCCTTATTTACATGTCATGTTGTTTACTTATTTCAACAACTGGCAAATTCTGTCCCTGTAAGCAAGCTACACATGAAGCCAAATGACAGGGTTCTTTGGTGAGCATCGAATCAAAACAAAAATTGTTGATTGCATAATATGAATGTTTAATATTTGTGGCAACTGCTTGTTAGATACATGCCTGCACACACAGAGAGGTTCTGTTCTTGGGTTCACCACATTAATGGGTTGATATTGGCTAGGTCCATATTGGTTAGGTCCATTTGCCTTACAGGCTTTCTCTTTTCTTTGTTTCTGTGGCTGACCACCCCCATTTGATAGGCACTATCCTGGGAGAGATTGTTTCTTTAAGATGACTGTATTAGTTTTTACTGTGAAACAAATAGCTGGAAGATCTCTGTGGTTATGGCATCAAGCATTTGTTTTCAAGTTCTTAGGTCTTTAGGTCAGCCATGATTTGGCTGATTAGGCCGAAGTTGGCTGGGCCAGGATGGCCACCAGGCTTCTATTTAGGTTCAGGTCTTCTGGCACCAAGGCTGAAGGGGCCATGGCTACCTGGAGCATTAGAAGGCAAGCAGAAACATGTGATGTTTTATAAGGCCTCAGCTTGGGACTGTGAGGTCCCCCACACTGTGGTGACTAAAGTCACAGGGCCAAGCCCAGCATTGATAGAGTGGGGACGTATACGCTTCTCAAAGAGGGAGGTGAACTGAAAAGAGCATGAATGTAAACTCTCTAAGAAAAGACAGGAAGGGGTATAGAATTGGGAACAATGATCCCATTCACCATAATAACTCCGGATAGACACTCTGATCCATTATATATTGATTTCATAGTTTAGTTCTCAGAGGACAATCTCCTTTTAGATTCTTGGGAATGGCAAAGGAACGTGGCATCTCATTTTTACCTTCTATTCTCACCTGCAGAGAAGGGGCAAGATTGAATCTTCTGGCTTTGCCTTTAAGCATTTGCTATGTGAGGAAAACTGGCTCTTATCCCTGCCACCAGGTATATTAATGATGTAAAGAATTGTGCAAGAGGTCAAAAACCTGGGAGATGCCTTCCCTGGCCTGATGTCAAGTTAGATGACAAATTCAATTAAATCAGAACCTTTTCCCTTCCTGATAAATCAGCCTCATCTATCTTTGCTGAATTTATGAGCCATTCCAAGGCATTGGTGATATTTGGGCATCTGTGTCTGCTGTATTGGTTGCTCTTGGAAATTAAATTGCTCACCTATTTCACCAAATATAAAGATGACTATTTTCATTCTGAAAAATTATGAAATATTTCATAAATACAAGAAAGTATATAAACTACATGTACAGATACAGACTAATTCTGAAGCTGTAGAGTATTCTAAATTATGAATATAGCACAACTGCCTGAGCTCTTCTTCTGCTGATGAATATCTGAGTTTTTCCAGTCTGGGACTTTTAACAAGAACGCCTCTGTGAACATTTTTGTGTATATCTATCCTGAGGACATTTGTGTTTCTCTTATGAGTTTCTCTAGGTTACAAAACTAGGAGTAGACTTTCAAAGGATATGATTAGTGAATCAGTTATCTGTTTCTATGTAATAAGCCACCATAAACATAATGACTTAAAACAACCACTATTTTATTTGCTCATAAATTCTGCAATTTAGGGTGTGTTCAGCTAGGCAGTTCTTTTACTTGTCTGTCTGGGGCCCATTCATGTGGGTACAGTCATCTGGCACCTCAGCTAGAGTGTGATGGTTCAAGATGGCCTCATTCATAAGTCTGGCGAACAGTGCTGGCTGTCAACCAGACCTATTTCTCCATGTGGTCTCTGCTCTTCAAGAGCTACTCTGACTGCTCCATTTCCTTCCCAGCTCTTGGCAATTAGATTTCTAAATTTTGCTGGTTTGCTGAGTACTGAATGGGTACTCAGCAAAGGTACTAGCTGAGTACTAGCCAGGTGGCGCTAGTAGTAAAGAACCTGCCTGCCAATCCCAATGCAGGAGACATAAGAGACGTGGGTTCAATACTTGGGTGGGGAACATCCCCTGGAGAAGGAAATGGCAACCCACTCCAATATTCTTGCTGGGAGAATCCCATGGACAGAGGAGCCTGGCGGGCTACAGTCCATGGGGTCACAAAGAGTTAGACACGACTGAAGTGATTTAGCATGGACACACATGAGTATTGAACAGCTTCTCATTGTGGCTTTAATATACATTTCCTAATAGTATTGAAGCTGAGCATCTTTTCTTATATTTATTTGTCATTTAGATTTCCTATTTTCTACAGTGTCTATGCCTTAAGATCTTTTCACATTTTTCATTTGTTTTGTTTTAGTGATTCATGGAAGTTTTATTTTCCTACATATTCTGGATATCAGTCCTTGTAGATTGATGAAACTTGGAAATTACCTTTCTGCTTTCTTTATGGTAGCTTTTAAGGAAGAGAAGTTCCTAATTTTATTTATTTACTTATTTAAAGCCTTGCCTAGTGAATGGTCCAAGTAGCATGACTGACACACTGCTGTGATCTTAAAATGATTTTTAATAGCAGCAACTTATATGGAATGCACTTGTACATTTTCCACATGTATACACAAAACCTTACAGAACAGTACTCACAAAAAGAAAAAAGATGGACTCTTGTATTATCATAATGTGTTTTATAGATTCTAATAAAATATCAACTTGATCTTACTGCTGTAAAATAAACAGCAATATTTTTTTAGTATGAAATGACTGTAAGACACTGACTCCCTTATCTGGTTTCATATATTGGAAAGATGATTCACAGGCTCTGGATTTTCTGGTGGACTTTCTAAGGAGAACTTAGAGACTATGGAGTCTTTCCTCTTAGAAAGTGGCAAGGCAGTAGGACTTGATTAGTGAATATAAGTTGCTTTCCTTCATCTAATTATTAAGGCAAGTGAGATTGTTGTACCCCTTAAAAACTCACTCAGTTTTTACCATTTACTCTGTGGAATATTTGACTAAAATGGAAACAAAGGCCTCATTTAGTATTTGTTATTTTTAAATGCTGGTATTATATCATTTTGATGCCAATTTATATTTACTACCTGTAAGACACAAGGTTAAGAATAGACTGAATTCCAATTTTCTTAGTCATTGGGTACTTCTGGAAATTCAAATTTATATCAGCAGAAACAGCATGAACTTCTTTGTCTTGTAATAATTTCTATAGCAACAGTCGTTTGGGGGAAGAGATAAGTTTTCTTTTAATCATTTTTTTTTTATGAAGATTTTACTCTGGAGTCTTCAAATGGAAATTCTATTCATGCTTATCACTTCAGATGTTATCCATAAGGGCCTATTAACTTTCCAAGGAAACACTATGATGTAATATTAAGAGAATGGCTTTTGGTCAGACCTACCAACTCTGTCACTAGCCATTTCTCTGACTTTGACTGTTGAATTCAAACTCTGATTCGGTTTAGGGTGCATCAGAATCCCTTGGAGGACTTATTAAAACACACATTGTTAGGCCCCACCCGAATTTCTCATTTTATAGATCTTTGGTGGGCCCCCCAAATCTGCATTTCCAACATGCTCCCAGTTGATGTCAATGATCCTGATCCTGGGAGCATACTTTCAGAGTCAGTCTCCTAAGTTAGTTTCAGAGGAGTATAATAATACCTCCTGGAATGGGTGTGTATACTAATGAGTTGCTCTCTATGAAGCAAATCCCAAGGTGTCTGACAAATAGGAAAATTTTAATTAATATTTTTTGTTTCCTTTCTTCTCTATCTCTCCTCTTCTTCCAATAAATATTAACAAAATGTTCCATATGATGGATGAATAGGACAAGAACCCTATCTTTATGTGTCTTTTAATTACATAAGAAAGAAATGAACACATGTTACAATTATGAAAAACAAGGAAGGAAAAAAATGAAAAAGAAAAAAAAAAGAAAAACAAGGAGATCCTTAGTTCAGTTCAGTTCAGTCGCTCAGTCGTGTCCGACTCTTTGCGACCCCATGAATCACAGCACGCCAGGCCTCCCTGTCCATCACCAACTCCCGGAGTTCACTCAAACTCATGTCCACAGAGTCGGTGATGCCATCCAGCCATCTCATTCTCTGTCGTCCCCTTCTCCTCCTGCCCCCAACCTTTCCCAGCATCAGACTCTTTTCCAGTGAGTCAACTCGTCGCATGAGGTGGCCAAAGTATTGCAGTTTCAGCTTTAGCATCAGTCCTTCCAATGAACACCCAGGATTGATCTCCTCTAGAATGGACTGGTTGGATCTCCTTGCGGTACAAGGGACTCTCAAGAGTCTTCTCCAGCACCACAGTTCAAAAGCATCAATTCTTTGGCAATCAGCTTTCTTCACAGTCCAACTCTCACATCCATACATGACCACGGGAAAAACCATAGCCTTGACTAGATGGACCTTGGTTGGCAAAGTAATGTCTCTGCTTTTTAATATACTATCTAGGTTGGTCATAACTTTCCTTCCAAGGAGTAAGCGTCTTTTAATTTCATGGCTGCAGTCAGCACCTGCAGTGATTTTGGAGCCCCCAAAAATAAAGTCTGACACTGTCTCCACTGTTTTTCCATCTATTTCCCATGAAGTGATGGGACCAGATGCCATGATCTCTGTTTTCTGAATGTTGAGCTTCAAGCCAACCTTTTCACTCTCCTCTTTCACTTTCATCAAGAGGCTTTTGAGTTCCTCTTCACTTTCTGCCATAAGGGTGGTGTCATCTGCATATGTGAGGTTATTGATATTTCTCCCAGCAATCTTGATTCCAGCTTGTGCTTCTTCCAGCCCAGTGTTCCTCATGATGTACTGTGCATATAAGTTAAATAAGCAAGGTGACAATATACAGCCTTGACGTACTCCTTTTCCTATTTGGAACCAGTCTGTTGTTCCATGTCCAGTTCTAACTGTTGCTTCCTGACCTGCATACAGGTTTCTCAAGAGGCAGGTCAGGTGGTCTGGTATTCCCATCTCTTTCAGAATGTTCCACAGTTTATTGTGATCCACACAGTCAAAGGCTTTGGCATAGTCAATGAAGCAGAAATAGATGTTTTTCTGGAACTCTCTTGCTTTCTCCATGATCCAGCGGATGTTGGCAATTTGATCTCTAAATTCCTAGCTATGTCCTGAATGTGTCCCCCAAAATGCTTGTGTTGAAATCTTCTCCCTAAGGTGATGGTATTAGGAGGTGGGGCCTTTGGAAGGCTCTGATCTCATGAATGGGATGAATGTCCTTATAAACAAGGCTCCAGAGCCCTTGCCCGCTTCCACCATGTAGGGACACAACCAGAAGTCTGAGAGAAGGAAGGCAGCCCTCACTTGACAAAGCTGGCACCCTGATGTCAGATTTCCAGTGTCTCGAACTTTGAGAAATAAGTTTCTGTTGCTTATAAGCTAACCAGTCTGTAGACTTTTGTTGTAGTGGCTGGAATGGACTAAGACATTACTTTTTATATTTACTTTTTGGCACTTGAGGGTTCCAGAAGAAGAAGAGATCACTGGGGGCCTTTAGTTGTCAGGGAGAACCTCTCTGAATAGTTGAGATTTAATTAGTTCTCCAGCAAAAAGCTCTGTGTTACTGGTAGGCTGGTAACAGCTTATAAAGAAGCCCGAAAATGAGGTGGAGGAATTTAGACTGGAAGTGGTTAACATTAGGATGGGAAAATATTTCAGGCTTTTGGGGAGAAAAGCCCAGAAGAAGTAGGCAGGCAGGCAGGGTGTAAAAAATGTGATCTCATTGCTTCATGTCAAGAGGCTGTCCCAGTAGTAGATAGACCATTGTGTCTTGCATCGGGAGCAGTTGGAGTGAAGACTAGATCAGCCTTATAGAAAGGGTATTTCATGTTTTTTTCTTGTGTTACATGGTTGTTTGCATCTGACCTCCCCCTCCCTGCACTAGAGGGTGGACACTGTTCCTTTGGATTCCACAGTACCTACTATTGTGCCTTTTACAGACAGGTGGGAGTGCAGTAAATGTGGGTTGAACTAAAGGAGATTTGAAAAGTCTTGGCAATGACTGGTTATGGAGGAGAAAGGAGAAATTGTATTCAAAGGTGTATGACAAGGAGAATGATAGCTCAGAAGCAGGGTTTCAAGGTTAGTGTTAATGTTAAGTATAAACAGGGAAGTTTGGACAGGCAACCATTTGGGAATGTAATGATTTTACTTCTACATGTGGCATTGATGGAGTGTCTGGGCACCCAAATGGAAATGTTCAGAGACTGCAGCCCATGCAAAGTATCAGGATGGAGGATGTGAATGTCTTTAGAATTTAGAATCATAGCTTGGGAGGGACTCGCAGTTTTATTCCAATCTCTTACCTAATAATAGAAACAGCTGCTATCCCTTTACTTGTCAAAGTATGGTTTCTAGACCAGCAGCATTGACATCATGTGGGAACCTGTTAGAAATGAAGACTCTTGGGCCCCATCCCCGACCCACTGAATTAGAACCTGCACTTGAACAAGAGCCTCAGGGGTTTTGTGTGGACATTAAAGATTAAGAAATACTGCCCATACACCATTCCTGATTTATATGCACTGTTTTCTTACTTCTAGTGAAGGAGAGCTTATTAACTCAGAAAGTAACCCTTTCTCTTTGGACACTTGGAGTTGTTTAGACCTGGAGAAGGCAATGGCAACCCACTCCAGTACTCTTGCCTAGAAACTCCCATGAATGGAGGAGCCTGGTAGGCTGCGGTCCATGGGGTTGCGAAGAGTCAGACATGACTGAGCGACTTCACTTTCATGCATTGGAGAAGGAAATGGCAACCCACTCCAGCATTCTTGCCTGGAGAATCCCAAGGACGGAGGAGCCTGGTAGGCTGCCGTCTGTGGGGTCGCACAGAGTTGGACACGACTGAAGCGACTTAGCAGCAGCAGCAGCAGACATGCTCTGGCTCTCACACATTGGAAACATGCCCTTGGCCACACATTGGAAACACCTGGGAATCTTGAATAACTATTGATGCCTGAACTACACCCCCAGTAGAGCAACTAAAATGAAAAAGAGTAACACCACCAGGGACTTCCCTGATGGTCCAGTGGTGAAGAATCTGCCTTCCAATGCAGGGGATGCTGGTTCATTCCCTGGTAAGGGAACTGAGTTCCCATATGCCATGAGGCAACTAAGCTCACATACGGCAACTAAGCTCACATACTTCAACTAAGACCCAACACAGCCAAATAAATAAATATTTTTAAAAGTATTAAGAAAAAAAGACACCACCAAAATTGGCAAGGATGTGGAACCACAGGAACTCTCACAGATTGCTGGTGAGACTGAAATTGCTACAATTCACTTTGGCAGTTTCTTATAAAGCTAAAGTGAAAGTAAAATTCCCACAGTTGTGTCTGACTCTTTGCAACCCCTTGGACTATACAGTCCATGGAATTCTCCAGGCCAGAATACTGGAGTGGGTAACCTTTCCCTTCTCCAGGGGATCTTCCAACCCAGGGATCGAACCCAGGTCTCCCTCATTGTTCAGTTCAGTTCAGTCGCTCAGTCGTGTCCGACTCTTTGCGACCCCATGAATCACAGCACGCCAGGCCTCCCTGTCCATCACCAACTCCCGGAGTTCACTCAAACTCATGTCCACAGAGTCGGTGATGCCATCCAGCCATCTCATTCTCTGTCGTCCCCTTCTCCTCCCGCCCCCAACCTTTCCCAGCATCAGAATCTTTTCCAGTGAGTCAACTTGTCGCATGAGGTGTAGGTGAATTATTTATTGTCTGAGCCACCAGGGAAGCCCTTAAACATGGAGGCCTGTAAAAATGCAATCTGGCTTATGTCTATCCTCATACTGGTGGTGGAGTTCCTATGGAATCTGATAACCTGATAACATTCATTTGTCTGACCCTGATCCTTAAGGGCCAGTTTTTTTCCCTACCCCTTGGCATAGAGACGACTTCTTTGGGTGGTTACAGAGGAAGTTTTGAATGTCTTATTTGGCTGCCATCTTCCAAGTGCTGAATGTCTTGGTTGTAAGGCAGTTTCCGACCATAAGCTGATGCCACAGCAAGGACCCTTGGAAGAGAGTTATTATAAAGGTTTTGAAGGTTTTGTAACGAAGTGTCCTATCATTTCTAAATAGCATTGTAAATATTGGCTTCTGTCAACCTTTAACTGCACACTCCTACATCATGTGTCAGAGTAAAGTATTATTTTTCCCAGAGCCTTTTGGGAAATGACACAAAAAATCTTGTCTTGGTTCTGTTCTTTAGTGAAAAACTCTCAAATCAAAACAGGAGCTAGTGAAGTACACAGGGGAAGCATATGCATGTCAGGGAGAGGGTGGAGCCTAATGATTTTGGTTGTACTTGTCTCTTAACTGATCCAGAGTCCCTTGAATTAGATGCAGGGAAAGGACCCTGGAAACCTCTAGTGGGATTTTCTACAGGGGACTTTTGACCCAACCTAGAGGGAAGTCTCTCTGGATGCTTCTGGAGAGAAATCCTGTGGGCTCATACTTCAGTTCTCCGTGTGCACTGAGAGATTGATTTGTGTCCTCTAATAGGAAGAAGGATGAAACATTTCATATGTTATGAATTAGTGTTTCAAACTCAATGTTCAGTATTAGAGAAATATATATCTGCTCACCAGTGTTCTCTCCTGAAGGCATCACGGCTAAGACCACAGAAATATTTGGACAGCCTGTGCCCTATCAAATATCCTGACCTGTGTCACATCACTCTTTCCAGGACAGTTAACATGGCAGGTGGTTCAGAGTAATGTGCTCTGTCTGATGTCCCAGAAGTTGATCTCCAGCGTGTTGTTGTATTAGCAAGCTCGTGTGTCCAGACATGGCAGAGTGGAATAACAGTGAGCAAGACCTTAAAGAAATTTGCCTGCTTGACACTGACAAATTAAGGTATTGCCACCTCTGGCAGAGCGATGTAACTTGAAGTAGCATTAGTTTGAAAGCTTTGGTTTTCAGAAGTTTGTAAAGTGGAGTTCTGCTCCCTGTCAGGTGTGGGACTGTCACACAGAGAGGAGACATTCTGGTTAATAGGACCTCAGATTTTCTTCTGTCCTTCTATTCCCCCGCCCCATGCTGATCAGCCCATACCACCTGCCTTTGCCCGCCCTTGCAGCTATGAGCGGATGTTGGGAAGTGTGCTTTAAAGCCTACTGCTTATTTACATCACAACCATAACCTTTCTCTAATTAATAATAATATGCTTAAAATGCAGAAATGTTCAAGGGATGGATCCTTAATAGTGAAGATATAGATGTTTTGTATGTGATAAGAAAGTAAGAAAGGAAAAGGTATTGATTCACAGCTTTAACTAAAAGTTTAGGTTTTGCTTTATTTTTTTTCAAAGGTGGAAAAGGAATTTCAGGTTATTTGGTGTCTAATGAAGTCTATTATTGGTATGAGGGTCAATTCTTGATATTAGGTACAGGATTAATTGTGCTTTTGCATTTTTGAACTTTGCCATTTAATATTGGAATACATTCTTACATAAATGTGGTTATGTTGTACATGATTTTAATGCACATTTCTCACTTTATTTTTTTTTTTTGGCTAATGACTTATTGCTTGCTGTTTATTTTATATTTATTTTATTTATTTATTTTTACAGTTTATTTTTTTAAAATTTATTTATTTTAATTGGAGGCTAATTACTTTACATTATTGTATTGGTTTTGCCATACATTGACATGAAGCTGCCCCAGGTGTACATGTGTTCCCCATCTTGAACCCCTCTCCCACCTCCCTCCCCATCCCATCCCTCTGGTTCATCCCGGTTCACCAGCCCTGAACATCCTGTATCATGCATCGAACCTGGACTGGTGATTTGTTTCATATATGATAATATACATATTTTAATGCCATTCTCCCAAATCATCCCACCCTCGCCTTCTCCCACAGAGTCCATGGCTGCTATCCAAAAGTCTACAAGCAATAAAGGCTGGAGAGTGTGGAGAAAAGGGAACCCTCTTACACTGTTGGTGGGAATGCAAACTAGTACAACCACTATGGAGAACAGTGTGGAGATTCCTTAAAAAACTGGAAATAGAACTGCCATACAACCCAGCAGTCCCACTCCTGGGCATACACACCGAGGAAACCAGAATTGAAAGAGACACATGTACTCCAATGTTCATCACAGCACTGTTAATAATAGCCAGGACATGGAAGCAACCTAGATGTCCATCTGCAGATGAATGGATAAGAAAGCTGTGGGACATATACACAATGGAGTATTACTCAGCCATTAAAAAGAATACATTTGAATCAGTTCTAATGAAGTGGATGAAACTGGAGCCTATTATACATAGTGAAGTAAGCCAGAAAGAAAAACACCAATACAGTATACTAATGCATGTATATGGAATTTAGAAAGATGATAACGATAACCCTGTATAAGAGACAACAAAAGAGACACAGATGTATAGAACAGTATTTTATATTTATTTTAGACTAGGGAAATGATGTTAGAGAAAAAGCAACTTCACGCAATTTTTTTTTATTTGAATTCAGAATGGATTGTAAAACAGTGGAGACAACTTGCAACATCAGCAACACATTTGGCCCAGGAACTGCTAACAGGCATACAGTGCAGTGGTGATTCAAGAAGTTACAAAGGAGATGAGAGCCTTGAAGATGAAGAGCATAGTGGCCTGTCATCCGAAGTTGACGACAACTGAGAGCCATCATTGAAGCTGATCCTCTTAAAACTACACGAGAAGTTGCCAAACAACTCACTGTCAACAATTCTACAGTCATTCAGCATTTGAAGCAAACTGGAAAGATGAAAAAGCTTGATAAGTGGATGCCTCATGAGCTGACTGAAAAAAAGATCATCGTTTTGAAGTGTCATCTTCTCTTATTCTACACAACAACAATGAACCACTTCTCCATCAGATTGTGACATGTGACAAAAAGTGAATTATGTATGACAACCAACCAGTTCAGTGATTGGACCAAGAAGCAGCTCCAAAGCACTTTTCAAAGCCAAACTTGCACTGAAAAAGGTCATGGTCACTGTTTCATGGTCTTCAGCGATCTGATCCACTATAGTTTTCTGAATCCTGGTGAAACTATTACATCTGAGAAGTATGCTTAGCAAATCGATCAGATGCACTGAAAACTGCAGTGCCTAGCTGTTACTGGTTAACAGAAAGGACCCAGTTCTTCTCCACAACAATGCCCAACTGCATGTTGCACAACCAACACTTCAAAATTTGAACAAATTGGGCTATGAAGTCTTGCCTCATTTGCCATATTCACCTGTCCTCTCAGCAACTGACTACCACTTCTAGAAGCATCTTGATAACTTTTTGCAGGGAAAATGCTTCCACAACTAGCAGGAGGCAGAAAATTCTTTCCAAGAGCTCATTGAATCCCGAAGCACGGATTTTTACCCTACAAGAATAAACCAGCTTATTTTTCACTTGGCAAAAATACGTTGATTGTAATGGTTCCTATTTTGATTAATAAAGTTGCGTTTGAGCCTAGTTATAATGATTTAAAATTCACGGTCTGAAACCACAATTACTTTTTCACCAATCTAAACAGTTTGTATTCTCAGTTCATTTGTATAGCTCTGCTTCTTAAAGCGGAGAAGGCAATGGCAAGCCACTCCAGTACTCTTGCCTAGAAAATCCCATGGACAGAGGAGCCTGGTGGGCTACAGTCCATGGGGTCACTACTAGTCGGACAAGACTGAGCAACTTCACTTTCACTTTTCACTTTCACATGTTGGAGAAGGAAATGGCAACCCACTCGAGTGTTCTTGCCTGGAGAATCCCAGGGATGGCGGAGCCTGGTGGGCTGCCATCCATGGGGTCGCACAGAGTCGGACACGACTGAAGTGACTTAGCAGCAGCAGCTTCTTAAAGGCAGCAAATGTGTGCGGTCCTGCTTTTCTGGAACCAGAGGTATGGCAGAACTAGGTACTAGGAGAACAGGAAAAGGGAAGACAGAAGTTAGGTGACCTTAGGAGAGTGTTGAAGACACAGTAAAGTCAGACAAATGGAAGTGTAGGAATTTGAAATGAGAAAGGTTTATTGGAAGGCTGAGCAAGAAGAATGGGTGGCTTGTAATCAAAAGACCTGAATTCCCCAATAGTTTTCAGGGAGAAGTTTTTATAGGCAAAATTTGGGCTACAGGATATGGGTTCCTTCTGATTGGTTGGTGGTGAGGTAACAAGATGGTGCTCTAGGAATCTCCCGCTTTGCTGGGAGTTAACATTCTCTACTTGGGTGGTGTTTAATCGCTCAGTTGTGTCCAACACTTTGTGACCCCATGGACTGCAGCACACCAGGCTTTCCTATCCTTCATCATCTCCCAGAGCTTGCTCAGGCTCATGTCTATTGAGTTGGTGATGTCATCCAACCATCTTGTCCCTGTCATCCCTTTCTCATCCTGCATTCTATCTTACCCAGCATCAGGGTCTTTTCTAATGATTTGGCTCTTCACATCAGGTGGCCAAAGTATTGAAGTTTCAGCTTCAGCATCAGTCCTTCCAATGAATATTCAGGACTGATTTCCTTTAGGATATCTTTGCAGTCCAAGGGACTCTCAGGAGTTTTTTCTAGCACCACAATTTGAAAGCATCAATTCTTCGGCACTCAGCTTTCTTTATGGTCCAACTCTCACATCCATATATGACTACTGGAAAAACCATAGCTTTGACTATACAGACCTTTGTTGGCAAAGTAATGTCTCTGCTTTTTAAGACACTGTCTAGGTTTGTCATAGCTTTTCTTCCAAGGAGCAAGTGTCTTTTATTTTCATGGCTGTAGTCACTGTCCACTGTGATTTTGGAGCCCAAGAAAAAAAAGTCTGGGTGAGGGGCTTAGTAACTGTAGAAGAACTCATTGCTTGAGGAGGAACCCCTAGGCTGTGCTATTGCTTCTTGACTGTGCCTCCCTTGTCTCCACATCCTCTCCTTTCCCTATTTAACAACTGTTTGAATCTGACCTTTTGGAACTCAGGGAAAGTCTGGGAAGCTGAGTGAAACCCATTTCCTACAAACAAGTAAGGAGTGGGGGGAGTAGTCAGAAACTATTTGTACCCAGAAGGGCCCTATATGCACCTGCTGGGTTTCAGTAGTCTTGTATCTCTTGTTACTTATTCCTTAAAATATTGTTAATCCTCACTCTGATTGATGGGGCAATAAGTGTTTCATAATAGGAAGAAGTCCTTGGGATTCTAAAATAAGAGACTATAAATCATGCAGAGGGCATTTATTTTCAGATGCATGACTGGATTGAAATTAATATTTGTTCATAGTCTAAAAGGTATTCTAATAGTATAAGAGTTTTCATTAGTCTTCATTCAATAACATTTATTTCTGTTATGTTTCTTGTTTTTGTTGTTGTGGGTTTTTGAATCATTGTCTTCCTCTGGCTGGCCAGTTAGTCTAGCTGAAGCCTAATGTATGTACTGTTTCCTCCATGGAGCTTTTCTTAATGACTCTAGAAATTACCTATTCTTCTTTTAACTGATACATGACCCAGTATCCCCCCAGCTTCATCCCTGCCCCACCCCCTCCATTCTACTCCTTGAATACTCATCTCACTGAAAGATAGAACTAGAATATATGCTTCTTGGTGAGAGCCATCAACTCTTTCTCTCTTTTATATTTCCCATTTCTGATAGAGCTCACACAGGTACAGCTGATCTGTTTTGATCTGATTCTAGATATCTGCCTGGACTCTTCTAATCCCATGGTGTAAATAGAGGTAGTAAGATAAAGGTTTTGTCCAGAAAGAATGGTTTCATTGATCAACAAAGGAAGAAACTCTGAATGTACTAGACCTAAAATTGTTGAATTAATTTCTGAGACTGATGGTGTCCTGAATAATAAACCAATTTTGCCTCAAAGTGGAATTCTTTTTATTAGATTTTGTTTCTTCCACCTTATGAAAATGTTCACCAACTAATATATATTAAGTGCCATCAGCTTGATGGAACTGTGTTATGAATTTGATGGAAATTTGGAGATATGGAAATATGAGCATATTTGATTTATTTTTACTCCCTTTGGCTTATAAATCATCTTAATACTATTTTCATGATTACACATCTTCATGGAAGATAAAGATATATTATTTTACAATATAAAGTGAAGAACCTTGTTAATTTAAAAAGATTTAGTAAAGACAAAATGAAGACTGCTCTATTGGGCATATTACTAGCATCAAGGTACATATGACTATGGATAGGCTCTTGAGATTAGTTTTACTTCTTTTACTTCCCCTAATTAGCAATACTTACGTATTTTTGAATTTTTCAGATGATTTAATTGCTTTTGTGATACCTTTCTTAATACGCACTGATGCCATTGCTAAAGAATTTCCCCTTAGCCCTTCAGTGTCATCTCTTATACCATTTTTAGTGTGCTGAAAGTGAAAACACTTCCTCAAGGTAGTTTTGAATATTGTATCACTCAGTTATTGCTGTCACCCTAGAACTTAGTGCTTAAAGTAAAAATCATGTTATTTCAACTCTGTGGTTCAGATTGGACGTTGACTGATCCAAGCTGGGGTCATCTGAGTGGTTCTGGCGAATTCAGACTGAGCTTGCCTGGGGGCTCTGATCTAGTCCTCTTCCTGGGATGAGTAGAATAGCTGGCCATGTCCTTGAGGGAGTTCAGGGCAGGCTGTGCCAGAATGTACCACTTTGGCATGTGGATTATTTCAAACTGAAGATAATTGGTGCCCAGCAGACTCAGGTAGAGCTTTTTACTTCCACCTTAACTGCCTGAAACAATTTAGATAGGAGATTTGAACCAGGGAGAGAGCTATTACCAGACATAACATTTTACATCAGAAAGACTTTTTTGCTTACCAAACATCTGCTCTTTTCATCTACCAGTGAACTTTCTTGCCTCTGAAGCCCTACACCCCTACCCACTTCTCCTTAGCTCAGGATGATACATAAGCCTCAGTTTCCTGACTGCCAGGGAGTTTCATGGCTTTACGGGGTTCCCATACATACAAAATTAAATTTGTTTTTCTCTTGTTAATCTGTCTTATTTCAATTTATTAGACCAACCAAAGAACCTAGAAGGGAAAATGTTTCCTCCTTACCATCCTTCTTTTGGCAATGCAGAAGTTTGAGAGCAAATCTAACTTCCCAGGCACTTTAACAAGTGTCTGCTTGTGTAACATTTGCAAACATCCTAATATCAAAACAATCAAATGGCTGAATCATAGAATAAGTGGCAGGGAAACATTCTCTACTTATTAAAGGGAGAACTGCCAAGTCACATGACAAAGGTTGTGGCTACAGGGAAGGCTGAAAAAATTAGCATCATTGATTTAATCCACTAGAATTGCCAACAAAAGGTCCATCTAGTCAAAGCTATGGTTTTTCCAGTAGTCAGGTATGGATGTGAGAGTGGGACTGTAAAGAAAGCTGAGTGCCGAAGAATTGATGCTTTTGAACTGTGGTGTTGGAGAAGACTCTTGAGCGTCCCTTGAACTGCAAGGAGATCCAACCAGTCAATCCTAAAGGAAATCAGTCCTGAATATTCATTGGAAAGACTGATGCTGAAGCTGAAGCTCCAATACTTTGGCCACCTGATGTGAAGAACTGACTCATTTGAAAAGACCCTGATGCTGGGAAAGATTGAAGGCAGGAAGAGAAGGGGACCACAGGGCATGAGATGGTTGGCATCATTGACTTGATGGACAGGATGAGTTTGAGCAAACTCCGGAAGTTGGTGATGGACAGGGAAGCCTGGTGTGCTGCCTGGCGTCCATGGGGTGGCAAAGAGTTGGACATGACCGAGCAACTGAAATGGACTATAATTGCCTTCTGTTTCAACTCTATTCCAGTATATTGTTCATCTGTTTTTTTTTTTAAAGATGAATTCCAAATCATGTTACCTAGAGTGATTTTTATCTAAGTAGCAGCAGCAGCAGCCTTCCTTAAGGTAAGGGTTCATTTATCCAACACTTATACCCTGTAAGTTGGCCTCCCAGAAAAAGAGATAGTCTGCAAATTTCTAAGGAAAATAGATATGATACAAGTCAGCCACAAAGCTGGTGTATGTTCCTGCCATCCCTGATCCCTACCCATGGAAGAAGAGTGATAGTTGTCTCCACAGCTGTGATGGTTGATGTAGTGAATCCTGTTGCTGTTTGCTGTCATTTAACTGCAATCAGAGACTTAGATCCCAATACCTTGACCTGGTGCTTCTTCCAGTCCCTTATGTGGAATTGACAGGATACAGTTGGGGCAATATTTTGGTAAGTCATATTACTATTAAATTCTGGCTTGTGATTACACTTAGCCAGGGGCTGGTGCTTCTGTAATCAGGCTTAGAATCTGACCTCCAGCCTTGTTAGATTTCTGTGGGCTGCCCTAGGATGGATGGGCAACAGGGGACCTGTGCATCTGCTAATGATCCTTTCTCTGAGTCTTTCCCGAAGAACACTGTTTCAGCTTCTCTGGTATAGGTGCTGCTTAGCCATATGTGCTACTTCGTGATAAGGCAAAACTTGTGTCACCTGCTGTCTGGACTCTATTATTTTTTTATTTTTTAATTCATTTATTGGACTGCACCAGGTGTTAGTCGTGGCACACACACCAGATTTTTAGTTGCGGCATGTGGGATCTAATTCCCTGAGCAGGGAAGGAACCCAGCCCCCCTGCATTGGGAGTGCGGAGTCTTAGCCACTGAACTACCAGGGAAGTCCCTGGACTCTACTCTTTTTTTAAAAAATTAATTAATTTTATTTTTGCTTGTACTGGGTCTTTGTTGCTGCACTTGGACTTTCTCTAGTTGCAGCAAGCAGGGGCTACTCTCTAGTTGTGGCACTTGGGTTTCTCATTGTGGTGGCTTCTTTTGTTGAGGAGCACAGGCTCTAGGCACTTGGGCTTCAGTAGTTGAAGCACATGGACTCAGCAGTTGTGGTGCATGGGCTCAGTTTCCCCGCAGCATGTGTAATCTTCCAGAACGAGGGATCAAACCTGTGTCCCCTGCTTTGGCAGATGGATTCTTATCCACTATACCACCAGAGGAGTCTGTGGATTCTATTCTTGATGAATCCATTGGTCCCTGTGATATTGTGATTTATAAGGAGGAATATATATGTGATCTTTATCTCTGTTCCTGTCTCTTAAATTGCTTGTGATTTCCTAAGCCAAAAGAGCAATGGGAGAGTCTTTTGTTATAACACTTGGACTTTTGTTCTCAAATAGTTCCAATTCCTAAAATAGCTTCAGAATGATAAAGGGGAAAAGGGTATCTTGTTACTTATAACAAGCCCCTTTTAACCACACCTGAATTTATGTTAATGAGGTAACTTTGGGAAAAGATGGGGGAGGCTGGTGTTTGTGTGTGTGTGTGCTTGTTTAACTGCTGACTAGAGGGTTGAAACTTTCATTCCCACCCTCTGATCTGATTTCCTGGGAGGGGAGAGAGTCTGGAATTTGAGTCGATTATTAATGACCAATGACCAATCATCCCTACATAATGAAGCCTTGATAGAACCTAAAAGGATGGGGTTCAGAGAGCTTCTAGGTGGGTGAACAAGAATGCATCCCTTTGCTGTGAGAGTGGTGCATTCCAGAGTCCATGGGGACAAAGACAAGCATCTGTTCTCCAGACCTCATCCTGTGTATCCCTTCATCTGGCTGTTCAAATCCTTTGTAATAAACCACTAAGCTGGTACATAGACTACTTTACTGAATTCTCAGTCATGGCTATCTCTGATTTACAGCTAGTTGCTTGGAAGTACAGGTAACAATCTGGGCTTGAAATTGGCATCTGAAGTGGTGGGGAAGGAAGGGGGAGTGTGTGGTAGTCTTCCAGAACTGAACACTTAAGGTAGTTAGTGTCAAAATTGAGTTAAACTGTTGAACAGCTAGCTGGTGTGGAAGAGTTGCTTGATATGTGAAAAAAACCCATGTGTTCAGAAATAAAGCAGTGCTGTACTAGAAGACTGAGAGTAGAAGAGAAACATAGGGGTGTGTTTTCCCCTCATAGTCTCTAATCTGAACCCTAAAGTTTTCAGTTTTATACCCTAGAGTGCCAACTTCCTTCCATGATTATTTAATGTTTAATACAGAGCCTAATAGAAATGAGTTTCTGAGTCACACAACTAAAGAAATGACCTTTTGTGTTCTGCAGTAAGTGACACTTAAACTGTATCTAATGGCAACAATTCTTACCTTGTATCTCCTCTATCCTGACTGTGAAAGACTCAAAGATAATGTGTTAAGTACATGTCAGTATTAATATTCCTCATTTTAAGCTTGTAACCCTCTGGAGGAGATGGATGGTGTGTGTGGTTATTACATCTCTTGGTGTGTGTCTGAATTACCACGTGCGGAAACGGAGCACAGTTGGCAGTAGAGTTTCTGACATTTGGTTCTATCTTTGCCTCGTTAGATTGTCTGTCTGATTTATTTTGATTTTAATAGAAATGACTCAGTGTAGAACTAGAAAGTGAACACTGAGAAATTGCTCTTGAGAAACAAAAGATTTTTTTTTTCTTTTCCAGAAACCGTAACATCTTATTAATTCTGACAGGACTGCCCTGGAATTGAAGCAGCCTTTCCCCAGCCACTTCACCCTGGCACTATCTACCTTTACTGAACTCATACACTCTGTATTTTAGTGCTTGAGCACAAACCACCTCTCTCTGCTCTATTGCTTTTGCGTTTAAGTGTCTGGTTTTCTCAAGCAGATTCCAAAATTGCTGAAGATAGGTACTCTTACCCTGACATTCTCTTTGTCCCCTTCTTGTCATTGTCTAAGTGTTTTCACCGCACAGCAGGTCTTTTAAGACTTTGTTATGAGTGATATGAATTAATGAGGAGAGGAGGTATAATAAAAAGAAGTACACGATATGAAGGAAGAGTCCTCCCACCCTCATTCTGTTTCTTTCTTTAGATTCGAGAGCTTTCTTTTATCCCATCATCCCTTGTGAAACTTCCCACGATCCATCTCTGTCTTTTCAAACACCCCTCATTGAATCTTTTTTTTTTTTAAACAACTTAGTCTTTTATTTGCCCAAGGCCAGCTGTTGCAGGCACTGAGGCCCTAAGACTTCCAGAAGGATGGGGGTGGGGGGAGTCATCCTGCCTCCCAGGTGCTGCCTGCCCCATCCTGCTTCTTGCAGGAGGTGGGAGAGTAGATAAAGTATGCCCTTGCACCATCAAATATCTCGATTTTGTGTGTGTGTATAAGTCACTCAGTCATATCCGACTCTTGTGACCCCATGTACTGTAGCCCACCAGGCTCCTCTGTCCAAGGGATTCTCCAGGCAAGAGTACTGGAGACCTCATATGAATCTTTTTTCACCTGTTCTAACTTTTGTATCACATGGAGGCTGGAACTATCACCCTGAATGAAGCTCTGGCAAAGATGATTTTGAATGTGTAGTCCTTTCTTGATAGCCGATTTTCTTCAAAGAAAAGAAATCAGTTTAATTGATCAGTATTGCCTTTAGGCTTGCTAAGAGGGCCCCCTAAACTGAGTCTATAATCTGGAGGCTCTACTCTGGTCTTCCTCCACTGTACCCTGTCTACGGGGAGAGGGGTCTGTGACCCATGGGAATGTGTCTATTGGGACCTGTACTCCCTGTTGTGTGCTTGTTTAAAGAGCCCCATGTTTGCATTGTGGGCCTGCAAGGTCATCTTCCCCCAGTCCATCCTCTTGAGAGCAGATAATGAAACTAGCATGAACACACAGACCCAGAGAGTAGCTGAAGGGTGACTGTGGGGGATTGGGACAGACCTGAGGTGCTGACTAGGGTGTCTACACATGTGTGTACAAATTTGCCACGGGGATTAGAGAGAGGTGAGGGAAAAGAATAGAATGGAGCAGGCCCCAGGCTTCCCATGGGGCCATGTTCTCTCTCAAGGACTCCTAGAATTCTCCATTCAAACCTGGGTTTCCAGGTTGTTACAAAGACATGTGGTAAGTGGGCCTTTGTGGGTACTTGTCCCAATCCTGCAAATGCTGGGGAAGAATCTGTCAGCAATAATCAAAAAATTCTGTTTTTTTTTCTTTTATTAATATTTACCTGTGGTTTTCTTTCTTCTTAAATGATGATCACAAACTGCTGCTCGGAAGTAATGAGGTGACACTGTGAGCCAGGCTTTTCTTCAGTGAGATGTGTCGGTGTCCCAGGTGTCTCTTAAGTCTGTATTTAGATGATTCGTCTTTTGACTTCACCCCAGGATCACTTAACGAAAATAGTGAACACTTGAATGGTATCCAATGGTAATCTGATCATTTATGAACAGTGATTGGGAAAAAGAAATCATTTCTTCAGTGAGGCACTTTTAGAACACTTTTAGGTGATTTGAATTAACTGGCATTTTGTATATATGTTAAAGAATGAATTTTTAGTGCTGCCTAAAAGGAACTTTACTACAGATGCTGATTGCAGCCATGAAATTAAAAGACGCTTACTCCTTGGAAGGAAAGTTATGACCAACCTTGATAGTATATTAAAAAGCAGAGACATTACTTTGCCAACCAAGGTCCATCTAGTCAAGGCTATGGTTTTTCCTGTGGTCATGTATGGATCTGAGAGTTGGACTGTGAAGAAAGCTGAGCACCGAAGAATTGATGCTTTTGAACTGTGGTGTTGGAGAAGACTCTTGAGAGTCCCTTGGACTGCAAAGAGATCCAACCAGTCCATTCTAAAGGAGATCAGGCCTGGGTGTTCATTGGAGGGACTGATGCTAAAGCTGAAACTGCAATACTTTGGCCACCTCATGCGATGAGTTGACTCACTGGAAAAGAGTCTGATGCTGGGAAAGGTTGGGGGCGGGAGGAGAAGGGGACGACAGAGCATGAGATGGCTGGATGGCATCACCGACTCGATGGACATGAGTTTGAGTGAACTCTGGGGGTTGGTGGTGGACAGGGAGGCCTGGCGTGCTGTGATTCATGGGGTCGCGGAGAGTCGGACACGACTGAGTGACTGAACTGAACTGAACTGACTGAAAAGGAACTTCCCACTCCGGTATTCTTGCCTGGAAAATTCCATGGACAGAGGAGCCTGGCAGGCTACAGTCCATGGGATCGCAAGAGTCACACATGACTTAGTGACTGAACAGAAGTTCACCTGTGATATCGAAAATGATGTCAGAAATGATAGCTCAGGCAAACAGAAGGAGAAAGCAAAAAACAAAGCAGGAGGTGCCATTTAGTAAAAATGACTCAGATAAAGCTTTGCTCTCACCTTGAATGGAAAGCATTATGAAAAATCTCCCAGTTCTAACTTTAGGTCCAGCTATACATAAACAATTATGTTGCTGACCTTCCTGTTTGATAGTTGTTACAAAGTTAGTCTCACTCAATTGAATTTTTATTATTATTTTGTCCCTGTCCTCGAGTTTTAGAAAGAGGAATTTTTTTTCCCTTCCTTCCATCTCATCAGTTTTTCCCCTAGCACATTTTGTTCTGGGGAAATGTTTTATGGCATTAGCACTGGATTGTTTCACTCTCAAGTGGAAAGCATTGTTGGTTCATCTTCTTTGTCTTGTCAAACACTTCACTCATCTTGACATTTGCAGAAGGCTTCAAAGGTGTGTCTTCTGTTAGTAATATTAAATAGCAGTTGCTCTCATAATTTTCAATAGAGTTTGAGTAGGATGCAGAAAATTACTAGAATATCTGATTTGGGTGCTTGTTAGCTAAATGATGCATTGTGAATAACCTTGGCTTTTTGTTCTGTTCAGTGAGGAAAGAAAAGCAGTCTGAAAATCATATCACTTTATTTCTTTAGCACAAACATGAGTAGACAGCATGGGGATGGTGGTTTAGATTTCTCTACATCTCTGAGCTTTCCATGATAAGCCTGTACACCAAGTGGTTCAGTCTTTTTTTGACCCCTCCCTATGATGCAGCATGGCTTCCTCATAAAATAGGCATTTAAATTAGAATAGCAACCTAGAGAAATTTGTGTTACACATATTAAATATTCATAGCAAGCTTGTTTGCTTGAACAGAAAATTGGAAATAACCTAAATGGAATAACCATTGGTATGAAATAATAGATTATGATAGAGTCATTGTTGTACAATAGTGGACAGCAATGAGAAGGGACTAAACCTACATGCACTAAGACGTGGAGCAGTCTCAGAGCCATGTGGAGAAAAAAGCAATTGCAAAGGGAGGTTTACCGTACACATGGCTGGCATTCCCCCTATTCCCCAATGTCTCGTTTGCTTCTCCTGTGGGGAACATGGCAGGATTTCATCTCCTGTTACCTTGAAGTTAGGTGTGGCCACATGACACACTTCGGCTAATAAAATGTGAGCAGCAGGGGCGTCTGGCACTTTGTGAGAGTGTTTAAGTGCTGCTTGCTGGTGCAGAACTCACCTCTGCCTAGGAGGTGTAATTGGTGACTGTGGAGGTGCGTGTTATGTGGAGGTGTGGTGGAGGTCGCATCTTGTGGGGCAGCTACCCTGAGGAGTTTCCTGGCCCTGCAGCTGACTTGGAGTCAGTGAGAAAAAAAGAATTGGTTCTGTGAGGTGTTGGGGAAGCTGGAATATTTATCGACCAACTTCTTTTCCTCCTTGGTTGAAGATGTTAAATCCCTGGTGCTACTGGACTGCCCAAGTGCCATCACTGGATAAGCCCTCAGGTGTAGAAACAGGGTAACTTGGGTGGTTTAAGTGAGAAGCTATCACTTAATGTGAATCTGGTTGAAGGCAGAGATGAACCCATGAACATGGCATAGTCTCTGCTATGAATCAGACAGTCAGATATGTGCATATGGTAGTTATCGGTACTATGGATACATTTTTTTGTTGTTTTATTAACACTTTGGGGGCAGTAATTGTTTTATTTTGGAAATGTCATGAAAAAATGGAAGACGAACATGGAGGAACAAAATTGCGTAGGTGAAAGAAAACTGAAGAAAGAAAGAGAAGACTGTAGACGATGGTGATGGAAGAGACTGGAGAGAAAGGGTGTTGGTTCTCATTTTTGGGGTATTGTTTTTTCAGCTACCAGTTAGGAGATGGCTTGTTTCTTCTTGGACACTTTCTATTTGTGTGTTGATTTCTCTAGGAGAATTATAGCTAATTATATGTGGCCTCTAGCATCAGAGGAGTTTTCATAAACTCATTAGTGAAGCCAGACAGTTCAGTATTCCTTTCTATTAAGTTAAACATCCCAAACCTTTGGAGTCAAGTATCTTTTGGACTTCATACTTTTTTAGTTTAGAAAAATAATATGGTTCAGATATTTTATATTACATAACACTACAGGAGAGTCTGGGATCACACCACATGAATCAAATGCCTTTATGCTGTCAAATATAGAAATGTTCACACCAAATGAGATAAGTAGAGACTATGACTAGCCTCTTAGCACTTTAGACCAGGTTCTGTTGGCAGATGAATGCAAGTTGGGTAAAGTTTGTCTGGCAATAGGGTTATAAGGGAGCCATTTGTTTCCAGGGCCTGACGGATTTTACAATTGCAGATAAGGAAACATAGACATATATGAAACTACTCTTTAAAGTTACTATAAGGAATATATGAACAAAGAATTATAGTGTGGTGGCCAGCCTCTGAGATGGCCCTTCATGAATTCTCATCTCCGCACAGAATAGGCTTGATCTGTGTGTATCCAAGAGAATAGTGTAGAAATGGCCAAGTGTGACTTCCAATGCTATGTCATAGAAGACTTGTTAACTTCTACCTTGCCCTTTTCTCCTGGATCACTAGCTCTGGGGAAGCCAACCATTGTATCATGAGGGTACTGAAGCGGTCAGGCATGTATATGAAGAGTTGGGGGGTAACTTGTCATATAACAGTCGATGATCAATATATACAGTCAGAAATTAGATCAAAGATATATAAACTGGTATACTTAGAAAGCACAGACCATGTAGTAAGTCTCCAATGGCTACAAATTACAGTTACTAAATTTTTACTTTCTGTTTTCAAGAAAATCTTTGCCAGATATTTGCTTGCAATATGTATAGTTTTGTAGAACTCAGACTTTTTATTTATATACTTATAAATTATTAAAACTCTCTTATTAGTAACATGAGATTCAACCTACAAAAGCTCATCTGTCTGTTTAAAAAAAGATATATTCTGTTTTCAAAATGACTTTTACTCCCTGTGGAGACTTCAGTCTCCTTTCTTTTTAAGATCAGAAACACAAAACTGAAGCAAACAAATAATACCTCTGTATTCTCAAGGTAACTAAAATGAAAAAAAGGTAATTTTTTAAGAGGTAAGTATTACCTTAATTAACTGTTTCATTCTTGCTGGAAAGTGCATGCCATGAAAGAGGTTTCTTTACTAAAGCTTTATTGGATTGGGATTTTAGTAGGTATGCTGATGCTCTGGAATGCAAGGGGCAACCACACTTGTTTGAGGGAGCCACATACTAAATATTTCTGGCTTTGTGGGCTGTACAGTGTGTGTTGCAACTACTCAGCTTTTCTATTGTGGTATAACAGCAGCCATAGATAATATGGAAATGAATGAGCATGACCGTTCCAATAAAATTTTATTTAAAGGCAGGCTAGATTTCACCTATGGGTCTTCATTGGACAATCCTGTGTTATCCTTGAGTCATTTTAACACAGAGCAGAAAATAGTTTGCTTTACTTGATTTATCAGTTTCAAAAGATGACTTATACACATCCCATAATATTTAGGGATACTCTGATTATATCATGAGGATAAAATGTTTTCAAAGTATGTTTGAAGGAATAAGTACAGGGACAGTCTCATATACAGAACAGTATGGTGATGCTTTCCTTATGGTCCAACTCTCACATCCATACCTGACTACTGGAAAAACCATAGCTTTAACTCGATGGACCTTTGTTGGCAAAGTAATGTCTCTGCTTTTTAATATGCTGTCTAGGTTGGTCATAACTTTTCTTCCAAGGATCAAGCATCTTTTAATTTCATGGCTGCAGTCACCATCTGCGGTGATTTTGGAGCCCAAGAAAATAAAGTCTGCCACTGTTTCCATTGTTTTCCCATCTATTTGCCATGAAGTGATGGGACCAGAGCCATGATCTTAAATTTTCTGAATGTTGAATTTTAAGCCAACTTTTTCACTCTCCTCTTTCACTTTCATCAAGAGGCTCTTTAGTTCTTCTTTGCTTTCTGCCATAAGCGTAGTGTCATCTGCATATCTGAGGTTATTAATATTTCTCCTGGAAATCTTGATTCCCGCTTATGCTTCATCCAGTCTGGCATTTTTCACAATGTACTCTGCATATAAGTTGGACTATAAAGAAAGGTGAGCGCTGAAGAATCAATGCTTTTGAACTTTGGTGCTGGAGAAGATGCTAGAGTCCCTTGGACTGCAAGGAGAATTAAACCAGTCAATCCTAAAGGAAATCAGTCATGAATATTCATTGGAAGGACTGATGTTGAAGCTGAAACTCCAATACTTTGGTCACCTTATTCAAAGAACTTACTAATTGGAAAAGACTCTGATGCTGGGAAAGATTGAAGGCAGGAGGAGAAGGGGACGACAGTGGATAAGATGATTGGATGGCGCCTCTGACTCAATGGACATGTTTGAGTAGGCTCCGGGAGTTGGTAATGGACAGGGAAAACTGGCGTGCTGCAGTCCATGGGGTTGCAAAAGTCAGACACAACTGAGCGACTGAACTGAACTGTTGTGTGATGTTGGACACTTAATGACCAAGAGGGTCCTGTCACTTTTTAATATTTATCGTTCGACTGAAAGAACCATGATCAATGACCCAGATTTTTGAGGCTTTTGATTGGCATCATGAGCAGGCATCTTTGACCTTTCTTGAAACCAAGTAAGCTTATACTTATGATTGTTTTTCCGTCTCTAAAGGATGTTAATGGTAAAAGTATCAGCTGGTTGAAGAAACTACCCCATATTTGAGAAGATAATAATTACTTATAGATAGTCATGTAGCATTTTTCAAGTTTACAAAATGATTTTGCATAAATGCACTAAGACACTGTTTTGCCCCACCAAAGGATTATAGATTTGGATAAACTGATACAAATAGAGAAAAGGAATAAAAACTGCCCACTCAATGATGTTTTCATCTGCTCCAAAGAATATATAGTAACCCCGGTGCTTTCTAGCTCTGAAGCAAAAGAACAAGGTTTGCTTAGGGCACAGCCAACAAGCCTCTGCTCTGTCACTCTAGCAAGTTGCTCTGATCTAAGTAAGATTCGACTTCTGACCTGTGAAAAAGAGGTCTTGAAGTTTCTAAGGGAAGTTATTTTCAGTGGCATCCAATTTAGGAGCTGCCAAAAAAAGCCCAAGCAGACAACTGGGAAAAGAATGTTGTATGTACTTTTCCTTCCAGTCATTTAAAAATACACACATATATAATTAAATATACCCATACTTATATAACACATAAATGAATAGTTAGAAATTTGATTGAGTAGTTAGAAAATAAAATCCAATGTGTACTGTTTTACTTCCATGGAGAAAGGCAAAAACATTCATTTATTGAAATGAAACACTTGCATGAATCTAGTGTTATGGATGATTTTGAAGCTCTTTTCTGTGTCTGAAGCACTGGCTATGTAGAGAGTGATGCTGCAGTCCCAGAACTGGGCAGCCAGACCCATGGGCTGAGGCAGGGAATTTTAGAGAGAAAATCTCATAGCTGGGAACCACCTTAATAGTCCTCTTTCTTTATCAAATATCAGCAAAATGATGGTATAAAATTGATCACTTCCTTCATAACATATAAATTGAATGGTTTCTAGTTACTGACTTCTGCTAATAAGGGAAGCATGTCCTTTGATGGCAAGCATGCATAAAAGGTAAAAAAAGAGTGCAAAACAAGCTGTAAGGAAATGGGGGCCAAAAACTTACAGCTGATGTTCTGATATAGACCCAAGCATAGTTACGAAAGAAAACCCAAAGAAAGGATTGGGTGCTAGCTGATGGGAAACCTGTAGTGAATGGGATTAGGAGGCTAGTAGGTGATGCCAACTGGTGCCAGAGTAACAGATTCATTCATTACTTTATGTGTTATTAGAAGAGAACTGAGAATGGATGTGGTGTCAGCAAACAGGAACAAATAAAAGAAGAAAAAGTGAGAACTCTCCTGGCAGTCCAGTGGTTAAGACTTTGCCTTCCAGTGCACAGGGTGTGTGTTTGATCCCTGGTAGGGGGGCTAATTTCCCACATGCCTCACAGCCAAAAAACCAAACACCATAAAACAGAAGCAGGTCTCTCCCTTGGGGTCAGCCCACCCTCATGTCTCGAGGGTGTACTATATTTTGTTCGCTGAATAAACTCTGAGCTGTAACCAAGCTGTAATACTAGTCTGCAGTTTCAAACCTTTGTTGTGGCAAGACAGAATCGAGGAAATTACACACTCTCCCGACATGTCTGGTGCTGTGAGCTGGATATAACCTGGCCGAAGCAGCCTTAGCTCATCCCCAGCGATGCAGGGACCAAGCACAGCAGAAGCCCAACTTGGTGAAAGCTCACTCTGTGGAGGCTGAATGTGAAGGAAACCCAGCACAGTGGAAGTGACAAGAAGCCAAGCGTGCTGGAAACCAGGACAGCAAAAACAAATGGCAGAAAGCTCACGTAGCTCAGTCTCAGATTCCAGAAGACCTCTGATTAAGGGCTTGTGAGTATTAAGAGCCCATCAGCATCAGTCTTCTTCATTGACTATTCTACAGCCTTTGCCTATATGGATCACAACAAACTGAAAAATTCTTAAAGAGATCATAATACCAGATCTCCTTACCTGCCTCTTGAGGAACCTGTATGCTTGCTGGTCAAGAAACAACAGTTAGAACTGGACATAGAACAATGGACTGGTTCAAACTTGGGAAAGGAGTATGTCAAGGTTGTATATTGTCACAATGTTTATTTAATTTCTATGCAGAGCGTATCATACAAAATGCTGGGCTGGATGCATCACAAGCTGGAATCAAGATTGCCAGGAGAAATATCAATAACCTCAGAAATGCAGATGATACCACCCTAATGACAGAGAGTAAAGAGGAACTGAAAAGCCTCCTGATGAAGGTGAAAGAGAAGAGTGAAAAAGCTGACTTAAAACTCAACATTCAAAAAACTAAGATCATGGCATCTGGTCCCATCATTTCATGGCAAATAGATGGGGAAACAATGGAAACAATGACAGACAATTTTCTTGGGCTCAAATCACTGCAGACAGTGACTGCAGCCATGAAATTAAAAGATGCTTGCTCCTTGGAAGGAAAGCTATGGCAAACCCAGACAGTGTATTCAAAAGCAAAGACATCACTTTGCGGACAAAGGTCCATATACAAAGCTATGGTTTTTCCAGTAGTCATATATACTAATGTGAGAGTTGGACCATAAAAAAGGCTAAGTGCTGAAGAATTGATGCTTTTGAACTGTGGTTCTGGAGAAGACTCCTGAGAGTCTCTTGGGCAACAAGGAGATCAAACCAGTCAATCCTAAAGGAAATCAGTCCTGAATATTCATTGGAAGGACTGATGCTGAAGCTAAAGATCCAATACTTTGGCCATCTGATGCAAAGAGCCGACTCATTGGAAAAGACCCTGTTGCTGGGAAAGACTGAAGGCAGGAGAAGGGGACGACAGAAGATGAGGTGGTTGGATGGCATCACCGACTCAACGGACATGAGTTTGAACCAACTCAGGGAGATGGTAAAGGACAGGAAATCCTGGCATGCTGCAGTCCATTGTGTCACAAAGAGTCAGACATGAAGTAGCAACTGAATGACAATCAGCACCGGTTTTAAAGTTGTTATGAGAAGTGGTCACAAGGGGGCAGCATTTCTTCATGCCCAACTGGTTCCTTGGGCAAAGGGAGCCTTAGGGAAAATCCTGTTTTTGGACTGTGAATTAGAGGGGAGTGGGCTGGAAGAAATAATAATAATTTAAAAAGCAATATTATAATAAATTCAGTAACGTCTTTAAAAGCTGGCCATGTAAAAAAAAAATCTTTACAAAAAGAAAAAATGAAGAGCACATAAATAAGATTTAGAAGAGAAATTCCTAATATATTAGATATATTTTAGTGGATTGTTTTTTATATGAAACAAATATTTTTGCAAAAGCTCATGCAAAAATTTTTCATTTCTCCCTTGCTATTATGAAAGCATGCACACAGATCTAGTGAAATCACTAATAATAATTAAGATTTATTGAGCACTCATCACGTGGCAATCAGCTAATTTGCATGTATTAATTCATATTATAATCACAGCACATCTCAGACAGGTTTGTTATTTTCTTTATCTTACAAATAAACTGAGGGACAGAGAAGTGAAATAACTTCTCTGAGCTATTTCTTAAACCAGGTGACCTGGGTTCAGAGACTTCATATTTATCTGCTCCCTTACTTTATTTTGGCTCTTTGGAAATATGGCAGAATTGCTGTATTTCAACTTGTATTTAAGATGCCAGAGTGAAAATGCATTTATTTTCTTGTCCCCCTGACATCCCTATAAAATGAGAGTAAAGAGATAACAATAAGATAAAACCACAAGTACAAAGTTCAGTTCAGTCGCTCAGTCGTGTCCAACTCTTTGAGACCCCATGAACCGCAGCACACCAGGCCTCCCTGTCCAGCACCAACTCCTGGAGTATACCCAAACCCATGTTGATTGAGTCGGTGATGCCATCCTACCATCTCATCCACTGTTGTCCCCTTCTTCTCCTGCCCTCAGTCTTTCCCAGCATCAGGGTCTTTTCCAATGAGTCAGCTCTTCACATCAGGTGGCCAAAGTATTGGAGTTTCAGCTTCAACATCAGTCCTTCCAAAGAATACCCAGGACTGATCTCCTTTAGGATGGACTCGTTGAATCTCCTTGCAGTCCAAGGGACTCTCAAGAGTCTTCTCCAACACCACAGTTCAAAAGCATCAATTCTTCGGCAATCAGCTTTCTTCACAGTCCAACTCTTACATCCATACATGACCACTGGAAAAACCATAGCCTTGACTAGACGGACCTTTGTTGGCAAAGTAATGTCTCTGCTTTTCAATATGCTGTCTAGGTTGGTCATAACTTTCCTTCCAAGGAGTAAGCGTCTTTTAATTTCATGGCTGCAGTCACCATCTGCAGTGATGTTGGAGCCCAGAAAAATAAAGTCTGCCACTGTTTCCACTGTTTCCCCATCTATCTGCCATTAAGTGATGGGACCGGATGCCATGATCTTAGTTTTCTGAATGTTGAGCTTCAAGGCAACTTTTTCACTCTCCTCTTTCACTTTCATCAAGAGGCTTTTGAGTTCCTCTTCACTTTCTGCCATAAGGGTGGTGTCATCTGCATATGTGAGGTTATTGGTATTTCTCCTGGCAATCTTGATTCCAGCTTGTGCTTCTTCCAGCCCAGCGTTCCTCATGATGTACTCTGCATAC
Source organism: Moschus berezovskii (assembly GCF_049115385.1). Classification (NCBI taxonomy): domain Eukaryota; kingdom Metazoa; phylum Chordata; class Mammalia; order Artiodactyla; family Moschidae; genus Moschus; species Moschus berezovskii. The sequence goes on from NC_142489.1 coordinate 1,733,137, forward strand.
AAGTTAAATAAGCAGGGTGACAATATACAGCCTTGATGTACTCCTTTTCCTATTTGGAACCAGTCTGTTGTTCCATGTCTAGTTCTAACTGTTGCTTCCTAATCTGCATACAAATTTCTCAAGAGGCAGGTCAGTTGGTCTGGTATTCCCATCTCTTTCAGAATTTTCCTCAATTTATTGTGATCTACACAATCAAAGCTTTTTCGTTGATCCAGTGGATGTTGGCAATTTGACCTCTGGTTCCTCTGCCTTTTCTAAAACCAGCTTGAACATCTGGAAGTTCATGGTTCATGTATTGTTGAAGCCTGGCTTGGAAAACTTTCAGCATTACTTTACTAGTGTGTGAGATGAGTGCAACTATGTGGTAGTTTGAACATTCTTTGGCATTGCCTTTCTTTAGGATTGGAATGAAAATTGACCTTTTCCAGTCCTGTGGCCACTGCTGAGTTTTCCAGATTTGCTGGCATATTGAGTGTCGCACTTTCACGATTTGAAATAGCTTAACTGGAATTCCATCACATCCAAGGTAAGAGAAAACAAAGTAAGACGGTAGGCACTGAGAGAGGGTATCAGAGGGCAAGTACCAAGAGAATAGCCTAAAAATGAATACGACAAAATGTTGGTCGTTAGGAAGCGTGTTGCCTGGTACCTGACTTAGTTGGTATGAGAACTGAATGGAACCCTTAACTTGATGGAGGGGGAGGTTGAGAAACAAGTTTATACCTGGGGACTTCCAAAGGTCTCAGGGAATGGTGACTCCTTGAACATGAAGGGTGAAGGCAAGGTTGAAAATTGGAGGTTTGAAGGCAGTTGTATTTGCGAAGCAATTAAATCCCCAAAGCCCCTCTTCTACTCTGATACAGTTATGAGGTTTTATTTTCAGGAGAAGTAAAACAGAGGGCCTAGGTTGTGGTGGTGGTGGAGGGTGGGTGGTGGTGGAGGGGATGTTGTTAAATTGTCTAGTGCACCGTTACCAGAAGGGAAACTTAAAATTTATTCTCAACAGAACAACGAGACTTTTCCTAAGACAACAGAAGAACCAGACTGATCCACATTGTGGCAGTTAGAACCTTCCAGAGCTATGTCTCCAAATAAACTGATAAATAGCTGAAGTGATTGGCCATACTGAGAGGAATTTTATACAACTGAGGGAGAGTTTGGGGGATAAATTGATAATTCGTATGTAGATAACTAATTAAAAGAGCAATCAACTTAACTCCAAGGAGAAACAATGTTGTGTAAGAAATGAAAACTAACCTTAGTGTGGTCTATGATTCAGCTATGGAAATCATTTACAAATCAAAGTCATGGAAACACTGATTATTGATACAACCAAAATTATGCTATAGATGTATTAGTTTGTTTTACATCTTAGAAGAAATTGGGTGCAAATGATCCAAATTCTTAGATTTCATAGGGAGTTATGAGTAAACAACATCTAAAATGAAGAAAATATCTAGAAGTAGCAAAATAAGCATATTATTTAGGCTTACAGAGTTTTTTGGTATGTCTGTTTTTACAAAATTCAGCTACAGTTATTGAAAGTGCTTGTCTCTATGTACTATGAAATGTTGTGGGAAAAGAAGACTGTTGTTTCTTTGTAACATGACTTAGAGAAACCTATGACCTTTTGAACTATATGACGGAACAACCTCAGGAGATATAAAGACAATGTAAGCAACTTCAATAAATATCAAGAAACATAGATCCACTCTTAAGGAGTCTCATTTAATTTGGAAATAAAGAATATTTCTTTAATAGTTTGACATGTCCCAAGACCCCTTTGGACTCCAAACAAACCTGTGCATTCCCATAACACTGTCATCTCAAGGAGAGGTGCATCTTGAAAGGTTTAGCAGAAACCCTGCTACCCCCTGAATTGTTTCTCTACGGGTAACTCAGATAAAGCTGGTGGTTCTAAAACTCTTGTATCTTGGTCCTACTCCTGTTTCATAAGACGTAAGGGCGAGCTTAGCTTGTTATGATTCTCTAGTTTTCTTGGTCTCCTTTTGAAAGATCACGTACTTTAAAACACTGAAATGCCTTAATATAAACACTGAAGATTAAATCGGGAGCCCTAATGGTTGGTAAATATTTTGCGAGGTTGGAAAGGAATGTAGGAGTGTAAGTGGCTAGGTTTGCAGAAACCATCTTCCCATCATGAATTATATTTTACATGAAACAATGTATGAGTTCTATCTTTCAAGTGTACTAACTATAGAAATAGCAAGCTTCTAATGATCATGACAAGTTTTAGGCTTTGGATTGAAAGCATAGTACAAATATCACCAGTGCTATTGACTGCAGAAAAGTGTCATGATTAGTACTAAATTGTAGCTTGATGATTTTTTCTTTACATTTTGAGGGATTTGTGTGAATTTATTTTCCATTTCTTTGTCTAGCTGAATTGAAAATGAAGTGAACACAAACTCCTTGTTTTAAAATATAATATGCTATTGAAGTATCTATCTCAAAGTTATTTTTCAAGAGCCCCGGGAGTTTACAGAAGGCACTATGATTGAGACATAAATGAAATTTTATGGAAACATTTTAAGTACATTTCTGACTGCATTTATTCTGAATTATTCACCATTAATTTTCCCCCAGCCAATTTCAGTGTGACATGACCCACACATTCTCTGTGGCCTCCACATTCTTTTGTAATAGGCAGTTTGGGGTTGATGTTGCTTTCAGATATTTAACTATACCTCAGTCTCTTAATCTAGCTGCAATGATGAATATGTAATTAGAATAACCTTTCAGTTTGTTTATTCGAGAGGTTAATATGGTATCCTGAATTTATTATTTATACTCCATCTACTTGATGGAGTTTACAAACTAGAGCACCATGAAAGGTAGGACTCAGAAGGTTAAAACAGAGTCTTACTGAAGAAAGCAAGAGAGTCAATAACGTTAGGCCCAATAAATGAGCAGATTATAATCCACGGGAGAAAGTGTATTTCTAAAATTTGTCAAAGTGAAGGCTCCAGAGGAAACAATGTATTTGATAATGTTATTTTTTTGACATCCCAATGGCCACACATAAATTGATGGAGATGAAATATTTCCCTAAGCAAAATTGGCTCTCCTGGCAGTTGGAACAAAAAGAGCAGGCAGAAATTTATTGTGTATAAATGACATTAAGTCAACCTAGAGCCAATTTTTTGCATTATGTTTATAGGACTGAGGCAGAAATTCTGTTTACTGGAATGATTTTTATTTTTCCTCCCAATAAGAGGTATAAAGGAGACTCTAGCAATGAAAATACTTTGAGCTGGGGGGATGGAAAGAAGGGAATTTAAGTGAATGTGACGCGAGGGTGGTCACCATGAGAGAAATGACCAAGCTGTGGTAATAACAGGTGACTAACCGTGAAGGCAGGTCAGGTGGTCTGGTATTCCCATCTCTTTCAGAATGTTCCAGTTTATTGTGATCCACACAGTCAAAGGCCCTGGCATAGTCAATGAAGCAGAAATAGATGTTTTTCTGGAACTCTCTTGCTTTCTCCATGATCCAGCGGATGTTGGCAACTTGATCTCTGGTTCCTCTGCCTTTTCTAAAACCTGCTTGAACATCTGGAAGTCCACGGTTCATATATTGCTGAAGCCTGGCTTGGAGAATTCTGAGCATGACTTTTCTAGCGTGTGAGATCAGTGCCTCTTGAGAAACCTGTATGCAGGTCAGGAAGCAACAGTTAGAACTGGACATGGAACAACAGACTGGTTCCAAATAGGAAAAGGAGTACATCAAGGTTGTATCTTGTCACCCTGCTTATTTAACTTATATGCAGAGTACATCATGAGGAACGCTGGGCTGGAAGAAGCACAAGCTGGAATCAAGATTGCTGGGAGAAATATCAATAACCTCAGATATGCAGATGACACCACCCTTATGGCAGAAAGTGAAGAGGAACTCAAAAGCCTCTTGATGAAAGTGAAAGAGGAGAGTGAAAAGTTTGGCTTGAAGCTCAACATTCAGAAAACGAAGATCAAGGCATCTGGTCCCATCACTTCATGGGAAACAGATGGAAAAACAGTGGAAACAGTGTCAGACTTTATTTTTTTGGCCTCCAAAATCACTGCAGATGCTGATTGCAGCCAGGAAATTAAAAGACGCTTACTCCTTGGAAGGAAAGTTATGACCAACCTAGATAGCATGTTAAAAAGCAGAGACATTACTTTGCCAACAAAGGTCCGTCTAGTCAAGGCTATGGTTTTTCCCGTGGTCATGTATGGATGTGAGAGTTGGACTGTGAAGAAAGCTGATTGCCGAAGAATTGATGCTTTTGAACTGTGATGCTGGAGAAGACTCTTGAGAGTCCCTTGGACTGCAAGGAGATCCAACCAGTCCATTCTGAAGGAGATCAATCCTGGGTGTTCATTGGAAGGACTGATGTTGAAGCTGAAACTCCAATACTTTGGCCACCTCATGTGACGAGTTGACTCACTGGAAAAGAGTCTGATGCTGGGAGGGATTGAGGGTAGGAGGAGACGGGGACGACAGAGAATGAGATGGTTGGATGACATCACGACTCGATGGACATGAGTTTGAGTGAACTCCGGGGGTTGGTGATGGACAGGAGGCCTGGTGTGCTGTGATTCATGGGGTCGCAAAGAGTCGGACACGACTGAGCAACTGAACTGAACTGAACTGTGAAGGCAGGTCTGGGTATTGTTTCTTTGTGCTGAGCTACAGAAAGATATAAGCCTGAGTGTCAGTTAGAATATGAGGTCTGAAAGTTGTGTGCATGTGTGTATGCGTGTGTGCATACACACATTAATAAGAGGATAGAGAAGACAGAGGACAGATTTATGAATATCATTGTTTAATTAGTCAAAGTTTCAAGTTCAGGAACTCCTGGGGTTTTGATGTTCAGGGCCAGGACTTTCAGGCACTGAGATGGGTTGTTAAATTGACTTTCCACACCTTGATCCTGCTTTTCTTCTATTAAACAGAGACTTCTTTTGAGCATTTTATTGTCTGAAATCCAGATGAGATAAAAAAGAGTGAGCAAAGCGGAGTGAGCAGACAGGAACAAATTTTTTCTGGGAAGTGAGGAAAAGGGTAGGAGTGGAGCCAACAGTGAGAACATCTTGATTTTGAATCAGCGTGGTCCTCAAGTAGGCATTCGTAGGTCCCCCCCGCCCTCCACATAATGGGATTGAGTCAGGCATGGGGGAGCTGACACAGATGGCTTTTGAGGCTCTCAGCGATGAAGGTTAGATGTGAGGGTCACGGTGAGGAAACATAGTGTTCACTGCCATAGTTACCAACAGATATTACCCCCCGGACCTTGTCTTTACGGCACTAACAGTGGGACTTTTCCCAAATACTTTAACTCACTGTGTGTTTATATATCTGTGTGCACTTTGGCTGAGTTGCCCCAGAATTTGCTTTTTACGGGAGAGGATCTATAGTACCTCTCATACGTCAAACAGTTATTCTTTCCCTTTCCTGACAGTCGTGGAGATCTATGAAGGTTAATTTTATGTGTCAGCATGACTCAGCTAAGGGATGCCCAGATAGCCAGTAAAACATCATTTCTGGGTGAGTCTGTGAGGGTATTTCCTGGAAGTTATTAAGATGTCAACTGGTAGAAGGAGCAAAGAAGATGCCCTCACCAGTGCAAGTGGCATCATCCTGTCCACTGAGGACCTAAATATTGAGTTGGCCAAAAATGTTCGTTTAGGTTTTCCTGTGCGAAAAACTTGAACAAGCTTTTCTGGCCAACCCAATAGAACAAACAGATGGAGGAAGGGCAAATTTACCCTCTCTGCTTGAGTTGGGACATATATTCTCCTGCCTTTGGACACCAGTGCTCCTGGTTGTCAGGCTTTCAAGTTTGGACTGGAAATATGCTTCTAGCTTTCTTGGGACTCTGGCTTGCAGATAGCTGTCTAAGCTCTGTCCTCCATAATCACTGAGCCAATTTCTCAGAGTAAATCTCCTTTCAGATATCTCTATCTGTCCTCTTGGCTCTGTTTCTCTGAAGATCCCTAATACAAAGTCTTTTAAAAAACATTTCAGCCTTTTTTTTTTTTTTGGTGGGAAACAACTGTGTGTGTGTGTATATCTGGGAAATGCCACAACACAAAATGTAAAATTAACTAAATGAACATTTCCAGGAACACAGTATTATTTTATCCCCCAAATAATATTCTGTCTTTATTATATGCTGGAGATAGATCAGTGACCAAGACAGGCAAGGCTTCTACCCTCATGGAGGTTACATTCTTAGGAAAACTTTGGGTGTAATAAGGGCCAAGGCTAGAGATGGGGATGAGAGGACGTTTATATAGAGAGCAGAGTTAATAGGTTTAGTACATGCTAAGGGCCAGCTGATAGAGCTTAAATAATTACGACAAGGAGGAAAAGATTTCAGATGGGAGAGCTTTGTGAACAAAAGCATACGTGCAGGATATAATGAGAAGTGAGCTTGTTTGTCTGGTGTCCGGGACTTGTATATAGGGATAGTGAGAAACAACATTTAGGAAGTAGATATTGATAGAACAGTGAAGTGACATGATAAGCTTGGTGCTGGCACAGTTGATATGGAAATCAAATCAGGAAGTAGGATGCTGAAAAAGACCGGACAGACTGAAGGTGTTACCAGTGAGAATGCAAAGTTAGTGAAACATACAAAACATTTGAAAAGAAGACTCAGTAGGCTTTGGACTAGTATACATGAAGCCAGAAGGGGGCAGAGGAAACAAAGATCATTCTAGCATGTCAGACCTCAGTTGTAAGATAATGAGGTGACATTAGTACACATGGAGAAGTCCTGATGGAAGACAGTTTGGGAGGGTCGTTAATGACGTATAATTTAGATATACACAGTTATGGAATTTGGAAATAAAAGAATTTAAATTTATTTCAACTTCATTCTCCCACCTGCAGTTTTCCTTATCACCATTTTAACATATACAGAGAGGTTGAAAGACTAATACAATTAACACCTATATATCCCATACATCTAGATCCTAGATCCAACAACTTCCGTTTTGCCTTATTAGTTTTATATCCATCCATCTACCTACCTACCTGTGTTTTTGAGTGAACTATTTGAAAATGACTTGAAGGAGCAATAAAAATCCATTCCTAAATACTTCAGCATGCATTTTCTAAGAACATAAACTTCAACTTTGAAGGAGATTAAGACCTAGGGTGTTTCAGTTAGTGGTAAAAGCTGTATCAGAGCATCAGTTATCTGACAGTCAAATCTACTACTCTTTTCTCCTACTACATAGCTTCTTTGTTTATATAAGGTGTTTATTGTTTGGAGTGTTTTGGCATATAGACTAGATTTAGGCAAGTAAGAAACAATATTAGAGAGTATAGAAGAGATTGAGTAAAATTTTATAGATAGAAGAAGACTTTGATAGCTTAAAAAGGGGAAGATGAATGAAAAGAACAATGGAGCAGAGATTTATTTTCAGGGGAGAAATTTAATAGTTATATCCAGTGGTCCTTGGTGACATCTGACCATGTGAGTCATATGGCCTAGGGAACTGGGAAGGTAGGCCAAGACTATGTTCTGAGGTAGGCTTTATGGACTTTATTTTTTATAATAACCACATTTCCCACTGCTGTTGCTGCTAAAGCAGTATTTTAGATTGATATATATCTGTACCTAGTGGTGATATTCGGAGAAGGCAATGGCAAGCCACTCCAGTACTCTTGCCTGGAAAATCCCATGGATGGAGGAGCCTGGTAGGCTGCAGTCCGTGGGGTTGCTATGGGTCGGACGCGACTGAGCAACTTCACTTTCACTTTTCACTTTCACACATTGGAGAAGGAAACGGCAACCCACTCCAGTGTTCTTGCTTGGAGAATCCCAGGGACGGGGGAGCCTGGTGGGCTTCCGTCTATGGGGTCACACAGAGTCGGACACGACTGAAGTGACCTAGCAGCAGCAGCAGTGGTGATATTATTTTAGTACAATATGTGTTTGTACATGTGTGTATTCTTTTTCAGATTATTTTCCATTCTAGGTTATTACAAAATATTAAATATAGTTCCCTGTGCTATCAGTAGGTCCTTCTTGGTTATCTGTTTTATATATAATAGTGTGTATCTGTTATCCCAAATTCCTAATTTATCCCTCTCCCCCTCTTTCTGCTTTGGTAATCATGCATTTGTTTTCTGTGTCTGAGTCTATTTCTGTTTTGTAAATAAGATCATTTGTATAATTTTTTAGATTATACATATAAGTGATACCATATGATATTTGGCTTTCTCTGATGTATTTCACTCAGTGTGATAATCTCTAGGTCCATCCACATTGCTGCTAATTTCTTTCTTTTTTCTGGCTGGGTAATATTCCATTATATATATGTACCACATCTTCCTTATCCTTTCATCTGTAGATGGACAGTTTGATTGCTTCCTTGTCTTGCCTATTATAAACAGCGCTGCAGTGAACATTGGGGTGCATGTATCTTTTCAAAGTAGAATTTCTTTCTTTTCCAGATACATGCCCAGGAGTGGGATTGCTAGGTCATATGATACCTCTATTTTTAGTTTTTTAAGGAACCTTCATACTGTTCTCCATAGTGGCTACACAAGTTTACATTCCCACTTAACAGTGTAGGAGGGATTCCTTTTCCACATCCTTTCCAGGATTTATTTGTAGACTTTTTGATGATGAACATTGTGACTGGTTATGAGGTGATACCTCATTGTAGTTTTGATTTGTACTTCTCTAAGAGTTGGTGATGGACAGGGAGGCCTGGAATGCTGTGGTTCATGGGGTCGCAAAGAGTCGGACATGACTGAGCGACTGAACTGAACTGAACTGAATAATTAGTGATATTGAACATCTTTTCATGTGCCTGTTGGCCATCTATATGTCTTCTTTGGAGAAATATCTACTATTTAGTTCTTCTGTCAATTTTTTATTGTATTGTTTGTTTTTTTAACATTGATATTGAGCTATACAATTTGCATATTTTGGAAGTTAATCCCTTGGCAGGATTAATCATTGCAAATATTTTCTCCCTGTCCATAGGTTGTCTTTTCATTTTGTTTATGATTTCCTTTGCTGTGCAAAAGCTTGTAAGTTTGATTAGGTCCCATCTGTTTATTCTTGCATTTGTTTCCATTAACTCTCAGACAGGGACAAAAAAATATTGCTGTGAATTATATTAAAGAGTGTTCTGCTTATGTTTACCTGTAGGAATTTTACAGTATTTTGTCTTGCATTTAAGTTTTTAAGCCATTTTGAGTTTATTTTTTTAATTTGGTACTAGAGAATGTTCTAATTTCATTCTTTTACATGTAGATGTCTAGTTTTTTCAACACCACTTATTGAAGAGACTGTCTTTTCTCCATTATATATTCTTGCCTGCTTTGTCATAGATTAATTGACCATATTGATCTATGTGTCTGTATTTGTGCCAATATCATGCTGTTTTGATTACTGTAGCTTTGTAGTATAGTCTGAAGCCAGGGATCATGATTCTTCCAGCTCTGTTGTTCTTTCTTAAGATGGTTTTGGTTATTTGAGGTCTTTTGTGGTTCCATACAAATTTAAAAATAATTTATTCTCTTTCTGTGAAAAATGCCATTGGCAATTCAATAGGGATTGCATTGAATCTGTAAATTGCCGTCTGTAGTGTGAGAGTGAACTTGTGACCTCTCAATGGGTTGTAGTTGTGCTTTTAAAGTCCTGATGAACTTGAGAGAGCTATTGGGAGAATAAATTTTGCTGTGAGGAATAACTGAAGCTCTTAGTTATTCCATTAATAACTAAGAGTCACAAGAGAACTTGACTTTTGGGGAATGGGCTTCCAGAGACTGATATATGATTTATATGCTTAAAATAGTGGAAAATATCCATAAAGTATTCAAAGTTGCAGGACGAGCTGCTTTAGTTGAAACATTTTAGTGTATTTGCCTTTGTAATTGGTTTCACAATTTTCCTTGGTGTTCACTCTATACAGGCTAGGTGCTGACAGAGCTAAAATTTGAATCATAGAGAGAGTACCCTGCAAAAGTTTACAGTCTAAGTTATGAGTGCCCCCAAAATTCATGTCCACTCTGAACCTCAGAATATGACCTCATTTGGAAATAGGTTTTTTTATTTTAAACTGTGCTATATGGCTTGTGGAATCTCAATTCCCCAACCAGGGATTAAACCTGAACCACTGCATGGAAAGCCCAGAGTTCTAACCCCTAGGCCATCAGGGAACTCCTGGAAATAGGTCTTTATAGATAGAATTATTTAGATTAAGTCTTACTGGATTGGGGTGGGACCTCATCGAAGGTCACTGATATCCTTATTTGAAAAGAAGAGGACACACAGATTCACAGAGATGTAGAGGATAATGCCATGTGAAAACAGAAGCAGAAATTGGAGTCCTGTGTCTACCAGCCAGGGAACATCAAGGATTGCTGATAATCACCAGAAGTTAAGAAGATGCATGACACACTTTCTTCCTCAGAATTTCCAGAAGGAACCTCCCTGCTCACACCTTGATTTCAGACTTGTAGCCTCCAGAGCTCTGAGCATACATTTCTATAGCTTGAAACCACCCAGTTCATGGTTACTTTTAATGGCAGCCTTACCTAAGAAACCAGTACAGATTCTAAATCAAAAGATTCTTAACATTCAGACCTTTTTTTGTTGTTATTGTTAATTTTTTATTAAAAGTAGTGTGCAATAGAGTTTGAATTACTGCACTAAGAAAGTACATGTGCATACATTTTCCTCTGTTCATTTCTTTGCATTTGTGCTTTTTTAATAAAATTCTTTTTTAGAAATAAAAAAAAATACAAAAAAAAAAAATAAAGTTTCTTTTTTCTACATTAAAAAAAAAAAGAAAGTACATGTGGTCTAAAGCCAAATGAAATTCTAATCCTGAGTAGATACTTACTCTGAAAATGATGCTTATAGAGATCAATTTCCCATTTGATTTAGTTATCAGGAAGAGTTATTGAACAAAAATGTGACATGTTTTTTTAAATGAAGTGCTAATTTAAAAAAGAAGCAAAGTCTTTTTGAACAGGAACAAACTTTTTTTCCCAATAATCATTTTCACTTATTAACTTTTTTGGTATAGTATATAAGATGTTTTTTAGTGGGAATTTTCTACCATCTTATTATTTTGTCTTTTTCTGTCAAGGTCAAATCAGGTGTTGCCTTCTTATGAAGACAATATAAATACCATATTTGGAGTATTGTAAAATGTATTTTTATAAAAATAGACTTGTATAAATGATCATGTGGCAGGATAATAATTTAGAGGAAAAAACTAGTATTTACAAATAAATAGTAGTCTCTTGGTCTATTTATTAAGCTCAGTTTTCCTCATCTATATGAGAGCTGTGTCACTGTGACATTAGAGCTTCTTGGTCACACTAAAATGAAAGCAGCACTGACATAGTTGATTGAGTCGTTAATGAAATAGAACTTAAGTTTTCACCTCACCTCAAATCTGCCTTCAATTTTACACTTTTTACCTCTTGTTCAGAGAATTCTAGCACTTAGAATTCCCCATGTGATTCTGACTTTGGAATGGTATTCCCAGTACCATCACAACTCACCTTTGATAAACCTTTCCTTTCTGGCACCTTGTGTCTGCTCAACACTGCGGCAATCTCGGGTAGGCTTTTGGCTCAAGTCTGTTGGCTCTCAGTTGATGATTTAATCAAAGATGTTGCTGAGTGCTGGTCTTAGTTCAGAAATCCTGCCTGAGCCTTCAGATCTATGCTGCCTGTACATTTTGTCCCTATGTTCAAGAGGACTGACATTGTTTGGTTTTGTGCCAACCCTGATGTATAACTGGGTCCCTTCCCTGCCTTCCACAATAAAGCTGATCACAACAAGCATAGCTTAATGACTGGAGGCTCATGAAGTCGCGTCATGTTGTACATCTCATGCATTTACTTTGAAAAAAAACCATCACGCCTTAGCTCCGAATTTTCCAGCCCCTACTGCACACCAAGATTTCTTTCTTTTTACCCTTCTTGAGAACAGTCTTTCTGGGTCCTTTACTGTCTTACTGAGATTCACCCCTTGCCCTTATCCTCTGCCTCTTTTCCCTTGAATCTTCATATGCCTTTTCCTCTTTATCACGGAGAGAGTAGTTCAGTCCAAGCTTTTACTTCTAAACATGCCCATTGCCAACGAGTAAGCAAAGAAACTTCCAGATAAAAGACCTACTGCTCTTTATGACAAATACTTTTTTTTCCTTTCAAGTTATGATCCATAGGCTCTGGTCACTTTCAAAAAACAACTCCCACCGTAACAAATTCACTGAAAGAAACCACAGTGTATTAGCGTCTATGCAAAGTGTTTGTTCTACTTTGGCAATATACAGTGTGGGTTTTAAAATGTAGAGTGTCCTAATACATTAATTTGAACTAACCATCATTTATACTGCCAGTCTACTAAAGGAAGATAAATTTAGTAGGATGTGACCCAAGGATATTCAAAATCAGTTCATCTTTCCAAATTTATCCTGCTAATTACTCTGAAATTGGTCTTTGATAATCTAATAGACAAAAAAATTCTAGATCACTGACTTCTTTTTCAACAGTATAGCATTTTGGCTTTTGTAATGATTTCTTTTTTAAAAATTTATTCTTAATTCAAGGATAATTGCTTTACAATATTGTGTTGGTTTCTGCCATACATCAACATGAATCAGCCATAGGTGTATATATATATGTTCCCCCCCCTCTTGAACCTCCCTTCTCCCTCCTATCCCATCCCACTCCTCTTGGTTGTCACAGAGCCCTGGTTTGAGTTCTTTTTTCCCTGAGTCTTACAGCAAATCCCCACTGGCTATCTATTTTACATATGGCAATGTATATATTTCCATGCTACTCTCTCCACTTGTCCCATCCTCTTCTCCCCATCCCACCCCATGTCCATAAGTCTGTTCTCTATGGCTTCTGAATAGCAAATAGTACTATGGTCCTTCATGCAACAAGGCAGTATTTCTTGTTAAGATGGTCATTGATGGTTACCATCTGCAAATATATGTGCCTTAAAAGCATTGATTAATCTTAGTTATTGCCTTTTCCTGGGATAGCGATTCTTCTTAAAGGTTTGCTTTGTGAACTGAGATGATATTTATTGGTTTTATCGGTTGACCACACCACACTTACTGATATAAAGTGTCTGCTGTTTCTGTGCACATGGCTAACTTCTCTGCTTGGTGTAACCACGTGGCTTCACTCCAGAGCTGCCTATGTTATGCTCTAGAAGTGTCTCTTTTGCCTGCTGTGGATGATATTAACTCAGCCAGAGAATAGTAAAAGGGTTAGAAGGGAATTGTAAGGGATTACAATAATAATTCATTTTTCTCATGGGCTTGCTGTGCTGAATGGACTTCACATTGCTAGAGTTTTACTAGCAAGGTCTGATTATGGTCAAAGATTTAAAGCAGGGAATCTTCTTGTGCCATTTTATGCTGCCAGACTGTGGTATTATTTCTTAATTGAGTGTTTTTTTGCCAACAATGGCCATCCCAAACATTCAATCCTTGAAGACAGTTGGGCAAAAGTGCAGTTTGGCCAATTTTGAGTTTTTGTGGTCATGCCAGTTTGCTCTGATGTCCTGCCAGGCAACCCAAAGGCTCTGCACTACTCATTTTCCTAATCTGAGGTTTATCCTTATCCAAATGCTGGTTTATGGAGAATGCATCCAAGTGACCATGTCACCGTTGTGAGTTGTTTGTAAAGCTTTTTTGCATAGGTTAAAACATCAGTTTTTGCTTTATCCAGTTCAAGGGAGCATATACCTGTTATACTGGGTAAAAAAAAATTAACATTTTTTTTTGAGCACACAGGGCCCCTGAGCCCCTTGTATATCATGGAGGATTATGGAATACTATTGTGTTACTTTCACTTAATAATTAAAAGTGGTATTCAGGAAAACAACCTTCTAACCATGCGGGTGAAAAATGAATACAAGGGAAATAACCTCTTGTGAATAGGCAGATGATCCAATCAGCCTCTAAAACCAATGAGGTGGAACTGCCCCAACTGTGACAAAGGATCAAATGGACAATACACACTTTGCTGTGGTACACACTCCCCCTCTGACATATTAACAAGTGTAGACACACCTGCTCCAGTCTCCTCGGTGCTATCTAAGTCACGATTCCTGGCTGCTTCCAGCCACAGGCACGCCATTCATATAATCTTTGTTTGTCATCCTCGCTCACTATAAAGGAAGGGGCACAGGCTTCAGAAGCACTGCCTTGCACACAATGGCCACACACAATTTTTTTTTAAACTTTCTATTTTGTACTGGGGTATAGCCAATTAATAAACAATGTTGTGATAGTTTCAGGTGGACAGCAAAGGGACTCATCCATACATATACATGTATTCATTCTCCCCCAAGCTTCCTTCTCATCCAGCTTGCCACATAACATTGAGCACAGTTCCCTGTGCTAGATAGTATGTCCTTGTTGGTTATCCATTTTAAATATAGCAGTGTGTACATGTGTATCCCAAACTCCCTAACTATCCTTTTCCCCCATCCTTCCCCCTGGCAACCATAAGTTCATTCTCTAAGTCTGGGCCTTCCTGATTCTTTCCTCTTTGTCCTTTTCCATAAAATCTAAATTTTCACTGTAGGACATTGAGATAAGAGTTCATGCATTTCATCTGGATTGCCACTCTTTGGCTTCAGTGGTCATGGTGTGTACACTCTGCCCATGCCTCGTGCCCTCAGGAGGTCTTCAGTGGATTTAAGCTTTTCTTGGTTAAACCTGCCCCTTGTATGCTGCGCTTTCCACATCTCAGTTGCTCCTTTCGATGTACTCCTTGTCATCGTCCCCTAGTCCTACGTTCTCATGAACCCAGAACAGGCTTCAGGCACACTTAACAAGAATAGTAACAAACCTCATATGTTAGGGCACCTTTTCATTTCTCAGTTGACTGGGTAAAACAAAAAGACTATAAAGTCTACTTCTAAGGTATGCAGTGGACTCATGACAGCAGTGGCTGGATTGCAGAGGGAGGTGAGGCCTATTTACAAAATGAAAGAGTTAGAACCCAGGGAAGAAAAATTTAAGAGGGGTCAATATTGGCATATTTCACTGATTGGAGGTTAGGGGGAGCGTCTGACTTTGAAAACACCATAGGAGCTCTGATCAGTGTATGTGGGGGGCAGGTATGTGGGACAGTGCAGCACAATAAAGTCAAGTTCAAATTGTGGCCTCCCTCATCACTTGCTGTATAACTTAGGGAAATTGATACCCTTCAGTCTCCACATTTAAGAAATATGTTGAAAAGAGAGTGTAATGCGCATAATAATCATTTTGGTTTGGGGGATGTTAAATGATTTAATGGTCATAGAATGACTAGCATAGTGCCTGGAACTTAATAAGTGTTCAGTAAAGGTGAGGTGTTGCTGGTATTCAGGATATTCGAGGACAAGAGCAGAACCATGGGTTGAATCTAGTTGACATGGCCCTTTTTCTTGTTTTCAATATGGACTGAAACCTGTTACCTTCACCTGTGGATTGGAAGTGCTGGTTTAAGATGATTAAATAATTTCCAACCAGATAATTTATAGTGTCTTGATGTAACACCATCAAAACAGTGTTACATCACATAGGAGAAGTATGCCACATTCAGTTCATGTTCTCAACATGGAAATGGTTTAAAACTGTTTAAAAAATGTCATATTGAAAGCATTAAAATTAGAAGAATAAGCTAAAAGCATATTCCTTCCATCTGCTAAGGAGATGCGTTTTGAAGAAAAAAATAGTTAACTGTGCCTAACTATCTTTTTGTGACTCAGGACTTTGTGAAATAAAGTGACATCTTGTAAAAGATCCACAGGGAAGTTAACATTCTGTTTAGGTGTGTGAACTTCATGTTGCTTACTTTTAGATTTCTAAATATCAGTGTTTTGTGGTATAGTTTCCTTGTGTGGGCTTCCCTGGTGGCTCAAACGGTAAAGAATGTACCTTCAATGCAGGAGATCAGGGTTCGATCCTTGGGTTGGGAAGATCCCCTGGAGAAGGGAAAGGCTACCCACTCCAGTATTCTTGCCTGGAGAATTCCATGGACAGAGGAACCTGGAGGGCTACAGTCCATGGGGTCGCAAAAAAGTAAGACAGGACTGAGCTACCTTCACTTCTTTTATCAATGTCACAGTTACCTGGCTTCCTTGCAGACCAGACTAAGCAGTGCTTTGTAAAAAGGGAAAGATGCTATTTATAAGCTTGCTAATGACTGCTTATGACATTAGGGCTGGTTTGAATACAACACTGCTAAACAGTCTTAACTCTGCTCAGAAAAATCACTGAAGTTGCCATCTTAAATCTTGTCATTTTCTTGATATTGTGAGGTATTTCTGTGAATTTTAGGGGAACACAGGTCAGCAAGAGGGGCTGTCCAAGTCCCCAGGGACTATGGTCACATCCTCAGGGTGGTGGGACTTAAGATATTACAAAGACAATTGCTTCTCGGCCTTTTGGCTAAGATCAAGTGTAAGATATTACAAAGACAAATTCTTACTGTGAGAGGCTGGAACCTTTTAAACTTGTATTTGTGGATATTGAAGCAAACTTAGCACCAGACTTATCCAAAGCTCAAGAAAATCCTCGTGTGTTTTTTTTTTCCCCCCAAAACAGCCTAAGAACTTGGGGCAATTTTTAATTTTCTTTCTCTTTCTCTCCCTTCCTTCCATGTCTCTCTCTTCCTTCCTTTCCATTTGAAATATGTATTTTCCATAAAAACTTAGGCAAGAATCATTCTGTCTGGCTTTTAATTTATGAAGTATAAATAGTTTTCATTTAGATCATTTAGAAAACAGTCATTAAATCAGCTGTGACCCTCTTGCTCTTTTATTTGTCAATGTGGTTTGGTTTCCTGGTATCCAAAGAATCCTGAAGGAAACTTCTGGCAGCTGAATGTACTTTTAAAAAATTATTATTTTTTATTTATTTGACTGTGCCATGTCTTAGTTGTGGCATGTGGGAATTTAGTTCCCTGACCAGGGATCTAACTGGGGCCCCTTGCATTGAGAGTGTAGAGTCTTAGCCACTGGAGCACCAGGGAAGTCCCCCTAAATGTACTTTAAAGCACTCTGCTTTGGTCTGCTGCTGCTGCTAAGTCACTTCAGTCGTGTCCAACTCTGTGCGACCCCAGAGACGGCAGCCCACCAGGCTCCCCCGTCCCTGAGATTCTCCAGGCAAGAACACTGGAGTGGGTTGCCATTTCCTTCTCCAATGCATGCAAATGAAAAGTGAAAGTGAAGTTGCTCAGTCGTGTCTGACTCTTAGCGACCCCATGGACTGCAGCCTACCAGGCTCCTCTGTCCATGGGATTTTCCAGGCAAGAGTACTGGAGTGGGGTGCCATTGCCTTTGGCCTGGCAGCTTCCCAAATTCTGTCCTATTTTTTTGTCCCAAGAATCCTTTTTTCTTTTCTGATGGGGAAACGAGGGAGCCTGAGAAGATCTTGAGAGTGAGAACTTAAGAGTGATGTCTCATGGAAGAGACAGTAATAATTAGTACTTGGCTCTATTGAAACCCTCATAAGGCAGGAAGATGGGGGAGGGCACATCTTAAAAATTAAGATGATCTCCCCAAATGGCTTTACCAACATCTATTGGTAAACTTCTGCAATAGAAAAGCCTTGACCACGGGAAGCAGGAGGATTATTTGTAGTGCCAGAGAAGATGAGCAGAGTTGATGGCAGGCTTTCAGGCACTGGGCCTAATAAGGAGAGATGCTGAATCTGGGTTAAGTAGCTACTCATTCCATTGGCAGCAGAGTTGCCTTCTGTAGTTAAATGTGTGAACACTTGCTCTAAATCTTGGCGATCCCAAGGTGGTTCCAGTAGCAAAGTCTTCTATAATTAATTGCATGTGTATTGCCATTCACTTGGGAGGCAGGTGATTACTTGCCTGAGCCTTACTCTAAGACATTACAATATCAATAGCACTACTGATTTTAATTAAAACTTCCAAATGTATGCCTGTTGAAATATTCATTATAGCACCCTTGATTGTGAGTGAGAATTCAAAGTCCTCTATGCTTATTTTTTCCTATAATAATACTAAGTCCAATTAACAGGAGACAGACTTTGCAGAATATTTTTCTTTCTTTCTAGGTCAGTGAAAATTTTCCATCTGTGTTGGTATTTTTGATGTTATTCAGACTGGACTTTTCCTTTGAACTCTGAAAAGTATTTGTCCATTGTCAAAGCTGGTAGACAAAATAAAATGAGACACATGGGAGAAAAGAGGTAAAAAGGCAGAATGAATAAGCCTTTCATTGCCAGTTAATTGTATTATAATCTTGGTTTAGTCCAATAGTTCTGTACTCTGTATAAAATATATTGATCTATAGTATAAAACCTCACCTGGCTTTGCTTAACTAAGATATTAATATTTAGAGGAAGGACATCCTCAGCGGTTCAGTGGTTAAGACTCTGCCTTCCAGTGCAGGGGCATGAGTTCTATTCCTGGGGGGGCAAGACTAATATCCCACATGCCTCATTGTTGTTTTTCAGTTGCTCAGTTGTGCCTGACTCTTTGCGACCCCATGGACTACAGCATGCCAGGCTTCCCTGTCCTTTACCATCTCCCAGAGCTTGCTCTGACTCGTGTCCATTGAGTTGGTGATGCCATCCAACCATCTTGTCCTCTGTCGTCCCCTTCTCCTGCCTTCAATCTTTCCCAGCATCAGGGTCTTTTCCAGTGAGTCAGTTCTTCGCATCAGGTTGCCAAAGTATTGGAGCTTCAGCTTCAGCATCAATCCTTCCAGTGAATATTCAGGCCTGATTTCCTTTAGGATTGATTGGTTTGATCTCGTTGCAGTCCACGGGACCCTCAAGAGTCTTCTCCAACACCACAGCTCAAAAGCATCAATTCTTCAGCACTCACCTTTCTTTATGGTCCAACTCTCACATCTGTATATGACTACTAGAAAAACCATCAGTTCAGTTCAGTCACTCAGTCGTGTCCAACTCTTTGTGACCCCATGGACTGTAGCATGTCAGGCTTCCCTGTCCATCACCAACTTTTGGAGCTTGCTCAAGTTCATGTCCATTGAGTCAGTGATGCCATCCAACCATCTCATCCTCTGTCGTCCCCTTCTCCTCCTGCCTTCAATCTTCCCCACAATCAGTGTCTTTTCCAATGAGTCAGTTCTTTGCATCAGGTGGCCAAATATTGGAGCTTCATCATCAGTCCCTCCAGTGAATATTCAGGACTGATTTCCTTTAGGATTGACTGGTTTGATCTCGTTGCAGTCCAAGGGACTCTCAAGAGTCTTCTCCAACACCACAGTTCAAAAGCATCAATTCTTCAGTGCTCAGCTTTCTTTATAATCCAACTCTCACATCCACACATGACTAGTGGAAGAAACATAGCTTTGACTAGATGGATCTTTGCTGACAAAGTAATATCTCTGCTTTTTAATATGCTATCTAGGTTGGTCATAGTTTTTCTTCCAAGAGTCTTTTATGGGAAGTGTCTTTTTATGGAAAACCATAGCTTTGACTATATAGATCTTTGTCAGCAAAGTAATGTCTCTGCTTTTTAATACACTGTCTAGGTTTGCCATTGCTTTTCTTCCACAGAGCAAGTGTCTTTTAATTTCATGGCTTCAGTCACCATCTGCAGTGATTTTGGAGCCCAAGAAAATAAAGTCTCTCACTGTTTCTGTTGTTTCCCCATCTATTTGCCATGAAGTGATGGGACTGGATGCCATGATCTTTGTTTTCTTAATGTTGAGTTTAAGCCAGCTTTTCCACTCTTCTCTTTTACCTTCATCAAGAGGCTCTTTAGTTCCTCTTCGCTTTCTGCCATAAGGGTGGTGTCATCTGCATATCTGAGGTTATTGGTATTTCTCCAGACAATCTTGATTCTAGCTGTGCTTCACCCAGCCCATCATTTCACATGATGTACTCTACATATAAGGTAAATAAGCCGGGTGACAATATATAGACATACTCCTTTCCCGATGTGGAAACAGTTCATTGTTCCATGTCTGATTTTAACTATTGCTTCTTGACATACAGGTAAGGTGAGGTGGTCTGGTATTGTCATTGTCATCTTTTTAAGATGCCTCAGGGTATGGCCAAAATAAAAGCATATTTAAAGGAAATAGAAAGGCAACTAGCATGGCAGAAGAGGAGTGGGAAAGCTATGTGGAATGGGAAAACTGTTGATGAGACTGTTTTGGGTTGGGGACATTTTAAGGCTGTTGGTGGTTTATGGACCAAATGTATTGAGTACAATCTGCAAGGGCTGGTAGGGACAATCCAGGCTGGCCCCTTCATTTGACAGATTGCATTCCTAACCGCCCTCTATGGTAAGTACTATCTGATACACTGGAAGTGAGGAAACCTTCAATAAGGTACACTGTCTGATTCAATTTAGCAGTAGTTTTTAAAATCCACATTTTCCAGATTTTCCAGACAAAGTGTAGAGAAAAGCGTGTGTGTGTGTGTGTGCACACATGCACATGCATGCATGTGTGCATATGTGTAGTTTGTCTGCAGTGTTTATGGCCCTGGATTATTTACTGACATGATAAATAAGGTACTGAAACTTGGGCAGAAGCTGGTCATTCAATTATTGCTACTGTTTTTGGAGAATGTTGATTGCATTGTGGTTTTCTTCCCCTGAAGCCTTTAGTAGAGGGTTTAATTTTTATGGCTGTGAAGGCATTGGTAAGTCCATTAGGAACATTTCTAGTGAGACTGAATCATACTCAGAATATCACTTCTTTGCTGGGGAAAAACAATGAAAATTATTGGAACTAAAACAAGATGCTCTTGAAAAACAAAAATATGTGGTTTCATTCAAATGCATATTCAAGGCTTAAACAGCAACAACTGGAACAGATAGGCTGCAGTGTCATTGCAGATTTCTTTATGGGAGAGAAAATCTGGTCTTGATTACTTCAAGTCTATGCAGACTCTGGAGAGTAGTTTCAATTAAAACTTTCCCCCTAACTTTAGACAAATCTTTTTCTTCTTTATTAAAGTTGGTTTGGGGATGAAACTCTTGAAACCAGAAAGGAATCATATCATTAAAAGTTTAGATTCAGTGTGTGGAAAGCAAGGTTAAAAAAAAAATCCAGATTTCCTTTGTAGGTTTCAATTGAAAACAATACTTTAGTTATAGTGGTATTTTTAGATAAGATAAACAAATTCCCAGAGCAATAGGACCGAGTTAGAACATCAGAATAGGAACTCTGACCCCATCTGTAATTTGTTTAATGACTTTGGAGTGAATATCATTCATCTTTTGACTTCAGTCTCTTAATCCAATTGGTGACCTTCTTCTCTCTCTCTCTCTGCTTTTTTTCTCCCGTCTCCTGTGCCAAAATTTCTTTTCACAAAAATAAGTTGTTTTCAGCATGGCACTAGGCAGGGAGAAATCCCTTGATCCTCTACTTTGCCCTTAACTTGAACCAAATTTAACTCCCTGTGTTGAAAAATTGCTATTCATCCAGCTGTTTCCCAGTAGATACACTCAACACTGTCTTCAGACAGATTGGAATTTTCACTTCTTTTTGGAAGACTTCAAAGGAGGTGATAATTTACTCTTCCTTTTAAACTCATCCCAATGTTTAACAAACTTTCAGTTTTTGTTCTTTTTGTTTTTAAGTTTAATATTTATTTACACTTTAAAGTATGACTTATATACAAAGAGGTGTGCAGATCTTAAGTGCATAATTTGCTGAGTTTTGACAAATGCATGCAACTCTGTAATTTATACTCATAATTAGGATGTAGAAATTTCCACCCCCAACCCCGAAATGTTGTTCATTGGTCTTTTCAGTTAGTGTTCCCTCCACAAAGCAGCAACTTTTCCAATTTTTTTTCAGCATCGGTTGCTTACTCCTATTTAGAATTTCATATAAAAGGACTTATACAGAATGATCTATTTAGTCCAGCTTCTTTTGCTCAGTATCCATGAGATTCTTTCATGGTATTGACTAAATCAAAGGTTTGTTTCTTTTATCACTGAATCATATACTGCTGTATAGGTAGATCACAATTTTTAATCCATTTCCTATTGATATGTGGATTATTTTCCAGTTTGGAGCTATTCCATATAAAGCTGCTATGAACATTCTTATACAAACTTTAAGCTTACTTCCTTTTCTTTTTTTCTTTTGCTTTTGGTGCATGTTGAAAGACAGTTCCTAAAATAGCTCTCAAAGATCCCTACTTTCTGGTTTTCCTACCCTTGAGTGTCACCTGCATTGATTAACTCAGTCTTAATGAGTAGAATACAGTAGAAAAGATGAGATGCTACTGCTGAGATAGGATTCTATCTCTCACTCTCCCTCGGCCTACCAATTCAGGGGAGTCAGCTTTCATGTCATGAGATGGCCCCAGGGAAAGGCCCATGTGAGTCAGTTTGGGAGAGGAACTGCTCAGGCCTTGCCAGTAGCCACGTGAATGAGCGCTGAAGCTGATTCTTCCCGAGTTGAGCCTTGAAATGACTGCAGTCCTGGCTGACACCTTGACTATGACATCATAGGATGCTCTGAGCTTGAACCAGCCAGCTAAGATGCTCCTAAATTCCTGACACCAAGAAGATGTGAGATAATAATTGTTTGCTGTTTCCAGTAATTGTTTTCGGGTGATTGCATACACAGCAGTAGATAGCTAGTAGATAGCTAGTACAGTCCACTTGAGTGCCCATGTGCTCTTATTTATTTATGCTTTCAGTTTTATTGAGATATCATTGGCATACAGCTCTGTATAAGTTTAAGGTATAGCACAATATGACTTGTCATACATATATTGTGAAGTGATTACCACAATAAGTTTAGTTAGCATTCATCTTCTCACACAGTTATCAAAATATTTTTTCCTTGTGATGCCAACTTTTAGGATTTACTATATTAGCAACTTTCAAATATATCATATAGCAGTGTCATTTGTCATCATGTTGTATGTTACCCAGTACTTACTCATCTTCTAACTGGAAATTAGTATCTTTTGACTACCTTTCTCCAATTCTCCCTCCCCTCACCCTTCTGTCTCTGGTAACCACAAATCTGATTTCTTTCCATGAGTTTTGGTTGTTTTTTAGATTCTGTGTTATGGTTTTAAATCAGTCCTTCTATACTGATTCCTTGATGGAGGATGGTTTACTAGAAGCTTTGTATTTCTCTGATCCACAGCTGGTGATGGAAGTTAGGTTAATCTTTTACAGAGAAAACTTTATGTAGTTTCTTCATGCATTTTTGGAAAGTGGCTAAAAAACTTATTCATTGCTTGTCTCAAAATGGGATTTTATTTAATCTTTTTTTTTTGTGTGTGTGTGAAATGCCACAAACTCATTCTTAAAATATTCAAGTAATGAGGAAGAAATAAAGAAAAACATTAAAATCATCCATAAAATGACCACCTCAACATAGTAACTGTTAAAATTACGCTGTTTCCCTAGGTTTTTTTCCATAAAAATACACATGTGCACAAGCATGCACATATTTTCACAAATATGATCAGACTAGCCATGCTCTTTTAACATCTCCTTTTCTCTTTTACAGTATGATCTTATGTTGATGCCAATAAAGACAGACTTACATGATCATTTTAATAGTTTCCGGATGTTATTATGTATCAGCATTTATCTTATTCCATGCCTTTGATCAATTATATTATCTCCTCCACTTTTTTTTTCTTTCATTTTTTAAACAATTATAAAAATACTATTGATAATCATCCTTGGTTGGTCTTCTTTCTGCATTTATCCAGTATTTCCTTGATAAAATTTATCAAGCATGTATTTTCAGAAGGGTATACACATTTAAGGGTCTTGGATAAATATTATAGAATGGGACTCAGTTTAAAATATAAGAAAATTCCCCCCTGCTTCTATAAACTTGATGACATTAACCATTATTGAATTTGTTAACTGGCAATGAGATGAACAAACATACGCTTGTTTTAACTTGTATTTATAAAAGCACTCAGTTCATTATTTCTGTTTTCAAGAATTATTTATGATTTTATTTTTTACATCTTACATCTGCATTTTACTTTTTGCACCTTAAAAATTTGTCATGGTTATATTTTTTATTTACAATGTTTAATTGATCTGGAATTTATTTTTATATAAGGTGGGATATAAGGATCCAATGTAATTTTTCCCCAAACTATTGATCAATTATCCAACATAATTAATTGAATAATCCTTTTTGGTTCCCATTAATTGTAAGCATACCATTATGACCTCCTAATTAATATTCATTGTAAATATGCATCTCCTCTCCTTCAGTACTAATATCTTCCTTCAGTACTAATGAGACTTTTCCATGTTAATCAATAAATTTGTGTTTTGGATTGTAAAAGTGTGCTTTCCCTGCATTTGTGTCTTTTCCATTTCCTCCAAATGGAAAAGTACATCCAAAACCTACATTAATGGTTTTTGTACATGACTAAAGTTGTATCTCAAACCATATTTGTACACTGAATATTATTTTCTTGTCTGTAATAAAAAAGGATGTGGTATAGAAAAGAGGATTTTCAAAAGTGCATGCTAATTAGTTTCATATTAAAGTTAGAATTGAAATGTTTAAATTCCTTTTTTCTTTGAATTTCCCTTTGAAGACATTTCAGTGAATTTAAATTTTATGTATAGAATACAAAGTGGAAGTGAAAGTTGCTCAGTTGTGTTCAACTCTTTGCGACCCCATGGACTATATTGTCCATGGGATTCTCTAGGCCAGAATACTGGAGTGGGTAGGCTTTCCCTTCTCCAGGGGACCGTCCCAACCCAGGTATATCAAACCCAGGTCTCATACATTGCAGGCAGATTCTTTACCAGCTGAGCCACAAGAGAAACCCAAGCATACTGGGTTGGATAGCCTATCCCTTCTCCAGTGGATCTTCCCAACCCAGTAATTCAACCTGGGTCTCCTGCATTGCAGGTGGATTCTTTACCAACTGAGCTATCAGGGAAGCCCATATAGAATACAAGTAAACTTCAGCTTTCAAATATTTGGCTTTTTAACCACCTACATTTTATTAGATATTGACCACCTCTCTGTATTTCAATAATTATTAATAAATTCATACTTTTATACATGAATTGATAAACATTTCAAGCTATTGAACAATGACTTGGCTTACTAGGCAGCAGTTTGCATCACACCATCTTCTTTATTTTAAGCAGTTATTTCAATATATTCTTCATTGCAGTTTTGCTACTAGTATTTTAAAATGAGAAGAAAGTGTGGAAAAAATGCTATTAACATTGGCAAGATGCTTTGGTCTCATAAACTTAGTTGAGACAAGAGCAAAATTGTGCTGAAAATGGTGATTCTTTTGCCTCAAAAGCGTTGCGTGCTTATGCATTTATGCCAGTAGACCATCTAAAGAAAAATAATACAACTAAATAAGATAAGCAATATGTGAGAAGACGCTCTTCAGGAGACAAAATGTAATTACTGCTTTTATAATCTTTTTTTTTTAGTTTTCTGAGAACAGAGTATTTCTTAAAAACAGGTTGTTAAATCCAATTGACATGCTCCAGTTCTCATTTTACTTGACCTTGTATGTTAACTGTTTCTCAAAACCATTTATTCTCTCAACTTTTACTCTTCACATCTCCTCAATCACTTCTCTTTGTCTTTTTGGCTTATTATCTTCTTTCCTGCTTTTAAATGTTAGAGTTATTTAATGCTTAAATCTCAGTCATTTTCTCCTTTCACTCTGTACTCTCCCTTGATGATCTATTGTAAGCTTGTGGCTTCAAGTTTATCCTCAATACAGATGACTTACAAATCTTAACTGTAGCCTAGAAACGCCCTCTGAAATACAAAGCTTTATTTTGTCGAGCTGAATACTTAACATGTGTTTGTTGATGACCCAAAGACACTAAAAACACCTAATGTCCAACCAAACCCAAATTCCATTCTTCCAAATCTGGTTTTCTTTTCTAGCTCCTTAACTTCAGTTGTGCAAGAGTTGTACTTTATATCTCCCTGTATCAACTCCATAGCCAATCCTTCACCAAGTCTTACTGTACTTCCCCAGTGTCTCCTGAATCTATCCACTTTTCTTCCTCCCAGACAGCAATTTGTTTCTCTCCAATTTGTTCTTCACATTGAAACTATGTATTTTCCCCTCAGTAGCAAATGGGATCTGTGATCTCTCTGTCTCTCTGCCCAAAACTCTTTAATAATTTTTTTAACTCTTTTTGGATAAAGGCAGGAGATTTTGTTATTTGCTTTTTTTAAACTCTGCCTGCAAGCCCTGCGGAGAAGGCAATGGCAAGCCACTCCAGTATTCTTGCCTAGAAAATCCCATGGATGTAGGAGCCTGGCGGGCTGCAGTCCGTGGGGTCGCTAAGGGTCGGACACGACTGAACGACTTCACTTTCACTTTTCACTTTCACACATTGGAGAAGGAAATGGCAACCCACTCCAGTGTTCTTGCCTGGAGAATCCCAAGGACGGGGGAGCCTGGTGGGCTTCCGTCTGTGGGGTCACACAGAGTCGGACACGACTGAAGTGACTTAGCAGCAGCAAGCCCTGTGTTGCATATTTTCTCCATTCCTTCCCAGTCTCCCTTTTCACCTGTGTTTCCCATAATCTCAGCAATCTAGTCTCATGGCACTTTTTTTCTGTCCAAGGATTTTGCATATGATATTCTCTCTGACTGGAACATTCTTTTCTTTCTTCTTTCCAGAGTAAACTCCTTTCCATCTCAGCTTTTTTCACTCTCTCAGGGAAGTCTTCTCTTTTCAAAGTTCTCTCTCCTTGACCTTGCACCCAGTGTTTCTCTGTGTTTCTAGATCTTGCTTCCTGTCAGATGCCACCACCCTCTCTTCTTTTCATATATGGAGAATTTGAGGTCAGCTACCTGATAGTATCTCCAAGCTTACATACCTCCAGCCATTTTAAATACAGTTGTCAGGCATGCCAAAGGCTGAAGTGCTGGGGATGAAATGTCATTGTGTATGTTAGTCACTCAGTCGTGTCCGACTCTTTGCAGCCCTATGCACTGTAGCCCACCAGGCTCCTCTGCCCATGGGATTTTCCAGGCAAAAATACTGGAGTGGGTTGCCATTTCCTTTTCCAGAAGATCTTCCCAACTCAGGGATCAAACCCGGGTCTCCCATATTGCAGGCAGATTCTTTACTGCCTGAGCCACCAAGGAAGCACCGAAAAGGCATTAGTTCTTAGAAAAAGTTCTTAGCAAAATTAAAGATCCCAGAACTACACAATACACCCACATTAAAAAATAAGGTGTCATTGAAAAAGATTGTTACCAAGTTCAAGCTCAGTCTGCTCATTGCAGTTGGCAAATAATCAGGAGATGAGGTGTTGAGGCAAGGAATAGTTATTTTATTCAGAAAGCTAGGTGTCCAAGAAGATGGTGTACTAGAGTCCTAAAGTGAAGTTACTCAGTTGTGTCCAACTCTCTGCAACCCCATGGACTGTAGCCTGCCAGGCTCCTCAGTCCATGGAATTTTCCAGGCAAGAATACTGGAGTGGGTTGCCATTTCCTTCTCCAGGGAATCTTCCCTACCCAGGGATTGAACCCAGGTTTTCCACATTGCAGGCAGACGCTTTACCATCTGAGCCACCAGGGAAGCCAGATTCCTAGAGTACCATCTAATTGGGATTTGGATGCTAGTTTCTTTCATAGAACAGAGAAAGGGAGGAGGTGAGGAAGTAAAGAAAAAAGGCCATAAGTCTTACAAAATGTCTCCTGGGTTGGTCAGCTTTGGAGAGGGGATGTGTTAATTTCTTCTTTCTTGTAGCCATTCACAAATGACCAGAGTCAGAATATCTCCCTGTGAGCTGAACAAAGGCACTTTTGTTGTTGTTGTTCAGTCGCCAAGTCATGTATGACTCTTCACGACCCCATGGACTGCAGCATGCCAGGCTTCCCTGTCCCTCACCATCTCCTGGAGTTTGCCAAAGTTCAAGTCCATTGAATCGGTGATGCCATCCAACTAAAGGCACTTTACTTTACCATTTAGGCAGAGGGATAGAGTTCCCCGAGTCAGGCCATTATGAATGATTATAGCTCTAGACAGAACCAAAGCAAAGGTTAAAGTGAAAGAAACAGATCAACACGGAATTATCTTTTGTTCTTCTTTGTTACAAGTTGGGTTAATCGTGAAATAATTGCATGTATGTGAAACACTTCTTTGTAAAAGGTGGATGATATAGGTGCATGTTTAAATCCTAATGATAAAGATCTTGTTAAGAGGAAGAGATGAGTGTAGAGAGGAGGATAGTCTCTGGGGATGAGGTTCCTGAAAATGAGGGAGGGAGTGATGTATCAGATGAAGTTGACATGGCTGACGTTCTCTTTTGAAGCAGGAGGAAGGGATAGAGGTGTACATTTATGGTAGGTTGCTTCATTCAGGTTGGTTGATAACCTCAGCATTTTATGTGAATGATTAAGCATGGCCATCTTTTAGAACTGGAAGAGCAGTGAGGATCAGAGATTTGAAGAGGAGAGGTTTGAAAAGCCTAAACTCGGAGTGGGAGTTAAGCTGAGAAACATGAGAGGATTTCTGGTAACTGCGGAGCTTCCAACTCAAGTTATGGTACAGTGTGCTCCATTGTGTGACCTTCTCCAGCAGCACCCAGCTGACCTGGTGCAGGCTTAGAGACAGCAAATGTTCAGTTTCATCCAGATTGGGGGTTTACTTAGATTGATATGAAGAAAGACAGATAGGTGATTGACTATGGAGTATTTACCTGTTTTTTCTTTTGAAATGCTAATTGTGATCCTCTTGTCCATTGAAGGAGGAAAATGGGAAAAATCAGAAGGGCTAATGATTGGGAGAAAGCCACAAGGGCAATGGCTTTGTGTTCCAAATGAAAAAATATAATGAATAAAAATTTCATTTCCCATCAATGTTTGGAACTATTTCTGACTGTTTATCTGAAACTTTAAAAATTGTTTGTTGTGAATCTCTTGTCAACATACTATAATTTCCCATCTGTGGAGAATGTTACAGGAAGTGATAAGCTAATTCAATAATATTTCATCCAAGGACAGGGAAGCTTAACGTGCTGCAGTCCATGGGGTTGTAAAGAGTGGGACATGACTTAGCTACTGAATAACAATAACAACAGGCTGTACTTTGCCTTAATTGGCTGATTCCAAGCCTGTATTTGCCCTGATTGGCTGACGCTACTTTAGGGGTTAGATCTGAATAGATATTAAATTAAGAGTTTTAGCCATAGTCTGGGTAAATGTAGCTGGCCTCCAACTTGAGATGTATTTCCAGGGTGGAGTATCCTCAACCTAAATTATCATCAGTCCCCATTTCTTTTTGCTAGTGTTGTTTGGGCTCCATATGAAGTCCTTTCAAGTTTCTTCTCTGTTAACTTCCTAGCTTAAATCTACATGTGTGGAATCTACCACCGAAGGCTCCATTAAAAGCTTGCATGTTACTACTTCCTCTTCCCAGACCTGGCTTGCTCCCTCCTGACTTCCTTTTGGAGATTTCAGCCTTATGATTAAGTCCCTCCTCTCCTACATGTATTTTCTTTCAGGTCTTCCAATTCACTATTCTAGTTTTCTTTTCAGCCCAATTAGAAAGTGCTAAAATTCCAAAGGAGAGAACTGTTTAAATAAAATATATAACATTCATAGGATTTAATAATGTGTACTAGAATACTTAACCAGTGTTTATGATATGCCAAAAGAAAAATCAAATGATAAAATAATGTGTATAATATTGTCTCCATTTTATAAAAATATTACAAATACATGTGTTTTCTTAAAAACACAAGCATAGTTACCAAATATAATTAGTGGGTAATAAGTGCTTTTAGCATTGGAGAAGGAAATGGCAACCCACTCTAGTGTTCTTGCCTGGAGAATCCCAGGGACGGAGGAGCCTGGTGGGCTGCCATCTATGGGGTCGCACAGAGTCAGACACGACTGAAGTGACTTAGCAGCAGCAGCAGCAAGTGCTTTTAGCAAATATTAATGCCTTTTAGCAAATATTCTGGCTCTCTGGGTAGATGGCAGGATTGTACATGGCTTTTTCTTTTGACATTGTGACCATGTAACTTGCTTTGGCCTATGAAATGGGAGTGGAATATATGTGTCACTTCCAAATGGTACTTTACGAGCTATCTCAAGACTTATGTTTCCCTCCAGTTGCTACTCAAGTTGTTAGAAGCACTTGTCCAATGTTGCTTCCATTCGCCTAGTTTCTGAGTGACTGATAGTGTGGTGTAAACTCTGTAATGGTCAACCAGAGACTTGAGAGGTGTTTTGTTACTGCAGCGTCATCTACCCCATCCTGAATGGCTCGATAGTCCTTTTATAATTTCCAAAAGGCACAGATAAGTGCAAAAGAGGAAAGAAAGAATCCTTCATGATGCTGCACTGTATATATATCGTCCATTTGCATGGCAGTTGTGTTTTTGCATAAACTATGCCAATTTGCCTACTTTAAAAAAAATACTGCAAGTAATCGTAATAACTGTAAGTGATCACAAAAATGAACTGTCTTGTGAAGAACCATATTCCTCTTTTTCTGCCACATGAGTCCCTTATCAATATTGACACATCATCAGAAATACTGCGACTCAGGGTTGACTCCAAGCAGATGGAAAAGTCTGAGGCACCCGAAGCCTGTCCTTCCTGTTACCTTCATCTCCCTCTTCTTTGACTTTCATTTTACTTCTCTACTTATGGCTATTCCTGAAAAAGCTATTGGGTTCCTGTTAGCAGGAGATAAATGCATTTAATGCACTGAGACCTTAAGAATCCTTCATACCTGTCTTAATTATGTCCTTAATTATTTCCATTTCACTTTGAACAATATTGAACTCCTAAAGTACTTCATGATAAAATGAAAGGTTAAAAAAGATGCCTGTGTAATTCTTGTGTGCACATACAGTCCATTAATAGATTAAATGATAACATTTGTGAGGCTTTGAACCAGTCATTTGTGAATATTAACTTAGCTCCACTGAACAGTGAACTCTAGAAGATTAGTAGAAATTTCTTTGGAGACACATATAGAAGACAAAGAGTTTACAGAAACCATTCTATATTATAAACGATTACTGTGAAAGAACAGTGAAAGGATTTTAGTGTTTATTGCATCAATATTTTCTTTTATTTTGCTTTCCTCTAACTCTCTCACCAACCTATTTCTATTCACACTTTATGATACATAGGCTTATGTACCCAGTACCCTAAGACTAATGTCAGTTGTAAAAGTATGGCATGGCATTTTACAAAAATTGCAAAGCACATATTATGCAAATCCTCCTCAGCATCTTGAACATTAAAATAATGAAGAATAGTATCTTTCTTTATAAATTCATTTTCTACTGTCAGAGCCAAGACTCATATGACCTTGCAGCTCACAATTAGGATTGCAAAAGAACTCGCGTTGACAGGCAGCCAACTCCTTAAGAGAAAGAAAAGAGCAATTCTAAAAAGTCAAAAACAGGCCGTTAGACTGAGGCAGGCCATGAGGAGATGACTCTTCTTTTGCAAATAAAACTCATCATTACAGAATGACACCTTTCAGACTGAAATTTTCAATCCTAGAAAAAATAATAAGGTGAAGTTGCCAAACAAAGATGGGGCTTTCATGCAAATGTCTTTGGTAATTAAGGGGAGGGTGCTAAATGTGCAATATTCCTTCTAAGCAGAATTGTTTCTAAATTCAGGGGTATGTTCACACTGCAGTCTATGAGGCAACAGCTGTTCTTAAGAGGACGCTGTCAATGTTGATAAGTTACTTTTAAAACGAAATCTGTTTGCTGAGCTCATGTTGTTTGGGAAACTATAGAGAACAAAATCTTTAATGCATTTTTTTCTTTGAAAAAAAGGGAAAAATCCTATCAATTGCAAGCAAAAGCAGTTTTTGCAAAGCCCACAACCTAGAGAGATCCTAGGGTAGGATCATTTCAATGAGGGAAGGAGGAAATTACAAAGCAGATTGAAATTCTGTGTCCTTAATCTGTGGGTAACAGTGTAAACTCTGCAAACGCACCAGTGGCATTGTTTTAGTTTTTTTGTTGGGGTGACTTCGTGCAGGACTGAGAGATGTTTTGAATAGCTGCCCTTGTGTTTCTTTTCCAGGACACACAATTTATTGTGGGTCTACTTGTTGAGAGTGATATTCTGGCCAAAACACTCTTGGACGTCGTTCTTTATTTCATGTGGTAGTTTGGGCATTGTTTAACTACCCGGGGAAGAACAAAGCATGTCATCTAGTGTCTGATGGGACTATACAGTTCTGGCCTTTGGGAAAATGTGTGAGAAATGATTTTCTCTCTTGACTGTGGTATGCTTCTTCATCCTACTCAATTCTATATTTGTTTAATCTTATTCAAGGGCCCAAACCAGGCCAAAGACAGACCCAGTCAATTACATTGTTTTCTTGTAATTTTTGTCTTTTTTAGATACTTACCAGTTTCTTCTCTCATTAGCATGGGGGCCTTTGCTGGGTATAGAATCAGAGTGCTGGAGAGGATATTTTTAAAGTTTCCTTGTCCAGCTTCTTTTAAATACACATTCTGTCTCCTATTTTTGACTGATGATCTAATCTCTGCTCAGACATTACATTTGGGGACAGTTTTAATTGTTAGAAAATAAATTTTCTCTCCTATTAAACAAAAAAATAGTTTTCCCTGTAAATTTTTACCATTTGAGCTACCCAGGAAGCCCCCAAAGTGAAAGTGAAAGTCACTCAGTCGTTCTGACTTTGTGACCCCCAAGGAATTCTCCAGGCCAGAATACTGGAGTGGATAGCCTTTCCCTTCTCCAGGGGATCTTCCCAACCCAGGGATCGAACCCAGGTCTCCAAAATTGCAGGTGGATTCTTTACCAGCTGAGCAATTACCTAATAGTTAGTTTAACCCTCTGCACTAACAGAATAATCCCACTTGGTTGCATAATTAAGGACTGTGAACTCAAACGTTAACACCTTAACACAGCAAGCATATCAAGAACTAAACTCGTGTTGGAGGCATCTGCCAATATGGTGAATCAGAAACAAAAAAGAGGGACTTCCCTGGCAGTCCAGTAGTTAAGACTCTGTGTTTCTACTGTAGGAGGCGCAAGTTCTATCCCTGGTTGGAGAACTGAGATTGCACATGCTGTGCTGTCAAAAAAAAATAAAAATAAAAATCAAAGACCAAACAAACAAAAAACTCCATATGACCAAGGAACCTTCATAACAGCTCTGAAAGTAGACCTTTGGTTCTCTTCCGTATAAGAAAGAAATAAAATTTATATTTTGAAAAACAATAGGAGCAACAACAAAAAATCCAGAAGAATTCAACTCAAATTTTGCACTGGAGAGTTAGAGTCTTTTTTCAGAAGAAATGATTTAGGATGTTCAGCTTGATGATAGTAAGGACTGAGCAAAATGAGATCAATTTTATGTCACATGTTGGAATGATTATTGGGTAGAAATGTAATTCAGCTCTTTGAATATGGCTCCAAAAGGCAGAATTAGAACCAATGGCTGGAAACCAGTGGCAGGCAGAGTCTAGATTAACCAAATGATAAACATGACCTGTTCCTCATTAGGAGAGCATCTCAGATTGAATAGTTGGATTTGATGACTTCTAAGGAAAATTCTCAAAGAGATGGGAATACCAGATCTTCTGACCTGTCTCTTGAGAAACCTGTATGCAGGTCAGGAAGCAACAGTTAGAACTGGACACAGAACAACAGACTGGTTCCAAATAGGAAAAGGAGTACATCAACGCGTATATTGTCACCCTGCTTATTTAACTTCTATGCAGAGTACATCATGAGGAACAATGGGCTGGAAGAAGCACAAGCTGGAATCAAGATTGCTGGGAGAAATATCAATAACCTCAGATATGCAGATGACACAACCCTTATGGCAGAAAGTGAAGAGGAACTCAAAAGCCTCTTGATGAAAGTGAAAGATGAGAGTGAAAAGGTTGGCTTGAAGCTCAGCATTCAGAAAACTAAGATCATGGCATGTGGTCCCATCACATCATGGGTAATAGATGGGAAACAGTGTCAGACTTTATTTTTCTGGGCTCCAAAATCACTGCGGATGCTGATTGCAGCCATGAAATTAAAAGACGCTTATTCCTTGGAAGGAAAGTTATGATCAATCAACCAAGACAGCATATTTAAAAGCAGAGACATTACTTTGCCAACAAAGGTCCGTCTAGTCAAGGCTATGGTTTTTCCCGTGGCATGTATGGATGTGAGAGTTGGACCGTGAAGAAAGCTGATTGCCGAAGAATTGATGCTTTTGAACTGTGGTGTTGGAGAAGACTCTTAAGAGCCCCTTGGACTTCAAGAAGATCTAACCAGTCCATCCTAAAGGAGATCAATCCTGGGTGTTCATTGGAAGGAC
Source organism: Moschus berezovskii (assembly GCF_049115385.1). Lineage (NCBI taxonomy): Eukaryota > Metazoa > Chordata > Mammalia > Artiodactyla > Moschidae > Moschus > Moschus berezovskii. Next base: position 1,767,436 of record NC_142489.1, read on the forward strand.
TGATGTTGAAGCTGAAACTCCAATACTTAGGACACCTCATGCGTAGAGTTGACTCATTGGAAAAGACCCTGATGCTGGGAGGGATTGGGGGCAGGAGAAGGGGACGACAGAGGATGAGATGACTGGATGGCATCACCGACTTGATGGACGTGGGTTTGGGTAGACTCTGGGAGTTGGTGATGGACAGGGAGGCCTGGCATGCTGCTGTTCATGGGGTCGCAAAGAGTCGGACACGACTGAGCGACTAATCTGACTGAACTGACTGAAGGAGCTATGGGCTTCCCTGGTGGCTTAGACAGTAAAGAATCTGCTTGCAATGCAGGAGACCCTGGTTTGATCCCTGGGTTTGGAAGATCCCCTGGAGAAGGGAATGGCAACCCATTCCACTATCCTTGCCTGGAGAATCCCATGGAGCCTGGCAGGCTACTGTCCATTGTGTCACAAAGAGTCAGACATGATTGAGTGACTGTCAGATCTCAAGGAGCTATGGAACTGTTACAAATTTAACAGGAATATTGAAAAATATTAATATATTTAGAAGATACATAATATTGTGTAGCTATGAAACGTGAGGTGGGAGTATAATGGAGAACTGTTAGAGGAGGCTGAGAGAAGAAAATTAATTTGGAAAATTTAAGACAGATGATCTGACTCATGAAAGTTAACATAACAGTAATTTTTTAAAAAGTCTGTTTTATCATGATATAATTTATGTAAAATAAATAGACCAAATGTGTTTACATGGTGATGAGTTTTGACAGATTTAGGCATTTATGTAACCATCCCCACAAAATACAGGAGATTTCTACACCTGCCCCCAAAAGTTCCTTTGTTCTCTTTCCCGTTCAAATCTCACTTCAGGCCAGCATTATGTTTTTGAGATCTTCACGTATTTCTGTGTATATTATAGTATATTCCCTTTCTGGGGGGAGGCCATGTGACCTGCGGGATCTTCCCCAACCAGGGATTGAACCAGGCCCTGCACTGAAAGTGCCGAATCTTAACCACTTGTCCGTCAGGGAATTCCCTCAATAGCTTATTCCATTTTATTGCTGAATATTATTCCACTGTATGGATATACTGCAACTTGTTTATCCACTCATCATTTGATGGGCATTTACATTGTTTCCAGTTTTTGGCTATTGTGAGTAAAACTACTGTGAACATTCAGGTCCGAATATTTTTGTGGATGTATGTTTTCATTTCTCTTGGGTAAATACTTAGAAGTTGAAGTTTTGAGTCAAAGAGAAAGTTATGTTTAACTTTATAAGAAAACACCAAACTGATTTCCAAAGTAGTTATTCAGTTCAGTTCAGTTGCTCAGTCGTGTCCAACTCTTTGCTGTCCCAGGGACTGCAGCATGCCAGGCTGCACCAACTCCTGGAGCTTACTCAAACTCATGTCCAGTGAGTCGGTGATGCCATCCAACCATCTCATCCTCTGTTGTCCCCTTCTCCTTCCGCCTTCAATCTTTCCCAGCATCAGAGTCTTTTCTAATGAGTCAGTTCTTTGCATCTGTGGCCAATGTATTGGAGTTTCAGCTTCAGCATCAGTCCTTCCAATGAACACCCAGGATTGATCTCCTCTAGAATGGACTGGTTGGATCTCCTTGCAGTCCAAGGGACTCTCAAGAGTCTTCTCCAACACCACAGTTCAAAAGCATCAATTCTTCTATGCTCAGCTTTCTTTATAGTCCAGCTCTCACATCCATACATGACTACTGGAAAAACCATAGCTTTGACTAGATGGACCTTTGAAGGCAAAGTAATGTCTCTGCTTTTTAATGTGCTGTCTAGGTTGGTCATAACTTTCCTTCCAAGGAGCAAATGTCTTTTAATTTCATGGCTGCAGTCACCATCTGCAGTGATTTTGGAGCCCCCCAAAATAAAGTTGGTCACTGTTTCCATTGTTTCCCCATCTGTTTGCCATGAAATGATGGGACCAGATGCCATGATCTTAGTTTTCTGAATGTTGAGTTTTAAGCCAACTTTTTCACTCTCCTCTTTCACTTTCATCAAGAGGCTCTTTAGTTCCTCTTTGCTGTCTGCCATAAGGGTGGTGTCATCTGCATATCTGAGGTTATTGATATTTCTCCCAGCAATCTTGATTGCAGCTTGTGCTTCATCCAGCCTGGCATTTCTCATGATGTACTCTGCATATAAGTTAATTAAGCAGGGTGAGAATATACAGCCTTGACGTACTCCTTTCCAGATATGGAACCAGTCTGTTGTTCCATGTCTAGTCTAACTGTTGCTTCTTGACATGCATACAGATTTCTCAGGAGGCGGGTCAGGTACCAATGTATATACCCAGCAGTGGTATATGAGAGTCCAGTTCTCTCACGTCCCTGCCAACATTTGGTATGGTCAGTCTTCTTAATTTCAACCATTCTAATTGGGTATGAAGTGGTATATTACTGTGGCTTTAGTTGTCATTTATCCACTGAATAATGATCTGAATCTTTCCTTGTTGGCTGTTTGTATATATTCTTTCATGAAGGTGGACCCGCCTTTTTTAAGGTAACTGCCAGATATAATAGTGGTAGGGTATTTTTATATCTAGAGCAGGGCTAGGAGACTTTTTCTGTAAATGATCAGATGGCAATTATTTCCACCTTTGATGTCCATATGTGTTGTGTGCTAAGTCACTTCGGTTGTGTCTAACTCTTTGTGACCCCATGAACTGTAGCCCCCCAGTCTCCTCTATCCCTGGAATTCTCCAGGCAAGAGTGGGTTGCCCTGCCCTCCTCCAGGGGATCTTTCCAACCCAAGGATGGAATCTGCATCTCTTATTTCTCCTGCATTGGCAGGCAGGTTCTTTACCACTAGCACTACCTGGGTATTCTTGCAGCTACTCAGCTCTGATATGGTAACAAGAAAGCAGCCATAGACTGTACACCCATATGTTCTGATAAAGCTTTATTTTCCAAAAAAAGCCAAACAAACAAGTCATATTATGGGTCAGGTGTGGCTGAACCCTGGTCTAGAGGAATGGTATAAGTCCATTTTGTGGGAAATAGTTCCTCTGCTTATACCACCTTTTTCAGAAGTTAAAGATAGCCTTGAGTGGAGATGCTCCTCTGAACTTAACTCTGCTAAGCAAATGAGAATTGGTAATGGTGAGAGCTAAGGAAAGAGGGCTGGACATTCTCAGAATGGCCTTCATATATCCTGAGTAATTTTTAAAAGTGTTAGTTATTTTAAAATGCAATGTTTTTAAGCAGGAAGAATTAGCATCATCACCAGTAAATCCTTCTGAGAACAGTCTAGAGGAGTGTGGGTTGCTTTGCCTTTCAGCATTCTGGTGCCAATTTGTACTACAATGAAAGGAGATTTTTGCTCCAGTGTTCAGGTCATATACACAAGAACTTTGTCTCAGGAGTGATAAGTTGTTGTTAACTTTTTGGTGATTCATTTACAGCATCTCTTATAAACTTTGAATCTTGATAATAGTGAGTTGGGGTCAGAAATGTTCATCCCAAGAAGAATCTGCTGCTGCTGCTGCTAAGTCACTTCAGTCGTGTCCGACTCTGTGTGACCCCATGACGGAAGCCCACCAGGCTCCATCGTCCCTGGGATTCTCCAGGCAAGAACACTGGAGAATCTAGTTACACCTAAATCAGGGTTGGGTAGAAGAGGAGACATTTTTCTCTAGATATAAAGAAGATCTATTTGATTTCACTTATCCTTCCAGAGATAGACCATGTTTGCAATCCAAAAAAGAGGGGATATATATATATATATGTATGGGTGATTCACTTTGCTGTACAGCAGAAACTAACACAACATTGTAAAGCAATTATACTCCCATAAAATTTTTTGAAAAAAGGAGGCCAAGTTTTACCTAGTTGACACCTAATAGCTTTTCTCTTATCCATTTCATAGTTTCAACTTTTTTAAAAGCAAATATAAACTTTAGATAGAAAAGCCAATAATGTAAAGGAGATGTATGGTCATATAAACAGATTTTATGATAAGCTTAAATGACCCCCAGGAAAATGGAAGCCAAACAATTTTATCTACTCAGACATTTTCAGTGTCTGAAAATCCTGAAATTTCTCCACTGGCTGGCCGCACGCCTGCCTATTTGGCCATCCTTTTGTCCCGCCTGCCAGGCTCACCATTTTCCTTCTGTAAGGTTTAGAGAATGCTGTTATTTGCTGGCAGAAAATGCTTCCAGATAGTCCTCTTTCCCTCTGCAACTCCATGATCATTCTTCTCAATTTAGAATTTTTGTCAAGTACTTACTATGTGACCAGCTCTGTACCAGAGTCTGTAGGTATACAAAGATAATAAAACACTTGATTGCTATTTTCTCAGTCTTTAAAATCTCACCACATGTGAAACAGAGCAAAGTTTTATCTGTTAATTTTCTTTTATATATTAATTAATTTCCTTTAGGCTTGTAATTTTCTTGGCCTCAAAAGATCTTGCAAGTTTTGTTAGAATTTTGTGTTTGACTCACTTATCTGTTGTGATTAATTTTCTTTTTTCAGTAATCAGAGAAGGTTAGAGACCATGGTCATCTTCAAGGTGGGGACATATCATTTATATCTTTATTCACAAAAAACATGATGCATAGTATATGTCAATATAAATTTCTTGAATTAACCTGAATTGGCAGAGGTATCATTGAAAGACATAGACTTGTCTTGGGTGAAATTTTGGCTTTGTGCTGTTCTCAGTTACTTAGTTGTGTCCGCTTCTTTGTGACCCCATAGACTGTAGCCTGCCAGGCTCCTCTGTCCGTGGGATTCTCCAGGCAAGAATACTGGAGTGGGTTGCCATGTCCTCCTCCAGGGGATCTTCCCGACCCAGGGACTGAACCCTCATCTCTTACATCTCTTGCATTAGCAGGTGGATTCTTTACCACAGTAACTGATTCATTAGGTAAAAGAGGGGAAGCATATTTAAAATACATATATTTTTTTCACGTGTAATAAATCTAGTGGTAAAGCACTTTAGGAATTGTTACTTACCAAAATATTTTGAATGATTTAAGGAGTTAGAAGAGAGTAGCCAAAGTACTAAATATAGAGATCGTGAACACAAATATTGATAGAATATGTAGAGATGGTTAGAATTTAGTCAGAAAATGATTTATTCAGGTAGAGAAAAAGAGGGTGAGACAAAATTAAATCCTTCATCACATATACCAGCTTGTGAGGAATAGAGCCAGTGGCTAGTTTTAGGTGCCAGACACAGAATTAGCCTCTGCTTAGCTTGAACACGTGAACAGATTAGAACATCTCGTGAACATTCTGAGTAAGGCTTCTTTAAATTTATTGCAACTGACCTTCAGAATTCTGGCATTTTTCTTTTATTCTTACCACTTTGACTCTGAACATTTCAGTTTGTAAAGCAGCTTCTACAACACGTTACCTGTGGATTCTAGGTTAGAAAATAAATCAGAAATCATCTCAGACTTACAGGTGTGCCTGTTTACTCCTTGAGGACATTAATAACTCAGAGAATGGAAGCCTTCCTTGTCCATTCCCATCTCCTCCCACTCCATCAATCCCCAGCTACTTTAACTGAGGCTAGGAGGGTAGGGGCGGAGAAGGCAATGGCAAGCCACTCCAGTACTCTTGCCTAGAAAATCCCATGGACGGAGGAGCCTGGTAGGCTGCAGTCCATGGGGTCACTACGAGTCAGACACGACTGAGCGACTTCACTTTCACTTTTCACTTTCACACATTGGAGAAGGAAATGGCAACCCACTCCAGTGATCTTGCCTGGAGAATCCCAGGGATGGGGGAGCCTGATGGACTGCCGTCTATGGGGTCACACAGAGTCGGACACGACTGAAGTGACTTAGCAGTAGCAGCAGGAGGGTAGGGGAGAAGCTGTGTGCTCCCTCCTCCTTTCTCATCCCCACCCTGCTTATTCATCTGTGAAATCCCACATCACAGGAAAATGTATACGTTTTGCTCTACAAATTTATTTATTCATTTTCTCTTTCAGGTTGTTGGTTTGACATTGACATTTCAATATACTCTACTTTGCCTTGGTGTATAGAACATAGAGAATCTTTTTCATTATGTTTGGCTCTTCCATCTCTACCTGGGAGGTCAGTGTGGTTATAATGCAGATACATATACACGGGATAATGTTAACAATTCCATAAGCTTGAGACTTCCAGGCCTTGGTAGCAGAATGTCCTTGAAATTGTCATTGAGCTTCAGGCCACCTTTCAAGATAAGATTCTGCATCTAGTAAAATATAATGGGGTTTGTCTCTATTCTCCTTTACTAAAACAAGTATAAGTGATCTCTTCTAATGCATTATCTTTATTCTCCAATGAATATACTTGACAGGGGTAGAAGGGGTACTGGTTCTCTGATGAATATATGCAAAAATAAATCTTTTTTATGTATCTCCCTTGAATAAACATGGCTTAGATATTACACCATTTTATCTAACCTTCCAATTTAGCTACATTATTATATATATATGCAAAATCACTATGAAATGTATAGTCAAAAAACACATTTCCTAAGTAGAAATGCATTTAGACTTAATAGATATTTAAGTGACTCGAATTGTGGAAGATTGTTTTGGGGAATAACAACACAAAGTATTTATTCCCATATTAATAATGCAGGTATTAATAAAGCATGACTGAGTAGATTGTAATATCTGAAAGTACATTAAAAATATTTTTCAAGGTAAAATATGAGATTTTTCTATAACAGTTTATTATTTTCAGGACTTTGCATGTGTTTGTTTAAATGAAGCAGTGGAATTGTTCTCAGACTTAAAACATTAAAAATGCTCGGTGAATGAGTCGGGAGCCTGAATTTGATTTATGTATTAGAAATCTCATCCCACTGTAGGGATGGATATATTAGGCAAGACACTGGAATCGAGATGAAGAGAAGCTGAAACAATCTGGAGAACAACAGATAGGGGCCAAGAAGGCAGACCACATGGAAACTGCGTTGTGCCATCTAAGGAGGCTGAGGTGGATAGATTCATGTGTAGAGTTAGAGAATATATCTTGAAACCCAACAGGATGTTGTAGCTCTCAAAGAACCAGAACCCTAAAATAGCTTAAGACTAGTGGGCCTTCCTCCCATGTTATTGTGCCTGAGTCCCCTGAGGATCCAGTTAGAATGCCGATTCTGGCTCACCATGTGGGGCGTAGGACCAGAGATGCATTGCTATCTAGATCCCAGGAGCTGTTGATGCCACTGATCCTAGGGCCAACTATGAGCAGCAGAAGCCCACTTTTTCGGTTCAGTTCAATTGGTCAGTCATGTCCGACTCTGTGACCCCATGGACTGCAGCACGCCAGTCTTCCCTGTCCATCACCAATTCCCGGAGCTTGCTCAAACTCCTGTCCATCGAGTCGGTGATGCCTAAGCCATTGAATATGGCTGAGGAGAAACCATTCTCCCATCTCAGACACTCCTATGAATGCTGAAAGAGCACAGGAGAAATGATGGAAGTGCCAACAACCCCTGTAGTGGCAGCATTGGGTTCTCTCATAGGCTGATGGATAATAGTAATGATAATAAAAGTAATGATAGTGATGATACTGGCTTATGTTTATATGAGGGTTGCTGAATCCCAGACATGTTGCTAAGTGTTTTCCATGCAGTTTTCATCTTTTTCTTTTTAAGAAATTTATTTATTTGGCTGCGGCAGTTGGTAAAGAATCTGCCTGCAATGCAGGAAACCTGGGTTGGATTCCTGGGTTGGGAAGATCCCCTGGAGAAGGAAATGGAAACCTACTCCAGTATTTTGCCTGGAGAATCCCATGGACAGAGGAGTCTGGAAGACTGCAGTCCATGGAGTTGCAAAGAGTCGGAAACGACTTAATGACTAAACCACCACCAGATCTTAGTTGCGGCATGTGAGATCTTCAGTCTTTGTTGAGGCATGTGGCATTTAGTTGCTGCATACGAACTCTTAGTCACAGCATGTGGGATCTAGTTCCCTGACCAGGGATCGAACCTGAGTCCCCTGCATTGGGAGCACAGAATCTTAGCCACTGGACCACCAGGGAAGTCCCTGAAGGTTTCATCTTAATCCTCACACCCACCCTGTGAAAGAGGTACCGTTGTTATCTACTATTTACAGATAAGGAAACTAGAATTTAGAGGATAAGTGAGGTGTCAAGATCACAAACAACTACTCAGGATTCAAACCAGGATGATGACTATAGAATTCATGCTTCCAACTATATTTTTTAAGTGCTTTCTATGTGCCGGGAGAAATATCAATAACCTCAGATATGCAGATGATACTACCCTTATGGCAGAAAGTAAAGAGGAACTCAAAAGCCTCTTGATGAAAGTGAAAGAGGAGAGTGAAAAGGTTGGCTTGAAGCTCAACATTCAGAAAACAAAGATCATGGCATCTGGTCCCATCACTTCCTGGGAAATAGATGGAAAAACAGTGGAAACAGTGTCAGACTTAATTTTTTTGGGCTCCAAAATCATTGTGGATGCTGATTGCAGCCATGAAATTAAAAGACGCTTACTCCTTGGAAGGAAAGTTATGACCAACCTTGATAGTATATTAAAAAGCAGAGACATTACTTTGCCAACCAAGGTCCGTCTAGTCAAGGCTATGGTTTTTCCCATGGTCATGTCTGGATGTGAGAGTTGGACTGTGAAGAAAGCTGATCGCCGAAGAATCGATGCTTTTCAACTGTGGTGCTGGAGAAGACTCTTGAGAGTCCCTTATACTGCAAGGAGATTCAACCAGTCCATTCTAGAGGAGATCAGTCCTGGGTGTTCATTGGAAGGACTGATGCTAAAGCTGAAACTGCAATCCTTTGGCCACCTCATGCGACGAGTTGACTCACTGGAAAAGACTCTGATGCTGGGAAAGGTTGGGGGCGGGAGGAGAAGGGGACAACAGAGAATGAGATGGCTGGATGGCATCACCAACTCTGTGGACATGAGTTTGAGTGAACTCCAGGAGTTGGTGATGGACAGGGAGGCCTGGTGTGCTGGCTGGATGGCATCACCGACTCTGTGGACATGAGTTTGAGTGAACTCCGGGAGTTGGTGATGGACAGGGAGGCCTGGTGTGCTGTGATTCATGGGGTCGCAGAGAGTCAGACACGACTGAGCGACTGAACTGAACTGAACTGATGCGCCAGGAACATTTAATTAAACCTAAAATAAGTTTCAGAGAGAGAAAATTTTTACCCAGGTTAGAGTTATTTGTGTCAGGGTAGGGATTCAAAGTTGGACTGTGTGACTCCAAAGGAGAACAAGGTTGGAGTAATAACAGAGAAAAAGCTCCAACAGTTACAATGAAGTATTTGCAAGTTATTTGAGAACCATCAAGAAAGAGACGATTTGAACTTCCCTGGTGGTCTAATGGATAAGACTCTGTGCTCCCCAAACAGGGGTCCTGGGTTCAATCCCTGGTCAGGGAACTAGATCCCATATGCTGCAACTAAGACCTGGCACAGCCAAATAATTAAAGAAAAAAAAAAAAGAAGCAGAGAATCTTGGGAACTTGTAGTCCAAGTATCATTATTTTGAGAGGCTCAAGAACCAAAGACATTTTGATTGTTATCTAAGCCCTTGTGTTTCCTTCTCAGCTCTGGCATCACCTTGGAAAACAAGGTTTTACAATATTATTTAGAAAAGAATAATGTATTTGAACAACCATACAATTTAATAATTCCACTTGCCCTTTGCCTGACCGATTGCAAATTAACATTACCAGTATACTAGGCAATGGAGTTGGTTAGCCAAGGAAGGTTGGATGAATGTAGATGTATGACTATGTGTGCATACTAAGATGCTTCAGTTGTGTATGACTCTGTGCGACCCTGTGGACTGTAGCCTGCCAGACCCCTCTATCCATGGAATTCTCCAGAAAAGAATACTGAAGTGGGTTGCAATGACCTCCTCCAGGGGAGCTTTCCAAACCAGGGATCAAACCTGTGTCTCCTGCATTGTGAGTGGATTCTTTACTACTGAGCCACTGGGGAAGCCCAATCTCCTCATAAAGAATGGTGCTGCAAATAAATGATTATACTCTACCAAAATGTATGCATCTAAATTAGTTTGTCCCAGGACTTACCTGGTGGTCCAGTGGCTAAGACTCCATGCTCCCTGTGCAAGGGCCCTTAGTTCAATCCCTGGTCAGGGAACTAGATCCCACATGCCACAAATAAGAGTTTATATGCTGTAACTAAAACCTGACACAGAGAAATAAATGAATATTTTAAAAAATAAATTAATTAGCTTGTCACTTTAAATCATGGAACAGTACAGTGTAGTCATGTATGGATGTGAGAGTTGGACCATAAAGAAAGCTGAGCACCGAAGAATTGATGCTTTTGAGCTGTGGTGCTGGAGAAGACTCTTGAGGAAGTCCCTTGGACTACAAGGAGATCTAACCAGTCAATCCTCAAGGAAATCAGTCCTGAATATTCATTGGAAGGACTGATGCTGAAGCTGAAATGCCAATACTTTGGCTGTCTGATGCAAAGAACTGACTCATCGAGAAAAGACTCTGATGTTGGGCAAGATTGAGGGCAGAAGTAGAAGGGGATGACAGAGGGTGAGAGGGTTGGATGGCATCACCAACTCAATGGACATTAGTTTGAGCAAGCTCCGGGAGTTGGTGATGGACAGGGAAGCCTGAAGTGTTGCAGTCCACGGGGTCACAGAGTCAGACATGACTGAGCAGCTGAACTGAACTGAACAGTGTATATAAATACTAAATTCCTAGATTTGGGTTCACCTGACTTTTTATTTAATCTTTACCTTGAAATAACTTTAGAGTTATTAAAGTGTTGCATATATAGTACAAAGTTCCCATATACCCTTCACTTAGTTTCCCATAAGATTAATATCATTGTAGTATGATTAGAAAACCAGTTAGTCCTGATCATTCTAACAAACTGTTTCCTATACACAGGTTAACTTACATCCTCCTGTAACTTGCTTTGTACTTTTAAGTGTGTATATGGATCTGTATAAAAAGTGTCTTTGCTGAGGAAAAAAAAAAAAAGAAAACCAGAGGTTAATATTGGTGCACTGCTATTAAGTAATCCAAAGATATAATTTAAATGTTTCTTATGGTCCCACTACTAACCTTTCATTGGTCCCAAAAAACCTTTTGAACTTATTCTCAAAGATTGTTCTTAATGATGACTGTCAAGGGATAAGGAGAGGAGCAGAGACAGGGAAGAAGGTGTGGGTGCAAATTGAGAATGTGTATACCCGTGTTTTACTGGGGTGGACTGAATTGTATTTCTTAAAAGATATTGAAATCCTAGCCCCTAGCAGCTTGAATGTGGCCTTTTTGGAAATAGGGTCTTGGCAGATGATCAAACTAAGCTGATGTTATTAGGGTGGGTCCTTATCCAATATGACTATATTCTTATAAAAAGGAAATTTGGACCCAGAAGCAGACACACACACAGGGAGAATGCCATGGGAAAATGAGAGCTATGCTGCCGTCAGCCAAGGTACTTCCTGGAGCTAGGAGAGGGGCCTGAACAGTTCTGTCTATGGTGTCTTTAGGGAGAGCGTGACTTTGCTGTCACTTTGATCTCAGACTTTTAGCCTCCAAAACTGAGAGATAATGAAAGCCTGTTATTTAAGATCCTCAGTAAGTGGTACTTCATTATGGTAGCCCTCACAAACTGTTAATGCCTTTGCTGTGCTCAAGAAACCAGCTGAAGCTTGGGTATATCTTCCATGTGTGCACTGTTCTTACTATAGTGGTCAAAGGAACCTGGAGAAGGAATTGGCCAGGCAGAAGCAAGAGGATGAGGGAATGTCTGCGCAGACACTGTGAGGGATTGCTGACACGTGCAGAGACACACAAGGAAGGGGCCCAAGAGATCACAGAGCTGGGGAAGGTCCATGGAGAATCCAGTAGGGATCATGTGCAGGTTGGGTAGAAACCACTTGAGAGGAAATTGAGTTCAGCTGCTCACTGCACCCTGTCACTGCCTCCACTATCACCTTGCTGGGGGCAATATGGGTTCTGAACTATCTTTCCTCATTGTTGTTCAGTTGCTCAGTCCTGTCCAACTCTTTGCGACCCCATGGAGTGCAGCACTCCAGGCTTCCCTGTCCTTCACTATCTCCCAGAGTTTACTTAGACTCATATCCATTGAGTTGATGATGCTATCCAACAATCTTATTCTTGGTTGCCTCCTCTTCCTCCTGCCCTCAATCTTTCCCAGCATCAGGGTCTTTTATAATGAGTCAGCCCTTTGCATTAGGTGGCCAAAGTATTGGAGCTTCAGCTTCAGCATCAGTCCTTCCAATGAATATTCAGGGTTGATTTCCTTTAGGATTGACTGGTTTCATCTCCCTGCAGTCCAAGGGACTCTCAAGAGTCTTCTCCAACACCACAGTTCAGAAGCATCAATTCTTCAGTGCTCAGCCTTCTTCATGGTCCAACTCACACATCTGTATATGACTATGGGAAAAATCATAGCTTTGACTATACAGACCTTTGTTGGCAAAGTGATGTCTCTGCTTTTTAATGTGATATCTAGGTTTGCCATTGATTTTCTTGCAAGGAGCAAGTCTCTTTTAATTTCATGGCAGCAGTCACCATCCACAGTGATTTTGGAAACCAAGAAAATAAAATCTATCACTGTTTCCACTTTTTCCCCTTCTATTTTCCATGAAGTGACGGAAACTGATGTCATGATCTTAGTTTATTGAATGCTGAGTTTTAAGTCAGCTTTTTCACTCTCCTCTTTCACCACCATCAAGGGACTTTTTAGTTCCTCTTTGCTTTCTGCCATTAGAGTGGTATCATCTGCATATCTGAGATTATTGATATTTCTCCCAGCAATCTTGATTTCAGCTTGTGCTTCATCCAGCCTGGCATTTTGCATGATGTATTCTGCATATAAGTTAAATAAGCAGGGTGACAATATCCAGCCTTGATGTACTCCTTTCCCAATTTTGAAAGAGTCCGTTGTTCCATGTCTGGTTCTAACTTTGCTTCTTGACCTGCATACATGTTTCTCAGGAGGCAGGCAAAGTGGTCTGGTATTCACGTCTTTAAGAATTTTCCATAGTTTTTTGTGATCCACACAGTCAAAGGCTTCAGCGTAGTCAGTGAAGCAGAACTAGATTTATTTATTTATTTATTTTGGAATTCTCTTGCTTCTTCTATGATCTAGTGGATGTTGGCAAGTCTCTGGTTCCCCTGCCTTTTCTAAATCCAACTTGTACATCTGGAATGTCTTGGTTCATGTATTGCTGAAGCCTACCTTGCTATTCTTTGGCACTGCCATCCTTTGGGATTGGAATGAAAACTGACCTTATCCAGTCCTGTGGCCACTGCTGCGCTTTCCAAATTTGTTGACATATTGAACGCAGCACTTTAACAGCATCATTTTTAAGAATACTAACTCAGCTGGAATTTCATCACCTCCACTAGCTTTGTTTTTAGTAATGCTTCCTAAGGCCCACTTGACTTCACACTCCAGGATGTCTGGCTATAGGTGAGTGACCACACCGTTATCTCAGTTATCAAACTTTTTTTGTACAATTCTTCTGTGTTTTCTTGCCACCTCTTCTTAATATCTTCTGCTTCTGTTAGGTCCTTACCATTTCTTTCCTTTATCGTGCCCATCCTTGCATGAAATGTTCCCTTGATATCTCTAGTCTTCTTGAAGAGATCACTAGTCTTTCCCTTTCTATTGTTTTCCTCTATCTCTTTGAATTGTTCATTGAAGAAAGCCTTCTTATCTCTCCTTGCCATTTTCTGGAACTCTGCATTCAAGTGGATATTTCTTTCCCTTTCTCCTTTGGCTTTTATTTCTCTTTGTTTTCCTCAGCTTTTGTAAAGCCTTTTGGAAAAATCACTTTGCCTTCTTGTGTTTCTTTTACTTTGGGATGCTTTTGGTCACTGCCTCCTATACAATGTTATGAACCTCTGTCCGTAGTTCTTCAGGCACTTTCTACCAGATGTAATCCCTTGAATCTATTCCTCACCTCCATTGTATAATCATAAGAAATTTGATTTAAGTCATATCTGAATGGCCTAGTGGTTTAACCTTCTTTCCTCAATTAAGTACATGCTAGGAGTCAGCCAATCAGAGCAAGGTACTGGATAGGAGTCAGCCAATCAGAGAAAGGTACTGGATAGGAGTCAGCCAATCAGAGAAAGTTTCAGGCTGGGAGTCAGCCACTCAGGACTAACTACAGGCTAGGAGTCAGCCAATAAGAGTAAAGTACAGCTAGCGTTCAGCCAATCAGAGCAAGATACTGGCTAGGAGTCAGTGAATCAAAACAAGGTACTTACTAGGTGTCTATAATTCAGGGCAATGAACAGGCTAGGAGTCAGCCAAGCAGGGCATTGTACAGGCTAGGAGTCAGCCAATAAGAGCAAAATATAGGCTAGGAGTCAGCAAATCAGAGCAAGGTACAGGCTAGGAGTCAGCCAATCAGAGAAAGGTACAGGTTTTAAGCCAGCCAATCAGGACAAAGTCCAGACTAGGAGTAGGTCAATCAAAGCAAAGTATAGCATAGGTTCAGCCAATCAGAACAAGGTACTGTCTGAATCAGAGTAAGGTACTGGGTAGGAGTCAGCAAATCCAGCAATGTACAAGCTAAGAGTCAGCCAATCAGAGCAACATACAGTCTGGGAATCAACCAATTACAGCAAAGTACAGGCTTAGAGTCACTAATCAGGGCAAAGTACAGTCTAGTAGTCAGCTATTCAGAGCACTAAAGGATAGGAATCATCCAATTGAGTAAGGTACAGGCTCAGTTCAGTTCAGTTCAGTCGCTCAGTCATGTCCGACTCTTTGCAACCCCATGAATCAGAGCACGCCAGGCCTCCATGTCCATCATCAACTCCCGGAGTTCACTCAAACTCATGTCCATCGAGTCGGTGATGCCATCCAGCCATCTCATTCTCTGTCGTCCCCTTCTCCTCCCGCCCCCAATCCCTCCCAGCATCAGAGTCTTTTCCAGTGAGTCAACTCGTCGCATGAGGTGGCCAAAGGATTGCAGTTTCAGCTTTAGCATCAGTCCTTCCAATGAACACCCAGGATTGATCTCTTTTAGAATCGACTGGTTGGATCTCCTTGCAGTCCAAGGGACTCTCAAGAGTCTTCTCCAGCACCACAGTTCAAAAGCATCAATTCTTCGGCGATCAGCTTTCTTCACAGTCCAACTCTCACATCCATACATGACCACGGGAAAAACCATAGCCTTGACTAGACGGACCTTGGTTGGCAAAGTAATGTCTCTGCTTTTTAATATACTATCAAGGTTGGTCATAACTTTCCTTCCAAGGAGTAAGCGTCTTTTAATTTCATGGCTGCAATCAGCATCCGCAGTGATTTTGGAGCCCCCCCAAAATAAAGTCTGACACTGTTTCCACTGTTTCCCCATCTATTTCCCATGAAGTGATGGGACCAGATGCCATGATCTTTGTTTGCTGAATGTTGAGCTTCAAGCCAACAGGCTAGGAGTCAGCCAATCAGGACAATGTACAGGCTAGGAGTCACAATCAGAACAATGTACAGGCTAGGAGTCAGCCAATCAGAACATAGTATAGACTAGGAGTTAGCAAACCACAGAAAGGTACAGGCTGAATGTCAGCCAATCAGGACAAGTGCAGACTAGGCGTCAGCCAATCAGGGCAAAGTAGAGCCTAGGAGTCAGCCAGTCATGCAAGATACCTGCTAGGAGTCAGCAAATCGGAACAAGGTACTTTCTATGTGTCAACCAATCAGGGCAATGTACAGACTAGGAGCCAGCCAAACAGGGCAAGGTAAGTCTATGAGTCAGCCAATCATGGTAAAGTACAGGCTAGAAGTCAACCAGTCATTGCAACATATATACTAGAGGCCAGCCAATCAGGACAAATTCAGGCTAGGAGTCAGTCAATCATGGCAAAGTACTGGCTAGAGTCAGCCAATCAGGACAAGATACTGGCTAGGAGTCTGGAAATCAGAGCAAGGTACAGGCTAGGAATCAGCCTATCAGATAAAGGTAGAGTCTTGGTTTCAGCCAATCAGGGCAATGTACAGGCTGAGAATAGGGCAATCAAGACAATGTATGGGCTAGGAGTCAGCCAATCAGTGTAAGGTACTGGCTAGGAGTCAGCAAATCAGAAAAAGGTACTTTCTGTGTGTCAGCCAATCAGGGTAATGTACAGACTGGGAGCCAGCCAATCAGGGCAAGGTAAGGCTAGGAGTCAGCCAATCAGAGCAAAGTACAGACTGCTGCTGTTGCTAAGTTGCTTCAGTCATGTCCGAATCTGTGCAACCCCATAGACGGCAGCCTACCAGGCTCCTCTGTCCCTGGGATTTTCCAGGCAAGAGTACTGGAGTGGGTTGCCATTGCCTTTTCCAAGGTACTAGCTGCTGCTGCTGCTACTGCTAAGTCACTTTAGTCGTGTCCGACTCTGTGCGACCCCATAGACGGCAGTCCACCAGGCTCCGTGGTCCCTGGGATTCTCCAGGCAAGAACACTGGAGTGGGTTGCCATTTCCTTCTCCAATTTGTGAAAGTGAACAGTGAAAGTGAAGTCGCTCCGTTGTGTCCGACTATTTGGACCCCATGGACTGCAGCCCACCAGGCCCCTCTGTCCATGCGATTTTCTAGGCAAGAGTACTGGAGTGGCTTGCCATTGTCTTCTCTGAAGGTACTAGCTGCTGCTGCTAAATGACTTCTAGGCGTCCGCAAATCAGAACAAGGTACTTTCTATGTGTCAACCAATCAGGCAAGGTACAGGCTTGGCACCTTCCAATCAGGGCAAGGCAAGGCTAGGAGTCAGCCAATGAGGGCAATGTACAGGTTAGGGGGTCAGCCTATCAGATAAAGGTAAAGTCTGGGTGTCAGACAATCAGGACAAAGTATAGGCTAGGACTTCCTGGGTAACTCAAACAGTATAGTAGTATTTGAGAGTTGGGCTTCCCTGGTAGCTCAGCTGGTAAAGAATCCGCCTACAATGCAGGAGACCCCAGTTCTATCCCTGGGTTGGGACAGTCCCCTGGAGGAGGGCATGGCAATCCACTCCAGTAGTCTTGCCTGGAGAATTCCATGGACAGAAGAGCCTGGCAGGCTATAGTCCATGACTTAGCAAAGATTCGGACAGGACTGAGTGACTAACACTCACTTTCAGGAGTCAGCCAATCAGAGCAAAGTACAGCCTTGGACTCAGCCAATCAGAGCACGGTTACAGGCTTGGAGTCAGCAAATCAGGTAAAGTACAAGCTAGGAGTCAGCCAGTCAGGGCAACGTAGAGGCTAAGAGTCAGCCAATCAGAGCAAGTTACTGGCTAGAAGTCAGCAAATCGGATCTAGGTACATGCTAAGTGTCAACCATTCAGGGCAATGTACAGACTTGGAGCCAGGCAATCAGGACAAGGTACAGGCTAGGAGTCAACCAATCAGGACAAAGTACAGGCTAGCGTTCAGCCAATCAGGGAAACGTACAGACTAGGAGTCAGCCAATCAGGGCTAAGTTCAGGCTAGGTTTCAGCCAAAGTACAGTCTGTTGTTAATGTCTGACTCTTTTCGGCTCCATGATACGTGAGTTTTCGCAACAGAAATTGGTTTCTTTCCAGGAAATTCAGTTCAGGTCAGTCGGTCAGTCATGTGACTCTTTGTGACACCATGAACCAGCTTCCCTGTCCTTCACTGTCTCCTGTAGTTTGCTCCAATTCTTGTACATTGAGTCCTTGATGCTCTCTAACCATCTCATCCTTTGTCCTCCCCTTCTCCTCCTGCACTCAATCTTTCCAAGCATCAGTATCTTTTCCAATGAGTCGGCTCTTCCCATCAGGTGGCCAAAATATTGGAGCTTCTATCTCAGCATCAGTCCTTCCAATGAATATTCAGGACTGATTTTCTTTAGGGTGGACTGGTTTTAATCTCCTTGCTGTCCTAGGGACTCTCAGGAGTCTTCTCCAGCACTACAGTTCAAAAGCATCATTGTTCGGTGCTCAGCTTCTTTGTTCCATGTCTGGTTCTAACTGTTGCTTCTTGATCTGCATAGAGGTTTTGCAGGAGGTAGGTAAGGTGGTCTGGTATTCCCATCCCTTTCAGAATTTTCCGCACTTGGTTGTGATCCACACAGTCAAAGCCTTTAGCTTAGTCAGTGAAGCAGAAACAGATGATTTTTTGGAATTCTCTTGCTTTTTCTATGATCCAATGGATGTTGACAATTTGAACACTGGTTCCTCTTCCTTTTCTGAACCCAGCGTATACATCTGGAAGTTCTCAGTTTACATACTGTTGAAGGCTAGCTTGAAGGATTTTGAGCATCACCATGCTATCATGTGAAATGGGTACAACTGTACAATAGTTTGAACATTCTTTGGCATTGCTCTTCTTTGGGGTTGGAATAAAAACTGGCTTTTTCCAGCCCTGTGACCACTCTTTCCTCATTAGACATCGTTTTTATGATGAACCTTCCTTGTATTCTTTCTGCTGTCCTTGAACACAGAGTAATCATAGGTGTCTCAGTGCTCTTAAGTTCAATTTCAAGGGATCTAGTACAAATCCGAGATCATAGTAATGAAAAAAATTATAAGATGTTTGACACAAATGAAACATAACTTGAGTAGAGATATTCCCAACATTAACCTGTAGAATCAAACAGCAGAGTTATTTTTTTAATTATTAATATTTGGAGGTGACTGCTGAAGACATAGGTTTCTTTCCAAATTTGGACTTCCCTGGTGGCTCAGATGGTAAAGCGTCTGCCTACAATGCAGGAGACCTGGGTTTGATCCCTGGGTTGGGATGATCCCTTGGAGAATGAAATGGCAACCCACTCCAGTATTCTTGCCTGGCGAATCCTTTGGATGGAGGAACCTGGTGGGCTAAAGAGTCAGACACGACTGAGCGACTTCACTTTCTTTCACTTTTCCAAATTTGGGTTTTTATGAGTTTTTATCATATGTCTATTTGAAAAATCATGTGTATTTTTGTAGAGCCACACATTGTGTTACTTTATTACCAAATATGTTCTACTGCTTGGCACACATAAATGGGACTGGACATGAGCACTGCAAAAAAGCAGGAAAAAACTCATGAACAGAAGACTCAGTAGTGGGCAAGAGTAAACTATACATGTTAATGTGAACTCATCAATTAATCCAGGGATCAGAAATTTGTCTTTTATGAGCGTTGTTTATTTTCACAAAATTAAGCTGATAAAATGAAGAAATCTTTTTTTTTTTTTTTTACTGTATGTGTGTGTGTGTGTGTGTGTGTGTGTGTAGGTTATACATTTTTCTAAATGTAGTTCACAAGGTATAACCCAAATGGCAAATTGATTTTACACATAAAATTTCAGAACCAGCCAAATGTTCACAGATAGGAACCTAAGGACTAAATGACTGTATGTGTGTGTGTGTGTGTGTGTGTGTGCGCACATGAACGCATGTGTACAGATTTTCAGAGCCCAGTACTTTTCTGTAAAAATAATCTGTGCTATTACTAGAACCAGCCCTGGCCTTCAATACTTGTGTGATCTTTCTGCCATGCTTGATAATGGAAGACTTCCTAAGGTCAGAGCTCTTCTCTAAAGAGTGAGAGTGGTGTACACCTGCACTTCTGCCTCTTCTGGGGTTGGGGAGTCATCTGGGAATAACCCTTAGCCAATGTTAGTCACTGAATCTTTGGGTATAAACATGGGTATGTTGAAGACTGATTTTGAAACTTGCTAGAAACTTTTAATCAGGCTTATTCTCTGGGGGAGATGGCTGGAGAAATGCAGGCAGCTTAGGGGTTAGGTTGGCTCCAGCAGGTCTTATGATAATGGGGCTGGTTGTCTGGGACAGCCTGGTTCTTGCTGGAGCCTAACAAGTTCATCTGGAACTGAACCAGTTTGGGGAATGAAGCAAGTCTAACAGCTGTTTGTTTGACTTCCTGCGTTTAGCTAGCTGTGAAGCTTCCAATTTACCTGGCAGTGTGTGTTGAATAAATAGGAAAATTTTATCCAAAATTTTTATCTCAGAGTTAAAATTCCCAGAGAAATAGTTAGCTTTCCAGGAGTCCTCTCCAAGTTGTAATAAACCACCTGCCGTCAGTGGGCAGAATCCACAGAAGTAGAATATTGGCCAACACAACTGCTCACGTTTAATTTAATTGCTTACTCTTGCCTCCTCTAAGAACTCCATACACAGATTAAGTGGTCATCTTCTTAGTTTTTAAGGTGTTAGTGTTGGGTCTCTTGAGTTACATTTGTTTTTCTTGAAGAGATGTAGATATAATAACCTTACTTGTGGATAATTGGAAAGAAAGATATCAAAATGCTACTTAGAATCTATCTGATACAAGAAATAACTTTAGGAACCTTGTGATTGAGTGTGAAAATCTATAACTGATTTTAAGAAAACACAAATTTTATATAGGATTACATAGGTTAATGTGCAAAGAGAGATGGAAGGAAATTAGGCAAACTAGAAGGAAATTTTTAGGTATCTGACGTCATCTTCAAGCAGAATGTCATGATTACGTGGCATCTGCATAATATACATCTTTTCTATTATTTCTTCTGTTTTTCCTGCTGTTGATTTTAGGATATGATTGTTCTCTTCTCACATCTGCTTTATCTATATATGTAAGTAACCAACTTTATCTATAAATGTATGTAGGGCTACCTATGTAATGGTAGCTTCATGTCTTAACAGCCTCAAATCATGGTGGTATGGGGACCTTGTTGATCAAAAGGAATACAGGATGGAGTGAGGTTATGTGGTGGAGTTTATAGGCATATCAGTTAATACTGAAAAATTTGTCCTACCACAAAAGATTACCAGGAGAACTCAAGGAGGTCTCAGCTGCTTTAAGGAAGGTTCCTGTTACCAGAAGCAAAAATAAGTATCAACAGCATAAATAACAGAGAAGGCAATGGCAAGCCACTCCAGTGTTCTTGCCTGGAGAATCCCAGGGACGGGGGAGCCTGGTGGGCTGCCGTCTATGGGGTCGCACAGAGTCGGACACAACTGAAGTGACTTAGCAGCAGCAGCAGCAGCAGCATAAATAAATATGTGGATATAGGAGATTGGGTAGAGGTGGGTTTTGACTTGGGACACTGCATAGCAAAGGTTCAGGTTCATATGGGCAGAAAGGAGGGGCTGAGCACACTGCATGGCGATGAAAATTAGGTAAATAGAAGATTGCGGAGCGAAACGAGGGTGTGTTATTTCTAGACATCACAGACACACAGGGTTAGTTTTTTGCTACTGTAAATGAAATTTTTGCCCATTGTATTTTCCAGCTTGTTACTGCTGGCATGCAGAGAAACTAAATTTTTAGCATGTATGTAATATAAATGACAACTTATGCAACTCTTTCTTTAATTTTATTAGGTTTTTTTCTGGGGGGGTTTTCTAGAAAGACAATTTTGTAAATGATTATAAATTTATGTCCTTTACCTAGCTTACCTAAAATTACTTTGGTTTTTATTTTATCAAAAATAACTATTAACACTTAACATTGATCTTTTGGTATTTGTGTGGATACACATGCAGTTTCTTGTGGTAGAAGGTCTTCATATTACATAATCCTTAAATTTCTGGAATAAAAATCTATTTTGGAAGATTTTGCTTTTGAAATGTCTGTTTTCCATAGAGTATATTTTAATTTGATTTGCTGCTGACTTACTGGGACTTCTTTTTTTTTTTGTAATAAAGTCTTTTTTTTATTGGAGGGTAATTATTTTACAATATTATATTGGTTGGTTTTGCCAATTGGTTGGTTTTGTGCGGGGATGACCCAGAGGGAGGATAAAGGGAGGAGGGAGGTGGGAGGGGGGTTCAGGAGGGGGAACTCATGTACACCCGGGGCGGATTCATGTCAATGTACTGGGACTTCTTATTGGATATAGTAATATTTGTTTGTTCGGTTGTATGTGTGCATGTATGCATGTCCATGTGTTTCTTTGCAAAGCTTTAGAATCAGAGATGTATTACAGTCATAAAATGAATTGAGAAGCTTTTCTTCCTTTAGTCTGATCAGATATAGTTGAAAAAAATATAAGAATTTTATGTCCCATATAGTATTGTATAAACATAAAATTGTCTGGTACTGGGCTAGGTTTTTCAAGTAATATTTGGTATAATTCACTTGATTTAAATTTTTTTGATGAGATTTATCTCCTTTATTTTTATAAAAAATGTTTTTTGTTGTACTGATCTTCTATCGTCTCAGTTACTGTTATCAACTTTTTTTTTTTTTTTGCTGCAGGGCTTGTGGCCCTTGACAGTGAGAGGGTAGAGTCCTAACCATGGGACCGCCAGGGAATCCTGACTGCTTCTCTAATTGGGAATCTTTTTTCTTTCATATTTCTTGTTTCTTGAACCTAATATTTGGCCTTTTGTTTTCACTCTTTTGTGTATTAATATGCGAACTTCAATTGCCTTTCATAGTATAGTGTGTGCTTGGACCTATGAACTTTCCCAGCTAAAGAGACAGTAATTTCAGTTTTGATCTTTTCATTAACCCCAGGGTTCTTTGGAAGTGTTAAATTTCTAAACAAACAGACTTTGTTTTATACATTTCTTGTTTTACTGGTTGCTCTGTAAAGAAAGCTGAGAGCCAAAGAATTGATGCTTTTGAACTGTGGTGCTGGAGAAGACTCTTGAGAGTCACTTGAACTGCAAGGAGAACCAACCACTCCATCTTAAAGGAAATCAGTCCTGAATATTCATTGGAAGGACTGATGCTGAAGCTGAAACTCCAATACTTTGGCCACCTGATGTGAAGAGCTGACTTATTTGAAAAGAGCCTGATGCTGGGAAAGATTGAGGGCAGGAAGAGAAGGAGACAATAGGATGAGATGGTTGGATGGCATCACCGACTCAATGGACATGGGTTTGGGTGGACTCTGGGAGTTGGTGATGGACAGGGAGGCCTGGCGTGCTGCAGTTCATAGGGTCACAAAGTGTCGGACACAACTGAGTGACTGAACTGAACTGAACTGAACTAACAGAATGAGGCCTGCATAGTTTCTATTCTTGTAAGGTTTTGGCGAGTCCTTGGTTATTCAATAAGATTTTGTAAACATTCCATGTTAATTTAATGATTGAGTTTCAATTTTGGAAATTCAAAATTTTGTGTATATATATTAAATAACTCACTTATTCAAAACCAGTAAATAATTAATGCTCATCCCTTACGTAAAGGAGGATCAAAAGGGAGTTGTTTTGATTACAATGAGTCATAATTTTGTACTCTGACAATAATTCAGCTGCCTGTGAAATTTAAATTTACCCATAGGCCATGCTCCGTGAAGTCATAAATTCCAGGTTTGTTTGCCATAAGCAGCCAAGACAGATCAGGTGTATCCTGTGAAAACATTCCAAATTCTCTTAGCAAATAATATCAATGTACAAGATTTAGCTAGATTCTTTTTCTCCCCAGGAAAGGGGATGGAATATGGACAGGCTATTAGTATTTTCCTTCCTAATTGTTAAAGTCATAATTCCAAATAAACAAAAGGGAAAGTGTTTAAAATCTGAAAATAAAATTCCAGGTGCTTTCAAAACAAACTCAAAGCAGACATAAAGGTAATAAAGAGGAAGTAAAGGCTAGAGATACTAAGTTAATCCTCAACAATGATAGAAAAATATAAGATATGTCCATTCTCATATCATTCTCCCCTTTATTCTTTACCTCCCTGCCACCATGGTTCATTCTGCATTTCTCAGGCTTGCCTAGTTTCTTTTTTGCCTGAGCCTTTGCATGGCTTGATCATTCTACTCCAAATATCCTTCTGTCAGTGTTAGTCACGCATTCCTGTTCGACTCTCTGCGACCCCATGGACTGTAACCCACCAGGATTCTCCATCCATGGGATTCTCCAGGCAAGAATACTGGAGTGGGTAGCCATTCCCTTCTCCAGGGGATCTTCTCAACCCAGGGATTGAACCTGGGTCCCTGTCATTGCAGGCAGATTCTTTACTGTCTGAGCCACCAGGTAATTGGATATCTCATTCCTTCTTGTAAATGACAGCACCATATAATCATTGAGACTGTACACTTTGAAATCAGACTCTGTGGATTCAGAGACTTCCTCTACCACTAAATAGCAGGGTTATGTAGCCCTCTATGCCTCAGTTTTGCCATCTGTAAAATGGAGAGAAATACACTTATCTCCTAGAATTATGAGAATTAAATCTATAATTTGTGATACATAATAGCTATTAGTTATTATGGTCATTCATGAATTAGTTACTTGTTCACTCCTTGTCTTAGTCACTGTATTATTATTTATTTTTGGCTGTGCTAGGTCTCTGTTGCTGCAATGGACTTTCTCTATTTGTGGTAAGCAGAGGTTCCTCTCTAGTTCTGGTGTGCAGGCTTCTCATTGTGGTGGCTTCTCTTATTCTGGAGCAGGAGTTCTAGGGCACATGCACTTCAGTAGTTGTGGCACTAGGGCCTGCTTGCCCTATGGCATGTGGGATCTTCCTAGACCAGGGATCAAACCCATGTCCCCTGCATTGGCAGGCAGATTCTTAACCACTGGACCACCAGGGTGGCCCTCAGTGTATAATTTAAGTATTTGAAAAATATTTATTATCTCCGTGAATTCTTTTCTATTTTTAGCGTGGAAGTTAACTAAACTCACCATTGGCAATGCCCAGCAAATTGATTATACAGATGTTGGTGTCCACAGTACTCACAGTTTCATTATTTTGAGAGTGAAAAAACATTCTAGCACAAGTTAATGATACTATCACTAAGTGCTCCATCAGCGCCTCTCTGATTGTACCTAAACAAGTTTTCCACAATTTTCTTTGTGATTGAATGTGAACATTAATAGGCTGTTACCTTAAGCTTTATTTTTAGTCTCAGAGGCAACGTTCCTTAACAAAAGACATATTGTATCGAATATTGTAAGCTTCGTTACACTCAACCCTGGCTGCTCTTTACAGTTTGGATCAACATTTATTGATCAACATGATCCAGTTTACTCATTTGGATTCAGTCAATATGATCAACCTGCTATTAATCTCAATGGAAGTCAATAAATTTATATTCAGACATTAATGACTTATTGGATTGAAAGCTTTATGAAGCGATTCAAGGCAATATCTTGTTAGCTACATTAGTTCTGTCATTCATTTGACTTGGAGATTCTGGCCTTGACTGAATAGAAGGTTGAAGCTGAGTTTTAGCAAAGTTATAGAATTAAACTGAATTCAAAGATGTTCTGGAAGAGTTTTTGACATCGAGCATTGCAAGCTGCAGATACAGATGCCAGCATTTTAAAATGATGAGATTTTTGATAGGAGCCTCCCCAAGACATGCCACTTCGGCATGTGGATTATTTTGAACTAAAGGTGGTGGAGACCCCGTGAGCTCAGGAGAAACCACTGCTCTCCCTTAACTACCTAGAAGAGTTTAAATCGGGGGGTCTTTTCCAGAATGAGAATTACTAGCAGAGATAAATTTTATCTGAGTTACCCATCTATATAGCAGGGGAAAAAAATCTAATTACCAAACATCTGCTCTTCTTCTTGTCCTGCTTTCCTCCCTGTGGAAGCCCCAGGAGCCTTTCCCATTCCTTAGCTCAGGCTGGCGTATATACCTCACTTTCTTGTTGTTGTTGTGTAGTCACTAAATTGTGTCTGACACTTTGCAACGCATGGAGTATAGCCCACTGCATTCCTCTGTACATGGGATTTCCCAGGCAAGAATACTGGAGTGGGTTG
This sequence comes from Moschus berezovskii, assembly GCF_049115385.1. Classification (NCBI taxonomy): domain Eukaryota; kingdom Metazoa; phylum Chordata; class Mammalia; order Artiodactyla; family Moschidae; genus Moschus; species Moschus berezovskii. The sequence goes on from NC_142489.1 coordinate 1,793,074, forward strand.
CCATTTCCTACTCCAGGGAATCTTCCCAATCCAGGGATCAAACCTGCGTCTCCTGCATTGGCCCACAGATTCTTTGCTGCTGAGCCACCTGGAAAGACCATCTGTCACTTTACCCTTCTGTATTGAAACTTTCCATGTATGTGATATTTCTGTACATACAAAATTTATCAATTTGTATTTCTCCTGTTAATTGTGTCAATTTGATTAGACCAGCAGAAGGACCTTTGAAGGGTAGAGGAAAATCCTTTCTCCCTAGTACTTTCAACCCATACATTTTAGAGACCTGACAGACTAAAGGCATTTGTGTACAATTACATTTTTATGCCTTTTTGTTTACTGCCAATACTTTTTAATCAGAATATTTCATTCCTTCTGCATCCACCTCCTTTATGCATTGTTTATGATTGCGAATATATATTCTTCACAGCAGGGCTTTGTGATTTGAATGGTTGGCTGCATTCAATATTAATAAAGGGTTGGTCTTTATGAGGTTTCTCCACCTTTGCGTCCTAGTACACTGCTTTGTGTATAGTATTTGTCAAGAGACTAAAAGAAAAAGTACTGTAAGGGGATTTAGATGCTTCTCTGTCATTTTTAAAATGTTTTCTATGATCTGAAATACAATACAGACTTATTTCTGTATTTTTGATTGGAGGTGGAGGCTTGAGGGGGAAGGATGTGACAGTTAACAGTAAATAGTGTTACTTTCCAAGTGTTTTTGTATAAAGAAAGCTCATTATACCAGAATCAAATTAGAAAAGTAAATAAAGCCACCATGTGAAACTTACCATATTTTCATAATGTTCTGCCTGCCACTAGACCAGTGGTTCTTCAACCAGGGGTGATTTTTCTTACCCACCTGACATTTGACAATGTCTGGAGATATTTTTGTTTGGTGCAACTGCTTAGGGGGCAGAGGGGTGAGGTGCTGCCAGCCTCTGAGGAGTGATGACCAGAGATGCTGCTAAACATCTTCTAGTGCATAGGACAGCACCCACAGCAGAACTGCCTGCTCCGAATGGCGACAGTGCCAAGTTGAGAAACCCTGCCTTGCGGAAAGCATCAACTTTTGCTTTAGCTCTGGTCATTCAGAAGGAGCATCCAGGATTCATTTTCCCTGCTAACTCACATTATGCAAGCCTGTTTTTAAATTCCAATCTGTCTGTGTCAGACACACAGCAGTCAGTCTGCTTCTCTGTATGAGGAAAATTGTTTTCTACTAACTGATGACCTCAGCTTAGCAGTTTCTTTTCCAGCACATCAAAGCTCACAGTCAGACTTGCAGAAGCCAGTGCACTTCTGAGGAGCTTTATGACATATAAAGACCCTCTTTGGCATTCATACTGTGCTGCTCTATTGTTTACAAGCTAGCAGTAAATTATTTATGGATATTGCTGGAGATAGGACTCACTTGCTCTCTCTTTTTTAACCCGAAAGCTATTTTTTTAATCTGGTGGCAAGATTTTATGTGAAAGCTATTTGGGGGGGTTATGTTCTCTTTGCATTTATGTGACAGATTTTACAGCACCCATCCCATTGACTTTTTATTACTTTAAACTTGTTCTGGAAATTATTATTAACTACATCATGAACTCAACAGATAGTATTTTTTCCCTTAGAACTCCCACTTTAATTTTAGGTTCTTCCTGAGCCAGCATAGAGAAAAACTGAGAAACATTTCATTTTGGATTCAGTGCAAAGCAAAAGATCTTTAAGTTACTTTGGAGAGATCTTTAGGTTACTTTGGAGAGCGGATCTCTTAAAGGTTTTAGTTTGTCTGAGGCTTTAGTTTGTTTTCTATTCAATTGATCACCAAAATAATCATTCTAGGGTGTGCAGTTATTTCTGCCAGCATCAGTGTTCTTCGGGTTTTTTTTTTCCTTGTTAGTACACATAATATTATTTCTTAATGAGTTTCCACTGACATTTCCAACCACTACCTCTGATTTTTGGACATTTTTTCTTATTTAAGAATTAAATTGACAAGAGATGGATTAATACAGGAGAATCAAACAAAAGTTTAATAATATGTATACATGAGAGAGATCTGGGAAAACTGAGTAACTCACTGAAATGGCTGAAGCCCTCATCTTAAATACTATCCTCAGCTAAAGACAAATGAGGATGTTGAAGATGGGGAAAATCAGTTACAGAATGTTCCCAGGAGAAGCACAGTAAACAAGGGAATGGTTGTTACACAGATGCAAGTCATTTGTCTTCTCCAATGATAAGAATTTGTAGAGATTTGACCATCTTCCACTTTCTGGTACAAAAGTAAAACACCCATAAAAATGTAAATTTCTCTTACAAAAGTAACTCTTGCCCGGCTTTCAGAATCTTTCCGTTGTCTACTGTTTCTTAGCAAGTAACCAGCTTAAAATAATTAATATATCAAAGGGACATATTTTAGACTGGCAAATTCTGCCCCCCTGCAGTATGATAAAGCCATGGGTAACAATAAATAAAAGAATTAAAGAAAACATAAACATTGTAATATTATGTTTAAATGATTTCTTTGTGTTTCCTAGGCATCATAGTAGAGCCTGGAGATTTCCTAGTTCAGAGGTTTAGTTAAAAACACTATGTGATTCTCTGTGGGTTTCTCTATAGAGAGGTTTAAGTGTCATCTGGACTATTGGATCTTCCAAGAAGCTTGATTCTTGCATGCAACTAGATTTTATAGGATGAACTCTTTCTTTGGTGAGAAAGTAAAATTTGTAGGTAAGAACTTAAAATTACAGTCTCATGAAAATTTTATTGCTAAAGTTATATAAATCAGCCAACATGTAAAGTTGGTTTATATATGATTATAGGCTGTACATATATGATTATGTACTGTACATCTTGGTACTGAGTCCAAGCTTGCTCTAGTTGCCACAGCACAGGCAAATACAATGAGAGATGAGGTATTGAGGCAAGGAGTATGACTTTATTCAGAAAGCTGGCAGACTGAGAGGATGGCAGAATAGTGTCTCAAAAAAAAAAAAAAAAAAAACCTAAACGTCAAAAGCCATCTTACTGGGATCTGGATGCCAGTTTCTTTTCTAGAACGGAGAAGGAGAGAAGGTGAGAAAGTAATGTAAAAAGGTCATTTATCTGGCAAAATAGGAGGGCATGTGTTAATTTCTTCTTTTCTGCAGTCATTCACAGGTGGACAGGGTCACATTGTCTCCCTGTGAGCTGAACAAAGGCACTTTAGTTTAACATCCTGGCAGAGGGGCAGGGTCCCCTGAGGCAAGACATTATGTATGATTATAATAACAAAAGCCACAAAAAGCAAAGGTTAAAGTCAAAGAAACAGATCCAACATGGAGTCAGAATTGGCTCTTTCTTGTTATAATCTGGGTCCTTCAGTAAAAAGGAAAACAAAGTAAAGCAGTTAAAATGGGGAGGGGGCAGCCTACCAATACAACCATAACAAAAAACCTCAGGTTTAATATTTGTAATATATTGAATAACTCTGGGCTGGCCATATATCCTGGTTTATGACTGTTGATTATTTTTAGTGCTTCTTTTCACTTTCAAAAATGTTCCTGTTTGGGTTAGAAAGTATATCGTTTTCCAAAGAAGCATGGGTGACTCTTTTCTTAAGGTAATTCAGTTCACCCCAACAGTATTTTTTATCTTCCTCTCACAAAGATAAACCATCTTTGATGTTTTAAAAGACATTAAAGACCATTTTTTTTTACAATCTTGTTGTGTATAAATGATTTTAATTATTTGAAAGGGTTTTGTTAAATATAATATTGTAATTTAGTTTTTGAATGATCATTGTATCTTCTGTCTTTGCAAGGATTTGTACCATTTTCCTATGCTGTAAAAATAGTAACAAATTATTGCTCAATTGATTTTGAGAAATTGTTCTTTTAAAGAGCTTATATAGGAATATAATATTTAAGATTCCTGACACAGCTTGTTACTGAGTCTGTAGATGTATTTGAATCAGTGGTTCTTCATTTATTTGAATCTTGAAGAGGAGCAGAATTTTCCACCTCAAAAATGTTTCCTTGGCATAAGGATTGTTTTAGGGTAATTATTTTTAAGAAATAGCAGACATAGGAGAGACTTTGAAAACTGAGAAGTTACCCATTTATAAGAAATATTTACATGTATATGGAAATCTCCATTTGTAAGGGCATCTACCTGTCTCTACCAGGAAGAGAAAGATGGCTCTAAGTCTCTAGAAACTCTTATTAATGGAAAAGTCAGAGAATTAATCTGCATTACAACTTTAGCCTTGTTTACTGGGCTTTGCCTGAAAACCTCCCATAACTGGCCTTCCCCACCCTCTGATATCTTCTTTTGTCTTTAGCTGGAGATGGTATTTAAGATGGTGGCTTGGGTCACTTCAAGGAGTAACTCAGTTTTCCTGGATATCTCTCGTAAGTATAGGAGGGATACATTTCATTAAATTTATATTTGTTTTCCTCTGGCTAATCTGTCTTTTATTATAGAGGGCATTTCAGCCAAGAACCTAGAAGAGTAGAAGGAAATTTTTTTTTCCTTCCCTACAATCTCCTATCATCTTACCCCTTGAGAATCTGATAAAGGCTAAGAATATTTTCCTGGGAAACAAAATAATACATAAAATTTTCCAGAAATTTTGTTGTGTTCAAGGACTCCCTGATGCCCTTCAAGGCATTTTAGTTTAAGAAACACAGTCCTAGAGTATAAGAAATTAGAGGATAAGGATACTGTTTTTTCCTTCCTTTTCTCTTTTCATTCTTGTCTGAATCTCTAATACTAGCAGAGTTATCCTCTGTAAGTGTTTGTTGAATGTTAGTGTGAAAGGATTTTAATCTCAAGTGGAACCAGAGGATATGAAATGGAAAAGCTCACACATTTACACTCAGAAGAAGGAAACTTAATAACTGAGAGACTGACTTCGTTACTGAATGCAAGTTTGTGTGCCCAATGCACAGTGAGGCCAAACAAACCAAAATGTCAGTTTGGGGAACAGAGAGGTTTATTGCAGGACCAAGCGAGGAGAGCACTAGTGCTTAAAAACCCTGAACTCCCTGATAGTTTGGAGTCAGAAGTTTTCATAGGCAAAATTTGGGGTGAAGGGTGCAGGATATGAGACTTTCTTCTGATTGGTGGATGATGAGGTAATAGGGTGGTTGCCCCAGGACTACTGTGCAGAAGAACTCAGATATTGATGTGTGTGCAGGTCAGGAAGCAACAGTTAGAACCGGACATGGAACAATGGACTGGCCAAACTGGGAAATGAGTACGTCAAGGCTGTATATTGTCACCCTGCTCATTTAACTTATATGCAGAGTACATCATGAGAAACACTGAACTGGAGGAAGCACAAGCTGGAATCAAGATTGCCAGGAGAAATACCAATAACCTCAGATATGCAGATGACACCACCCTTATGGCAGAAAGTGAAGAAGAACTAAAGAGCCTCTTGATGAAAGTGAAAGAGGAGAGTGAAAAAGTTGGTTTCAAGCTCAACATTCAAAAAACGAAGATCATGGCATCTCATCCCATCACTTCACGGAAAATAGATGGGGAAACAGTGACAGACTTTGTATTCTTGGGCTCCAAAATCACTGCAGATGGTGACTGCAGCCTTGAAATTAAAAGATGCTTGCTCCTTGGAAGAAAAGCTATGACCAACCTAGACAACATATTAAAAAGCAGAGACATTACTTTGCCGACAAAGGTCCGTATAGTTGAAGCTATGGTTTTTCCAGTGGTCATATGTGAATATGAGAGTTGGACCATAAAGAAAGCTGAGCGCCGAAGAATGGATGCTTTTGAACTGTGGTGTTGGAGAACCATCTCTCCACATCATCAAACCAATGTACTTAACTGCTTCCACTCTGGCTGGACTGCCCCCTCCTTTTGTTCCTTGTCTGTAAACACAGCTCACCATAAACCCTCAGTGGATTCAGCTGTAGCTTGCTACAGCATCCATTTCCTGAAATAGAATTTCTCTGCTATTCCTGAATAAACTCAAATTCTGGTAATTTGAGTTTGCTTCAAGTTTACCTCTTTCTTAAGCTTGACAGAATGAAAGAATGCTTTGGGATCTGAGTTAGATACTTCATATCTTGTCACTTTTCTTTTGTCTTTCTTTCTGTGTTTTTTCCTGTTTTTTTCTTTCCATCTTCATTTGTTGGGAAATGTTTGCTATTCTGTAAACTTTGTAGCAGATCATATAGCTGAAGTGTTAGCTCCAACATTTACAAGCTGTATGTCCTGGGGTCATTTACTTAAGCCTCTTTGATCCTTGCTTTCCTAATGTGTAAAACAGTATGTATATCATGGATTGATCAGAGTCCCTTTAGCTCTTCAGAATGATTACCTATAAACCTTCTCAACTGCCTGCCCATAGAAAGTGAATTTTCTCAACAAACCATTTTTTTTTTGTGCTGGTGAAAGTGAGTTTTTCTTATTTGGTTTTATATAGAAATACATAGGCTCAGCAAAAAGCTGCTCATTTAGCTCCAATCCACTCGTGTCCTGAGAGGCAGGGTTGATGTGCTTTAAGAAAAGCTGTACTATCTCTAACCCTATTTGAAACCAAAGTATTTTTCCAACTAACCATGTTATATTGTCTAAAATTCTCATGCATATGTGTGTGCTAAGTTGCTTCAGTCATGTACAACTGTGTGACCCTATGGACTGTAGCCCACCCGGCTCCTCTGTCCATGGGATTCTCTAGGCAAGAATACTGGAGTGGGTTGCCATGCCCTCCTCCAGGGGACCTTCCCACCCCAGGGATCATACTCATGTCTCTTTTGTCTCCTGCAGGTGGGTTCCTTACCACTAGCACTGCCTGGGAAGCCCCTTGTCTATCCTTACATCAATAATATTTGATTATAACAATGTAAGATGAATCTTGAAATCAAGTAGTATAAGTTCTTTATTTCTAATATTGTTCGGGCTTCCCTGGTGGCTCAGATGGTAAAATTCCCATCAGTTCAGTTCATGCTGCTGCTGCTAAGTCACTTCAGTCGTGTCCGACTCTGTGCGATCCCATAGATGGTAGCCCACCAGGCTCTGCCATCTCTGGGATTCTCCAGGCAAGAACACTGGAGTGGGCTGCCATTTCCTTCTCCAATGCATGAAATAGTTCCCAGTAATTCCCTCTTCCTTCTTTGGAGTAGAAATTAACTAAGATTTTTAAGTCAGTTACTAAACAAGTGGTTAGGAAATAGACAAAAGACAGATTTTAATGATGATGAGGGGGTCAGATGGAATCCAGACCATGTGTGGTGTACCGTGGGTCAAATAATACAGTGAGCATTGGGAAAACACTGGGCAGAGAACAGTAGAAAGCTCTAGAATATGAGAGGTAGAGAACAGTAGAAAGCTCTAGAATCTATAGAAGGAGATTAAAGACAAATCTTTCACATATCATCATGATACTTCCTGGGCTATTACCCTCTTTCTCCATTTTTGAAGTTTATAAGTCTCAAATTTGGTATATTAGTTGAATAAGACACTTGCAGATAACAGAGAAACTACATTGCTAATGTGATTTCATTTTAACTGAGACTTCCTAATATAATAGTAATTTCTGAATTGAGCACAAAATTCCGTGCAGTGTCCTCAGAACAATGAGGACAGTGGATCAAAGAGATCTGAGATCATTTTTTTACCACTGAACCTTAGTTTTCTCATTTCTCAAATGCAAATAATCTAGTTTGAAGTGATTTCTGCATTAAAAGACACAGTTTTGAAACGTGGTTTGTTCAGTTACTGGCACATAATGGGCACTAGATAATTGCCTGAAATATGAAATATATTGCCTTTTAAAAAAATTAAAAGTTTTACTCTAAGTCAAGAAGACACATGCATTCCTATGTTCATAGCAGCCTTGTTCACAATAGCCAAGATAATGGAAACAACCTAAATATCCACCAAAGATGTGGTATATATGTTCAATGGCATATTACTCAGTCATAAAAAGAAAAGAAAATAATGCCATTTGCAGTAACATGGATGGACCTAGGGATTATCATGCTAAGTAAAATCAGTCAGAAACTGATTCAGTCTATGAAACTGAAACAGACTCACAGACATAGAGAACAGACTTGTGGTTGCCCAGGGGGAGGCAGGGTTGGAAATGGATGGATTGGGAGTTTGGGATTAACAGATGCAAACTGTTATGTATAAGATGGATAAACAACATATAGCACAGGGAACTGTAGTCAATATCCTGTGATAAACCATAATGGAAAATAATATGAAAAAGAATATATGTGTGTATGTATAACTGAATCACTTTGCTGTACAGCAGCAATTAAAACATTGTAAATCAACTATACTTCAATAAAGTTAATTTTTTAATTGAAGTTTTAATTTTGACTAGGAGGCTTGGCTTTCTATGAATTAAGTTATTTCTGTTTCTTTTTAACTTGTTTATTTTACAGTAGTTCTCAACCTTGCCAAATATCAGTCACATTTTGAGTTCTGAAAAATTATAGCTAGCCATGGCCATTCTTCATCTGTACTTTTATTGATTTATTTTTAAATTCCTGTGCTTTTAAAAGGTTCCCTGATGATTCTAATTATGTTCTTGTGAATAAATCTAGGTTGCTTGAATGTTTTTATCTGTACTGCCTCTTGTTGGTTTTCGAATCCCCAAGTAGCCAGGTTGAAATGAGAGTGAATCTAACAATTCAAGAGGGATGGGATGGGGAGGGAGGTGGGAGGGGGGTTCAAGATGGGGAACACATGTACACCTGGGGCAGATTCATGTCAATGTATGGCAAAGCCACTACAATAATGTAAAGTAATTAGCCTCCAATAACAACAACAACAACAAAAAAGATAAGTTCACTACCATCTCTATCTCCTGTTACATGTGTGTGTAACAGGCCTTTGTATCCCCTGTTTCATCTGCTGGTGCTCTTCTAACTGCAGACTCCGCAGGTAATGATGAACTCACATCATCATTCTTCTGTTTCTGTTGATGATGTTGAGCTCTGAGAGGTGTCCATATTTGGATGTGATTGGCTTTCTGCAGAAAATGTCAGTGTCTTGAATTTAATAGAAAGATTTCATATATGCTTGCTCATGCAAATTCTTTCTTTAACTGACTTATCAACTAAACAGCCAGAGGATACTCTTCCCTAGGAGATTCAAGGGAAGACCTTTGTTGTTTTTAGAAAGCTGTGGTTGAGCTTCAGGCAGTTGAAGCTGAGATTCCTGTGCTCAAAATGTTGCTTCTTCCTTCATTTTTTTTAATTTAATTTTTTTTTTTTTACCATTTGACCTCTTTATTGTTAAGGTAGCTAAAATATCATAAACAGGTAGATTCAATTACAAAAAAGCCAGCATTAGTCTTCAGTATAGAAACTACAAAAATATTAAGTTGTTTTGTGTATAGAACAACTCTGACTTAATGAAGCCAGTTGAAACTAGAATTATGCATAGATCAGAAGATTTTAAATGAACCTTTTGGAAACTTAAGATGTTCTTATTTTCCTTTGCCCTACTTGGACAAGATTACTGAATTCATTATTTTTTAATTTGTGTTTTATTATTGTTTATATGATAAATACATAAATAATTTTATTATAATCATTTTAAAAGCACAAGTAAATTTTAAGCCATTTTATTGTAGAATGTTTAAACCATACACAAAAGTAAAGATAATAATATGATAAAATCCAATGAAACTTGCTTCACCATTTTTCAATATTATGACTTTTCATTTACTCCCTCCTTTTTTAGGCATATTTTAAATTTCAGATAATGTGTCATTTCACCCTTGAATACCTCAGCGTTCATAGTTATTGCCATTTTCCATTGAATACCTCAGTATTATATTTCTGTTACAATTGGTTGCTGTGTAACAAGCTGTCCTAATACTGAACGACTTCATCTGGCTTCAGCACTGTGGCTTTTCTCTGCTCTATGTCATGTCATTTGGACTTTGTTGTTGTTGTTAAGTCTCTCGGTCATGTCTGACTCTTTGTGACCTCATGGACTGCAGCACACCGGGCTTCCTTGTTCTTCACACTTTCCCGGAGTTGGCTCAAATTCATGTCCATTATGTCGGTGATGCTATCCAACCATCTCATCCTCTGTCATCCCCTTCTCCTCCTGCCTTCAATCTTTGGGCTCACTTCTGCCTTTTCAGCTGGGTGTCAGCTAAATTTGAGCTTTGGGATCCAAATGACGACATCACTTACGTGTCTGGAATTTGGCAGTGTCTTTTGTTCACATGGCTTCTCACCTTCTGGTAAGCTAAACCTGGCTTTTTCATTGCAAAATTGTCTCAGGAGTCCAAAAGAGAGAGAAAAGATCTCTTAAGCAAGCTCTAGTGTTGGAAATCATACAGTACCACTTCCTGCTGGGTTCTATTGATCATAGCATTTTTCAGCCAGCCCACAGTCAAGAGGAGGGAAACAGATTCCATCTCTAGATGGGGACAGGGTAGAGTCACATTGCACAGAGGTGTGTGGGGAATGAGAAGAGCTGTTGCTGCTATTTTGAAAATTGAGTTTATTCTTTAGAGCAGTTTTAAGTTCACAACAGTGTTGAGCAAAAAGTATAGAGTTCCCATGTACCCCCTGCCCCCACACATGCATAGCTTCCCCTAGTATCAACATCTGCCACCAAAGTGGTACATGTATTGAAACTGATGAACCTACATTCACACGTCATTATTATCCGGAGTCCATAGTTTACATTAGGGTTCACCCAGGTGCTGTATATTCTATAGGTTTGGAAAAATGTATAATGACACGTACCTGCCATTATAGTATCATACAGAGAAGTTTCGCTGAGCTCAAAATCCTCTGTGCTCTGCCAGTTCATTCCCTCCACCCAACCCCTGGCAACCCCTGGATTTTTATCCATTTAAAATGTCTCCATGATTTTGCCTTTGCTTAAATGTCATATACTTGAAATCTTATCATATGTAGGCTTTGTAGATTGGTGTCTTTACAGAGTAATATGTATTTGGAGTTTCTCCATATCTTTTCATGGCTTGAGAGCTCATTTCTTTTTTAGTGCTGAATAATATCCATTGTCTAGATGTACCACATCTAGATCAAAATTTTGATCAAAACTTTACTAACTGAAGGACATCTTGGTTGCCTCTGCATTTTAGCAGTTATGAACAAAGCCGCTCTAAATATCCACATACAGGTTTTTGTGTGGGTGTAAATTTTCAGCTCCTTTGAGTAAATACCAAGGAACACAATTGCTGGCTTACATGAAAAACTATGTTTAATTTTGTAAAAACTGTCAAACTGGTTCTAATTTTGCATTCCTACCATAAAAAATAAGAGTTTTTCTTGATGTACGTGTAACTGATCTTTTTGTTTTTAATATCAGTATTCTAGTAAAAGAGTTAACAAATTTAATATTTTCTTTTTCAAGCTAATTTTTTACCGTAGGTACTTGTTGGTTATCTATTTTAAATAGAACAGTGTGTACATGTCCATCCCAAACTCCCAATCTGTCACTAACCACCCCCCCCAACCCTTTCCCCCTGGTAACCATAAGTTCATTCTCTAGGTCTGTAAGTCTGTTTCTGTTTTGTAAATAGGTTCATTTGTATCATTTTTTTTTAAAGATTCCACATATAAGTGATGTCATATGGCATTTCTCTGTCTCATTACTTCACTCAATATGATAATCTCCAGGTCCATCCACATTGATGCAAATGGCATTATTTCATTTAAACAACATGTTTGATCAGTGAGTTCAGGTGTTATCAGCTTTCTCCAACCATTATAGTTCACCATAGTCTTCTTATCTAACGGCTTTAGTGGCCATTCATGCTATTTCTCTAGATTCATTGTTTTATTAAGGACTGTCCAATGGTGATATTCAAATTTTAGAATTTATTTTGCATTTATTAGATAGAAGATTTATATACAGAAGGATTTGACTCATCAGCTCTTGGGTTACCCTGAAATATAGTTAGCATCAGAGAGGCAGGACAGATGTTTCTTTTCTTAATTTATCAATTTTTAGACGCTGGGAAAGGTTGGGGGCGGGAGGAGAAGGGGACGACGGAGAATGAGATGGCTGGATGGCATCACCGGCTCTGTGGACATGAGTTTGAGTGAACTCGGGGAGATGGTGATGGACAGGGAGGCCTGGCGTGCTGTGATTCATGGGGTCGCGGAGAGTCAGACACGACTGAGCTACTGAACTGAACTGAACTGAACTGAGAGTGATGAATTTACTACCCTGGCAACTTCTAATTATTATTTTTAGTGTCATTATGAACTTATGGATTTGTATACATGTGTCATATTCAAATCTATTGAAGTCATTATTCTCTTTGATGCTCTAATTATCTCAGTTTAGTCCACCACAAGCTCTTTCATCTTGATATTAACTCATTGGTTTTTAATAGCTTTCTTGCTTGCTGACACAGTAGTATCCTAAGCTAATCTTGTACATTTCCTGTTCCACTCCTGAATTCAGCCATTTCTCTAAGAAATCCTTAGAACCTTTTAATGGAAGATACAATTTAGAGACTGCATTTGGAAACTATGGTAAAATAGATTAATTTTGAATGTTGGCTGTCTGGTGTTTCTTAGGCTTTTGAGTCTGGTGCACCATAAAAATCCTTAAAGTTCATAATCAAGGTGTCCTCATTATCTATTGTTAAGACTCAATTGAAAGGATTGTCCCTGAGGTAGAAATTTACTGACCACAAGGCCTAAAAGGGCTGCCCTTTCTTAGCCATTTATTAGTCTGTCTGTGGCTGGAAAGGGTTCAAGCATTCTGGGATGGGAGGACAGATTCAGTGAGAGATTCCTTTGAAACCATAATTCAGTACAATGTAAATACAAATGTGTCTGTCAGTAAGGGCTGAAAATGTCTTTACGTTGTAAGAAGGGAATACTTCTAACACTATGTCAAGGTTTGGTTTCTGTCAATCACCAACTTTCCCCTCACCAGTGCCACACTTCCTGTCCTATTTGCTCACTGGAAATTGGGAGAAAAAAGACATACTCCAGGATTAAATCTGCTGTGTACATACAGATTTTTATTAAACTAGACAAAGTATGGAGGCAAAGAGTTTCAAGTGACAATTTTTGTGTAGAACTAGCTACACATTTCGATTTCATTACCTTGAATAGAGTTATGCTGTACTTTGCATAAATGTGCTTATTCTCCTATTCGCATTGGAAAATGACCTTTCACTCAGTACTGATGCCAGCTGCAGTGCAGAAAACACTGTATAACTTAGTGGTCCTATGACAGTATTCAGGCAGGTGCGGTATCCTGCCTCAGTCTGTCTACTTTCTCATTTTCAAGAAATGAGAAATGTCAAATATTGCTGCATTCTGTGATTTAAAATTCAAATGGGGAGCTTTCTCTTGTTCTATGAACCACATCATTATCTGTGATTGGTATGTCCTTTGCCTACCTGATTTTTTTCCTAGTTTTTTTTTTATCACTTGTGCAAATGACTAGAATAGACAGTATCTGTGAGAAATTTTCCAAGTATTGGACTTCCTTCATCTATATCAACATCTGTATCTATATCTACATCTATTTGCACATCTGTGTCTATAGCCAGCTAACTAGACAAGTAAGAATTTGGTGAGATTTTCATTATGTCTCTTTTTTCATTGTTTGCTAGTACTTATCAACCAATGTCCCAGCATACTAATAATGTTTCCTAAACTCCTTATGGAAACCATTAATAGAAAGTAACTATTTATGGGCTTCTGAATGTTGACCTATATATGTACTTGATGTCCAACCAAACCTGTAATGTGAAAGATACTGGTCTAAATGAAGACTTACATGTAGTACAGTCTCCATGCAATCCATCATGAACTTGGATCACTGGCCTCTGCCCCCTGTCATTTAACCAGGTTCTTATATTGATGGCAACATTAACCTAGTACTTTTGTAGGAAGAACAGAACATATCTGTTTATTATCCAGCATGGTGTCAGAGGCCTTTACAAATATTTTGGCTGAAATAAACTGCTGTTAAGTCTTTAAAAACAGCTCCATTGACTCAGTCCTCAAACCACATGACAATCCATTGTGTAGCACCAGGGCGCAACAGTCCCCTTGTCTTTGCATTTTATTTATGAATTTTACATGAAATCATTACCATTTCTATATTTCAGTTTTTCTGCAGTGGCGGAAGCAGGGCTCTAAACAGGCTGTTACATCTCAAAGACACATTCATTAGGCCTGAATTATGAGTTCAGCACATCCTGAAAATAGGAATTTGCTCAGAACCTCCTCACAGCTGTCGTTTTGCTTCTCTCCTGCAACTGCCACTGCCCTGTACAAAATGATGACTCTCTTCCACACCCACCAGATGTTTGTGCCCCCGTTTTATGGTGTCAGCCTTGAATACCAAAATCTTGAGTTTTGTCAAACCAAAATAGGCGACTTTTAAGAAAGATGTAGAAAGAAAACACAAGGTTGTTGACATTAATGTAAAGGTGCTAGAAAATTCTGTCTACTGGATCAGTCTCTCTTCAGAAGGTATAATGAAGAGATTAAGAGATCTAATTAACATTTTTAAGAGATGATGGCATATACCTATAAAATATCATGTGTTTCTGTACTAATTGAAGGCAATAAATATCACCAATAGTCTTCTCTAGAACCAATCATTAAAATAATCTTCATTGTTGTTTAGTTGCTAGGTGATATCTGACTCTTTGTGACCCCATGGACTACAGCATTCCAGGCTTCCCTGTCCTTCTCCATCTCCCGAGTTTGCCCAAATTCATGTCCATTGAGTTGGTGATGCCATCCAAACATCTCATTCTCTGTCAACCTCTTCTCCTCCTGCCTTCAATCTTTCCCAGCATCAGGGTCTTTTCCAATGAATCAGCTCTTCACATCAGGTGGCCAACATATTGGAGCTTTAAAATAATCTCTTAGGTAAATCCCTAACCATATTTGCATAGTATCTTTCCATTTTTTTACTTTTAGTCAATCTGTATCTTTTAAGTGGGTTTCTTAAAGAAAGCACATAGTTGGTTCTTTCATTTTTTATCCAGTCTGACAGTCTATGCCTTTTAATTGGAATATTCAGGTAATTTTAATTTTATGTAATTACATATCCATCTAAGTTTGAATCTGCCATCTTGTTCATTTTTATTTGTCCCATCTGCAATTTGTCCTTTTCCCTCAATTTTTCACATTTGCTTTTATATAAATAGAGTATGGAATGAAGCAGGAAAAAGGCTAATAGAGTTTTGCCAAGAGAATGCACTGGTCATAGCAAACACCCTCTTCCAACAACACAAGAGAAGACTCTACACATGGACATCACCAGATGGTCAACACCAAAATCAGATTGATTATATTCTTTCCAGCCAAAGATGGAGAAGCTCTATACAGTTAGCAAAAACAAGATTGGGAGCTGACTGTGGCTTAGATCGTGAACTCCTTATTGCCAAATTCAGACTTAAATTGAAGAAAGTAGGGAAAACCACTAGACCATTCAGATATAACCTAAATCAAATCCGTTATGAGTATACAGTGGAAGTGAGAAATAGATTTAAGGGACTGCATCTGATAGATAGAGTGCCTGATGAACTATGGATGGAGGTTTGTGACATTGTACAAGAGACAGGGCTCAAGACCATCCCCATGGAAAAGAAATGCAAAAAAGCAAAATGGCTGTCTGGGGAGGCCTTACAAATAGCTGTGAAAAGAAGAGAAGCGAAAAGCAAAGGAGAAAAGGAAAGATATAAGCATCTGAATGCAGAGTTCCAAAGAATAGCAAGGAGAAATAAGAAAGCCTTCCTCAGCGATCAATGCAAAGAAATAGAGGAAAACAACAGAATGGGAAAGACTAGAGATCTCTTCAAGAAAATTAGAGATTCCAAGGGAACATTTCATGCAAAGATGGGCTCGATAAAGGACAGAAATGGTATGACCTAATAGAAGCAGAAGATATTAAGAAGAGGTGGCAAGAATACACAGAAGAACTGTACGAAAAAGATCTTCAAAACCCAGATAATCAAAATGGTGTGATCACTCACCTAGAGCCAGAAATCCTGGAATGTGAAGTCAAGTGGGCCTTAGGAAGCATCACTACGAACAAAGCTAGTGGAGGTGATGGAATTGCAGTTGAGCTATTTCAAATCCTGAAAGATGATGCTGTGAAAGTGCTGCACTCAATATGCCAGCAAATTTGGAAAACTCAGCAGTGGCCACAGGACTGGAAAAGGTCAGTCTTCATTCCAATCCCAAAGAAAGGCAATGCCAAAGAACGCTCAGACTACAGCACAATTGTACTCATCTCACACACTAGTAAAGTCATGCTCAAAATTCTCCAAGCCAGGCTTCAGCAATACATGAACTGTGAACTTCCAGATGTTCAAGCTGGTTTTAGAAAAGGCAGAGGAACCAGAAATCAAATTGCCAACATCTGCTGGATCAGGGAGAAAGCAAGAGAGTTCCAGAAAAACATCTATTTCTGCTTCATTGACTATGCCAAAGCCTTTGACTGTGTGGATCACAATAAACTATGGAAAATTCTAAAAGATATGGGAATACCAGACCACCTGACCTGCCCCTTGAGAAACCAGTATGCAGGTCAGGAAGCAACAGTTAGAACTGGACATGGAACAACAGACTTGTTCCAAATAGGAAAAGGAGTACATCCAGGTTGTATATTGTCACCCTGCTTATTTAACTTCTATGCAGAGTACATCATGAGGAATGCTGGGCTGGAAGAAGCACCAGCTGGAATCAAGATTGCCAGGAGAAATATCAATAAGCTCAGATATGCAGATGACACCACCCTTATGGCAGAAAGTGAAGAGGAACTAAAAAGCCTCTTGTTGAAAGTAAAAGAGCAGAGTGAAAAAGTTGGCTTCAAACTCAACATTCAGAAAACTAAGATCATGGCATCTGGTCCCATAACTTCATGGGAAATAGATGGGGAAACAGTGGAGACAGTGTCAGACTTTATTTTTCTGGACTCCAAAATCACTGCAGATGCTGATTGCAGCCATGAAATTAAAAGACGCTTACTCCTTGGAAGGAAAGTTATGACCAACCTAGACAGCATATTAAAAAGCAGAGACATTACTTTGCCAACGAAGGCCGTCTAGTCAAGGCTATGGTTTTTCCCGTGGTCATGTATGGATGTGAGAGTTGGACTATAAAGAAAGTTGAGTGCCAAAGAATTGATGCTTTTGGACTATAGTGCTGGAGAAGACTCTTGAGAGTCCCTTGGACCGCAAGGAGATCCAACCAGTCCATCCTAAAACAGATCAGTCCTGGGTGTTCATTAGAAGGACTGATGTTGAAGCTGAAACTCCAATACTTTGGCCACCTGATGTGAAGAACTGACTCATTTGAAAAGACCCTGATGCTGGGAAAAATTGAGGGCAGGAGAAGGGGACGAGAGAGGATGAGATGGTTGGATGGCATCACCAATTCAATGGACATGAGTATGAGTGGACTGCAGGAATTGGTGATGGACAAGGGAGGCCTGGCGTGCTGTGGTTCATGGGGCTGCAAAGAGTCGGACATGACTGAGCGACTGAACTGAACTGAGAGACACAGAACCACAAGGATATATAAATATAAGAGGAGATTTATTATAGGAATTGACTCATGCATTATGGAGATGACAAGTCCTGTGATCTGTCATCTGCTAACTAGAGGCCCAGGAAAGCCTATGGTTAATTCAGCCCAAGTTCAAAGGCCTGAGAACCAGGACCTCCAATGTCCCAGGGTTCAGTTCAGTTCAGTTCAGTTCAGTCGCTCAGTCGTGTCCGACTCTCCCAGGGTAGAAGATGGATTTCTCAGCTCTAGCAGAGATTGTGAATTCCCACTTTCTCTGCCTCTTTCGTTCTTTTTAGGCCCTCAACTGATTGTATGCTGCCTATGTGCTCTGGTGAAGGTGATTGTCTTTACTCAGTACTGATTCAAATGCTCATTTCTTCTTCTTCTGGAAACACCTTCACAGACACACCTAAAAATGTTTAACCAGCTAGATCTGAGCATCTGGTAAGCCTAGTCAATTTGACATACAAAATTAACCATCACAAAATTAATCTGTTATTCTTTCCCTTCTGCCTTTAAAACTGAGATAACATTTTCCTGTAGTATGGGTTTGTTGGTGATCATTTCTCTCAGGTTTTGTTTGTCTGATGGCATTTACTGATGTGTATGTGTGTGCTTAGTTCCTCATATATGTCCCACTCTTTGTGACCCCATGGGCTGTAGCCTGCCAGGAGCCTCTGTCCATGGGGATTCTCCAGGTAAGAATACTAAGGTGGGCTGCCATGCCCTCCTCCAAGGAATCTTCCCAGCCTAGGGATTGAACCCAGGTCTCCTACATTGCAGGCAGATTCTTTGCTGTCTGAACCACCAGGGAAGCCCAAGAATACTGGAGTGGGTAGCCTATCCCTTCTCCAGGGGATCTTCCCAACCCAGGAATCGAACCAGGGTCTCCTGCATTATAGGTGGATTCTTTACCAGCTGAGCTATGTTTCTTATTGCCCCTTAAGTTTTCAAGGGTATTTTCATAGTACCTAGAATTCAAAACTGATATTTTTTTCTTCCCACATTTAAAAAAATCTGATTTTCTTCTTCCTTGCATAATTTCAGATGAAAAGTCAATGTACACCTGGGGCAGATTCATGTCAATGTATGGCAAAACCAATACAATATTGTAAAATAATTAGCCTCCAATTAAAATGAATTAATTAAAAAAAGATTTTTTTGATGTGGACCTTTTTTAAAATCTTTTTTGAATTGTTGCATTATTGTTTCTGTTTTATGTTTTGGTTTTTTTGGTCACAAGTTCTGTGGGATCTTAGCTCCCTGACCAGGGATCCAATATGCACTCCTTGCATTGGAAGGTGAAGCTTTAACCACCGGACAACCAAGGAAGTCCCTTGACTTTCTCTTTATCAATGGTTTTCCATCAATTGATGAAATGACTTCATGTTATTTTCTTTTTGTTTTTCTTTGGGTTTCTTAAGCTTCTTGAATATGTGGGTTTATAGTTTTAATTAACTAAAAAATTGTTGGCCATCATTACCTCAGATATTATTTTTAACTTAGCAACCCCCCATTCTTCCTATGGCTATTATTACACAGATGGTAGGCATTTCTTGATATTGTCCTACAGAGCAGTGAAACTATGTTTATTTTTAGTCTTTTTCATTTTATGCTTCATTTTAAATAGTTTCTGATGCCAGATATTCAAGTTTATTCATCTTGTATTCTGCAGTGTCTAATTTGCTACTAATCCTCTCCAGTTAAATTTTTATTTCAGATGCTGCATTTTTAATCTTCTGGATTTCCATCTTGCTCATTATTTTATCTTCTACTTCTCTCAATTATGTTCATATTCTCTTTAAAATTTTTGAGCATGTTTATAATGACTGTTTAAAAGTCCTTGTCTATTAATTTTACCATCTCTGTTATTTCTAGATCTGCTTATTTTGACTTATTTTTCTCCTGGTTATATGTCGTATTTTTCTGCTTTTTAAAAATAAGTACTAATTTTTTAAATAATTTCAGACATTTAAGATTTTATGTTAAATATTAGATTTGTCCTGGTAGGCAGTTTTGGCATTTGCATATCTGCTTGATCCTTTAAAGGCTTGTTTTAAGTTTTTCTTTGGACAGGTCTTAAAAGTTGCCTTTTTTCTAGAATTTGTTTAGCCCCACTACTAAATCCTTCGGGGTTTATAGCAAATACTTTCATGTGTTTTAACAAGGTCTTTCCTCCTGGGCTTGTAGGTAATTGAACAATTCTCAGCCCCTTGTGTGTCAGCTCCCATAATTGTTCTTTGGTAGCAATTATTCTTTGCCTGACCGCAGGGAATTTTGTCTTGTGTGTAAAGTACTCAGATTAGTATTCACACTAAGAGTCAAGAGGACAAACACAAAGATTTCTAGAATGTGTTATCTGTGTAGCACTTTCTGGTTTGATTGTTGTTTAGTCAGTGAGTCCAGTCTGACTCTTTGAGACCCCATGGACTATAGCCTGCCAGGCTCCTCTGTCCATGGGATTCTTCAGGTAGAGGACTGGAGAGGGTTGCTATTTCCTCCTCCAGGGAATATTCCTAACCCAGGGATCAAACCCACATCTCCTGCATTGGCAGGTGGATTCTTCACCACTGGGCTTCCTGGGAATCCCAGTTTGGTGCTTTGTTCCCCAAATTCTAGCCACCTCAGCCTCTCCAAATTACACTTTTGTCTCCTCAACTCACTGAGACTAAAAAACATTGGTTCCCCCTCCCTTTATTAGTTCGGAAATTTCCTCCTAGCAGAGAGCTGAGTCAGTCATAGAGCTCATCTCATTTCCGTTTTCACAGGGATCACATTCTTGTGCTGTCTGTTGTTTAATATTGTAAAGCAGGTATTTCTTATATTTTTTTCTCAATTTATTCCTTGTTGATTATGGGAGAGTAATTGTTACAGCAGCTCTTTTTTTGTAGGCAGTAGTGGAAATCCATGTAGTTTGTTTTTACACTGAATGATCTTTGTACGCATTGATCCCAGGCAATAAAGCCCTGTATGAAAACTAAATCAGTGTAACTAAGTCATAAAGATTGCCTACATTTATTATTTTTGGAATCATGGGATAGCAAAGCAGACCAACTGGCTAATTAAGGACAACTAAAAATAATAAAAATAAATCACAACAAAAACCTCTTAAGTACACTGGAGAGCAAACAAGTTAGTGAAGAACCACCAGGCCCAAATGAGTGAAAGTGGAGAATGCAGAAAGTTAAAATTGACCTTCAGTTACATTTTTGCATTGAGAGCATCTGCCAGTCTGGAAGAAACAGCTGTGACATTGAGAGCAGGTTTGGTGGTCTTGCTGAATGATCAAATTATATGTCAACAGTTGATAGAAAATGTGCAAATGCTTAGCAGGTATTTCTGAAAAAGGAAATTTAAATAGCTATTACTCATATGAAAACATGCTAAACTTCATTGATGATTAGAGATAGGTAAGTTAAAACTACAATGAGATAATAGTATACACCTACTAAAATGGCAAAAATTAAAATGTATATTGATGTTAAGTATTGGCAAGGATCATGAGCAATGGGGACACAACTGGTTTACTGGTATAATTTGCATACAACCACTTTGGAAAATTTTACATTTAGCAACTTTGAATATATACATGGTATATGATTTAGTCATTTCTCTCATATATACTTATGTACCTGTGCTTCATGACTCTTAAACCAAAATGTTCATCATCATGCTATTTGTAATAGTAAAAATTAACCCTGAAAAAGCAGTTGTGTATCAACAGGAAAATGAATATTGAATATATGAATGTCATTGTTCAGTCTCTGAGTCGTATCCAACTCTTTGCAACCACTTGAACTGCAGCACACCAGGCATCCTCGTCCTTCACTATCTCCCAGAGTTTGATCAAATTCATGTCCATTGAGTTGATGATGTAATCTAACCATCTGGTCCTCTGTTGTCTCCTCCTCCTGCCCTCAATCTTTTCCAGCATCAGGGTCTTTTCCAATGAGTCAGCTCCTCGAATCAGGTAGCCTAAGTATTGGAGCTTGAGCTTCAGCTTCAGCATCAGTCCTGCCAATGAATATTCAGGGTTGATTTCCTTTAGGATTGACTGGTTTCATCTCCTTGCAGTCCAAGGGACTCTCAAGAGTCTTCTCTAGCACCACAATTTGAAAGCATCAATTCTTTGGTGTTCAGCCTTCTTTATGGCCCAAATCTGTCATCTGCATATGACTACTGGAAAAACCATAGCTTTGACTATATGGACTTTTGTTGACGAAAGATGTCTCTGCTTTTTAATAAGCTATATGGGTTTGTCATTGCTTTCCTTTCAAGGAGCAAGCATATTTTAATTTCATTGCTGCAGTCACCATCTACAGTGATTTTGGAGCCCAAAAAAATAAAATCTGCCACTGTTTCCATTTTTATCCCCATCTGTTTGCCATGAGGTGATGTGACCAAATGCCATGATCTTCGTTTTTTGAATGTTGAGTTTTAAGCCTGGTTTCACTCTCCTCTTTCACCTTCATCAAGAGGTTCTTTAGTTCCTCTTCACTTTCTGCCATTAAGGTGGTATCATCTGCACATCTGAGGTTATTGATATTTCTCCCCAGCAATCTTGATTCCAGCTTGAGATTCTTCCAGCCTGGCATTTTGTATGATATACTCTGCATATAAATTAAATAATCAGGGCAACAACATACAGCCTTGACATACCCTTTTACCAATTTTGAACCAATCCGTTGTTCCATGTCCAGTTCTAACTATTTCTTCTTGATCTTCATAAAGTTTTCTCAGGAGGCAAGTAAGGTGGTCAGTTATTCTTATCTCTTTCAGAATTTTCCACAATTTGCTGTGATCTACACAGTCAAAGGCTTTAGTGTACTCAATGAAGTAGATGTTTTTCTGGAGAATACTTAGGTGAAGTTACATTTTTCTGGCTTAGATTTTCTTTAACTTTTCTTTCTCAAATCTTCTCTGTCATTTTTCTGTATCAGCTTTGTTTTCAGTTGTCTGTTAAAATTTATCATTCTGTTTGATGTTTGCTAATCTGGATGGACAAAAGTTTCTCATTATTTCTCTGTTTGCTCACAGGTTTTTTTGAAACTTTTTTCATATATTTTATGTCTGTTTATTTTATGAATTACTTGTTTATTTATTTATTTTTTGGTCCATTCTTTCACTGAAATGTTTATTTTTGAAATTAATTTACAGGAGTTATCTATATAAAAAGGTTCCCCCCCACTTGGTCTGTTGTATGTATTTTAAGTATGTTTCCCAGATTATCATTTGCCCTTATATATTTGTTTATAAGGGACTGATGCTAAAGCTGAAACTGCAATACTTTGGCCACCTCATGCGACGAGTTGACTTACTGGAAAAGACTCTGATGCTGGGAAAGGTTGGGGGCGGGAGGAGAAGGGGACGACGGAGAATGAGATGGCTGGATGGCATCACCGACTCTGTGGACATGAGTTAGAGTGAACTCCGGCAGTTGGTGATGGACAGGGAGGCCTGGAGTGCTGTGATTCATGGGGTCGCGGAGAGTCGGACACGACTGAGCGACTGAACTGAACTGAACTGAACTGAACTTTATATAAAACATTAAAAATTTTCAGGTTATCAAATCTGAATATTTTTCCTTTATGATTTTTGCTTTGGGGCTCATTATTAGAAAGGGCCTTCTTAACCCTTAAGATTACATTAAAATGCATTTCTGCTCCTTTGAAACACTTAAAATGTTAGCGGTTATATTTTAGAAGTATTTCTGCTCAACTGCTAATACGAAGAGGAGTTTTCTGTTATTTAATTGAATTAAACGTATTTATTAAATGCCAACTGGCTATGAGGTATTTTGTTGAGGGTATACAACCGAATGGTTTTCCTGGTGGCTCAGTGGTAAAGAATCTGCCTGTCAATGCAGGAGACACAGTTTTGATCCCTGAGTGGGGAAGATCCCCCGGAGAAGGAAATGGCAATCCACTCTGATATTCTTGCCTGGGAAATCCCATGGACAGAGGAGTCTGGCAGGCTACAGTCCATGGGGTTACAAAAGATACATTTCCTGTGCTTGAGAAATTCATGTCTAGTGGGGAATCGAGATATATAGACAATCATCATAATGAGATGTGATGAGTATGTGTTTAGAACTGTTATAGGAACATAAAATTTGGAGGAAATTTTGTTGGATGTCTGAAACAGATATTTGGTCAATAGTGTCTGAGAGTCGTATTTTGTCTATAACATTTACTAACTAATGGCATATGAAGAAATAGGTCATAAAGGTAAAAATATGCTTATTAATTATAGTTTACTGGACTACTCATCTCCAGGTGGCTGTATCTCACAAGCCCACAAATTCTACGTTTATTTATATTTTAAAGATCTGCTGGCTATATCACTGGCCTGTTTTTAAGGAGGTTCAGACAATATCATTCATTCATCTGGCAGGTGGGGAGTAAATTAAAGACCTCATTTTAAACCTTTCCTGCACAGGGCTTTTCCTCTTAGATCTTTGAAATTACTTCTTCAGTGGTTCTCCATTGGACTGCAGGAGTTGACAAGATTGCAAGATACTTTCCATCATATGAAATTTTGCCTTTGAAAGCCTTTCCCTCAATGTGGCATTGATTGTTAATCTTTGAGTTGCCTAATTATATGTTTTATTATCCTTGTTCAGTGTTTCCCTTTTCTGAACAAGTATTGTCTGAGAGCCTAATATGTTCCAGGGCCTGTACGAAGTATTTTTCATAAGTTATTTCAGCGTAACATTAAAGACTCAACACTTGAAATCGTAGGGATGGAAAATGTTTCCCTTCTTCCCTTCTAGGTTCTTGGGCTGATCTAATAATTTGTTGTTGTTGTTTCTGTTTAGTCTCCAAGCTGTGTCCAACTCTTTGAGACCCCATGGACTGTAGCCGGCCAGGCTCCTCTGTCCATGGGATTTCCCAGGCAAGAATGCTAGAATGGGTAGCCATTCCCTTCTTCAGGGGATCTTCCTGAACCCAGGTCTCTTGCATTGAAGGCAGATTCTTTAATGTCTGAACCACCAGGAAAGCTCTGTTAATTATGGGAGCCCATGAAAATAGGAGACCCAAAGAGCAGCAAGGCAATTTGAGGCTCAAATACCATTCAAACTAACAAAGAAGCAGGGGTCTGGGAATACAAAGGGAAGGAAGCCTTTTGGAACAGATGTTTGGAAAACAAAGGTTGCCCTGTTACACAAGGAAGTTTCTTAGGTTAAAAGGAATCTCTGATAATAACTTTCTTCCTGGTACAGGGCCTTTTTCCAATGTAAATTTAGGCAGATGAGGGGGAGGTGAGGAGCTTTTCCTGAATCTTCTTGGTTTTGATCATCTAGTTCAAAATCATCCTCATGCCGAAGTGGCATATTTTGGGATGACAGATTCTGTTCCCCTTCACAACCTTTGCTGTGCGGTGCTTAGTCACTCAGTCATGTCCGACTTTGCGACCCCATGGACTGTAGCCCGCCAGGCTTCTCTGTCTATGGAGATTCTCCAGGCAAGAGTACTGGAGTGGGTAGCTTTTCCCTCCTCCAGAGGATCTTCCCAACCCAGGGATCAAACCCAGGTCTCTCACATTGCAGGCGGATTCTTTACCATCTGAGCCACCAGGGAAGCCCTTTAAGATAATGGTATCAAAGTCTTCAGAGAAGTGAACATAGGTGGCTATAACTTTCACTTGCTACAGTGAATAGAAGTGATTTTTCTTTTCAGCACTTCTACAATAGGCAGTAATACTGACATTGGAAACATAAGAAAACTATCATTTTACGTTTATCTAATGCTTTTAAGAAACAAAACTGAAATGGGCTTGTATTAGGTAGTGCTGTGTGACAAAGCAGCCTAAAACTTACTGGTTTAAGACAACAACCATTAATTTAACTCATGATGCTGAAAGTTGATAATCTGGGCCAGGCTAAGCTGGGTAAATATTTTTTCCTTCTGCCTTCTTCAGTTTTTTTAAAAATTATATATTTATACATATGTTTATAGTGGTAAGTACACTTAATGTAAGATATATCCTCAGCAAAATTTTCAGTATACAATACCATATTGTTTGTTTGTTTATGACTGCACTGGGTCTTCATTACTGTGTGCAGGCTTCTCTCTAGCTGTGGCACATGGGCTTTTCTTTGCCGTAGCTTCTCTTATTGTGGAGCACAGGGTTTAGAGTGTCCAAGGCATGTGGACTCTTACTGGACCAGGAATCAAACCCATGTCCCCTGCATTGGCTGGTGGATTCTTAACCACTGGACCACTGGGAAAGTCCTTCAATACAGGGTTGTGAATTATAGGCTCTGTGCTGTAGAGTAGATCTCTCCGAGTTACTGGTCTTGTATAACTAAAACTGTGTAAGCTCTGATTAATACCTCTGCATTGCCTCCTCCTCCAAGCTCCACCCACCTCCCCACCACCATAGAAGCATTCTCCTCTTGGCTGATACAATTTGACTATTTCAGATGTATCGTATAACTGGGATCATGTAGCATTTGTCCTTCTGTGTAACTAATGTTTTTTTTTCTTTGGGTCTTACCTGGGCTTCCTCAAGTATCTGCATTTAAATGCAGGTCCATTGTGTGGCTGCAAGCCTGGTGTACTGCAGTCCCCAGGGGTCGAGTGTGGTCCTGCTTTCAGGGCGGGCTGGCCGTCAGTCAGGGTGATAGGGAACAACTGTGCTCTGGGTCTCTCATCTCCCAGCAGACTAGCCCAGGCTTGTTCACATGGCAGCCATTTCCAACAAAAGGAAAAGTCTTGATTCACAAGCATTTTTCAAATCTCCCAAGGACCAAAGCAAGTAACGTGATGCAGCCCAGAGATTGTGTGAGAGGGGAAGGCCAAAAGGTACAGAGGGAGAGGCAACACATTGTGGGCCATTATTGCAACATCCTACCACTAAAATTGTTATTGTTTGGAGAATATTTTCTTTCTGGAATTTTTTTGTTTCCAGGTCCTCAAATTAACATCTCATCTACCTCATCTTCTCTGTCACTCTTGTCCTTTCCAGTACACACACACACACACACACACACACACACACATTTTGTGCCATTTAACAGAAACCCAGTATCCTTGATGGAGAACACACAGACCAGTAGCATGCTTCAAAATGAAGATAGTGATGTCGATTTCTTGCCCCTTGCTCTTTGAAACACCAGTAAGTCTTGGAGACTATGCAACCAGATTGCTCTCAAAAATAAAATCCTTAAATTAGCCTTTTAAAAGGAACAAAAACTGCCTGTGGACTAGCCATCAACAGAGAATTGCTGACCACAGCAGGCAGAGCAGCGAGGCACTGCTGGGCAAGAGCTGCAGCCCAGACGCCCGCCACCCTTGCTTCTGTAGCTGTTCAACAGGGGGCCCAGGCAGCTTTCAAGTTTGAGCTTCTATTTGTGCTCTGCTTCCATGTGAACTTCCAATTTAGGCTTTTTAAATGGAAACTCAATCTCAAAATCAGTTTGGATGCCAGAAAAGCAGTTTTTGAAGAGGCAAGGAAACGAAGACATTATATTTATATTAAAAATGGGCAAATGAGGAACTGTAATAAGAATTTCAAGAGGGACTCTTATTCTGAGGTGCCTTTTTTTTCTCCCTTGCGATGGTTTCTTGTTTATCACTAGATCCCTCAGAAACTTTAATTAAAAAGTTTTCAAGGTTGCTCTGGAAATGTATATTTAGAAAAGCAAGAAAACTATACCATCAGCTCATTTGCGTGAATATGAGTTATATCAACTTGATCTCTGGCTTGTTGTCATTCAGTCGATAAGTCATGTTGAACTCTTTGTGACTCCATGGACTGAAGCACGCCAGGCTTCCCTGTCCATCACCAACTCCCGGAGCTTGCTCAAACTCATATCCAGTTGAGTTGGTGATGCCAGTCACCATCTCATCCTCTGTGGTTCGCTTCTCCTTCTGCCTTCAATCTTTCCCAGAATCAGAGTCTTTTCCAATGAGTCAGCTCTTTGTATCAGGTGGCCAAAGTATTGGAGCTTCAGCTTCAGCATCAGTCCTTCCAGTGAAAATTCAGGGTTGATTTCCTTTTAAGATTGACTGGTTTGCTCTTCTAACAGTCCAAGGGACGCTCAAGAGTCTTCTCCAGCACCACAGTTCAAAAGCATCAATACCTTGGCTCTCTGTCTTAGCATGTTGATCTAAAAATATATGTTTAGATTCAGTCATTCATTTGGTGTCCTCTCATACTACCTTCTTATTCAGGCGGGTGTTCACCAAGCATTAATCTGATAATTCACAAGGGAGCTTTGCAATGGTGCATGTTAGTGAAGGAATCCAGCTAGAACTCAGTGGGAGCTAGTTGGCCAGTCTAAACTTCTGAAGGATTCTTCTTCCAAAGATACTAAAAATAATAGTGAAAAAAATCTGCAAATAAATCAAATCTACAGATATTAATTTGGAACATAAAGACTTTTTATCCTTATAACAATTAAGTGAATTTGATAATTTCCCCCTATTTTCTAGAAGAAGGAACTGAATCTCAAAGAAAGTAAGCATTCATTCTGAGTTGGTGGAGTGGTGAGACTGTGATTTGAACTCAAGACCTACTGATATTGTTTCCTTTGCTTACTGCTAGTTTCCCTTAAAAATCAGTAGACATATCCTATCTTCCATATGTAGAAGACGGTAAGCAGTTGTATGTTAAATTGAACTAAATTAAATGTTTGCATTTTCAATATCTATCACCTTGGCTGATTTAATATACTACTTACATTACTTTTGGGCTTCCCCCATAGATCACTCGGTAAAGAATCTGCCTGCAGTGCAGGAGACCTGGGTTCAATTCCTGGGTTGGGAAGATACCCTGGAGAAGGAAATGGCTACCCACTCCAGTATTCTTGCCTGGAAAATCCCAAGGACAGAGGAACCTGGTGGGCTGCAGTCCACGGGGTTGCAAAGAGTCAGGCACGACTGAGCGACTAACACTTCACACTTCTACATTCAGTTCAGTTCAGTTGCTCAGTCGTGTCCGACTCTTTGCGACCCCATGAATCACAGCACGCCAGGCCTCCCTGTCCATCACCAACTCCCGGAGTTCACTCAAACTCATGTCCATCGAGTCGGTGATGCCATCCAGTCATCTCATTCTCTGTCGTCCCCATCTCCTCCATATTAAAAAGCAGAGACATTACTTTGCCAACCAAGGTCCGTCTAGTCAAGGCTATGGATTTTCCCCATGGTCATGTATGGATGTGAGAGTTGGATTGTGAAGAAAGCTGATTGCCGAAGAATTGATGCTTTTGAACTGTGGTGCTGGAGAAGACTCTTGAGAGTCCTTGGACTGCAAGGAGGTCCAACCAGTCCATTCTAAAGGAGATCAATCCTGGGTGTTCATTGGAAGGACTGATGCTAAAGCTGAAACTCCAATACTTTGGCCACCTCATGCGACAAGTTGACTCACTGGAAAAGAGTGTGATGCTAGGAGGGATTGGGGGTGGGAGGAGAAGGGGACGACAGAGAATGAGATGGCTGGATGGCATCACTGACTCTATGGACATGAGTTTGAGTGCTTTCTACTAAAATTACTTCTGGAAGAATATGTAGTTTTAAACTTCTTTTTCTTCTAACACACAGTTCCTCTTAAACAGTAGCAGAAGACATGCCTTTTTAATTTGAAACTTATCATGGACAGATATTTTTGTAAAATACAATAAAAATAAATCACTAGAAAAATAAAATAACAAAGATAGAAAATACAATCTGAATTTTAAAAAAGATTATTTGATTCGATAGACATCAAACTGCATTGCTAAATTACTAAGGAAAATGTGTAAGTATACTTACTTTCAATTTGTATCCTTGTCTCCTTATTTACTGGTAATAAAGTTACTCAGTCGTGTCCGACTCTTTGTGAGCCCATGGACTGTAGCCCACCAAGCTTCTATGTTCATGGAATCCTCCAGGCAAGAATACTGGAGTGGGTTGCCATTTTCTTCTCTAGGGGCTCTTCCCAACCCAGGGATTGAACCCAGGTCTCCTGCATTTCAGGCAGATTCTTTATCATCTGAGCCACCAGGGTACCCATATCAATCCACTAGTCCATGAAGCCACTTTTAACTAGTACTATCCTATACAATTATTGCCCTTTCATAAAACACCTTGTTTAGTGCTCACTTTGGCAACACTTATTCTAAAATTGAAATGATATGGAAAAAATAAAGCATTTCATATGTTTGTAAATGGATAAGTAGTCTCCAGTGTCTGTTGTGAAATAAAAGCAAAGTGCAAAAGGAGTATGGATAGTATGCTGCATTTTGCATAACAATAAAGGGAAATAATAAAATGTATAAGTGTCTGCCTGTTTTTCTAAAAATTTACCTAGGATATATATAAACTGGATATCAGTGATCCTGGTGGGAGTTATTAGAATATATGGCAAAAACTGAGGACAGATTCTGTATTATATATTTACACTATAGAGGTATTAATTTCCTGAGTTTTATAATTGTGCTGTGGTTGTGTATCAGTATGTTCTCACTCTTAGGAAATACACCCTGAAACATTCATGTGTACAGGATCCTGGTGTGTACAGCCTACACTCAAATGCTTTAGGGAAATAATGTTAGCAATTGAAGTATCTGACTGGGGGCTGTGAAGCTGTTTTTGGTTTCATTCTTGTGTCTCTTCTGTAAATTTAAAATTCTTTCCAAATAGACAAAGGATACTTTGTGAACTTTAAAGATAGATATTTGGAACTGGAAAAAGAAAGGAAAAGAAAGATCAGCACCTAGGTTTTTCATCGTTACCAACTTCCCACACTTACTACTGCATTATCCTGTTGTTTTTTTTTTTTTTAATATAGTTGATTTACAGTGTTTCAGGTATATAACAAAATGATTGAGTTTTATGTATATGTTCTTTTTCAGATTTTCCTTTCCATTATAGGTTAGTATAAGACACTGAATATAGTTCCTTGTACTATACAGCAGGTTCTTGTTTGTTGTGATATACTTTTAACCTTGTGACCTTGGGAGGAATAATACAATAAATTTTTAGACTGTATTTACCCTGGCAGAGTTGTGTGCAATATTTAAAAATCATGCACTAGATGTTTCATCTAATTAATCTCCTGCCAGACGCTTAATCTCCTGTGAAATTCAGTTGCCATGGAAATAATTTGACAAAGTGGCTTCAACTGTTAATAGTTAGGGTATTTGAAAATGTGGACCACATTTATAGACTCCCCCAGCCTCTGTAGCTCAGAAGTAGCCTAAAAATCAAAACCAGTGTCCAAGTGTGGCCAATTTTGAATTTCTTCAGATTTCTTTGGATTTCCCTATTATCTGTGGAGGTACCGGACAGGGCTTTCTAAATATTATTCCTCTCGTCTACAACTCCTAGGAGTGAGTTTTAGATATTTGAATTCTTTACTACCCTCTGTTTGAGTAAAATAACCCCACGGAAGGTATTAGATACTTTCAGCCACCACATTTTCAACAGTCAGCTAAAATGAGACATTTTCAGAATGCAAAAATGAAGATGTTTCTAAATGTGGGGAGTGGCCCTGAGGACTACTTGATATTTAATGAGGTTCTGAATAGTCAGGCCACTCAAATGGCTGTTGTCTTGCTCTGTGTACACCCCTTGCCCCACCAGAGCCTGCTTCACCCTGCAAAGGACTGACCTTCTAGGAAGGTACTTGCCCCAGGTCCCAGCTGGTGATTGTTCTCATCAAAGGGATGGTGAGGGACATGCCCTCTACTGGTTTCCCTGGTAACTAGTGAGCCCACCTGAGCTCAGTTCCCCTCTAACTGCTAATCTCTCCTTCCCCACTTCCAGGAGTGAAGACTGCCTGCCATCCTGTCCTGCCCACCGTCTGCTGCAAGCTCTGGGGTGTCCTCCAGGACCTTGCTTCAAACAGATAGGCTCCCCCATCCATTAAGCCACCGATGTCTCTGTTGCTGATTCCAGACTCTTTCTTTGGTTTCGAAACTGGGCAAGTGCAGGCATTGCAGGCCTGCAACGCACAGCCCGGCAGGTTCTTAGGACCTGGATGAGGCTCAAGACCAGGGCGACAGTCAGCAGCGGCAGTGCATGCACATGCAAAACCCAGCTCTGACTTGAAAACAGCCAGGTCAAAATATTTGTGGTGCAGAATAGGGGTAAGGAGTCAGACCCAGAAGGGAAAAAAGGGCGTGGGTTTTGAGCTGCTGAGTATAGAAGGATCGACTGCGGGGGACTGGCCTGTGGGGTCAGAAAGCATCGGTTAAATGGCTCATTGCCTCCCTTTAGCAGTCAGGTGACGGCTCTCAGTCATCTTTTCGTTGGGGAACAGGGTTTCTTCGATGCCATAGAGGGTGACTTCACCTGGTTCATGCAGTAGGCCGTGCTGTTCCTTTTTTGTGTGTCTGGATTTATATGTTTACTGGGGCTGGTTTCCTGACCTCTGAAGAACTTTTCCTACCCAGGTTCAATCACAGGCATCTCCCTTTAATGAACTGGTTAATGCCTTCGACATTTTGAACAATATCTGCCCATTCAGTATAAACAACGGAAGCTTAAAGTTTTAATTAAGTAGCCTATGTTGTTTGCCTACTATCAATTCCCTGGAAATGTCCTGATAGATACTTCCTGTTAATAGCTTGAGGTGGGATACTGGTTCGGAGATGTTGAACCAGTCTGTTTTCTGTCTTTGTCATCCTTAACTCCGAGTCATCCTAGAGCATCAAGGACAAGAGACACCCTGCAAGGACCCCAAGTCGTGAAGTTCTCCCTGTTGGATAAAGATGATCCCCATAGGGTTAGGATGCTGGTTGTCAGGATCTCTGCTTTAGGGCAGGAGTGTTCTGTGAATTACCTCTGCTGAGACCTCTGGTTTATGCAGAGAGGTTATGGAAAGACAGTGCAGCTGCACTGCAGTTTCTTTCTACTTCATGTCATCCACCCTGCATCATCAAGGGTGTGGAGCCCAGGTCATTACTGAGGCTCTCCTAATGGTTTACAGCCTCCCACATACCCCATCCTGTATCTGGAGTAGATAGCTGCAACTCCTGATGTTTTGAAAGCCTGTCTTTCTCTCCATTGCCTCAAATTTAGCTTGAGTTGGGAGGAGAGGCTGGAGTGGGTTTATGTGAGAGACTTTTGTTGCCCAGCCTTTTTCTTCTGCTTCACAATCCATCAAGGCCTGTGAGGTGGTTGATGAGTTTGCTGAGGCTGCCGCAACAAAATTCCACAGAATGAGTGGCCTAAATCACAAAAATTTATTTTTTTCATGACTTTGGAGTCCAAGGTCAAGTTGCTGGCAGGGTGGATTTTTTTCTCTGTGTCCACACATGATCTTGTCTCTGTGTGTCCAAATTTCCTCTTCATATAAGAACACCTGTCAGACTGGATTAGGGCCCACCCTAATGGTCTCATTTTACCTTAATTACATCTTTCAGTTCAGTTCAGTCACTCAGTCATATTCGACTGTTTGTGACCCCATGGACTGCAGCACGCCAGCTTCCTTGTCCATAACCAACTCCTGGAGCTTGCTCAAACTCATGTCCATTGAGTTGGTGATGCCACCCAACCATCTCATCCTTTGTCATCCCTTGCTCCTTCTGCCTTCAATCTTTCCCAGCATCAGGGTCTTTTCTAATTAAGCAGTTCTTCACATCAGGTGGCCAAAGTATTGGAGTTTCAGCATCAGTCCTTCCAATGAATATTCAGGACTGCTTTCCTTTAGGATTGACTGATTTGATCTCCTTGCAGTCCAAGGGACTCTCAGGACTTGGAATACCTGAGATGAAAATACTTTAATGTCTGTCAATATTATCTCCATGCCAGCTTAGGTCCACCTCCCAGGGAGTGCTGTTGGCAGCAGATATCAGAAAGCTATGACAGAGGAGCAGGAACCAAAGACAGACATTTCAAAAGGGAAGTTAGCTGATTTATTACAGATCAGGGTCACAGAGAAGAAGAAATTACAGTTTCATGCCACAGGGCTCTGTGCTCTCTCTGCTCCATGTCTTGGTCCCACCTGTAATGGAGGCTTAAGCCCAGGTCCTTCTCTGTCTGAGCAGGAAACATATTCATTCTATTTAAAGTCAGCTGACTGGTAAAAGAAAATATCATATCGTAAACATTCAAAGAAACCAAGATCATTGAACTGAATAATCCAAAATTGAGCAGTTGAATATAGTAGCCACTAATACAGGTGTTATTTACATTTAAACATTTATAAATAAAAATTAAGTAAATGTCAGAATTCAGTTTTTCATTTGCACTGGCACAGTTGATATTTTCGGATCACATGTGGCTAGTCGTCACCGTATTGAACAGCACAGATAAAGAATTTTCTGGGAATTCCATGGCTGTCCAGTGGTTAGGGACTCAGCCCTATAACTGCCAAGGGCCTGGGTTCAATGCCTGGTTGGGGAACTGAAATCCCACAACCACATGGCATGGCCAAAGAAAAAGAAACAAGCTAAGAAGTTGTTCATGCATGGTGAGACCAATTTCCACATTTATTGAAGTTCTGATGATCTGTGTTCACTTTTGATTCCTGAACTTCCTTCACTGATGATCAGATTTCCCAACAAAGAATTTTCAACAATCCCCACTCCCATGGGGACCCAAAGTCTTAGGGAATTTAAAATACTTGAAGAACCATCTCTGCCCATAAAGGAGACTAGGCATCAAATAATGTCCATCTACAGTGTAGTCTTTCAGGCATAAAATTTAGTGGCTACATCATTGTTTCTGAAAAAGAGAAAACTGTTGTTAAGTTGGTTAAG
Organism: Moschus berezovskii; assembly: GCF_049115385.1. Taxonomy (NCBI): domain Eukaryota; kingdom Metazoa; phylum Chordata; class Mammalia; order Artiodactyla; family Moschidae; genus Moschus; species Moschus berezovskii. Next base: position 1,827,265 of record NC_142489.1, read on the forward strand.
GCCCCATGTGTGTCTATTTGACACTATGGCGACAATTAATAGTAGCACAAATTATTTCCCTTAACTTAAACAATTTCTTATTCAGTTTCTTCCTAACTATAAGACGACTGAGTTTGATTGCCATTTGTCCTCTAGCTTTTGAGTCTTGTATTAGAAACTGTTTCAGCTCAGCCATCTCATAATCAATTCCATCCAGAGGAGGCATATCCCTGCCAATTGGGGATGCTCCAGGAAGAATAAACTAAGTGGAACTCAATGCTCTAGTGCCTTAGAAAGTCATAAAAGTCAGTGCTTGTATATTTCTTGTTTACAGAAAATATATAGTCCTGTCATAACCTTCAGGCTTTCTTGGTCAGATCAGGCAGCCCACTGCCCTGCCTGCCTTCTCTCCTCCCAGAAATATTTGTTATAACTTACTGCAGAGATGATACATTACTATTTTATTATAACTTCATGGGAATGTCATCAGCCATGATCTCTTCCAGGCATGTTAGTAGTTTAATCATTCTCTCTCATTAACAAATAAAAGTGCTATAGCTCATGTGTAATGACTTTCAAACCAAAGAAAATGTGGTGGTGCATTTTTCTTCCATGTTTTTTTCTAGAAGTTTTATAGTATGAGTTGTTCCATTTAGATCCTTGATTTCTTTTTTTTTTTAATTTATTCATTTTAATTGGAGGCTAATTGCTTTACATGATTGTATTGGTTTTGCCATACATTGACATGAATCTGCCCAGTCCAGGTTCGATGTAGATCCTTGATTTCTTCATAACAGTAAAGGGATTCCTTCTAAGAGTTCATTATTTAGTATGATCTCTTTGGGGCCTTCCAAAGATATATCGATAATATGAAGAGATTTCCCTCGTATTTCCTGTTGGCCTGATGGACACCTTTGAATCACCTTCCTTGATGTCTCAGCTGCTTGAATAATTTCCTTTCAACCCCCTGGGTTCTTATTCTCTTTCATCTGTTTTTCCTCTTTTCTCTGACTTCTACCTGTTGCTGAGCTCTGCCACTCATCTTCTGCAGTCCTCTGGTTTATTCTCTTCTTGTGATCTTTAGAGTAATGTGGCTGTTTTAGGGGAATAAATAATAACAGATAACATGGTTTGTTCTAATGTAAAATCAGACTCCTGTTACTTGAACACTGAGGTGTGTGGCAGAGAATAAGTTTGCAGGCCAGTAAAGCACCTGGAGAAGGCAATGGCAACCCACTCCAGTACTCTCGCCTGGAAAATCCCATGGGTGGAGGAGCCTGGTAGGCTGCAGTCCATGGGGTTGCTAAGAGTCAGACACGACTGAGCGACTTCACTTTCACTTTTCACTTTCATGCGTTGGAGAAGGAAATGGCAACCCACTCAAGTGTTCTTGCCTGGAGAATCCCAGGGACGGGGGAGCCTGGTGAGTTGCAGCAGCAGCAGCAGCAGCAAAGCACCTAGTCAGTCTGCGCTGAGCCCTGCGGACCAACACAGTAGGAGAAGAGCCTGCCCACCTCCTCCTTATAGTCCACCTGGGCCACCCAAGTGGCGTGCAGAACATGCAAGCTCTTCACAGAATCCTGTCCCCATAAGGGGAGCCTTGCAAGGGTTCCAGCTCTGCGTGCCCATCTTTGTATCCTAATTTTGTTAAGCAAGAAACTCATCTTACCTCCTTTGTAAAGAAGTGAGGGAGGGAAACTGGGGATGAGCCCAAGTTACTTTCCCAGTATTATTCTCTCCAGGGGAATGGAGTAGAAAGGAAAATATGGGAATATGAGGAGAGGCACTAGGCCTCCCATTGTAACCGTTTCTCCAGTCATCACTTCCAAGTACATATCTGTAGTACAGACCTCTCCTCGAATTTTCCCCTTTTGTTTCTATGACTGAGGTGTATGGCTAGCAGGTCAAGGTCAGCACATGCAGGGTATTAGCATGTGTTTGTCTACTCATTACTCTTCACAGGACTGGTCATCTCCACCTCCCTGATTGCTCGGGCCAGGAATCTAGGAGTCTTCTTTTCTTTCTTTCTCCATCCTATGGGTTCCATGTTCAAAATAAGTATTAGTCTCATCCATTCATTGGTGTTCTTCCAGCTACAAGCCTTCACAAAGCAATGATCACATATCATCAGGACTGTTACAGTATTTTTATTTTTCCTTCCCTGCCTCTGTCCTTTCCACCAATTCATGACCCATGCAGTAGGAATAGAGAACTTTTAACCATGTAAATCAGAGATGAATGAGTCTCTCTTTTATTTTTTTTTTAATGTTTTTGTTTATTTGGATGTGCTGGGTCTTAGTTGCAGCATGCAGGATCTAGTTCTCGAACCAGGGATCAACTCAGGCCTCTTGCATTGGGAGCTTGGAGTCTCAGCCACTGGACCTCCAAGGAAGTCCCAGTGAACCTCTGCTTTGGTAGCTTCCATGGCTTCTGATCTTCCTCAGGATAAAACACACACTTCTGTGATTCCCTGTCTCAGGAGCTTCTTTATTTCCTTTTTGCCCTCAGTCAGTTGTTATTTTTGTTCAAGAAGTGTCTGGTAGCTATCTTCCCCTCCTCTGCTATGATACCAGCTCTGTGAAGGCAGAAGCTGTGTTCCACCTGGCTCATCACTGTGTCCCCAGAACTGTGGACCTTATGTGAGAGAGTGCCAGGCTAGGGGACATGCTCTGAATACATGATTTCATTTGATGTTTATAGCAACCTAAGTGAAGTGAAGTGAAGTGAAAGTCACTCAGTCATGTCCGACTCTTCGCGATCCAATGGATTGTATATGGACCCCATGGACTGAATTCTCCAGGCTAGAATGCTGGAGTGGGTAGCCTTTCCCTTCTCCAGGGGATCTTCCCAACCCAGGGATCGAACCCAGGTCTCCCGCATTGCAGGCGGATTCTTTACCAGCTGAGCCACCAGGAAAGCCCTAGGGAGGTTGCTAATATGAGGAGAAAGTACCCTGAGACTTAGCATGGCTAAATAACTGGCCCAAGATGACACAGCTCTTAAGTGATAAGTATATACGTGGTATATGAACCCACTTTTGTTCGCCCTAAAGCCTACATACCCTACCTCTTGCTATTCGGTTATCTGCACATGTAAATGGGGTGGGGGGGAGAGAAGCGAAATATCTACCCAACTCTTTTCTTTCCAAAAGAGTTTACCCAACAAAGAGCTCGGCTCACAAAAACAAAAAGCAAAGCCAAAAACAGAAAAGAAAAGGAATAATTTTCCTTTCTATAGGGAATATTTTAGCAGGTCAAACAATTATAATTTAGGAAACTGTCCCTGCCTGTAAGAGTAGAACATTTGCTGTTTAAGTGAAACAAGCAGAAGTGCAGTTGAGTACAATGGGGTATTACCACAATCTGCAGAAATGACCTCACCCACAGACAGTGAGAATCAAATTCATTCCTTTATTTTAATGAAGAAATCAGGAAACGATTTGTGGGGTACTTACTGTGCATCAGTCAATGCAACTTTGTGTTGTAAGAGTTACAAAGACACTGCCTCTGCTCTCAAGGAGTTTAAAATCCAGTAGGAAAGACAACTGGGTAAATAACTAAATGAAGTAGAGATCAGAATAAAATAAGAGCTGAAACAGAGAAAGAATTCAAGCAACTTTTTGATTCACAATTTGTATTTTGAGTACTGAGTATACTCATGCATAAAATATCTGATAAGCTTGACAGTTTGTGTTTTGTCATTTTGTTTTACTAAGTCAAATGCTTTGCATCTTATGTTTTATTTGCCGTGTATCTCTCTGTACATGAGACTGAGAATGTGTTGCATGGTGAAGAGAGACTGGTGTCCTGGTATCTATGGTGTGTACCAACTCTGTCTCCTGGGGCAAGTTCATTAACTCTGTAAGCCTTTCCTTCCTCATTGGTGAAAGAAAACAATAATAGTATCCCCAGGGTTTGAGGGAAAGGTTAAATTAGACAGTGTCTATACAATTCTCAGAGTTTGAGAAGTTACTTTCTCCACAGATAAGCCAAAAGCTGATTAAGTATGTAGACTTAAATCTGTTTATCAGAGATTATAGATCTTGAGAAGTATTTTTTTTAAGTCTCTATCAGTTCAGTTCAGTTCAGTTCAGTCGCTCAGTCGTGTCCGACTCTCCGCGACCCCATGAATCACAGCACGCCAGGCCTCCCTGTCCATCACCAACTCCCGAAGTTCACTCAAACTCATGTCCACAGAGTCGGTGATGCCATCCAGCCATCTCATTCTCCGTCGTCCCCTTCTCCTCCCGCCCCCAACCTTTCCCAGCATCAGAGTCTTTTCCAGTGAGTCAACTCGTCGCATGAGGTGGCCAAAGTATTGCAGTTTCAGCTTTAGCATCAGTCCCTCCAATGAACATCCAGGATTGATCTCCTCTAGAATGGACTGGTTGGATCTCCTTGCAGTATAAGGGACTCTCAAGAGTCTTCTCCAACACCACAGTTCAAAAGCATCGATTCTTTGGCGGTCAGCCTTCTTCACAGTCCAACTCTCACATCCATACATGACCACGGGAAAAACCATTGCCTTGACTAGACGGACCTTGGTTGGCAAAGTAATGTCTCTGCTTTTTAATATACTATCAAGGTTGGTCATAACTTTCCTTCCAAGGAGCAAGCGTCTTTTAATTTCATGGCTGCAATCAGCATCTGCAGTGATTTTGGAGCCCAAAAAAACAAAGTCTGACACTGTTTCCACTGTTTTTCCATCTATTTCCCATGAAGTGATGGGACCAGATGCCATGATCTTTGTTTTCTGAATGTTGAGCTTCAAGCCAACCTTTTCACTCTCCTCTTTCACTTTCATCAAGAGGCTTTTGAGTTCCTCTTCACTTTCTGCCATAAGGGTAGTGTCATCTGCATATCTGAGGTTATTGATATTTCTCCCAGCAATCTTGATTCCAGCTTGTGCTTCTTCCAGCCCAGCGTTCCTCATGATGTACTCTGCATATAAGTTAAATAAGCAAGGTGACAATATACAACCTTGACGTACACCTTTTCCTATTTGGAACCAGTCTGTTGTTCCATGTCCAGTTCTAACAGTTGCTTCCTGACCTGCATACAGGTTTCTCAAGAGGCAGGTCAGGTGGTCCGGGATTCCCATCTCTTTCAGAATGTTCCACAGTTTATTGTGATCGACACAGTCAAAGGCTTTGGCATAGTCAATAAAGCAGAAATAGATGTTTTTCTGAAACTCTCTTGCTTTCTCCATGATCCAGCGGATGTTGGCAATTTGATCTCTGGTGCCTCTGCCTTTTCTAAAACCTGCTTGAACATCTGGGAGTTCACGGTTTACATACTGCTGAAGCCTGGCTTGGAGAATTTTGAGCATGACTTTACTAGCGTGTGAGATGAGTGCAATTGTGCGGTAGTTTGAGCATTCTTTGGCATTGCCTTTCTTTCGGATTGGAATGAAGACTGACCTCTTCCAGTCCTGTGGCCACTGCTGAGTTTTCCAAATCTGCTGGCATATTGAGTGTAGCACTTTCACAGCATCATCTTTCAAGACTTGAAATAGCTCAACTGGAATTCCATTACCTCCACTAGCTTTGTTCGTAGTGATGCTTTCTAAGGCCCACTTGACTTCACATTCCAAGATGTCTGGCTCTAGGTCAGTGATCACGTTATCGTGACTATCTTGGTCGTGAAGATCTTTTTTGTACAGTTCTTCTGTGTATTCCTGCCACCTCTTCTTAATATCTTCTGCTTCTGTTAGGTCCATACCATTTCTGTCCTTTATCGAGCCCATCTTTGCATGAAATGTTCCTTTGGAATCTCTAATTTTCTTGAAGAGGTCTCTTGTTTTTCCTATTCTGTTGTTTTCCTCTATTTCTTTGCATTGATCACTGAGGAAGGCTTTCTTATCTCTCCTTGCTATTCTTTGGAACTCTGCATTCAGATGCTTATATCTTTCCTTTTCTCCTTTGCTTTTCGCCTCTCTTCTTTTCACAGCTATTTGTAAGGCCTCCTCAGACAGCCATTTCGCTCTTTTGCATTTCTTTTCCATGGGGATGGTCTTGGTCCCTGTCTCCTTTACAATGTCACGAACCTCCGTCCAGAGTTCATCAGGCACTCTATCAATCAGATCTAGTCCCTTAAATCTATTTCTCACTTCCACTGTATAATCATAAGGGATTTGATTGAGGTCATATCTGAATGGTCTAGTGGTTTTCCCTACTTTCTTCAATTTAAGTCTGAACTTCGCAATAAGGAGTTCATGATCTGAGCCACAGTCAGCTCCTGGTCTTGTTTTCGCTAACTGTATACAGCTTCTCCATCTTTGGTTGCAAAGAATATAATCAATCTGATTTCGGTGTTGACCATCTGGTGATGTCCATGTGTAGAGTCTTCTCTTGTGCTGTTGGAAGAGGGTGTTTGCTATGACCAGTGCATTCTCTTGACAAAACTCTATTAGCCTTTGCCCTGCTTCATTCCGTGCTCCAAGGCCAAATTTGCCAGTTACTCCAGGTGTTTCTTGACTTCCTACTTTTGCATTCCAGTCCCCTATAATGAAAAGGACATCTTTTTTGGGTGTTAGTTCTAAAAGGTCTTGTAGGTCTTCATAGAACCGATTAACTTCGGCTTCTTCAGCATTACTCGTTGGGGCATAGGCCTGGATTACTGTAATATTGAATGGTTTGCCTTGGAAGCGAACAGAAATCATCCTGTCATTTTTAAGATTGCATCCAAGTACTGCATTTCGGACTCTTTTGTTGACCATGATGGCTACTCCATTTCTGTAGCTAGTGTATATGACTGCTTTAGGGCTTCCCTGGTGGCTCAGTGGTAAAGTATACTCCTGCCAGTGCAGGAGACATGAGTTCAATCCCTGGTTTGGGGGGATCCCCTGAAGGAAGAAATGGCAACCCACTCTAGTATTCTTGCCTGGAGAATTCCATGGACAGAGAAGCCTGGCAGGCTGCAGTTCATGCAGTCACAAGGAGTCAGACATGACTGGGTGACTAAACCTCAACAACATGATTGATTTAGTTTCATAAAACTTCTGATGGCCTTCATAAATTTCATGATGGAGATATGTTAAAGGACTAGCCATGCCCTGCCAAGGAAACTTGAATTTCTCTACGGGATTCGGTCACTGAGTGGTGATGTCTTCCAAGTGGTAATCTACAGCCAGGATCCCCTTAGGTCCCCTTCATTTTTACTGACAACTCATCTATCATTGACGGAGAAGGCAATGGCAAGCCACTCCAGCACTCTTGCCTAGAAAATCCCATGGATGGAGGAGCCTGGTAGGCTGCAGTCCGTGGGGTCGCTAAGGGTCGGACACGACTGAGCGACTTCACTTTCACTTTCACTTTCATCTATCATACAATCTTCCCACGTGCTTTGATCAAAGCAAGCACTCGTTTTGCTACATGAGTCAGTTAGCCTTATGCTAGCACATTAGACAATGGTTCTTAATCAGGAGTGATTCTGCCTGCCAGGGGACATTTGACAATGTCTGGAGATATTTTTTGTTGTCACACCCAGGGTAGAGGGGGATTCTACTGGTTACCTAGTGGGTAGAGGCCAGGGGTGCTCCTCTACTAAACTTCCCACGATGCACAGGACAGTGCCCCCACACCCATAACAGAACTTGCTGGCACCAAATGTCAGTAGTACTGTGATTGAGAAACCCTGATGTTTAGGTAATTTCTACCTGGTGACACAGCCAGAAACGTGGGAGGCATCTTTGATTCCTCCTCCAACCCCATGATATATAGATTTTACATACAGGACAACCCAGCAAGAGAAAAAGTTTCATCTACTCATCCATTGCACTTTCCATGATCATTTCAAGCCAAAGTAGCTATAGCCTCCAACATTTACAATCTCCTCTGAAAGAATCTTCGTAACTTTGCTCCTTCTAATCCATAATCTTTTTTGTTTTCAGAATTACTTTCCTAACATGAAAGTTTATAAATGTATCTACTTATAGCATTTCAAGATTAAATGAAAACTGCTAAGGACAGACTCTAGAAAGGCCTTCAACGTTAGAAACCACAAGGCCATCTCTCTAAGACTGCTGCTGCTGCACTGCTAAGTCGCCTCAGTCATATCTGACTCTGTGTGACCCCATAGACGGCAGCCCACCAGACAGCAGCCCACCAGACTCCCCCGTCCCTGGGATTCTCCAGGCAAGAACACTGGAGTGGGTTGCCATTGCCTTCTCTGTCTGTAAGACTACCTCTTCCCAAACTCTATTTGCACTCTAGGCTCCAGGTGTGTTGGAAGGTCTACCTGGCTTGAGCGCTCTTCCTATCCTTGACTTTCTCAAGTCTTCATTCCTTTGGCACCCTGGGCCCTCTTACATCCGGATATGCACTCCCAGAAATTCCCAGTCATCCTTTTCAGGTCCTGGCCAGACATTGCCTACTTGGGAAGCTTTCTGTAACTCTGTGTGTAGAGTAAATACCTTTGCTTTGTCAATTCCTCTAAAATAGCAAAAGTAATGGTATCCTAGATAGTGAACTTCTTGAAAGCAGGGCTGTATTTTAGATCTTAGTATCCCCAGAACCTAGCAGTGTCTGGAACACAGTAATTGTACTTTGTCAAAAGAATAGAATCAAACTAATATTTATTTATCTTTTTAGTTTTGCATCTTTATTTTTCTAATCTATTCTTCTGTTTATAATTAGTGAATTCACTGTTTAAAATGGCCCCATTAATTAACGATAAAAATTTCTCAGGTATAAAAGACAGAGCTGGGCTGTCTCAGGTATAAAAGACAGAGCTGGGTGGTTCAGTCTTCAAAAGCCCTTTGTCTTCCCAGGACACCAGACCATCTGCAAACCTGCTGATCATTCTTCATACTCCTGCTCAGCCCAATACCCTTTTATTATTTTTTTAAATTAATTTGTATTGAGGTATAGTTGCTTCAGAATGTTGTGCTAGTTTCTACTGTATATCACAGTATATCAGCTATATGTACATATACCACCCCCCCCTTTTTGATTTACTTCCCACTCTGGTCACCACAGAGCCCTGAGCTATGCAGTATGTTCTCATTAGTTATTCATTTTTATAGACTATTACTTAACAATTTGAAAAAAAAGGGCTATATTGGAGTGTCAGCCGGAACCAGATGCAATACTTGGAGATTAAATAATTTGAAGATACTGTAATGAGGGAACTTTATATGTGGGAATAGAAATCAGGAGAGAAAGTGCAGTGAATTTGGGCAAGCTATATTATGAGGTGATACCACTGCGGCCTGAATGAGAAAGGGGCGGGAGCTGTTACTGGAACCTAGGAACTGGGGGGGTGTGTGGAGTGAGGAGTAGAGAGACAGAGACAGACAGAAGAAGAGAGGATGGGAGGATAAATGGGAGAATGAATGAATGGAAGAATGAGAGAGGCAGCTTCTAGACAGTAGCGGGCAGATCCCCTGCAGGGCATCCCTTCAGCTGAACACAATAAAACCTGGAAGTAAATGGAGCATGTTGATGTAGTCCCCACAGATCAGGCTCCAAGGACCAAAATTAGGATGAAGGATGGAAAGTAGATCTGGACAGGGTAACTGGAAAGGACCCAGCACCATGACATACCGAAGAGAAGCGTGGCTTTTGAAGTCTCCCAGACCTTAGTTTTAGATGCACGTGTTTGTATTCTCTCTAGCTGTGTGATCGTGGGTAACATGTTTACATGTCTAAACTTCAGAAGTCATCGTAACAATGCTTCTTTGAGATTATGATTATGATTAAATGATGTACACATATATGCGCCTTATACATTGTCTAACATAGAGTAGAACTAATAAGATGAAGAGGTCATGTTTTGATATATATATTTTTTAAAGGTTAAATTTTTTTTCTAAACTAGGTTAAAAAAAAAGAAAACCATGTGGTTTCTCTTTGCCAGTCCTCTCAATCCCTTCCACAGATGATGAGCCACAGCAGAACTAGTGCCACTAATGGAAAGCTTGTCCCAGATCATCCTGAGTCAGTATTATTGCCACAGGCTTGTGTGTATATGTACATACCAAATGAAGCTGGAAAGCTCCAAACTGCCTGCATTTGTACCTTTACTAGTGGTTTGTTATTTAATAGTGATGCACAGTTTCCTCGAGAAGTATTTACATTTTCCTCATATAGACTCTCTGCTTTCAGAAGTTGTCCAGTTTAAATAGCGGGAATTCATTCACTGAAGACACACAGTTTGGCTGAAATATCTGTTTGATATTCTGTGCAACCAACTTCATCTATTCTTCATACAAAAAGAACACAGTCTTATTAATAAAAATTTTTTTTGGGTCATGGCAATCACGCAGCTGCAGGAAACATGGTTTATCATTAGATAATCACATCCTTGGGGATTGGACGCACCCGACTGTGTCTTATGCTTTTTATGTTGGAAATTTAATTTTCTCATAAATGTCAGAATGGTTGCCTTGCCACATATTGCTTAATTAATAATTAAACCATAATTCCATCCTCATAAACTATATTTAAATCTATATGCTATATGTATGTATACATAATATGAGTGGGACTAAACAGAGATAACAAAATCTTTTATATCTCAGATAACTGCATTTACATTTCATACCCTAGTATTAACTTGTACTCGTTGGTACATTTATTCCATCAGTGAAAACATCAGCTCATAAAAATGTAATTGAAGAAACATCACCCAGTTCTTAATGGCCTCCCCCTGCTTTCTCATATATATCATTAGCCCCAAATTTTTAAGATATCAAGCTAAGGGTAAGAGTGATTGTGACTAATAAGGAAAAGTTCGGAAGATCTGTGATAAACTACCTATTATATCATGTGCAATTTAAGTCAGTTTTTGAGCAAGATGGCCCTTGAGCATGTGTCTCCAGGGTGAATCCTTGTCACTAGGAGGCAATAGAGTGTGGGGAGTTCTCAAAAAGATGAGTGGGCTCTAGAGGTGGATTGCTAAGGCCACTTCACATTGGAATTAGTTTTAGTTGGTAAGAAATCAATTGGTAAGTTACAGTGAAGTTACTTTTCTTAACTATTCAGTATTTTTGTTATTCTCATCTCTTCTCTTTATGGAAGAGATACACATGCTAGGCTTAGGAGGAGAATGAGAGCCACACAGAGTAAAGCTATTCCCTGTGATTCTTCAATTGCTGAATCATGTCCGACTCTTTGTGACCCCATGGACCGCAACATGCCAGGTTTCCCTCCTTCACTATCTTTCAGAGTTTGCTGAAACTCATGTCCGTTGAGTCAAATGATGCCATCCAACCATCTCGTCCTCTGTCGTCCCCTTCTCCTCCTGCCTTCTATCTTTCCCAGCATCAGGGGCTTTTCCAATGAGTCAGCTCTTCTCATCAGGTGGCCAAAGTATTGGAGCTTCAGCATCAGCCCTTCCATTGAATATTCAGGGTTGATTTCCTTTAGGATTAACAGTTTTGATCTCCTTGCAGTCCAAGGGACTCTTAAGAGTCTTCTCCAGCACCACAATTCAAAAGTATCAGTCCTTCAGTGCTCAGCCTTCTTTATGGTCCAACTCTCACATCCATACATGACTACTGGAAAAACCATAGCTTTGACCTTTGTCAGCAAAGTAAGGTTTCTGCTTGCTAATATGCTGTCTAGGTTGGTCATAGCTTTTCTTCCAAGGAGCAAGCATCTTTTAATTTCATGGCTGCAGTCACCATCCCCAGTAGTTTTGGAGCCCAAGAAAATAAAGTTTGTCACTGTTTCCATTGTTTCTCCGTCTATTTGCCATGAAGTGATGAGACTGGATGCCATGATCTTCATTTCTTGAATGTTGAGTTTTAAGCAAGTTTTTTCACTCTTGTCTTTCACCTTCATCAAAAGGCTCTTTAGTTCCTCTTAACTTTCTGCCATAAGGGTGGTATCATCTGCATATCTGAGGTTATTGATATTTCTTCTGGCAGTCTTGATTCCAGCTTGTGCTTCATCCAGCCTGGCTTTTGTCATGATGCACTCTGCATATAAATTAAATAAGCAAGGTTTCCCAGGTGGCACTAGTGGTAAAGAACCCACCTGCCAGTGCAAGAGATGTAAGAGACATGGGTTCCATCCCTGGGTCAGGAGGATCTCCTGGAGAAGGAAATGGCAACCCACTCTGGTATTCTTGCCTGGAAAATCCCATGGACAGTGAAGCTTGGCAGCCTACAGTCCATGGGGTCGCAAAGAGTAAGACACAACAGAAGCTACTTAGCATGTAAGCAGGGTGACAATATACACCCTTGACATACTCCTTTCCCAGTTTGGAAGCAGTAAGTTAGTTGTTCCATATCTGCTTCTAATTGTTACTTCTTGACCTCCATATAGGTTTCTCAGGAGGCAGGTGAGATGGTCTGGTATTCCTATCTCTTTAAGAATTTTTCACAATTCGTTGTGATCCACACAGTCAAAGGCTTTAGTGTAGTCAGTAAAGCAGAAATAGATGTCTTTTAGGAATTCTCTTGCTTTTTCTAAGATCTAAGGGATGTTGGCAATTTGATCTCTGGTTTCTCTGCCTTTTCTAAATCCACCTTGTACGTCTGGAAGTTCTTGGTTCATGTACTGTTGAAACTTAGCTAGGAGGATTTTGGTGACCTTGCTATCATGTGAAATGAGTGCAGTTGTGCAGTAGTTTTAACATTCTTTGGCATTGCATTATTTAGGGATTGGAATAAAAACTGACCTTTTCCAGTCCTGTGGCCACTACTGGATTTTCCAAATTTGCTGGCATATTGAGTGCAGCATTTTCACAGCAACATCTTTTAGGGTTTTCAATAACTCAACTGAATTTCATCACCTCCACTAGCTTTGTTCAGAGTGATGCTTCCCAAGGCCCACTTGACTTTGTACTCCATGATACCTGGGTCTAGGTGAGTGATCACTGGGTTATCCAGGTCATTAAGATTTTTTTCTTTTTGTATAGTTCTTCTGTGTATTCTTTGCACCTCTTCTTAATATCTTCTGCTTCTGTTAGGTTCATTTCTGTCCTTTATTGTGCCTATCTTTGCATGAAACGTTCCCTTTGTATCTCTAATTTTCTTGAAGAGATCTCTAGTCTTTCCCATTCTATTGTTTTCCTCTATTTCTTTGCACTGTTCATTTGGGAAAGCTTTCTTATCTCTCCTTACTATTCTTTGGAAGTCTGTATTCAAACGGGTATATCTTTTCTTTTTTCCTTTGCCTTTTGCTTCCCTTCTTTTCTCAGCTATTTGTAAGGCCCCCTCAGACAACCATTTTGACATTTTGTATTTCTTTTTCTTGGGGATGGTTTTGATCACTGTCTTCTGTACAATGTTATAAAGCTCTTGCGATAGTTCTTCAGGTATTCTATCAGATCTAATCCCTTGAATCTGTTTGTCATTTCCACTGTATAATCATAAGGGATTTGATTTAGGTCATACCTGAATGGTCTAGTGGTTTTCCCTACTTTCTTCAATTTAAGTCTGAATTTTACAATAAAGAGTTCATGATGTGAGCCACAGTCAGCTCTTGGTCTTGTTTTTGCTAACTGTATAGAGCTTCTCCATCTTTGGCTGCAAAGAATATATCACTCATATTTTGATATTGACCATCTGGTGATGTCTGGTGTAGAGTCTTCTCTTGTGTTGTTGGAAGAGGGTGTTTGCTATGACCATTGTGTTCTCTTGGGAAAACAGCCTTTGCCCTGCTTTCATTTTGTACTCCAAGGCTAAACTTTCCTGTTACTCCAGGTATCTCTTGACTTCCTACTTTTGCATTCCAGTTCCCTTGATGAAAAGGACATTCCCTGTGGACACCAGCCTAAATCAACTGAATTTCCAGCTGGCAGCAGACATGGTGAGCCCAGCCTAGACCAACTGACAGTCAGCCAAATAAATGTCTCTTGTGCTATGCCACAAGATGATGGTGGTTTGGTTTGTAGCATGATTATGACTACAGTGAACCACCCCTTGCCTTTTTCATCTTAGTCACCCCTTCCAACATTAGTGTATATTTGTTGGGTAGTAATGGTCGATACCATTCATTCCATTCCCTGTTATGTGCAAGGTTCATTCCATATGCTAGCTCTGGTTCTCACATAATTATTACCTAATTTTAGTGATAAGTCAGAAGTTCAGAGACATGATCATTTCATTGCTTGCTTGACATCCCCACCTTGTGTTCTTACAGACATCGCAAACATTGATTCAAAACTGAGTGCCTTATCTCTACCCACCCTCGTCCCCTACAACCTGTTCAACCCATAGTCTTCGCACCTCAGTTAATGGCAGGTCTGTCTGTCCAGTTCAGTTCAGTTCAGTTCAGTTCAGTCGCTCAGTCGTGTCCGACTCTCCGCGACCCCATGAATCACAGCACGCCAGGCCTCCCTGTCCATCACCAACTCCCGGAGTTCACTCAAACTCATGTCCACAGAGTCGGTGATGCCATCCAGCCATCTCATTCTCCGTCGTCCCCTTCTCCTCCCGCCCCCAACCTTTCCCAGCATCAGAGTCTTTTCCAGTGAGTCAGCTCGTCGCATGAGGTGGCCAAAGTATTGCAGTTTCAGCTTTAGCATCAGTCCCTCCAATGAACATCCAGGATTGATCTCCTTTAGAATGGACTGGTTGGATCTCCTTGCAGTATAAGGGACTCTCAAGAGTCTTCTCCAACACCACAGTTCAAAAGCATCGATTCTTCGGCGATCAGCTTTCTTCACAGTCCAGCTCTCACATCCATATATGACCACGGGAAAAACCATTGCCTTGACTAGACGGACCTTGGTTGGCAAAGTAATGTCTCTGCTTTTTAATATACTATCAAGGTTGGTCATAACTTTCCTTCCAAGGAGCAAGCGTCTTTTAATTTCATGGCTGCAATCAGCATCTGCAGTGATTTTGGAGCCCAAAAAAACAAAGTCTGACACTGTTTCCACTGTTTTTCCATCTATTTCCCATGAAGTGATGGGACCAGATGCCATGATCTTTGTTTTCTGAATGTTGAGCTTCAAGCCAACCTTTTCACTCTCCTCTTTCACTTTCATCAAGAGGCTTTTGAGTTCCTCTTCACTTTCTGCCATAAGGGTAGTGTCATCTGCATATCTGAGGTTATTGATATTTCTCCCAGCAATCTTGATTCCAGCTTGTGCTTCTTCCAGCCCAGCGTTCCTCATGATGTACTCTGCATATAAGTTAAATAAGCAAGGTGACAATATACAACCTTGACGTACACCTTTTCCTACTTGGAACCAGTCTGTTGTTCCATGTCCAGTTCTAACTGTTGCTTCCTGACCTGCATACAGGTTTCTCAAGAGGCAGGTCAGGTGGTCCGGGATTCCCATCTCTTTCAGAATGTTCCACAGTTTCTTGTGATCCACACAGTCAAAGGCTTTGGCATAGTCAATGAAGCAGAAATAGATGTTTTTCTGAAACTCTCTTGCTTTCTCCATGATCCAGCGGATGTTGGCAATTTGATCTCTGGTGCCTCTGCCTTTTCTAAAACCTGCTTGAACATCTGGGAGTTCACGGTTTACATACTGCTGAAGCCTGGCTTGGAGAATTTTGAGCATGACTTTACTAGCGTGTGAGATGAGTGCAATTGTCCGGTAGTTTGAGCATTCTTTGGCATTGCCTTTCTTTGGGATTGGAATGAAGACTGACCTCTTCCAGTCCTGTGGCCACTGCTGAGTTTTCCAAATCTGCTGGCATATTTACAAAACCTTGGGACTGTGTTTGACTTTACTCTCAGACCTCAAATCCAATTTATCAAGAAATCCTATTGAATGTATGTTTGTATTATTTACAAAACCAGATCACTTCTCACCACATCCACTGCTACCACCCTTGTCCAAAGCACCACCTCTTGCCTGGGTTACTGCGTTAGTCTTTTATGTAACCTGGCCACTTTCACTCATGACCCTGTGCAGTTGATTCTTCACATAGAACCTAGAGTAATCTTCTAAAAAATATTTGTTAAATCATTTCACTCTTCTGTGAAAAGCATTCTCAGGATAAAACTTAAGGTTCCTACAATGGAATACAAGACTCTAAACAATTTTTCTTCAGTGGAATATAAGCTCCACAAGGACAGGAGTTATTATATTTTGCTCAGTGGTATTTCCACAGGACCTGAATGATGCCAAATACTATTTTAAGTACTCACTAAATATTTGTTGATTGAGTGAAGAAAGGTAACGTTGAGTACAGGTCATTCATTATTAACTGTATGATTGGAATGTAAATTCAGTTTGATCTAACTGCAGTACCATTCCATGTTTTCATCCCTCGTCCAGTGTTCAACTTTTATGTATTGTAGACAGATATTTTAGTCTTTTCCCTAATGACTTGTTTGTCTCCTTTTTTCTTCCATGCTTTAATAAATTTTACTGGTTGAAAAATGGATTGGTGGTTATGGTGAGGACAAGGGTAGTTTGCTAAGGTATTTTGTATGCATGATGCTAGGATTGGAGAGGGAAGGATATCACTGTTATCTCAGTGGCAAAAAATGAAACTACAAGGTAAGGAGGGACTGAAAAGGGCTCTGGAGGGGAGCTTGCCTCTCTTCTTTTATAGTAATTTTTGTTTTTATGTAACTAAAAAATAATTCCATTATACGATAGGAAAGCAGTTTTTTCTAAGCTTGTGACAGAATGTATCACAGCATTCTTCCAGGAAACAGGTTAACTTATCATTCATCATTTCCTTTTATTCTGTCAATTCCAGAGATGGAGACTCACTCCTTTTGCAATAAGCCTTCATATTATGGAGATCATGATTAAAACACCGGCTTTTCTTTGGTTTTAAATAATGTCAAATCATTTAACTGTTATACCTCAATCCTATCATAAAACTTTAGTCATTTTCATTACTTTACTGCAAATACTTCAATTCTCCACATACTAAAGGTTAAAGGGCCTCTATTTGTGTTCTTCTAGATGGTATATTAAAAAGCAGAGACATTACTTTGCCAACCAAGGTCCGTCTAGTCAAGGCTATGGTTTTTCCCGTGGTCATGTATGGATGTGAGAGTTGGACTATGAAGAAGGCTGATCGGCGAAGAATTGATGCTTTCGAACTGTGGTGCTGGAGAAGACTCTTGAGAGTCCCTTGGACTGCAAGGAGATCCAACCAGTCCATTCTAGAGGAGATCAATCCTGGGTGTTCATTGGAGGGACTGATGCTAAAGCTGAAACTTCAATACTTTGGCCACCTCATGCGATGAGTTGACTCACTGGAAAAGAGTCTGATGCTGGGAGGGATTGGGGGTGGGAGGAGAAGGGGACGACAGAGAATGAGATGGTTGGATGGCATCACTGACTCTATGGACATGAGTTTGAGTGAACTCCGGGAGTTGGTGATGGACAGGGAGGCCTGGTGTGCTGTGATTCACGGGGTCGCAGAGAGTCGGGCACGACTGAGCGACTGAACTGAACTGAACTGATTGGTGTTCTTCAGTAGGGGATTTTACTATTTTAGTGTTGAATGTATAAACACAGGCATGATTAATCACACAGACTCTTCTGAACTGAATGCTTAACCAAAATACAGATACAGATGTATTCATAGTGTGCGTGCGTGTGCTAAGGGCTTCCCTGATGGCACTAGTAATTAAGAACCTGCCTGCCAGTGCAAGAGACATAAAAGACACGGGTTTGATCCCTAGTTGAGAAGATTCCCCTGGAGGAGGAAATGGCAACCCACTCGACTATTGTTGCCTGGAGTATACCCTTGAACAGAGTAGCCTGGTAAGCTACAGTCCATAGGGTCACAAAGAGTTGGACACAATGGAAGCGATACTCGTAGTGTAAATACTATTATAATGCTGCTTTATGTCATAGTGATATTTTTACTTTCAGTTCAGTTCAGTTCAGTCGCTCAGTTGTGACCCACTCTTTCGACCCCATGAATCACAGCATGCCAGGCCTCCCTGTCCATCACCAACTCCCGGAGTTCACTCAAACTCACGTCCATCGAGTCAGTGATGCCATCCAGCCATCTCATTCTCTGTCGTCCCCGTCTCCTCCTGCCCCCAATCCTTCCCAGCATCAGTCTTTTCCAGTGAGTCAATTCTTCGCATGAGGTGGCCAAAGTATTGAAGTTTCAGCTTTAACATCAGTCCTTCCAATGAACACCCAGGACTGATCTCCTTTAGAATGGACTGGTTGGATCTCCTTGCAGTCCAAGGGACTCTCAAGAGTCTTCTCCAGCAACACAGTTCAAAAGCATCAATTCTTCGGCGATCAGCTTTCTTCACAGTCCAACTCTCAACATCCATACATGACCACTGGAAAAACCACAGCCTTGACTATACAGACCTTGGTTGGCAAAGTAATGTCTCTGCTTTTTAATATACTATCTAGGTTGGTCATAACTTTCCTTCCAAGGAGTCAGCGTCTTTTAATTTCATGGCTGCAATCAGCATCCGCAGTGATTTTGGAGCCCCCCAAAATAAAGTCTGACCATGTTTCCACCGTTTCCCCATCTATTTCCCATGAAGTGATGGGACCAGATGCCATGATCTTCGTTTTCTGAATGTTGATCTTCAAGCCAACCTTTTCACTCTCCTCTTTCACTTTCATCAAGAGGCCTTTGAGTTCCTCTTCACTTTCTGCCATAAGGGTGGTGTCATCTGCATATGTAAGGTTATTGATATTTCTCCTGGCAATCTTGATTCCAGCTTGTGCTTCTTCCAGCCCAGCGTTCCTCATGATGTACTCTGCATATAAGTTAAATAAGCAGGGTGACAAGATACAGCCTTGACGTACTCCTTTTCCTATTTGGAACCAGTCTGGTTTTCCATGTCCAGTTCTAACTGTAGCTTCCTGACCTGCATATAGGTTTCTCAAGTGGCAGGTCAGGTGGTCTGATATTAATCTTTAGATCACTTAAAAAAAAAACCCTCTCTTTATCTACATACTTAGTACTTTAAAAAATAGTTTTAAGTAGATTTTCAGGGCCTTATGACCTGTGTACCATTGTAGTTCATTTATTTATTTACTTTGTTTTAATTGGAGGTTAATTACTTTACAATATTGTATTGGTTTTGCCATACATTGACATGAATCTGCCCCGGGTGTACATATGTTCCCCATCTTGAACCCCCTCCCACCTCCCTCCCCATCCCATCCCTCTAGTTCATCCCAGTACACCAGCCCCGAGCATCCTGTATCATGCATCGAACCTGGACTGGAGATTCATTTCACATATGATAATGTACATGTTTCAATGCCATTCTCCCAAATCATCCCACCCTCGCCCTCTCCCACAGAGTCCAAAAGACTATTGAGCACTACTCTTTTAATTTATGAGTGAAATGACTTTTGTGGTAACATTGCAAAAAAAGAAGGACCCTGAGTACCACCATAAAAAAAAGGTAATTCTATGATATTTACTTTGTTTCCACATATATTGCCTAACTGTTTTCTTTCCACTGGGCTAAGAAACACTATGATCTGGGAACTGAATTCTCAGAGATTCCTTATAAATATAAGCCCTCCCCTCCCCCAATAACATAAAGACAATGAGTCAACAATTTGTTCATGCTTCCTTTCTGATCTTAATGTTTTTAAATTGAAGAGATAAACTGCATCACTGGTATGAAAGGCCAATTATAGCATAATCACTTTTATATAAATTTAACCAGTAAAAAAATTTCTTGGATTATCCCTAAAATGCAGGATAAAGATGTACTTGCTTCACCTTGATTAGCTGTTAAGACTTGCAGATTTATGTGATGGGAAGAATATAACTTGACTGAATTGTCCATTTTGACATCCATGCTCTCTTGAATAAAAATGATCTGAGAACCATGTTTTTTTGAAAAAAGGAAAGGGACACATTTTTCCTAAATCCCTCTTTGGCTTCGAAGAGATGATTTCTAAGAAAGATGCTTTGCCTTTGTTTCTAGAAGAATTATTTTACAACCTGATTTTCTGTAAATGAAATTGTCATAAATCCAGTCAACTTACTTAGAGATGCTTTATCCTTCCTTGACATTTCTTCTTTCTTAAACATTAGTGATTTGCCATCAGAGTCCATCTTGGAAAATTTTGATTAGCCAATGTCTAGTTGATCATATCCATTTTTTAGAAGCAATATATATCATGGAAGTTGATTTTATAGAACAAGGCAGAGGTGGTACATTTTACTGATTTTGGAAGACAGATTTGGAAGTCACAATCCCATTGAGATTCAAAGGTAGGGGCCATCTATCCGACCTCTTTATGAGTAATGGATGAATGCTCTTGAATCACCTTGAATTTATAGGCCGATTTTGTTTTTATTTCCTTTTTCCTATGGGTAGCCTCCACGATGTAATAGGATTCTCAAAGTAATTTAGGGATGGAAACAATTTTCATGACCCAATAGGCAGGTGCAGACTTTACCACCCACCTAAGGGCACAGTCTTGGAAATTAAGGACTAGTATGATAGATGACACTGCTTGATGTTACATAGATTGGTGTTTCTTGAGCTTTAATGTATGTCCAGAGGATCTTGGTAAAAATACAGATTCCAAATCACTAGGTCTGGATGGAGAGCAGGCCTGGAATTGGTCTCGAGGGTCTGTATTTCTAACAAGTTTCTAAGTGATGCTGCTGTTACCAGTCTGAGGTTGGCTACACTTTGAGCAGCAAGAATGTAAGCATTTTCCCCTGTTGTAGCTGTGGATCTTTCTCTTGCTAGAGATATTATCATATATTATAATATAGTTATTAATAAATAACAGTTTTAATTGCTAATAGTTGCACACGTGAATGGTATAACATGAGGAAAGTACCAGCACATAGAAGCTACAAATAGTTCATTTATAAATCCTTCATCAACCCAGATATTCTCCTGAAGTGGCACACCAGCAAGGTCAGTCCTTTATTCATGGCAGCCACACACAGTCTGGGCTGTACATGGCACACTGACAGTCCTGCTGTTTGCACAGACCAGGATGTGAGCATTGCCTCGTGGAGTTGGGAAGTACGGTGGCCCTGACTATTCTAAGGAAACAAAGGAAAAAGAAACAATATTATTCAGAAAAGTCATCCCAGTTTTCTCTACTGTTGTTCCTTCCATTTGTCTCAAATCATTGATCCTGAATTGGGCTCTAGTCTTGTTAATTCATTGACTTCTAACATGTAGTATTGAATAATACTATCAGAAACCCAACCATCTCATCCTCTGTCGTCTCCTTCTCTCCTGCCTTCCATCTTTCCCAGCATTCTGGTCTTTTCTAATGAGTCAGCTCTTCTCATCAGGTGGCCAAAGTATTGGAGCTTCAGCATCAGTCCTTCCAGTGAATATTCAGGGTTGATTGCCTTTGGGATTAACTGGTTTGATAACCTTGCTGTCCAAGGGACTCTCAAAAATCTTGTTTGTATAAGCAATGGTAAACATAAAGAGGACTATTTTTCAACCCCTACTCTAGGTCACATGGTAGTTGCGGATAAAGACATCTACAGCTTTGTTGATGGGGTTGGAAGCTGCATGATCTTTGCTGTAGTCTTGTGAATTTCACACTGTCCTCCCAGAAGTTATCCATTATATATAGAAAGAGCACTCTCACTTTTAAAATTAAGCAATGTGCTTTGGAAGCAACAGTAACAGATTTCTTGAAATAACTACATTTTGATTCAGAAACTTTGAGGTCCACCCTGTACTGTGGTCCCAGAAGGGCATAGTTGACTAATGACAGCATTGATTTCTCTGAAGCAGTTGCCTGACTAGTATAATTGAAATTATTTGGCAGAAGTGTCACCAGTTTGTAATTTACAATCGCATCTCAGATGTGCATGTGACTTTGTTTTGTGCAGAACCTTAGTTCGCAAACCCCCATTTCTACTAATTTTTCCAATCAAAAGTAACTTAATTACTTTCAGATTTAAGTGTGGTTAACTCAGGATTCAAACTTAGTTACCCTAATATTTTCCATGTTCCTATTTTCACCTCTGCTTATGGACATTCTAAGGCCTTGGAGAATTTTCAGAGAGTTGTTACATTTTCCTGGTTGTATCAGTTAGCTATTGCCATGGAATAAGCCACCCTGGAACTCAGTGTCTGATATGATAAACATGTTGCTCACGAGCCATTAGCTACTTGTTGTTCATGGTCTCGGGGATTCATTTAGGTTGCTGCAGCCCTGCTGGGCTAGGGCTCGCCCACACATTTGTCAGTTGTTTGATCTAGGATGACTTTCGATGGGCTAACTGGGCCCTCCTGGGAGTGATCTGGCATTCTCCCGAAGGGTAGCCTGGACTTCTTCAGGTGGTAGTGGCAGGGTTCCTCAAGAATACATGGAAGAGTGAATAACTCCTTGAGGTTCAGGCTCAGAATCACTCGCTCCTATGCCCTTCATTCAGTGAGCCAGTTTCAAGTGTTAGTAGCTCAGCAGTGTCTGACTCTGCAACCCTGTGGACTGTAGCCTGCCATGCTCCTCTGTCCATGGGATTTCCCAGGCAAGAGTACTGGAGTGGGTTGCCATTTCCTCCTCAAGGGGATCTTCCTGACCCAGGGATCACACCCGAGTCTCCTGCATTGCAAACAGATTTACCACCGAGCCACCAAAAGTCAGTCACAAAGCCAGACCAGTTTTAAGAGTTGGGGAAAGAAATTCCACCTCTGGATGGGAGTTGTTACAAAAGCAGGTTGCAAAAAGTGTAGGTACAGGGAGAGGTGAAGTATTCTGACTATTTTTGCAATCAGTTGACTGCACGTGCCCTAGGGGAGGAGACTCAGGTTTGTTCTAAAACACTCCCATCCTTGCCCACCTCTCTCTAATGTACTTTGCCCGCTCGTCCCCGCCCCCTGTTATTCAACCTCTGACCATTTGCTTAGATCTGTAGTTGGGGCTAAATTTCCTATGATACCCTTTGATCATGATGGCTGCACACTCTTGTGTTCTCCTTAGCCTGACACCAAATTCCTTTTGGATGTCCAACTTACAAAGAAGAAAACCCGTTCATTAGCATTTCAAAATAATACTCTGCTTTACAAGTTAAAACTTTGCTATTTCTAGCTGATTCCGATTATGATGATTGCTTGGAAGATTGAAAGTTTAGCTGAGCCAAGCAATTTCACTGAATTAATTTCAGTTTTCAGAATTTAAGGCAAAAAGATCATGTCTAAACTCATTTGTAATGGATGAAAGGGCACTAAGTTGAGTGTCAAAAATTACACACTTGTGTTGTCACTGTTCTTATTCCCTTTTGTAAAATTTCATGAACACTAATGGAAGGAAACACCAGTCTGAGTTACTGGGTAAATATCAATAGCTATATTAAAACAAGCCACAAGTACACGTGAAGACTAGATTAAATTACCTATGTATCCTGTTTCCCCAAATCTAGTCCCACAATTATTGTCATCACCTCTGGTGCTCTACCTATTTTGTTTTTCTATTCTGGTCTATTTTGAAGGATGTCAGATTAACTTCCCTCGGTTTTACATAATAGCAGGCCACTGGCTAAAAACCAGAAGTATATCAGTTATTACCCATTAAATAATGGGTTAGCCAAAAATTTATTTGGATTTGCTACAGAGTGGTCCAGACACCCTTTCTTTCTTTATATTCTGTTTTGACCACCTCCACGTAACAAGTTTACTGTGGACTGTCATGAAGCTCAGTCTATGATGTGGATGTAAAGTGGCCCAGAGGTAGTGGCATTGAACCTAGTAAAAGATGTCCCAGAAACACATGGTGGACTCTAGAATGCACCCTATATTAAAGCCAGCCCTAACAGATACAGAAGGCAGGTATGGATATTACATTGCTCACAGAATAATCCAGACAAGTGCATTTGGGTGGCTTTTCTTCATTGCCCGGGCTCACAACTGCTCACCCCTTCCCAGGATGCCACCAGTCATGTGACTCATGCTAGTTTGTTCATGTGAGCTGGTCAGCCAACAAGATTCTTCTTCTTCTTGTCAGAAGCATTTTTACTTATTCTAACAAGGAAGGAAACTAACATTTATTGAGAACTGACTGAATGACAGTTTCAACCCCGTGGATTTGACAGAGTCTA
The DNA here is from genome assembly GCF_049115385.1 of Moschus berezovskii. Taxonomy (NCBI): domain Eukaryota; kingdom Metazoa; phylum Chordata; class Mammalia; order Artiodactyla; family Moschidae; genus Moschus; species Moschus berezovskii. Next base: position 1,851,151 of record NC_142489.1, read on the forward strand.
TCCTCATTTTGCTTCCTGTTAGTGGTAGGTATTGGGTCCTTTTTTTCTGTCTCTTTTCTAAAAAAATATTTATTTAGCTGTACCGGCTCTTAGTTCTGGCACAGGGGATCTTCGATGCCATGTACCAGATCTAGTTCCCAGACCAGGGTGGAACCTGTGCCCCCTGCACTGGGAGCAGGGAGTCTTTACCTCTGGACCCTGAAGGAAGTCCCCCTTCTGTTTTTCTTATTTATGTTTCCTCTTCTGGATGCTGTCAGCACAGATTAGATATTGATCGTAGATGAATATTACTTAGGATTTAGAATGTGAAATACCAGTCTACATTCTGAATAACGACAAGCTTCCAAATCTTAGAAGATGTATGTAAATTATGATTCTTGGGAGTGTTTAGGTCTGTATGTATAGACCTGGTCAAGTAAATTTTGGCTGTTCATTTTTTAAGAGTGAGGAGAAAGGATTTAGTTAGCTCTATCACTCTACATTTCTTTTTTTCTTTTTGCCAGTCTTTATGCATGCTTTGTATTTACCGATGGATAGCAAACAGTTAATTTCTAGATTTTTTTCCCCCCCTGGGAGATGAGCATCTCCTGGAAAGACGATTTTGTTGCTGTTTTTGTTTTTGGCAAGCTGCAGTGGAAATGACAGAAAAATGTAAAAATGATAGGGGGAAATAATTGTAGTTGTTAGGCACATACAGACAATAGGAAGGACAATACTTATAAAATTGAAATCGCTACTCTCAAAGATGATACCGAGCAGTAAAAGCTAAGAGAAGGCAGTATTTGAGGGAATTATGGACAAAGACAGATCTCCCTGTATGTCATTTGAAGCAAGGGAGGCTTGCACAGAGAATATAATGTTGTTGGAGCTGCAATGCGTATGTGCTCTCTTTCAGAAAAAGACAGCTGATTTGTATCATAACTCCTGAAAGTAAAGTTTTACTTGAAAAGAATTTCACATTTTGGAAACTGGGCATCTGTAAGAATATTTGCCACTTAGGAACAGAAATTGTATCTTTCCCCTAACTTGTCATCAGCCATCTACTGAGTACTTCCTACACAATGAGGGTTGGTGGCAGGTCCTGGTGCTCTTTCAAGGACCCTAGAAAGCCCACCTCCTCTTGAGGGATTTATCGTCTGGAGTTGATTACTTGAACAAACCTTCCTTTCTTTTCTAGAATGCTCTTATTTTTAAAATTTTCTTTCTGGCTCTCTAGATACTTTTAGCCATTCTTCTCTTTGAGGGGCCCTCCTCTTCCACCTTCCTCTTGCTGTTGCTATTTCTCAGGTTCAATTAAAATCTCTATTTGCATGATCCTGCTCCCATGTACAGACGACACAAAAAGCCTTATCTCTAAATTGAAAAGTGGCATAAAATTCCATGCCATAATGACTAGGGTGACCATAGAATTTATTGACACAACTTGGAACTTTTGGAGGGATTGAAAATCAGTGCTGCTATTTTTTTTCTCGGGCAATTACCATAAATAAAATGCATCCTGGGCAAATCTGGAACTATGATCACCCTACATGTCCCCAGGAGCCCATTGGATAGCTCTACTTGAATATCTTTCAGGCACTAAATTTGATGAGCTGAGTGAACTCCACTTCCTGCCCTTCCATTTCTGCTCCTTTTGCATTTTCCATCTCAACACAGCCATCTTTCCAGTTGCCCAAGCCAGAAATACAGTCAGTAACCATAACTTTTCCTGATCCCTCACCTTCTCTTTTATGGGTCGCCAAATTCCATCATATGTTTCTCTTAATAAAAACTTCTGAATCTGTCCCCTGGGTCCGTGTCTCCATTCCTGTCACTGTTGATTTAGTTGAGGCTCTCCGTTTCTCAGCTGGCTTAGGAAATAGCCAATTAAAGAGTGTACTGCAGACCTTCTGACCTGAATTTCTTGAATCCATTATTTGCATTGCTTATAGATTGTATGTGTAAAAATATATATATATATATATATATATATATATATATATATATATATATATCACTCCTCAGTTTAAAATCTTTCAAACTTCCTCAAGATTTCTTTCGGGATGATGTCTAATTTCCTTAACAGGACATTAAAACCCACCATGACTTGGCTCTTATGTGCCTTTCAGCTTACTTTGCTGTTTGTTCCTCCCTCAGCGCCTGGACTAGCCTTTGCTCTTCCTCTTGCTCATTTGGAATCACTCTTCACATCTCTTACTGGCTGCTACTTCTCCAGGAAACTATTCTTAAACCTTTCTTAAACATTGGATTTTATTCTTCCTTAAAGAGCAATTCTGATTACAATTTTCCCACAAATGTTCAATTCTCTATTATGTTCTTTTCATCTTGAAAATGTATATACAGTGAAATACACAGGTCTTCATTGAGCTATTGAATGAGTTTTGACAAATGTCTGCACTCATTTTTCCAGCACCCCATCAAGATATAAGACATTTATAATCACCCCTCAAAGTTCCCTAATGCCTCCTTCCAGTCTACCTCTGTCAACTATTATTCAGATTTTATTGCCACACATTAATTTTGCCTTTCTCTAATTTCATATAAATTACTTATTTTCATTAAACAATAAACCAGTATTCATGCTTATGAAAGGCATTACTTTATTAGATTTTCTAGTGGACACATGCCTGTGTGCTAAGTCCCTCAGTTGTGTCCGACTTTTTGTGACCCCAAGGACTGTAGCCCTCCAGGCTCATCTGTCCATGGGATTCTCCAGGCAAGAATACTGGAGTGGATTGCCATACCCTCCTCCAGGGGAACTTCCCAACCCTCTTAAATGTATAATGTTGATATAGACAACTTTCAAGGTATTTCACAATATACTCTCTTTCACCCTCAGAAATTATGGTAATGGTGTAGGCTGGCTTTACATTTTTGTAGACTGCTCAGGCCTATGTTTTGGAAATTCAGTTGCATCTTCTTTTTCTCTTATAAAAATGATGAAGAGACTGGGTGTCTGCCTCATTCAACAAGATTCTGCTTAATAAGGCATACTTGTAGTGTTAGAAAAGATTCCAGTTATGAACCAGAATGCATGAAACTTGAGCGAGACTCCTAATGAGCTCTGTAGGGGCACTTGCACAATGGAATTCCAAATAAGGAGAAGCTAATTGTCAGCCAAATTTGCACTCACGGGGAAGGATCAGCACCTGTGTTAAGGTTTTCTCATGCATCACTTCTTGATTGAGGCCATTTTTGTTACAGGGACATTTCCCCAAAAGTGGGGCAGGAGAATTCTTCATCAAATTGCAAAGCAAATGGATTCAAATGAGGGCAAGCACTGTATCCAGTTCACCACAATTAATGGTTCCATAGCACTAACAACAGTGTCTGACGAAGAATAGACCCTTAATGAATAGTTAATAAATAAATGAACAAATCATTTTGGCTATTCCTAATCCATGGGAGTAGCTGTTGAGTTTTTGAGTATGCTATCATATTTCATAATTTTCTGAGGAAATGAAGTACTTTCATTTCTTAGAACAATATTTGTTCAACTCCTCAGTGAAATATTGTGTGTAGAAAATGAAATAGTTGAGACGTTTGGAGGGGCTAATGATGAAGAAGTTTTGATAATTTTAGATGCTCTGTATTTGGAGCCAGACTCCTTCCACCTGGCAGAGACTAAAACTGCCAGCAGTTTTCAACTTGTGATCAAGGAACTGAATTGCCACCCAACCATAGTTCAGTCCCCATTCAGGAACCATCTCCACGCACACAGTGCCTTTCAATTGTGAACCTCTGAAGGGCTATACTTTTGGAGAAAAAATAATAATTTTCATTTTCCTCAATGTAACCTATAAACCATACGTATACCCCATATTTTTATGAAATTGCTATAGAACTGAGAAAATAGGTATTGACCGAGGCAAAGGACCAATTCTAACACTTTTAAGCTTGGTGTAGTAGTTTATCAGACTATCTGGAGTTGTAGCTTAGCTGTTGAATGTTGCAGATTGCAAAGTCACTCTGCCTCTGAGGACTTTTTTGAAAGTAAATTCTGCATTAATGGGTGTCATTGCACAATTGTTTATCCTAAAGAGAATGAGTCTACTCAGGCAAGCAGGTATTTTATGTGTGCTTCCTTGAGAAGCTAAAAGCCATTGCTCCTTGATGGTTCAGTGGGTTAAGAATCCACTTGCAATGCAGGAGACACAGGAGATGTGGGTTTGATCCCTGGGTCGGGAAGATCCCCTGGAGTAGGAAATGGCAACCCACTCCAGTATTCTTGCCTGGGAAATCCCATGGACAGAGGAGCCTGGTGGGCTACAGTCCATGGGGTAGGAAAGAGTCGGACACAACTGAGTGACTAAGCAGGCATGTAAAGTAATAATTACACATGTTCATTAAATATATTAAAAATGTAATTTGGAAATCTGATATGGGATACTGGATGGTGGAATTAAGACAGGAAGATTAATCAGTTGAATGGACCACAAAAGAAAAGTAAGAGTTGTGGCTTGCGGAATTATCTTGACAAAGCCATTGGATTTGCTCAGATTTCAAGTTCCTGGTTTGTAAAATGAGAGGGTTAAGTTATTCAGTCTTTGAAATCTCTATCTCTAGCTGAAATGTAAGCATCCTCACAATGAGAATAAGACAGTTTGTAGCTGGCTTTTTAGAAAGAGTTATGAATCCACTTAAATCAGAAACTAAACACCAGTGAACAGGACCTATATAATGGCTTAAGCACTGCCATTACTGAGCACCATGGGCCCCACGGGCTGGGGTAGATGACTCTTAAGCATTAGTTCATATATACATACATACATATATATACACACGCACATACATACATATACATATATATATATATATTTGGAGGAAATTTGAAAGTCTACAAAATAGTCAAGGAGGTGAATTCGTTTGGTTCCTGTTAAACTGTACTGTAAGGTATTCTGTTTATGTCTCAGCAATGGTGAAATTACCCTAACATTTCTTTGCAATGAGTATTGAGTAATTAAATATGGAAGTGTTCTATTTCTCTAGTGGGAAAGTCATCAGAAGGAGAGAGACCACAGGGAAGAAGGTAGGAGAATAGAATCCGGGTGATTAAAACCAAACAAGTTCACATCAAGATTGAAAGGGCTTGTTTTTAGGGCAACACAAGTTCTCAAAGCACTTTAAATACAAAACAAGGCAACTTAGTTACTTTATAATTATCAATTCGTTTTGGCCAGGGAAATGAAGTGTTCTTATGGAGATCTTTTCTGCTCAGCAAGTAGAGTTGAAATGTAGGAAAACAGAGCAATGAAAGAAGCTCATGCTGTGTGTGGGGCTGAAACACTGCCATTACCGAGCACCATGGGCCCCATGGGCTGGGGTAGATGACACTTAAGCATTAGTTCATATTTTTCCAATTAAGCATAAGTTGTGTTTCTTTATGTGTTACAAAAGAGTTAGTCATTTAGTCCCCATAAGGAGTATTTTATCAAAAGCAACGATTATGGCCAGAAACAAAGGAGCCTGTAACTGGATTATAGGCCACCCTCTTTCTAACTGGATTCAATTCCATACATAGCTAATTGTGATGTAATGGTGATAGCTTTTGGAATGAAAATAGTTGTCAATAGAATAGGAAGCTGGCAAGATATTATGAATGAAATGATGAAATGAGCTGATTTATAACATAAGCATTTACTGTTTAGCTTGAATTTTATCTTAGCCTGTTACCTGTTCAGTTTAGATGAGTTTGTCTTTCTGATCTTAGTTTATGGTTATAGACCTGAGATTTACTTGGAAGAGATACATCAGGTAGATTGCTGCTGCTGCTGCTAAGTCACTTCAGTCGTGTCCGACTCTGTGCGACCCCATAGACGGCAGCCCACCAGGCTCCCCTGTCTCTGGGATTCTCCAGGCAAGAACGCTGGAGTGGGTTGCCATTTCCTTCTCCAATGTGTGAAAGTGAAAAGTGAAAGTGAGGTCGCTCAGTCGTGTCCGAGTGAGTGACCCCATGGACTGAAGCCTACCAGGCTCCTCCATCCATGGGATTTTCCAGGCAAGAGTACTGGAGTGGCTTGCCATTGCCTTCTCCATCAGGTAGATTAGATACCTTCAAATTTCAACTTTAGATTTAGGTGAAAGATAATGTATCATAATGTTGTTTTAATATGAATTCTCTATTTTACACCTACTAATATGTACATAATCTATTGCCCTCAAAAGGAGTCTCCCATGTACATCATTCCAAGATCGATCAGGAGCTCCAGGTTGTACAAATGGTAGATCAGGTGATGATGCCTCTGTAAACTTAGAAGGTGTGCTTCCCTGGTGGATTCATACAGACTTTGCTCTCATATGGGCACCAAATCAGATCCAATAGCCCATTAAATGGGAGTGCAGTCTGCTTGTGGCAGTCGTCATTGTCTCATTAGCAATAGAATGTGGTGGTTGTGAATTCGAGACCCATCACCTCTACCAACTAGTTATGTTTCTCCTCTGAAAAAGCAGAGGTAAGAATAATGCTATCGAGGTTTCTTGTGGATAAAACAGGGAAACAGAAGGTGAATGGCTCAGTAGACCACCTGATGTGTGGAACATTCATCAGTGCCAAGGGCTAATCTGACCAGCCAGCGAGAGAATTAACCCTTCTCGTCATGTTCCCTATACTGTTTCATGTGCATGTGATTCTCAAATTTGGGTCATACTAGGAGTTCTTCCTTGTTAGAATCCTGCTTGAGGGAATCACAGGATGTTTTGTCTATTTACTTGTTAATTTTTTTTTTTACAAATATTATTTTTTAATTTAAAAAGTTTTTTTGGGGGGGCCACACTGTGCGGTGTGCAGAATCCTAGTTCCCTGACCAGGGATTGAACACGTGCCCCCTGCACTGGGAGCGCAGAGTCAAAATCCCTGGACCACCAAGGAAGTCCCTCTATTTTTCAGAAGGTGACTTAAATCCTGAGTGACGTGGTAGAGTTAGTTTGGAGTTGGGGATGCTGCTCAGGAACAAACATAGTCCAGGGACCTGAACCCTGAAGGTTATGCCAGGAATAAAGCTGAACATACAGTCAGATTTAGATTTTATTCCGAGTGAGACCAGAAGCAATGACAAAAGAGATGGGAGAGAGCTGTCTTTAGCACGAGCCCCTCCATGGCTGGCGTGTGTGTGAGAAAAGACACGCAATGGGCCAAGGTCTGTCTTGGTGGCCTCTGTTCATTTGAAAGGCAGATGAAGCTGGTTTCATCCCAGCCTGTGTCATCAAGTAGAACAGTGCGGGTAATGAAGGTCCACGGCAAAAGCCAAATGAGAGCCGGGCTCTGCGCTGCATGGGCCGGCTTCTTAGAACATGTGCGGCGATGGCCTTGACATTAATAAGGCAACCGAGGTGCTGTCAGCTTGCAGCCACAGCTGCTTCTGAAGAGGGAGCCCTAATTTGGGACACTATTTCTCCAACCCGAGTGATCACAAAAATCCCCTGAGCACTTCTTAACAATATGAATTCCTAGGCCTGAGTACAGACATCTAGGGTAGGGGCTTTCAATGGATATTTTCTGTATGTGTGTCAGGTGACACTGAAGATAAAGCAAAAATAGGCCTAGCATAATTTGGACTTATATACCAAATATTTTTTAGGTGTATCAGAATGCATGACAGGGGTAGGGCCAAAGACAGTGGCTCTGGAGAAGACTGCCTGGGTTTGAATCTGTGCCTTCGTCCTCATCCCTATACAACGGGAAGAGAAATCACTGACTCTTGGGCTTGTGTAAAACACTGGAAGAGTGTCCAGCGTGTGATAAACATCTAATCACTATTTGTGATCATTATGATGTTTTTTGAACTCTCTACCAGGAATGAAACTGTGAGGGCACACTCATTGAGAAGTAACAAGACCTCACATTTCTTCTGTAGGTCCTTCATGGTTTTAAAATGTGTGATCTTATGCCATATTCATAACTTTGAGACCTGGGCCTTGGGAAGCCCATTTAGTCTGAGAATTTGAGCTTCACATATGCTCCCCAGCTCTTCTGAAGTGTCCAGCTGGAAATTCTAGAGTGTGTCTCACTGCTTGGGGTGATGGCACAATGGCAGTAAGTACTGAGCTGCGCTTTTCCAACTTGAATGTTCATAGGAAGCATCTGGGAGTTTGATAAAATGCAGATTCTGATTCAGTAGGTTTCACATAGGCCTGAGATCCTGCCTTTCTCACAACTTCCATGTGATGCTAACAGGGCTGCCCTGTAGATCGCACCTTGAAAAGCAAAGCGTTCTTTTAAGCATCTTAACATCCCAGATGTACATCCGGCATATGAGCTGCACTTAGGCTTACGAGGACTCCCCACAGGGCAGTAGACCTTTGCTTCCTGGGAGCAAATATGAATGATTTTTTTTGAGACAGACAGTGTAGCCTCAGTAAACTCTGTTATCCATGTGGTGAAAGACAGACCAGCTGGTTCTAATTAAGCAAACTGAGTGCTGTTGTATGCACCTTGCACCATCTTCCAGTGTTTGGAGCACCGAAGTTGAGTAATACATGTGTAGCACAAAGACTACCCTGGATATAATTTAGTATCACTGGTATGGAGGCATTTTTGGGTCTTGCTGATATGTTGCAGTCATTACCCTGGCAAAGAGCAAGAGCTGGTTAACAGAGATGTCCAATTGACAGAATGCTGCGGAAAGCGGCTTTCAGGGTTCTTTGGGTGATGATATCCAGGTGCGCCTGGAGAGGTGCCACACCAGGAATACATGGACCAATACCCATCAGCAGTCTTTGAACCATCCAGTTAGATTCATGGGTTATCTATTCCATGTCATAAAAGCCAAATGAACAAGCACAAGCTATTCCTTCAATGTGTAATTGAAAGGCTGTGTGGTGTAGAGATTGACTGGGTATCTGCTTCAGTATCAATCATATTACAAATAAATGCTCAACTGCACACATTCTTAAAATGTATACTACAAAAGAAATCAAACCATGGGGGTGCTTGTGTATGGTAAAGCCTTCAGATATGTAGGAGAATATATCTGAGTGTGAGAGAATTCAACTACAGTTCATTGGCCTTTAATAAAGTTATTTAACTCTAATCTTTGGATGGATATACGAAAACCAGAAGTGCTTCATTCAGATAGATGCCCAGTAAAATGAAAAGGACAAAGAAAGCCTAGAATTCGAGGAAAGTAATGCTCTACAAGCTTTATCAAATCTTCCCTACCAGCACTGTAATTCTCAATAAAGCTCAGCATGATAGTTCAAAATAAAAATGGGGATGTGACAAGACAGTAACTCTTGGAGCGGTAGAGTAACTTGGAGCGGTAGGTGCAGTAACTTACTCTTCTCCTCTCAGTGCTTTCCCTGGGATTCTCCAAGGCACCTGAGAGAACCAAGGGGTAATACAATTTATTCTTATATGTCCAGGAACTGAATTATTTTTGCCTCCTTTTGTGGCATTGTGATTATTGAACTTCATAATATATATATATGAACTTCATATATATATATATGATTATTGAACTTCATATATATATGAAGTGAGATATATATATATATATATAAAGTTATATATATATATATAATTTTGACTGTTGCCAGGTCTTAGATGCAGCATGTGGGATCTAGTTCCCTGACCAGGGATTGAACCCTGGCCCCCTGCACTGGGAGCACAGAGTCTTAGCCACTGGACCACCAGGGGAGTCCCTGAACTTCTCTTTTAACACCTTAACCATGAAGTGAGAAGGTAAGTATGACTTGCTGTGATAGCAACCATGCCATGTAACAAGCAACCTTGAAATCTCCCCAACAAGTCTGCATTGATTTTGCTCTGAGTTGATGATGTGCTGCAAGGCAGCTAGTCTAGACTGGACTCAGCGCGGGTAGCAGCTTCCTCCTTCTGGGAATCAAGGTGATGCCGAGGTGCAAGTGAACAGGAGAAACGCCCACAGGATTTGCCACCACTCAAGCTGGGAAATGGCATGCTGTCATGTCTGCCTTGTTGTCCCAGTCAAAGAACGTAACGTGAGTGAAGTCCAAGTCCGGGGTGGGGAAGCCGACTCTTTAAGAGAATCATCTGCAGAGTTAGAGTGCCCAGGTACGGGGATGGTTAAGACTGGGGTTGTTTATGTAATATACCTTGGAAGAGTTAAAGACCTGAAACTTAGATCTGTTTTAGGTAAAAACTGACCTGTGTGAGGAGGAAGAGGAGGTAAAGATGATAGAGTTAACCAACAGATTACAGGCTGCTCAGTGCAGTGTGAATTTCAGCCAAACAGTAACTGTTCCTGATATTTTAAATCTGTCTCTTGTGCTATTTGGTGATTGGCTAAAGGTAAACTGCTTTCTGTGGGGTCCATGCCATAGTTTGGACTTACCTACACTACGCTTCTAGAAAGCAATTTTACATAGGGCTTCTCTGGTGACTCAGGGCTCCCCTGGTGGCTCAGTAAAGAGTCTGCCTGCAATGTAGGAGAGCCGTGTTTGATCACCTGAGTCAGGAAGATGCGCTGGAGAAGGAAATGGTAACCCTCTCTAATATTCTTGCCTGGGAAATCCCATGGATAGAGGAGCCTGGCGGGCTAGTCCACGGGGTCATAAAGAGTTGGACAGGACTGAGTGACTAACACATTGTTCTTATCTGATTCAATTTTCTATTGCCAAATAATAAATTGCCAGAGACTTAGTGGCTTGAAAACAGTCCTCATGTATTGTCTTGTGGCGGTCTCGGTCCAGCACAGCACGGCAGGGTTCCCAGCCTAGGGTATCACGGGCTGAGGTCTAGGTGTCCACCAGGCTGTGTTATCAGGAGACTCTGAGGGAAAATCTCCTCCCGCATGCATTCTTGCCCCTGGCAGAGGATTCAGTTCCATGCAGTTGGAGAGCGGAGATCTCCCTCCCAATGCAGACCATCAGTAGGGCCACTCTGCTCTTAAGGGCATTTTCATTCCTTGACATATGGCCCCCTCCTTCCTCAAGCCCAGCAACAGCCCCTCAGATCTCTGGCTCCTCCACACTCAGTCAAAGAAAACTCTGCTTTTCAAGGGTGTCATTATGTCAGATCCACTTCAGTGATCTCTGTATCTTTTTTTTTTTTGAGACTTCCCCATGCCATATCCTAGTTCCCCAGGGTTAAACCTGGGCCCTCGGCAGTCTAAGTGTGGAATCCTAACCATTGGACTGCCAGGGGATTTCCTGCTCTCTGTATCTTAAGATCGACTCATTACAAAATTACTTTCCAGCTGTGCCTGGATTCGTGTTTGCTGGAGTAACTGAGTGAAGGCGAGCAAACATCAGCAGCCAGGAATCTGGCACTAGCATCTCCAAATTCTGCCTACCCAGAATGGCCACGTCCAATTGGCGGCTTCACAGACTTTGTCCCATTGAGCCATGCTCATAAACATCTCTTGTTTCTTATCACATTAATCTCCCAGTGCCCCTGATTAACCTATCCCAGACAGAGCTCTGCTCTATCATTTAGTGACTCTCGGTATGGTCTGCTGCAGTAATTTTCTTTTGTCAGCTGCTTTATTCTATTACATACGTATTGCACCTGGCAGGCAGGAAGAACATTTAAAACATTTTTGTCCATCTCTGGGACAAATTTACTGGGATCTTACAATTCACTTTTATTCAGTTAATTTGTGGCACATGTTTTTTCCTTCTCATTCTCTCTCCTTTTTGTGTATATCTTGTACATTAAAACAATTCCAAAATGTCATGAGCTACCCACATAATCTTGCTGCTGAAATAGAGGTTTGCTGTCCTTGTGCATGCAGTTGCTCACTGATGTCAGAAATTGATTCCACGTTAATTTCTTCCTTGATGATTAACAACTCAGATTTATGCAGGCTTCTCATTTTGGTGCGTGCTCTGAGATCTATTTTTCCTAAGGACTCGTGACTTTTAAAAACATCATAATTATGTCTTACTCCGTTTATTCCAGAAGATGGCGCTGCTGCTGCTTCGCCAGCAAAAGAGCATCATAAAATAGGACACAGAAAGCCTCGGTGGCTATTTTAACATTTCATAATAATACACCAGGCATCCATATTGGCAAATATATATTTAAAACATGACATTTGAAAATACGTACTGTATTACTTTTCTTCCTTATGTTTAGTTTTATAGAAGAAATCACAGCTCACTCATTAAAAGAATTGTGTTGAGGCAGAAGGGGTGGAGACCCTCTGTGCTGCTCTATTGTCACCATCAGGGCTCAATTGGTGACTGAACTGAATAGTTATACTTTTTGAGAAGACGGCAGCAGTGTCTGATATTAGAGACACAGATGCCCCACAGAAGCTGTCTTAACTGCTTTTACTTTTTTCTTAATTATAGTTGATTTACAGTGTTGTGTTAGTTTCAGGTATACAGCAAAGCAATTCAGTTATGCATGCATCTATTTTTTTTCAGTTTCTTTCCCCTTATAGGTGCTTCTGCTTTAAACAGTGATGTCACCAATGGTTTCACTTAATGCAATAACTGCACACTATCATTCACTGAAACTTGAGCTTTTTGCCTTTAAATTATTTATGTTTTAAAGACTTCTTTTTCTAAACTACCTTAATACTGTGAAATATTGAATAAATGTCAGAGATTGAACATTCTTTTATGCCTGGAAACTTCACACTGAAATGTAAAATTTGGTATTCATCTGTTGAAGTGCTGGATGTTTTAGCAGTGGATCAAATCCTCTTAACTAGTGCTGTAATAGTCTTCCCCCATTCTCCTTTTTGTGAGGCCATAAAGAAATAAAATGGAGGGAAATAGGGACTAGACATTTACTACTGACATGAAATCAAGACAAAAAGTGATTTCTACCTGAAATAAAAGGCTTGGAAACAAATGGACAGTGAATGCTTCAGGAAGGTGGTATATTTCCTTTTAAAATATCTTAATTCCATGAATTACTCAATATAATGGATATTTTTATGAATATTGATGTTCACATCATGGCACATCTTTTTTTTTTAATTTGCTACATTTTAGTCTATATCCAGTGAATTTTATGGTATCTTACTAGATGTCTTGGTTTCAGTAGCTCCTAGTCATTCGCTTGTTCTTTCAACAAATGTTTATTTCATGTCTATTTCATGTCTGGCACTGCTCTAGGTTCTACACAGTATAGAATCCCTGCTCTATTGGAGCATACAGTCTAGTGGAAGAAGGCAGGAACTGTGGGTTGCATTGTGTCCCCTGGAAGATAGGTTGTAGTCCTAATCTCCAGTATCTGTGAATGTAACCTTATTTGGAAATAGTTTTTGAGTAGATGTAATAAGTTAAAATGAGGTAGTACTGCAATAGGGTGGTCTGCAGTCCAATGATTGGTGTTCTTACACAAAGAGGGAAATTTGGACGCAGACACCGACCAGAGGGGAAAAACAGCATATGAGGACAGAGGTAGAGATTGCAGAGATGAGTCTAGAAGTCAGGGAATGCCAAGAATTGCCAGAAACCCCTGAAGCTTGGAAGAGGCAAGGAAGGATCCACCCTTAGAACCTTCGGTGGGAGAACCTGAGCACCTTGCTTTTGGAACTGTAGCCTCCAAGATGTTGAGAAACTAAACTTCTATTATTATAAGTTACTCAGGTTGTGGTAATTTTTTACGCCAACCCTGGGAAAATAATACAGCAGGTAAGAAAAAAGTAGCAAATTAGATAATATATTTAGAGGTAGTTTTAAAAAAATAATGCTAGGAAGGCTGTGCTGGAGCTTCATTACTGCACGTGGACTTTCTCTAGTACTCTGTCGTGCTGTGCAGGCTTCTCATTGCAGTGGCTTCTCTTGTGGAGCACAGGCTCTAGGCGCACGGGCTTCAGTAGTTGCAGCACTCAGGCTCAGTAGTTATGGTGCATGGGCTTAGTTGCTCCAGGACGTGTGGAATCTTGTTGGACCAGGGGTTGAACCTGTGTCTCCTGCATTGGCAGGCAGATTCCTATCTACTCTACCACCAGAGAAGTCCCAAGTTGCAATTTTAAATAGAGTAGTCAGAGGAGACCTTGCTGAGAAGGTGACATTTGTACAAAGAGTTAATAATTGATGGATATAGCCATATAATTATTTGAAAAGATTGATTGGTCCAGGCAGAGGAAACAGCAGGTGCAAGAGTTCTAAGGCAGGAGAGTTTCTGTGTTGTGTTAGTTTCCTAGGGCTGCTGTAAAAATGACCACAAACAGGGTGGCTTAAAACAACAGAAATATTCTTTCACAGGTCTGGGAGTCAGAAGTCTGAAAGCAAGATGTCAGCAAGGCCACATGCTCACTGAAGTTTCTATAAGAGAAGCCTTCCTGGCTTTTTCCAGCTTCTGGTGGTTCAAGGTGTTTGTTACCTGTGGTTGCATCAATCTTATGCTTTGTCTCCACATGACTTTCTCCTCTGTATCTCTGGCTTGGCCTTCTCCTCTGTATATCTGTGTCTCCTCCTCTTCTGTTATTTATAAGGATGTATCATTGGATTTAGGGTCTCCCCATATTATCCAGAATGATCGCACCTCAAGATGCTTGCCTTAATTATGTCTGCAAAGAGCCTTTTCCTCCCCTCCCCACCCCCACCGAATCAGGCTGTATTTACAGGTGATGGGGGATACATCTTTTTGAGGCCAACATTCAACCCACTGCATGTGTGTTTGGGCGACAGGATGGAGGTCAGCAGGGCTGGACTGGAGAGGTGGAGAGTAAGAGAAGTAGGAGATTGTGTTGGAAAAGAATCCGAGTAGAAAGGGTAAGGATAACATGGGGCCTCAGAGATCGCTGGCCAGGCTCCGGCTGTCACTCTGAGTTAGATGGAACACATGTACACCTGGGGCAGATTCATGTCAATGTATGGCAAAACCAATACAATAATGTAATTAGCCTCCAATTAAAATAAATAAATCAAAAAATAAATTCATATAATAAAATAAATAAGAAAAGAAAATAAAAGAAGGAATACATGGGCTATTCATTAAGAGTTGATTGCTTGACAAGTTTGAGTTTTAAAAAATTGGGGAAAAGCAACTAGAGTGTTTAGTTGTATGCCTTTTGTTATTTCTTCATCAAGGCTGAAAAACTGTAGTGCTTTTCATTTGAAGCTCAAGCAAAACTGAGAAGGTAAACAGCTTTCCTAAGTCACTTCCTAGACTAGATCACCACCATTCACCACCACATCTTTGGACCTGTCCTATCTCAGTTGGAAGAGGGAAGATAAGTGCTCCCCGCCACCCCCCACCACCCGCGCCTGGAAGGTGCAGGTCAACTCCTATGTCTGTCTTCTGTCTTTGAAGGTAGAAGTCTTTTAGCTCAGAATCCCAGGTCACAGTGCCAGGTCAGTGCTTTCATGCAGTCTGTATTTATTGTGTATAGATTCCTTTTCTACCTGGAGGAGAAACACTCAGAGTCCATCCTCAGTGCAAAGAATGTCCTTATGGCATGGGCTAGTTTTTCTGTCCACATTGACTCTGCATATATTGCCTGTGATCTTCTGTGC
Source organism: Moschus berezovskii (assembly GCF_049115385.1). NCBI lineage: Eukaryota > Metazoa > Chordata > Mammalia > Artiodactyla > Moschidae > Moschus > Moschus berezovskii. Next base: position 1,866,550 of record NC_142489.1, read on the forward strand.
GAGCTGGGGTTTTCAACGTGGTCTTACTGAGCATTTCAGGCCTGTTGTACACTAACGCTAAGACATGATAATAAGAGAATACAATACAGCATTGAGGGCAGCTATTGTTGTTATTATTTTTTTTTAATCAAGTCCCTGCCACTACCAGTGGCTTCTATGATCTATTCTCAACTCAGCAGCCAGAAGGATTTTTTTTAAGCATATGTCAGTTGTTAGTTCTCTGCTCAAAATCCTCCTATAGCTCTGCATCTCACTCAGCATCAAAATCAACTTCTTTACCATTGACTTTGAGACCCCAAGGGATCTGGCCCCTGTTACTCCTTAAACTTCCTCTCCTGCTGCTGTCATATGCCCGCCCCTGCCCCCACCCTTCCTGTTTCTGGATTTTGCCAAGACTGCTCCAGCCTCAGGCCCTTTGCACAGCAGCCAGGAATATGTATGCCTTATTCAGGTCTCTGCATAAATATCACCGTACAGAGAGGCCTGCCTGCCTTGATCAACCTGGTTTAAGCAGCCCCTGCTGTCTTGCCACCAGCTGCTCCCTACTTGTGCCCTTACACTCTAGCATCTATCACTGTCAGCTTTATTAATGTATCGCTTTATTCCTTTCTTAAGCTCTGTGAATGATGGAAGTCACTGCTTCATGCTCAGCACTGGAACAGTGCCTGGCACATACTGGGTGTTTAAAAAATATTTGTTTAATTAATGAATAGTATGTGCCAGACATACTGTGATATGGTATTAATACATTATCTCATTTTATCCTCACAAAGAAAATATCATGTTATTATCCACATTTTACATGTTAGAAAACTGAAACTATAAGCTAAGTAAATTACACAAATTTACAAAAAGTGGTCAAGATGGAACTGAAATCTGGACAATCTGTCTTGCGAGTCTGGGCTGTTAAATTGTCCATTTTATAGATAGTATCATAGGACAGAAAGCTTGGGTCATGTTTTCAAGGTCACAGTGCTAGAATGCAATAGAGCCAGGGTTCGGATCCAGTTTTGATCAATCGTAAAGTCCTTATTTTTAATCACTATAGTAAATGTGGTGAGCCAAATCTATGGCTTATCTTTTTAAAAGATTATAGTGGAAAAACTCCATGTAACGTACTGTCTTCATCATTTTGAAGGGCACAGTTTAGCAGTGTAAAGTATATTGACATGGTGCACCAGATCTCATCTTGCAAAACTGAAACTCTATCCCCATGAAGAACCAAGTCCTCATTCCCTCTTCCCCCAACCCCTGGTAGCCCCCTTTCTACTTTTTGTGTCTAAGAATTTGACTACTTTAGATACCTCTTAGGAATCGAATCATACAGTTTTTGTCTTTTTTAGACTGACTTATTTCTTCATTTCACTTAGCAAAATGCCTTTAAGTTTCATCCATGTTGTAGCATGAGATGTGATTTCCTTCTTAAGGTTGAATGACATTCTCTTGATGTATATACCATTTTTCTTTATCTATTAATCATGGGACAGACATTGGGTTGCTTTCATCTCTTGACTGTTACGAATAATGCTGCATTGGACACGGGTACATAAAGATCTGTTTGATATCCTGCTTTGGAAATCTTTTGGGGCATAAACCCAGACATTGCTGATCATTTTAAAAGTTCGATAACTATTCCAAAAAATATTAGTGAGATTTTGTAACCCCTTTTTGACCCTAGTGTTATAATTTATGAAAAATATTTTCATCTCTTTGATGCTGTGACTATATTCTTTCAGTATTTGAGGTCAAGTAATCTAACATCCATCTATTCTAAAATGTCAGACAAGTCTGTTAATCATTTATTTTCAAGGAAAAAAGACTCACCCACAATTTATTTCACATTTTATTGATTTGTCTGCTCAACTCCTTAGTGATAAATTTGATGAAAGAGTCTAGTGATAACTTCCATTTGGTCTTACCCTAAACCTTAGATTGCTATTCATAGCCTCAGAAATCTGAACTTCGATAGAATTTCCTAGTATTTTCCCCTCTCTTTCCTGCCTTTGGAAATGTATTTAAAATTTAAAAAAAAATTGATGTAATAAAGGAGAAGCAAGTGGCAACCCACTCCAGTAATCTTGCCTGGAGAATCCTGTGGACGAAGGAGCCTGGTGGGCTGCTGTCCGTAGGGTTGCGCAGAGTCGGACACGACTGACACAACATAGCATGCATGCGTGCATGCACTGGAGAAGGAAATGGCAACCCACTCCAGTGTTCTTGCCTGGAGAATCCCAGGGACGGGGGAGCCTGGTGGGCTGCCATGCACGGGGTCGCACAGAGTTGGACACGACTGAAGTGACTTAGCAGCAGCAGCATGTGTAATATGATTGCCATTGTAATGACAGTTAAAACCTCTCTCATGTCACATAATTATTATTTTTTTGTAGTGAGAATAATTATTGTAAGATCTAGTCTCTTTCTAAGTTTGATTATAACAGAATGTTTTCTATATTGTCCACACTGTGCATCAGACCTCTAGGAGTTACTTGTCTACTAGTTGTAATTTTGTATCCTTAAGCAACATCCATTTTATCTCCTCACCTCACCCCCTGGTAACCACCATTCTACTGTGTATTTATGAGTTCAGCTTGTTTAAAGCCAACATAAGTGGGATCATAGAGTATTTGTCTTTCTCTGTATGACTTACCTCACTTAGCATAATGTCTTTAAGGTTCATCCATGTTGTTATGGATGGCAGGATTTTCTTCTTTTTCATGACTGAATAGCATTCCCTTGTAGCTATTAACCACATCTTCTTAATCCACTCATCTGTTGACAGGCACTTAGGTAGATTCCATATTTTGACAATTGTGAGTAATGTTGCAGCCATTATGAGAGTACATGTATCTTTTTGATACTCTGTTTTCATTTTCTTTGGATATATACCCAGAAGTGGGATTGCTGGACCAACTGTAGTTCTGTTTTTAATTTTTTGAGGACTCTTCATACTGTTTTCCATAACATTGGTACCAGTTTACCCTCCCAGTGACAGTGCACGAGGGTTCTCTTTTTCTACTCACTTGCCATCCCTAACTCTATTTCTTACATTTGTCTTTTTGATAATAGTCATCCAATCAGGTTTGTGGTAATAACTCACTGTGGTTTTGATTTTCATTTTCCTGGTTAGTGATACTGAGCATCTTTTCATGTACCTGTTGGCCATATGAGAAATGTCTATTCAGATCCTTTGACCATTTTTTAATTGAGTTACTTACGAGTTCCTTGTATAGTTTGGATCTTGTTTCAGGTACATAGTTTGCAAATATTTTCTCCCATTCTGTAGGCTGCCTTTATACTCTGTTGTTTGTTTCCTTTGCTTTATAGAAGTTTCTAATACCGCAAATAAAGTGTAAATAGTAAAGGGAATGTGGACATCTTTGCCTTATTACTTATAGCTTTCATGCTCATAGTGTTTCTTTCTTAAATAAAATGCTGGATTTGGGCCCTGTGTATAATCATATTTAGAAAAATAATCATTTAATCATTAATGGAATGCTGAGTATTATTGAGTACCATTTTGGCATCTGTGAAGTTTATCACATAATCTTTCTACTGAGCCCTGTTAATACAGTGAGCTGTTTTAATAAATTAAACTTTTTGAGAAAACTCTACTTGTCTTTGATATATTATTTTTTAATGCCTTAATGAATTCTGTTTGCTAATATTTTATTTAGAAATTTTGCTTTGGTAGTCAGAAGTGACAGTGATCTATGCATTTCATTATTGTCCACTTTTTCTTAAGTTTTGGTATCAATGTTTCATTCCCTTCGTAAAAATACTTTGTAAATGTTTCTTTCTCTGTGCTCTGAAACCATTAAGTGGCATTGCATCTCTTTAGCCTTTGCTGAGTTGGCTGTATTCCCTTCTATCTGGGCCAGATCTTTTGGGGAGGGGGTGTTATTTGATGTCTTTCTCTATTTCTCCTACTTTTGTTGGTCTCTCTAAACTTTCTCTATTAGGATTAATTTTAGTAAATTATATTTCTTAAAAATTATAAATTTAACCTACATTTCTCAGATATTTTCAAAGAATACCTTAGTTAAGATTTTTCCATCAGTTCTAATCCTGGCAAGAAACAGATGGTATGTTTAACCTGAGTATTTTGAGGAAGGAGAAGGAAATGGCAACCCACTCCAGTGTTCTCGCCTGGAAAATTCCATGGACATAGGAGCCTACCAGGCTCTAATCCATGGGGTCGCAAAGGAGTTGGACATGACTTACTGACTAAACAAATAATTTTGAAGAAAGTTAAATTGAAGGGCAGTGTACAAATATGTGGGCAAAGTTTAAGAAAACCGAAGAGGAAGAGTATAGAACTCTGGGCTTGTAACAGTGAGGAACTCTCAGTGATCCAGGGATGTGGTACAGAGAAGGTCTGATTACTGGAGCCCAGAGAGAGTGGTTTTCTAGTGCAGGCCACCTGGCAGGAGCGGTAGCTTTTGAGAGGAATGCAGACTAGTGGGAGGGCCCTTAGGGGAATAAATAGCCCAATGTCATTTCCTTACCATTCTCTGATTCTCCATTTAGCCAAACCCAGATGGAAACCAAGGGGGCAAAAAAGCTTGCAATGTTCATGAGTCAGCCCTCCCTCTGCACAGGGCAGGGGAAAGAAAGTAGGGAGGGGTGATGGGAGCAATCTAGCACAATTTAAAAAATTTAGTCTTTTAGTTATTGTTTTATCCATGCCATTTCTTATTTTGTATATTTTGTGCTTTCTTTCTTTTTTTAAAAAACTAACTTTATTCATTTATTTCTCTGCACCAGGTCTTAGGTGTGGCACTATGGGATCCTTGATCTTCATGGCTACATTTGGGATCCTGTTGCCTTACCAGGGATAGAACCCCAGCCTCCTGAATTGGGAGCTCGGAGTCTTAGCCACTGAACCACCGGGGAAGGATTATTTTCCTGATGAGGTTAACTAGTGGCTGATCTGTAAATTTCTTTAGAAAAGCTTATTGCTTCCATTTTATCTGTTTTCAACCTAATTGAATTTTGTGTTTTTATTTGTATTATTTTCTTTCTACTTTTTTCATTTACTTTTAAAATTTAGATCCCAGTTTTAGTGAAAGGAAGTTAGCAAAGAAGTGGTTCTGTGACAATGAGTCTTATAGTCATTTTTCATGAAGTTCATTGTGTGACTTTTCTTCTATTTTCTATGCTTTTCCTGTGATCTACAAGGTGACATACAATTTTGATAAGGAAGAGTTTAATTTTTCATAATTCCAGTGCTCTAAAGAAGAGAGAATATAAAATATAATAGACTTTTTATGACTTGCTTTGGAAAGAGAAGAAAGCTAATATTCTTGCTGTTAAATTCAATAAAGGGAAAATTGTGATCCTTAAAACAAAAAATAAAAAGATGATGCTCCGCCATAGTCAGTGATATGTACACTTAGACTAGCTTGGAACTAGCTATGTGCATTTGCTCAGTTCCCCTAGTGTCCAAACGTATTTTTCTGATTCATTTCATTTAAACATTTGGTTTATATTTTTGACCTATGTTCAATATGTCAATAATGTGAATATAGGCTTGCTAAATAAATTTATTGTTGTTGTTCAGTCACTCAGTTATGTCTGACTAAATATTTCCCCCAAACTCTGATACTACTCTTGGGGGGGGGAAAAAGAGTTAAAAAACTCTCTTAATGTGGTAGAAGCTCCCTAACCAAAGGATGATAATAAACTATGATGTTAACAGTCTGAGCAAATCCTTTGTCATCTGTGAAGTCATTATGCTGAGCAATAGCTGACATAATGAACCACTTGCTTGTAATGGCATCAATGTTTTGTTACAGAGCAAGCAAACCCTCCCCAACTAAGCCCAACTAATGGGTATGTGTCCAAAAAAGTATGTTTCAGAAGCAGAATCTCACATGCTTAGATATTTTTTCCTCCTCTGGACCTTTTTTTTTTACATTGATGAATGAGCTATTGTGCTAATTATTATCTGGAAAGTTACTTACTGACAGTTGAATATACTTCCTAATATTGATTATCTTGAAAGGGGTACAGTGAATTCATCAAACACTTTTCTACTTTATTAAGCTTAAGAAATGGTGAAGCAGATTTCAGACTTAGTCAAGAAAAGAACATAGAGAAGGCTGAGATGCCTGATGTATAAAGGTTCCCGGAAACTTAGAAACTACTAAGGAATCAATATATGCTTATTGAATAAAAAAAAGTAAATTTTCATAGTTTGAGTACTGATGGAGGAAAAGAATACAAGAGTGAACAAAGGCAAAGTGTAAAATTAACTGATAACTCATGCTGAATTTCAATGTGTGATATCAAGAAAACAAGTACAATATATTGTGAAGTTCATGGGAATATAATTTAATGTTGTAATATTAAAAGTTGCTTGAGTTAATAAGAAAAACTTACTAATGTTACTCATTTGTGAATAACTCAGGGAAATGAGGGATATAAAATATGTTTCTAGTCATAGCTCTATATATTGTTATTAAAAATTTTTGTTTCTCAAGTCCAATGGGAAATATGTATTGGAAAGCCTAGTTAAAATAAGGCATACACACACACATACACATATGCATGCATGCATATACACACATAAATCATTTCTGACTCTTTGTGACACCATGGACTGTAGCCTGCTAGATTCCTCTGTCCATGGGATTCTCTGGGCAAGAATACTGGAGTAGGTAGCCATTCCCTTCTCCAGGGGATCTTCCTGAACCAAGGATCAAACCTGGGTCTCCTGTATTGCAGGTGGATTCTTCACCATCTGAGCCACTGGGAAAGCCCATGTGTGTGTGTGTGTGTGTGTGTGTGTATGAGTGAGATCAAACTATGAACTTTAAAACTAAGTATGGAAATGTCATATAATTAAATATTGGGTGGCCTCTAAGATCATGGTAGTCAAATCTTCAGCACCATTCCAGGGTTTTAGTAGTTTGTTCTATTCTTTTTTCCCAAAGTTTCACTTAAATTTTCTCTCCATGGTTTTGTTACTGCTAGATTTCATCAATAAATGTTGTCACTAAAAATTAGTGTCAAGCTGACTTTTTGCACCAATGGTATAATTTAAAATAAAGTCATTTCCTTTTCTCTAACCTTACAAATGGGCTTTTTAACAATAATGCCACCTATCTACTCATAGCTGTCTACTCAAAGCTAACTCAAGGATAAGATATTGGATTCATTTTGGTCTGTCTGCCTCATTTTTAGCAAGTAATTTGGAACACCGAAACGGAAACTCTTAAGATATGGCACATAATTCAGACTCTTAGAGATAGTGATGTATGGTTAAAAGGGGTTGGTACATACAGCCTGGTGGCTTAGGAGAGTTTCCCCAAGCCCCAAGACAATCGAATTTTACTTTATTTCTTATTTTTAAAAATATTTATTTATATTTGGCTGTGTCAGGCCCTAGCTGTGGCAAGTGGACTCTGTAGTCTTGACACATGGGCTTAGTTGCCCCTCATCATGTGGGATCTTAGTGCCCTGATCAGGGATTCAACCTGCGTCCTCTGCATTGGAAAGTGGATTCTTAACCTCTGGACCACCAGAGAAGTCCTGACAATTGAGTTTTAAATCATGTCTGATTCATTTAAGACACTTGGAAAAAGATTCTCAATTATTAGTTCTTTTGAAAATGTGTTCAAACTGTCATAATGGATGCACCCCGCGGAAGACTGAGAGGTAGGCAAAGAGGGCAGGACAGGGAGCACGAAGTGGCGGTTCCTGGAAAGACTTAATCCATGCCTTCTGTGGGAATATCTGAGTTCTCTTCATACCGTATCTAGGCAGGACCCTCTTCAAAAGGCTTTTGTGCAGTGATCACAGGGAGAGTCCATGAAAGTGGCTCATCCTGTAAACTGGGTGAGCAAGTGCCATTCCACCCTGTGAAACCAGAGCCAAGGGCTGTGTGGAGCATCCATCACTCCCTTTCATGATGGATCTGCTACACTGTAGAGCCCAGGACGATGTGAATCACAGATAAAAGCTACCATTGAAGATCAGTATCTGAAGAACTTAGGGATAAATCAGCCCAGTGCATTCTTGTCAGAAAAGATGAAAGCCAGGCTCAGGATAATTAAAGTAAAAGGTCACGTACCGGTATAGTAGAAAATTCAAGCCCTAATCCTTATCTCCTGATTCCTCCTTTTGGATCCTTTTTGTATATATCATTCTCTCCATTGCCTGGGAAGAAAATCAATGAGTTCTAAGCCCCCGTTCATCCATAGCTTCTTCAATGCTGCTATTACTACTATTTACCTCTACTAGTTTGATCTCACTCATACACACACACACACACATGGAGAAAGCAAGAGCATTCCAGAAAAACATCTATTTCTGCTTCATTGACTATGCCAAGGCCTTTGACTGTGTGGATCACAATAAACTGTGGAACATTCTGAAAGAGATGGGAATACCAGACCACCTGACCTGCCTCTTGAGAAACCCGTATGCAGGTCAGGAAGCAACAGTTAGAACTGGACATGGAACAACAAACTGGTTCCAAATAGGAAAAGGAGTACGTCAAGGTTGTATATTGTCACCCTGCTTATTTAACTTATATGCAGAGCACATCATGAGGAACGCTGGGCTGGAAGAAGCACAAGCTGGAATCAAGATTGCCAGGAGAAATATCAATAACCTCAGATATGCAGATGACACCACCCTTATGGCAGAAAGTGAAGAGGAACTCAAAGGCCTCTTGATGAAAGTGAAAGAGGAGAGTGAAAATGTTGGCTTGAAGCTCAACATCCAGAAAACGAAGATCATGGCATCTGGTCCCATCACTTCATGGGAAATCGATGGGGAAACAGTGGAAACCGTGTCAGACTTTATTGTTTTGGGCTCCAAAATCACTGCGGATGCTGACTGCAGCCATGAAATTAAAAGACGCTTACTTCTTGGAAGGAAAGTTATGACCAGCCTAGATAGCATATTAAAAAGCACAGACATTACTTTGCCAACCAAGGTCCGTCTAGTCAAGGCTATGGTTTTTCCCGTGGTCATGTATGGATGTGAGAGTTGGACTGTGAAGAAAGCTGATTGCCGAAGAATTGATGCTTTTGAACTGTGGTGCTGGAGAAGACTCTTGAGAGGCCCTTGGACTGCAAGGAGATCCAACCAGTCCATTCTAGAGGAGATCAATTTTGGGTGTTCATTGAAAGGACTTATGCTAAAGCTGAAACTCCAATACTTTGGCCACCTCATGCGATGAGTTGACTCACTGGAAAAGACTCTGATGCTGGGAGCGATTGGGGGTAGGAGGAGACGGGGATGACAGAGAATGAGGTGGCTGGATGGCATCACCGACTCGATGGACATGAGTCTGAGTGAACTCCGGGAGTTGGTGATGGACAGGGAGGCCTGGCGTGCTGTGGTTCATGGGGTCGCTAAGAGTGGGACACGACTGAGCGACTGAACTGACTGACTGACCTCTACTACTAATTTTAGCTTACAATGATAAAGCGCCCACTATATGTCAGGCCCTGTTCTCAGATACTTACCTATGTTAGCTAATTTCAGTTTCAGAAAGATTCCAGGATAGATTCATCATAATCCCCCTGTTATAGGTGAAGGGATTGAAATTTAAAGAGATCGAGCATTGTGCCTGAGGTCATAGCCCTAGTTGATAATTACTGTAATAAAATAAATCCCTTAAGCATTCAGATAGTCCACTCTGATTGAATCCATGAGATGTAGAATTGCATGGTAGACATCATGAGCTGCATCTGGCTTGCCCCCCACTACCCAGTCTTCTCTCTCTCACACACACACATGCATATGTACAGTCAATGATGTATGTTTAGAACATGACTGAGGATGTTTAAGATTCTTCTGACAGGACCCTTTGCAGGACATTTGTCTGGAGAGCAGGCCTGTGACTTGCACAGGGGTTCCGAGAATTCTCTTTTCAACCCTGCATTGTTGCTTCTCTCTTCACCTCTCTCTCCCCCTTTTCCTTCTCCTCTTCCCTCCCTCTGTTACACTCTGACTTTTCCATTTTTCTCCTTCTCTTTCACCAATTCTTCTTCTTCCAAGTATTTTCATCAGCGTTTCTGTGATCCTCCTTCCGAACATTCCCTTTATAATCATCTAGGTCATTTGTTCCTTTTCCACAAGAGATATCTCCTTAGTTTTTTCCCTCTTACTGGAGACATAACAACTAAAATGCTGAATCAATCTCTCAAATAACTTACTGCTTTTTTTCATTTGGATGTTGACATTAATTACAGTAATCTGGGTCCTGTCTTTACTTGTAACAAATGAGACCCAACCCTTTCATCCTTATCTGCTTGCAGCCATGCATTCTGAAGATCAGTAAATTTGTTCACAATGCTGGAAAGCAGATGTGATTTTTTTTTTTTTTGCCATTCCTCTGCTGTTTTTTGTCTTACTCTTTTTCAGCATTTTAGAGTGCTATAGCTTTCAGACATAACTGTGCTTGAGGAAACCAAAACAAGCACCATGAAAAGGATAGAAATGAAAAAATCTTTAAAAATAATGTTTGCAAAGGAACAATGGCAAGAAAAAATAATTGGAAGATAACTCATTTTGTTAATAATAACTTATAAATATTTTGATAGATTTGAAGTTTGACTGGGGAGATATTAACTCGACTGTTCTCATAAGGATATGAAGCAGAGAAAATGAGAGTGGTTTTGAATTAATTGTCATGTGATAGAATTTCTCTGGGAAAAATAATGCATAAATGTTAACAAAGAGGTAAAAGGAGTGGGAAATTAATCAGCTTGTGTCATCTTTTGCATTCACTTTTCTAAAACTGAAGTATTGAGAAATATCTGAAAATGGAGATGAGATTCCTCTTCAAATGAATACTATCAATCACTTGAAAAGATTCAAAAATTGGATGAAAATTACTCAAAGGATTATGATAACAAGAGCAGAGGAAGGGATAGTTTGTCTTGAAGTGATGCTGACTGGGGGAGAGAAAGTGGCAGTTAGTGGAAGTAGAAATGGGCTGACCTTTTGGAACAGAGGTGACTAAGGTTGGACGCCCAGAGCTATTTGGGGAGAAATAAGTCAACAGATGTTTCTAGCAGCCTGTGGCAAATGAAAAGTTCAAATTGTTACGCAGAACTCAGGTGGGCATCATGATAACAGAGAACAGCAGCATTAGAAGTAGCTATTGGCTGCCCTCATCTGGAATAAATTTGCATAGGCTTCTGCAAGTATTGGGGGATTAACAGCTATTAAGCTAGTGTTTACAAACAGTAGCAACTACTGGGACCACTGGTGGTGAGAGAAGGTAAGGAAAGTTCAATGTTTCCTGTTGGTCCAAAACAGTTTTTGGACAGTGAAGGTGTTCATAGGACAATATGTAAAACTCTGCTTTTAAAGTTTACCCATAACTCGGGGACATCTTGTTAGTTAAATGAGAATTTTAAAAACTTCTTATGAGCGATGTAGACTTTTAAAAGAAAAGAAGCTTCTTATGAGAGATGTAGACTTTTAAAAGAAAAGAGAAAACATCAAGTAACATTATGTACAAAATTTTATGTGTTTATTTTTACTGGGATTTGTTTTAGGGGAAAGAGTCATAAAACATCTTCAGTAATTGTTCAGAATGTCTAATTCATCAGTTGGAAATCACGAGATTTTATGCCAGGAAATGTCTTGTGGTACTTTACCGTAAGTATCAGTCAGTGAAATCTGAAAATCTTTCTAGGTATGGAGGTGGCAGTGACCGTATTAATTTTACCCAGGAAGAAAGAAGAAAGGGCTGAATATCACCCCTTAAATCAGTGAAACAGTTCATTTCCTGTGCTGTTCTTCTTGAACATGTTTGTATGTCTCCAGTTTTACAGACCTTTGCCAAATTCAAAGGTTCATGGAGGCATGACACAACCGCATTGAATCATTTAGTTTTGTTTTAAAATAAGGTGTCTTAACCATTTCCATAGAAGGCTCATTTCAGGAAAATGTGAAATTGTGAAAATTTAGATAAGGTGTTTGAACTAAATAATGAACACATTTTGTTGTTGTTCAGTTGCTAAGTTGTGTCTAACTCTTTGTGACCCCATGGAATGTAGCCCACCAGGCTCCTCTGTCCATGGGATTTTTCAGGCAATAATACTGGAGTGGGTTGCCATTTCCTTCTTCAGGGGATCTTTCTGACCCAGGGATTGAAGCCGGGTCTCCTGCACTGCAGACAGATTCTTTACTGCCTGAGCCTTCAGGGAAGCCCAATAAACCTGTTAGATGATTCTTTCTAAGGCTTGGGAGACATGCTTCAGAGAGGACAAGAGTACGTTGATATGAGAAATTAATATATGATTATAGTGTGACTGAAAATCAATGGAGAAAGTATAGGCTGGGTTGGATTGTAGATGACATTAAAACTAGCTTATTTTATGTAAAACATCATCAATATATATAGTCAAGTGAATTAATAACTAAATATGAGAAGTAAAACTATAGAATTAGTAGGAGAAAAATTGAAGACTATTTTGGGAACCTGGGATGAAAAGAGCTTCTTAAATAAAATTCCTAAAGTTCATGTGCCATTCTAAAGAAAAACCTGATAACATTTAGTAAAATGAAGTGTTAACATACCGTGTCCTTACATCTGTATCCAGGATGTGTAGCTCAGAGAAGTTTCATGCAAGTCCATCAAGAAGATATTTAAATTTGAAATTTGTCACAGGGTTGTTTTTGTTTTTGGTAACAGGCAGTTAGGGATAGCTACTTCTCATGATAATTAATCCTTTTGCAGTATGTATGTGTATCAGATCATCGCATTGTACACTGTAAACTTACCCAGTGTTATATGTCAATTATATCTTGATCAAGCTGGAAAAAAAAAAAAGCTGGAGACTACTAGACGCAGGCCCTAGAGGGAAGTGATAAGTACCATGTGGAATGGTATGTGTAGCAGTTAGATCCAACTAGATAAGCCTACCAAGTGATCAATAACTCTTAAAAAGTATAGTGCTGAGTTAAAAAGAGAAAACAAACAAACACACATGCATATAATATAATACAGAGAAAAGAATGAATACCTCACATATTAGGAAATGAGTCAGTGGCAGGAGATGGAAATAGTATATTGGGGATAAAGGAGATTCGATACAAGAAGAAGAGATGGGTCTTCCAGGGAGGAATGATGATGATGTGCAATGAATTATAGAGTATGATTAATTCAAACCCATGCACACCAAAAGCAAACAACCTAATGATTAATGACTTATAAATGCAGATGAAGTAGGTGTCATTTGAACAAGGGGAGGTTGGTTTGTTTTCGTGACCTCAAGTAAAGCACATGGCATGATGGAAAGGGGCATCCTGCTAGGATGGAGAAGCTTTGAAAGATGCAGTATACAAAATCGGTTGAGTCTTGAGTTGTGACAGCACAATGTCAGCTGTGCATATGATTTAAACTGAGTCTCATGCTCCTGATTTGTATGTGACGATAATAATTTACTATACACACATCAGTGGTGCTTTATGCATTTTTAAGGGTCAGAAAAAATATTATAACTGTTTACAGTTCATAAGTGGGTTTTTTAATTGATGGCTTCAATTATTTTGTGTATGCTGCTAGTTCCCACATCTGTCCAGCTATGTCTTTCATTTCTCTTCAAAATCAGACTTAACTTCTCACTTGATATCTCTACTTGGATTTTCATCAGATACCTAAATTAAGAATGTCCTAAACTGAATCATTATTCTCAGTTCTTTCTGCCTGTTCTTAATTTTCCCCTCTCTCTCTGAACAATATTACTGTCCACATACTTCCTAAGACAGACTCCTCAGAACTGAACCACTCTCTTTCCTCTCTCATTTAACCCCTCTTCCAAACAGTAATGTAATTAACAGTATGTTAATTACAGCTTCTTAATTGCTGTTCTTCATCCTCAAAATGACTATCTTTTTTTTGGTTAATGTATATATATGATTATTTCTTTATTTTTTAAATATTGATTTATTTATTTTAATTGGAGGATAATTACTTTACACGATTTTTTTTGTAATTAATTTATTTTTTATTGGAGGAAAATTATTTTACAATATTATATTGGTTGGTTTTGCCATACATTGACATGAATTCGCCCCGGGTTTACATAAGTTCCCCCTCCTGAACCCCCCTCCCACCTCCCTCCTCCCTTTATCCTCCCTCTGGGTCATCCCCGCATACCCGCCCCGAGCATCCTATAACATGCATTGACCCTGAACTAGTGATTCATTTCACATATGACAACATACGTGTTTCAATGCCATTCTCCCAAATCATCCCACCCTCACCCTCTCCCACAGAGTCCCAAAGACTGATCTATACATCTGTGTCTCTTTTGCTGTCTCGTATACAGGGTTATCATTTGCATCTTTCTAAATTCCATATATATGCGTTAGTATGCTGTATTGGTGTTTTTCTTTCTGGCTTACTTCACTCTGTATAATAGGCTCCAGTTTCATCCACCTCATTAGAACTGATTCAAATGTATTCTTTTTAATGGCTGAATAATACTCCATTGTGTATATGTACCAAAACTTTCTTATCCATTCATCTGCAGATGGACATCTAGGTTGCTTCCATGTCCTGGCTATTATAAACAGTGCTGCAATGAACATTGGAGTACATGTGTCTCTTTCAATTCTGGTTTCCTCGGTGTGTATGCCCAGGAGTGCGATTGCTGGATCATATGGCAGTTCTATTTCCAGTTTTTTGAGGAATCTCCACACTGTTCTCCATAGTGGCTGTACTAGTTTGCATTCCCACCAACAGTGTAAGAGGGTTCCTTTACACTATTGTGGTGGGTTTTGCCGTATATCAGCATGAATCAGCCATGGGTGCACATGTGTCCCCCCATCCTGCACCCCTCTCCCACCTCCCTCCCCAACCCATCCCTCTGGGTTGTCCCAGAGCACCGACTTTGAGTGCCCTGCTTCATGCATCAAACTTGCACTGGCTCTATATTTTAAATATGGTAATACACATGTTTCAATGCTATTCTCTCAAATCATCCCACCCTTGCCTTCTCCCACTGAGAATGAAAGTCTGTTCTTTATATCTGTGTCTCCTTTGCTGCCTTGCATATAGGATTGTCGTTACTGTCTTTCTAAATTCCATATATATGTGTTAATATTTGTGTTTCTCTTTCTGTATTGGTGTTTTTCTGACTTACTTCACTCTGTATAATAGACTCCAGTTTCATCCACCTCATTAGAACTGACTCAAATGCCTTCTTTTTTATAACCAAGTAATATTCCGTTGTGCATTTGTACCATGACTTCCTTATCCATTCGTCTGCCGATGGACATCTAGGTTGCTTCCATGTCCTAGCTATTGTAAAGAGTGCTGCAGTGAACATTGGGGTACACGTGTCTCTTTCAGTTCTGGCTTCCTCAGAGTGTATGCCCAGCAGTGGGATTGCTGGGTTGTATGGCAGTTCTATTCCCAGCTGTTTAAGGAATCTCCACACTGTTTTCCATAGAGGCTGTACCAGTCTGCATTCCCACCAACAGTTTGTAAGACGGTTCCCTTTTCTCATCCTCTCCAGTATTTATTGTTTGTAGACTTTTTGATAGCAGCCATTCTGACCAGTGTGAGATGATACCTCATTGTGGTTTCATCCTCAAAACAACTCTCTTGATTCTGTTACCATTAGCAGTTGCTTAAATAGCCTCAAGAAACTCCTTTAACATTTAAAAAACTTTTAGTTGAAATATAGTTGATTTACAGTATCATGTAAGTTTCGGGTATACAGCACAATTCAGTTATATATTATACACACATACATACATATATATGTGTATTCACTTGCATATATAAATTCTTTTTCATATTCTTTTCATTTATAGGTTATTATGAAATATTGAGAATAGTTTTCAGTGTTATACAATAGGTACTTATTAGTTATCTGTTATATACATAGTAGTGTGAGAAATCCCTGACATTGACCTTTCCTGTAACATTTCCAGTCTTTTTTGGAATGGTTTATTACTTTATTTTTTTGGCCATACCACACTGCCTGTGGGATCTTAGTTCCGTGATTAGGGACTGAACCCATGCTCCCCTACAGTGGAAGTGTGGAGTCCACCGGACTGCCAGAGAATTTCCCTTTTGAACAATTTAGAATGATCTTTCTGAATCCAGATAATAATACTTCATTTCCCTGTTCAAAACTCTTCCATGACTCCCCACTCCCTGGTCTATCATGTCTAATCTAAACAGCTGATTGTGATTTGACCTTTGCTTATCACCCCCTCAGTCTTCACATGTCTTTCAAACAGTAAGTCATGACACCATGGTATCTCATGACCTTTGTGTTTTGGGTGTTGACTGACACTAAAAACCATAGGACAAGAAAAAAGTGCATTGCTTGTAGTCTGGCTAAGTATTATGTCATGACCTTTTGATTCACACATCCATACATAGACACACCTATACATATATTCAATACATACATAGAGACTCTAGATGGAAAATTTAGTTTTTATCTTGACACCCAGAATCCTCCATCTTTCTGTCATTTCTCTGTGCTGACAACCCAAGTAGACTGCTTGTATCTCCCAAAACATATATGGGTTTTCTTTCCTTTTGTGATTTCTATCTCTGCTTCCCAAAATGCCCTGCTTCCCGTGACCTGCACAACTCTTATTCTTTCTATATTGATTGAGCTTCAGAGTCACCTTTTCAGGGAGGTTATTTTTGATCCTCACATGGTCCGCAAAGCAAGGCATAATGTCATTTCCATGTAATCCTCTCATATTTCATGCTTATACCTATTTTCACTTCTTTATAGTATCTTGTAATTTTCAGTTTAGGGATTCTTTTCTTATGAAACTGAGAGCTCCCTGAGAATAGGGAGTGGGTGTTACTGTCACCATTTTGATTACATCTTCCACAAAATTGATGGATCAGACAAGATGATCTCCAAAATTCCTCCCAACTCTTAATTTCAAGATAAATGTAATTCTTGGACTTGATATTTTAGGCAATATTTAATAATAAAGTGCATAGGTATTGACTGGTCTGATTTGGTCATCAACATGGCTGGGCTACTATTTATGATTTGTCAGTTTAGACACATTTGTGTCTGTTCCTAATTGAATCTCATACAGTTGTGACATGGGAGATTTCCCCGATCATCTCCAATAGTTACCGATATATCAGATAGAAGAAAAAAAGGTTCATCTTCTGGGACAGGACGGGAGCACCTAAGCTCATTCTGTAGGTTGACAAACATGCTGATTGAAATATGAAAAATTCAGCCATGTGTCCCCAGGTATCCAGTTATATGGTAGAATGAAGATAGCACTTCTCATTTCCTTTAGTTAACTGCTTTTTTTTTTCTGTTTTAATCCAGATGTTCTATGTTTTATCGGCACACACTTAACAGTGTCCTTGCACTAGAGATACTTTAAGTGATAAATGATATGTTTCTCAACATCCAGTCATCCAAATACCTAATAAACTATCCTTGCCTTAGTATTTTCAATAAACTAAAGTTACTATGTTTCCCTAAGGGAATTTTGCAACTATGGAATTAATGACAGTGCCAGAACCACCAATTTTGTTACGGCCAACAGCAAAAGTGGGGGAAAGAGCTTTAGAAAACGAACTACTTACCTAATGAAAACAAATCAATGGTTAGAGAAAGGACATTGTTATAAATGCCCTTGCTCTGCTGACTAACCATCCCATTTTTCTTTTTAGAAGGAAAAAAAAATTCCAAGAGGAATCCTTCAGGGCAGACAATTTCTTCTTTGGATTGTGCTCATGCATATTTTTATTTATAAACTTAACGTTGCCAGACACTGTTTGAAATTCATTGACTTTTATCGCTCAAGTTTTAAAATGCCTTTGTAGTTCAGTTAGCACATGCGGTCCTAGATTTATTCAAAGAACTATTGGAGCTTTGAATGAGAGAGTGTCCTGCCTTGTCTCCTTGCCCTCGCCCTCTGTAGCTGCCAGTTTCGTTCTAGTCCTCTCTGCTGACCACACCCCTTCCTCCTGCCTTCTGCAAGAGTGGCTTCTTATCTCCTTAGGTCGAGACCATTCTCTCTTTCCCCTGAGGAAGCCAGGAGAGAACCCAAAATGAACCTAAAAATGCCTCAACCTCCATCCATTCATTCATTCATAAATATTTATCTCGCACCTACTATGTAGAAAACTGTGTTCTAGACACCAGAGATCAGGGAACAGTGTAAAATGTCTGCCCTGGTGAATTTTAAACTCAGTAGGCTCCTGAGGTTGGCTTTATATCATCTAAATAATCTATTAGTAGACTGTCTTTAACTGTAAATGCCCTGTACTTGTGAGATAAATCCAGAAGGTGCTTCGCTCAGGAAGGCTGGATTTAATGAAGTCTCTAAAAACTGAATCCATTAAAGTTGAGTTATGTAATATTAAGATACAGGGAGATATATTAATAATTCGTCTTTGTATTACTATGACCATGATGTTAAATGTTTTCATATATTGCCGAGACACACACACACACAGTTTGGTTCCATCTTTTTTTCTTTTTTTAAAAAACACACATAGAGAAGTGGTACATATTTGTAGTTCTCTAAGATCTGGATTCCAGTTTCACAGTCCCTATGCATAATTGGACACTTTCTGGAAAGCTGAGTCTTTGTTACGCTTTTGAAAACTGGAGTTCTGTTTCCTTCTTAATAGAGTGGTAAAATTCCTAGATTGACAAAATAATTAGGGGGCCATGTAGGCAGACCACCTGTTCACTTGAGGCATCCTTCATGCCATCTTTCTGAGAACTTAGCAGATCATTTCAACTTCCTTTTAAACTGTTCCAATGATGGGAACTTAATTTCTTTATATGCAACTTCATTCTCTCTTTTTTTTATTTTTATTTGAGGCTAATTATTTTACAATATTATATTGGTTGGTTTTGCCATACATTGACATCAATCCGCCCCAGGTGTACATGAGTTCCCCCTCCCGAACCCCCCTCCCACCTCCCTCTTCCCCTTATCCTCCCTCTGGGTCATCCCCGCATACCAGCCCCGAGCATCCTGTAACATGCATCAACCCTGAACTGGCGATTCATTTCACATATGATAATATACATGTTTCAATGCCATTCTCCCAAACCATCCCACCCTCACCTTCTCCCACAGAGTCCCAAAGACCGTTCTATACATCTGTATCTCTTTTGCTGTCTCATGTACAGGGTTATCATTTGCATCTTTCTGAATTCCATATATATGCTTTAGTATATTGTATTGGTGTTTTTCTTTCTGGCTTACTTCACTCTGTATAATAGGCTCTAGTTTCATCCACCTCATTAGAACTGGTTCAAATGCATTCTTTTTTAATGGCTGAGTAATACTCCATTGTGTATATGTCCCACAGCTTTCTTATCCATTCATCTGCAGATGGACATCTAGGTTGCTTCCATGTCCTGGCTATTATAAACAGTGCTGCAATGAACATTGGAGTACACGTGTCTCTTTCAGTTCTGGTTTCCTCGGTGTGTATGCCCAGGAGTGCGATTGCAACTTCATTCTCTATTAAGACTCTTAGTAGTTTTTTCTTTACTAACTTGAAGTCTGTTTTCTAAAATATTCACACATTGGTTCTAATTCTTCCTATCAAGGACCCTATATGCCAGCTTCCCATGGTTTTACCTTGGCTCTTCTTTACCTGAGGGGTCACTCCATATCCCTCATGATTGCTAGACCTCCCTCATTTTGTTCACCTTCCAGAATGAGGTGAATTGACTTTCTCTAGTTCAGTACTCCTAGTAAACTATAGAGTGCGAAACGGGACACGTATCCTCCTGAATGTAGTCTGTCTAGTATAACTCTTTCTTACCATCAAACCCTCGACAGTCTGCATGCACTTATGTCCTCTCTGTATGCTGTATGTTCATTACTTTTCTCCCCAACAGGCCCCAGCATGGTGAACTTGTGGTGAGCTACACATAGAACATATAGAAAAGTTAGCGTCACAGCAAAAAGCCAACCATAAGGTGAAATCCACAAGGTCTATCATGACCATGTTTTAATTATTACCACAGGGGTTTGCTTTGCCAATTACCTTTTTGTTTAGCACTGCCCAGTCATGGCAAGTGCCAATAAGGAAATTTGCACCTCCAAGTACAGTAAAATATGAATTATGGGAAAAAAAGAATGTTTCAGTTGTACTTAAGGGATAATATATTTTTTAAAAATATGTATTCTCTAATGATACACTTCAAATGAAGAAACCAGCTATACTCTTGAATATCTTAGATGTTTCTGACCATGACATGACTGAGCTACTGAACTGAACTGACCATGTTACTCTTATGTTCCAAAGATAAAGCCAGGTTTTGTAGACTAAAACAGAAGAATCCAGAGAGGACAAGAAGTAGTTGAGGACTTAATTATAAAAAGAAACGGTTCTCCTGAAAGAAGATGTGTGGGGTGTCTTAGTCACTTCAGGCTGCTATAATAAAGTGCTGTAGCCTGGGTGGCTTATAAACAATAGAATTTATTTCTCACAGTCTGGAGGCGGGAAGTCCAGGATCAAGGCACCAGCAGATTTGGTATATGGTGAGGGCCTCCTTCCTGGTCCAGAGATGGCTTTCCTCTTGCTGTATCCTCACATGGTGGAGAGAGGGAGAGAGCTCTCAGGGGTTTCTTTTATAAGGGCACTAACCCCATTCCTGAAGAATCCACCTCATGGCCTGATCACTTCCCCATTCAGTACTCCACCTCTTGATACCATCAGGGCTTAGGGTTTTTGTTTGTTTGTTTGTTTTCTATTGGCTGTGTTGCATCTGCAAGGGCTTTTCTCTAGTTGCAGTGCACGGCCTTCTCGTTGCGGTGGCTTCTCCTGTTGTGAAGCTCGGGCTATAGGTTCAGTAGTTGTGGCATAGGCTTAGTTGCTGCACAGCATGTGGGATCTTCTGCACTGGCAGGCAGATTCTTACCCGCTGTACCACCAGGGAAGTTCCCTGGAGGTTAGGTTTTAACATAGGAATTTGGGAGGTGTGAGCATAGACAGTCTATAAAACATGATGTAGTAAACACCACTAAAGTGTGTTTTTAATGGTCCTGAAAATGACAAAGCCAAGAAGAAAAATGAAGCTTAAAAATGACAAACTGTCATCATTAAGAAGCATCCATGTTGTTGATTGTAGGCAATAGAATAAAAGCTCTGTAACTTTGCGGAATAATTAGATGGTCATTCATGCATATACTATGCTGCTGCTGCTGCTGAGTCACTTCAGTCGTGTCCGACTCTGTGTGACCCCATAGATGGAAGCCCACCAGGCTCCCCCATCCCTGGGATTCTCCAGGCAAGAACACTGGAGTGGGTTGCCATTTCCCTCTCCAATGTGTGAAAGTGAAAGGTGAAAGTGAAGTCGCTCAGTCGTGTCCGACCCCCAGCGACCCCACGGACTGCAGCCCACCAGGCTCCTCCATCCATGGGATTCTCCAAGCAAGAGTACTGGAGTGGCTTGCCATTGCCTTCTCCCGCATATACTATATTAATCTCCAATTGAACAAAACATACTGAATTATATCAGAGAACTGTTATAGTCAGGTATGGGTAAATGGCAAATGTCAGTTTTTAACCTTTTAATCTTGGCATTATACAGTTTGAATATCAAACATGTTCTATGAAGACAGATTTAAACAGATCTGTCCTGTGGGTATAAATTTTTTATAATGTCCTGGTTCGTCCTGAACTAGGTCTCTTTGGGTATCAGCTGGTGTTTATATGAAGGAGAGTTTGGTGTTTTTCTTTTTTTCCTAAGGGAGAAGAGAGACTCCCTTACATTAAATAGGAAGTTGTGAGTGTATTTGCATATATGCAAATTCTGCAACATTATATACGAGGCTTCCCTCATAGCTCAGTCAGTAAAGAATCTACCTGCAATGCAGGAGACCCAGGTTCAGTTCCTGCATCGGGAAGATCCCCTGGAGAAGGGAATGGCAACCCACTCCAGTATTCTTGCCTGGAGAATCCCATGGAGAGAGGAGCCTGGAGGGCTACAGTCCATGGGGTCACAAGAGTCGGACATGACTGAAGCAACTAAACCAACCAATATATGAGGGATTTGAGCATCCACAGATTTTGATATCTGTGGAGGGGTCAATGGATACCAAGGCACAATTGTACATGTACAAATATAAAAATGCATAGAGAGAAATAACTTTATAAAAACTAGATCATATTATATATACTAATTTATTTATTTCTTTTTTCTTTTTTTTTTTATTGGAGGCTAATTATTTTACAATATTATATTGGTTGGTTTTGCCATACATTGACATGAATCCACCCCGGGTGTACATGAGTTCCCCTTCCTGAACCCCCTCCCACCTCCCTCCTCCCCTTATCCTCCCTCTGGGTCATCCCCGTGCACCAGCCCTGATCATCCTGTATCATGCGTCAAACCTGGACTGGTGATTCATTTCACATATGATAGTATATATGTTTCAATGCCATTCTCCCAAATCATCCCACCCTCGTCCTCTCCCACAGAGTCTAAAAAACTGTTCTATACACCTGTGTCTCTTTTGCTGTCTCGTATACAGGGTTATCGTTACCATCTTTCTAAATTCTATATACATGCATTAGTATACTGTATTGTTGTTTTTCTTTCTGGCTTACTTGACTCTGTATAATAGGCTCCAGTTTCAAGAAAACTATTAAATTAGAGTTGATTTATTTAAATGAACACAAGGAAAATGAAGTAAAACTAAAGTTATTGTTTGTATTCTTCAGGTCAAGATGTCCAAGTTCCTAAATTATCCATTTAAAAAGACCTAGATGAAAGATTATAAAAAGCAAATAATTGGCTTCTATTATGCCCTATTTTTAGAAGCTAAGTTTCAGTTTTAGGTGGTATTAGCTTTACCCTCTTTATTAAAGATAATGTAGTTAACATTCTTAAAATTTATTCCACCTTTTGATTTTTGTAGTGCATTTATTTTTTTAATTTGCAAAGATGTACAGTAGAATCTTTAAGTTAAACACTGATTTTACAGACTAACCTTTAATCTTTACGATCACAAGCAGATTTGCTAATATTTATTATGTTTACAGATGCTGGATATTTAAACAAATTGAAATAAATTCTGTAGACAAGGAGAAACTCTGTAGAATTCTTGATTTCTTTTCCATTCACTCCTGGATTTTATTGTTTTGAATTCCCAAAGAGCTGTAGAGTGAATCAATGCATAGTATTAAGACAGAATGGAATAGGCACTCCAGGAGATCAGAAATAGTTTTGAATTCTCTCCCAATGCCCCATTCACAATAAGTATTTGATAACTAGCTTAAAGGCAGAATTGTTAGAATACCCGGTTATTTGCACATAGATTTTCTTTTGTTCCTTCCATGTGTCTAGGGAGTTGTTTTCAAGTAAGTGCCAGTGTTTAGAATATTTACCATTTTAGGTTGTAGGCACAAAGCTGTGTATGTTGAACTCTATTAGGACTTTTAAGGGTAACTTTTACCTTATGGGACTTCCCTGCTGGCCACATGGTAAGGAATCTGCCTGCAATGCAGAGACCTGGGTTTGATCCCTGGGTCAGGAAGATCTCCTGGAGAAGGGAATGGTTACCCACTCCAGCATTCTTGCCTGGAGAATACATGGAACAGAGAAGCCTGGCAGGCTACCGTCCATGGGGTTGCAAAGAATCAGATGCGACTGAGTGACTAACTCTTATCTTTCACAAATATTAATCTCCAAGTTAAGTCACAGTGCTTTATAACATTTAATGTGTATATACACATATGAATATATATATGTATGTATCGTGGTCGTGCTCAATCATGTCCGACTCTTTATGACCCCAGGGGCTATAAACCACCAGGCTCCTCTGTCCATGGAATTTCTCAGCAAGAATACTGCAGTGGGTTGCCATACCCTTCGCCAGGGGATCTGCTTGACACAGGGATCGAACCCGCGTCTCTGGCATCTCCTGAATTGGCAGGCAGATTCTTTACCAATGAGCCATATATGTGTATATGTGTATGTGTGTATATATGTGAGTATGTTTGCATATAAACATGCATTCATGTGTATGTGTGTGAGAGAGAGAGAAGGTGACAGAGAGTGTGTGTGTAGTAATTGCTCTGATCATTTAAGCTTGGTTCTATTTTAGTTTCCATGTTCCCTATCAGTCCTTTTCACTCATAGTGATGCAAATCCCAAATAGAGCCAGGGGAGTTTCCATGACTTGAAGAGACAGAAAGGCTGAGGTGTCTGGGGCTTGCAGGGCAAGGCATGAATGAGGAGAAGAAGCTTCATGAGGAAAATGTTTCAGAAACCTGCACCGCAATCCCCTGGAGTCTCTTCCTGAGAACTGACATGTGTGTGGGAGTAGAAATTCCATGAAGCTGGGCAACAATCAACCAGAAAACTGTAAGCTGAACAGCTTCTGGAAGTCAGAGAGCACTAACAGTTAGCCTCAGACCTCTGTTCCAATCCCAGCTGTTTTTGTATTCATGGCATCACCCATGAGACACGGGAGCGAGCAAGCCTTAGATGATTCCAGCACCCAGCCTTGGCACCATCCTTGCTTGCTCTGGGCTGGCTGTGGTGTGTGGTGGCTTGAAGTGGTGTCTCAGTTCCCTGACCAGGAATCAAACCTGGGCTGTGGTGGTGAGAGCACTGAATCCTAACCACTAGACCACCAGGGACTAGCAGCTAGAAACAGGGCCTTGGCTCTTGTCTTCTTTGTTTTTTTAAAGCATTTCAGCAAAAAGATGGAAATTGGTAAAGTGGATAAGAGCATTTATTAAGAGCAGAGAATGCGCGGAAAGATACATGGCAGGCTGAGAGGGAGTCGAGTGCTTTAGGGGTGGTTTAACTCATTGATGGCAGAAAGCGAAGAAGAACTAAAGAGCCTCTTGATGAAAGTGAAAGAGGAGAGTGAAAAAGTTAGCTTAAAACTCAACATTCAAAAAACAAAGATCATGGCATCTGGTCCCATCACTTCATGGCAAATAGATGGGGAAACATGGAAAGAGTGAGAGACTATCATTTTTGGGGGGCTCCAAAATCATTGCAGATGCTGATTGCAGCCATGAAATTAAAAGACACTTGCTCCATGGAAGAAAAGCTATGACCAACCTAGACAGCATATTAAAAAGCAGAGACATTACTTTGCCAAATTCCCTGGTGGCTCAGAGGTTAAAGCGTCTGCCACCAATGCGGGAGACCCGGGTTCGATCCCTGGGTCGGGAAGATCCCCTGGAGAAGGAAATGGTAACCCACTCCAGTATTCTTGCCTGGAGAATCCCATGGACAGAGAAGCCTGGTAGGCTACAGTCCATGGGGTCGCAAAGAGTCGGACACGACTGAACGGAACGGAACGGAGTCAAGGCTATGGTTTTTCCAGTAGTCATGTATGGATGTGAGAGCTGAACTATAAAGAAAGCTGAGTGATAAAGAATTGATGCTTCTGAACTGTGGTGTTGGAGAAGACTCCTGAGAGTCCCTTGGACTGCAAGGAGATCCAACCAGTCCATCCTAAAGGAAATCAGTCCTGAATATTCATTGGAAGGACTGATGCTGAAGCTGAAACTCCAATACTTTGGCCACCTGATGTGAAGAGCTGACTCATTTGAAAAGACCCTGATGCTGGGCAAGATTGAAGGCAGGAGGAGAAGGGGGTGACAGAGGATAAGATGGTTGGATGGCATCATCGACTCAATGGATGTGAGTCTGAGCAAGCTATGGGAGTTAGTGATGGACAGGGAAGCCTGGCATGCTGCAGTCCGTGGGGTCGCAAAGAGTCAGACACGGCTGAGTGACTGAACTGAATTGAAATCATGATGGGGCTTCCCTGGTGTCTCAGCAGTAAAGAATCTGTCAATGCAGGAGATACAGGTTCCATCCCTGGCTTGGGAAGATCCCCTAGAGAAGGAAATGGCAACCCACTCTAGTATTCTTGCCTGGAGAATCCCATGGACAAAGGAGCCTGGTGGGCTACAGTCCATAGGGTCGCAAAAGAGTTGAACATGACTGAGAGACTAAGCAACAACAAGAGCAGTTTTCCAAGTTCCTTCTGGCCAGTCATCTTGCTTTGTCTGACTCTGTATTGATAAGTGGTCTGGCTCAGGACCCTCCCAGATATGTTATCGAGCATGAATTCCAGCACAAGGGTCTCTGACTGGTTGGCAGAACATGTTATAGGCTAGCACCCTCTCCCTTCTCTGACCCCTCAGGAATCTTTCTGTGCATGCATAGTTTGAGGAGGTCTTGAAATCAAGAATGAGAAATACAGAGCCTCCCGATCTTTTTACCCAAGCAGGGCTCTACTGCTCTCTAATCCAGCCATTATCTTTATTTTGATGTGTGTGTCCTCAAGAGACAGATGCGAGCTGCTCAGCCTGGAGCCCCAGAGAAGGCAATGGCACCCCACTCCAGTACTCTTGCCTGGAAGATCTCATGGATGGAGGAGCCTGGTGGGCTGCAGTCCATGGGGTCGCGAAGAGTCGGACACGACTGAGAGATTTCACTTCACTTTTCACTTTCATGCTTTGGAGAAGGAAATGGCAACCCACTCCAGTGTTCTTGCCTGGAAAATCCCAGGGACGGCAGAGCCTGGTGGGCTGCCATCTATGGGGTTGCACAGAGTCAGACACGACTGAAGTGACTTAGCAGCAGCAGCAGCAGCCCGGGGCCCATCTGTCTCCTCCCTCAGGCGGCTGCTAGGTTGAGCAGAGACAGACTTTCTCGACCAAGCCCTACCCAGAAAATTCCTGAGCAGAGAAAATGTTTTCAACCAACAACAACAAAAAGTGCAATCACCATTTCTCACTCAGCACTAGATATCCAGAACACATCTTCTTTGCTTTCAGTTTGCAGTCACTACATGCTTTTCTCACTTACTGTGTTCTTTCCGAATGCCACAGTAAACGTGGTTCTCTGGAGAGGAATTCCTCTTTCACCTTTACCTGTAATTCACACTTTACCTCCAATACTTACCCTTCTAAATCAGGGCAACCTTCTAATTCCAGGAAGTGCTTCTCTACATCAGAATGATGCTAAGTGCCTGCTAAGGAGATGGGTGCCTGTGAAAGTGCTGCCGGAAAGCTTTCTCTTGGGTGAGTCTCCCCCTCTAGAAGAGCCACTGAGTGAAGTTGTCCTCAGAAGGATAAAGTGCTGTAACAGAGTGACCACCTTTCCTCCTGCTACTGTTCCAGGCTGAGAGGCCCTGACGGGGTTTTCTGGTGTTCTTTTACTCACTTACTACCTTCCAGCCCTCCTTCTCTTAGCCAGAGCGGCATTGTCCCCAAGTGACTTTTCTCCAATCTGAAATTCATGTCATACATTTGAAACTATTTACTAGTTCAGCTCCGGAGAAAGAATGTTCCCTACTGTGTTTCCCTTTGGGCATAGAGGTCACTTTTTCCCTCCTTGATCTTAGACTGGCTCATTAGCTAGGATATGCTTGATTTTCCAAATAATCTATCATGACCACACACACACACTGTATGGGGAAAGTTTTATATACTTCAAAAATCCTGCTACAAAGAGAATTTAAGAGCCGAAGATAAACTGGGAAGTTATTATCTGCAGATATGATAGAATCAGGGCAGGCCCAACTTAAGTACTGTCAATATTTATTTTTAAATAAAGCTCCCAGTTTTATTTATTTTTAATTTATTTGATTAGTGTTGGCTGTTCTGGATCTTTGCTGCTGTGCACAGGCTTTCTCTAGTTGTGACAAGCAGGGACTACACTCTAGTTTTGGTGTGCGGGTTTCTCATTGCGGTGGCTTCTCTTGTTACAGAGCACGGGGTGCATGGGCTTCAGTAGTTGTGGCGCCCAGCTTCAGCTGCCAGACCAGAGATTGAACCTGTGTCCCCTGCACTGGCAGGTGGATTTTTAACCACTGAACCACCTTGCAAGTCCTATCAGCATTTTGAGTGGGATAAACTGTGATCGTGAGGCCTGGTTCTGTACATTGTAGGATGCTTTAGTAGCATCCTTGGTCTCTATAAGCAGATGCCCGTCATAGACCCCTAGTTGTCACAGATAAAGATGTCAATGCAAGCAGTTCATGTGGTGTGCAATATCCACCTCCAGTTGTGAACCTCAGATTTAGAGCTAGTCTCCTACATTAGCTAGGCTGTGCTATGTTTTATTAGTTAGGTTATGTAAGGTCTTAGTGCAAAATGTTTATAATTTTTAGTCCTTTGCAGGTCAACTGCCTCTTCTCTACCTTTTCCCCAAAGAAGGCTGTCTGGGACAGCTTCCATATTGATTATCTAGGCCTCTGTGTTGCAAATTTGGGTTTACTTACTGCAGTTTTACAACTTAAGTGTTCTTCCCTTCTTGCTGTATGGATGAGAGAGAGAGAGAAGAGTTCCCACTTTTAATGGCCTCAGATGAGAAGTGATGCGTGACTTCTGCTCATGTTACAGTTGATGACCTAGCAGTCATATCACCCCAATCTAAGTGCAATGAAGAAAATAAGTTTCCTGTGTGCAGAGGCAAATAGTGGTGTGGTAAACTAATCTCACAGTTATTGCCAAGCATATCTTATCTGAAAATGGTCCCTTGAAAATAATTTTAAAACCTTTAGCTTTCAGTGTCCAGTGTGAAAATGACAAAACATATAGAGCAATAATTCACCAAAGAAATACAAATGGATAATAAACATATTAAGTCAACATATTCAATCTGATAATATCAAAGGAGAAATGTTATTTTCTCCTATAATATTGATAAGGGCTTCCCAGGTGGCTCAGTGATAAAGAATCCACCTGCCAATGCAGGAGATGCAAGTTCAATCTACACATTAGGAAGATCCCCTGAGGGAGGAAATGGCAACCCAATCCAGTATTCTTGCCTGGAGAATCCCATGGACAGAGGAGCCTGGTGGGCTACAGTCCATTGGGTTGCAAAAGAGTTGGACAAAACTGAACAACTGACCATACACATAATATTTACAAATGTTAAAAAATAGTAATAGTGCAGACATGCTGATGAGGATAAAATAAGATAGCAATCCTATATTGCTGGTGAGATGGTGAATTAGTAGAAAATTTTGTGGAAAAACATTGTCATTATTTATCAAAGACCTTATAATGCTCATACTTTTATAATGTTCATCACTCAGTCATGTCCTACTCTTTGTGACCTCATGGGATATAGCCTGCCAGGCTCCTCTGTCTATGGGATCCTGCAGCTAAGAATACTGGGGTTGATTGCCATTTCCTTCTCCAGGGGATCTTCCTGACCCAGGGATCGAATTCAGGTCTCCTGCCTTGCAGGCAGATTCTTTACAGTCTGAGCTACCAGGGAAGTCATGCTTTTTAAATTGAGATACAATTAATGCATATTATATTAGTTTCAGATATGTAACACAATCTTTTGATATTTGCATATATAGTTAAATGATCACCACAGTAAGTCTAGTTTACATCCATCTCCACACATAGTTAAAAAAAATTTTTTTTCTCGCAGTGAGAAGTTTGAAGTTTTACTCCCTTAGCAGATTTCAAATATACAACACAATATTATGAATCATATTTGCTATGCTGTACATCACATTCCCAGGACTTATTTATTTTATAAGTGAAATTTGTACCTTTTAATGCTTATAGTTTTTTTAGATTTTTTTTTATGTGGACCATTTAAGAAGTCTTTATGGAATTTATTACAATATTGTTTCTGTTTTATGTTTTGGATTTTTGGCCATGAGACATATGGGATCTTAGCTTCCTGACCAAGGATTGAACCCACAACCCCAGCATCAGAAGACAAAGTCTTAACCACTGGACCACCACAGAAGTCCCAGAAATTATACTTTTTTATTCAGTAATACCACTTATAGAAACTTTTGCTAGGAGAAATCAAATATCTGAGATATATGAGAAATGATTTTTATTAAAGCAATTTTATAGGAATAAATATGACAAGCAGCAAATATATGCAAGAGTCAGGGAATGAGTTGACTATAAATTTCAGATACCCTCTACCCCTCTTAAATTCTGATCAACTGAAAATAGTTATGGGAATCAAAAGCGGTTCACATTTCAACTTCATGACAAGAAAAGCTGGAATGGAGAACAGGCCAGGGCCTATGGCCTCCATTTCCTAGCCTACATCTTGGGACCTTCTTGACTGTAAATTATTGAATCAGTATGTCAGAGAGAATGGAGAAAAGATGTTAACACCTGGGATGGGCCTGCCAGGAGCTTGGGGGTAGGTGGTTTCAGAGAGAGGGACAGACAGGCAGGCCTGAATGTGGCCCACAGGGTATCAGGCTCCAAACAGGCTCCATTCAGATAACCCGTTTCTCCTCCTAAAAGTGATTGGTGGAGAAGTGGATAAAAGGTCAGAAATTCCCTGGTGATACTACCCCCCTCCCCACCCCCCTTCCTACCTCTGGATAATGAAGCAGAAATTTTCTGAGTCCAACAGAATTTAAGGGAGGTGAACTTCACTCCTACATGCATATTTTGACTGCAGATGAATTTCATGTTGGTTAAAGGTGCCATCAGCTTAGGTCTTCAAAGAAGGAGGAAGGGCTGGGGAAATGGTTAGACTGAATATAAGGGTCTCTTTAGTGGTGGGTCAGCAAGATAAACAAAATTAAGAAAAAAAAATTCATATATGTCTGGAGGCTAGGGAGGGTGGGAAGTGTGTGCAGAAATTAGCTGCAGTGTTCAGTCCAGGCAGTAAGCACTTGGCAAATGTATAATGGAAACCAGAGCACTGACATTTATTGTTGCTGTGTCAGTCACTCAGTTGTGTCCAAATCTTGGTGACGCCATGGACTGTAGCCACCAGGCTCCTCTGTCCATGGGGTTTCCCGGCAAGAATACTGGAGTGGGTAGCCATTTCCTTTTCCAGGGGATCTTTCCAACCCAGGGATTGAACCCACATCTCCTTCATAGGCAGACAGATTCTTTATCACTGAGCCACCTGGTAAGTCCAACATTTGTTGAGCAGCTCCTACTGTAGGATTTTGGAAAGTATTTGTTTTTATTTGTGCAGACAGACATACAGATGCGAGTTACTAGGGGAAGAGAAGACCCTGTATACCACCTACCCCTCAACCTTACTGAGTGTCACTCCTGACTAAGCCCAGAGTAGATGTCTATAGGTCGCTGGTAGTTGATGACAGTTGGCTACATAGTGAGGCCAAGGAACTGATTTTCTTCTTGGCAGAGACCATTCACTGACACCTACTTTCTAATATTTCTGCTCCTCTCTCACTGCTGACTTGACAACTGGAACACTGTTTCCAGCAGGGTATTTTCTTTGTTGTAAATTGAAGCTTTCATTCTCTGTGTGTGGAAAATCAGACAACTCAACCTGTTCACAATATATTCTGAGCAAGGTAGTGCTATCTATACTTTGTAAGGGCTTCCCCAGTGACTCAGTGGTAAAGAACCCGCCTGTTAATGCAGGAGACATAAGAGATGTGGGTTAGATTCCTGGGGTTGGAAAGATCCTCTGGAGAAAGGAATGGCAACACACTCCAGTATTCTTGCCCAGAGAATTCCATGGACAGAGGAGCCTGGCGGGCTACAGTCCATAGGGTTGCAAAGAATCGGACATGACTGAGTGACTGAACACGCATGCATACTTTGTGAGCTATTTTTGTGTTTCATTGACTTTCATTTTTGAGCATGGGAAGATTTACCTATGCCTTCGCATGGTGAGTCTCAACGTGTGCTCCCAGACCAGCCTCCCCAGCCACACCTAAGAATGCACATCCTTGGATCCCATCTCAGATCTGATGGACTAGGAACTGTGGAGTGGGATGCAGCACTGTGTTTTAACAAATCACCTGGGGAGCTCTGACACATGTTCAAGTCTGGGAACTGCTGGACTAGAGTCTTGCTTTTGAAAGTGTGAGTGGCGAAACAGTAGGAATTCCAGTTATGCCTATTAGAAATCTGGAATCTTGGGCTACGGTCCAGAATTAATCAATCAGACTCTACACTTCAAGATCCCCAGCGGTTTCATGTGCACATTGCATTTGGATAACCACTGAGACACCCCCCGCCGCCCCCTGCCCCGATCCAATGACTAGACTTTCTTAGGTTTCAGTTACTGTGAGATGGAACCCATGCCTTGGTTATGTTTTCTTAATGATTTACTGAAGCATACTATACATGCAATATACATTATGAGCACCATCTTATAGTTATGGTGTTAATATTTTTAAAAAGCCCCTTAGGTGATTGTCACATGGAGCCAGGGTTGAGTACCCATACTGAGCAGGAAAAGCATTAAAAACCTCATATTCTTATTAACCTTCTTCCTTTATCCATGGAACTCACATTTTAATTTCTCTGTTCTTTGTAAGAGTCTGTCTGCAATTGATGGTAAAGTAATTATGCTTGTCTTTCCTCGACAATGTGGACACTAAGCACAGACACAATTAGGATGCTCTAAATGTGTTAACTTTTCATAATATTCTTTGAGGAGTCCTTTCTCAAAGATGCCAAGGATTTGAACAATTTTGCCCTCTCGACTTCATGAATATTTAGTGAAGAGCTGGATTTAATTGGGCTGATCACCAAAGAGGTGCAAAGGGACCTGCTTAATAAATGGAGTATTTCTGTGGCACCAACCTAGTTTTACTCGTTCGCATGCATGTAGCACAATTTCTCTGTTGGCCCAGATGTTGATGAGCAGCATGAGAAGTGAGGGGGCCAATCTGAGAATCTGGATAGGAAACATTTATTCACACTCAAAAATATTTGTGACTTAACTGACTCAAAGGGTAAAATACACTATTGCCATGTAGCCTCTTTCCCACACATAATAGGCACCAGAAACACAGTCTAGATTATGCAGCCTCAGCAGAGTGAACCAAGAGCAGCACTGATCCAGTTTATGTGATTACAACTGTGCCACTGACACCTCCGCTCTTGCTGGCTGTTGGGCTGAAAGTGAACAGTAATGTAAAGCCACAAAATGAATATTCGCCTTTGAGTGTGCCCACCTCCAGTATTAAAAGGGAAGCAACTGAACAAGCAGTAGTTATAGCTTTGAGTAGCATTCTTTTTACAAGAGTGAGAAACAAGCTACTTTTAAACAACGGGAACAATTGTTGCAGAGGTCTGGGCTCTGAGACCTCATATTAAATGTGAACATAAGCATCCATAAACAAGACATATTGACAGGATATAATTTAAACTATGGCTCCCTATTTGTAGTCCCAGTGATTTGAAATTCATCACTAACTAAAACATTCAATGTTTCTGTCTCATAATTCATAGAGGTTATAAAAGCCTGACATTGCTAAGAGTCACGAGCCTCCTAGTTCTTTATTACTTTAAGAGAGCAAGTGATAGTAATGAAATGGAAAAAGGATTGAAAGCTCGCTGGGACTAAGGGAGGACTGGGGGCATGAGAGGGACCTGAAAGTCTGGAAGGGCACGTTAAGCTTTATGCATTAAAATCTGGGGTTTATTTTCATGCTATAAAAACCTGAAAAAGACATGGAGGAAATAAAAGCCCCAGACGAAGTTCAAAAAACAAGCAATATTTTGATTTTAATGAAATCCATATTTATCAGTGAGAAAATAATTAGTGTTTTATGGTAATTAAAGATGAACCAAGTATTGGGAGAGTCATACATTGCTACTGAAATTGTAAAATGGTGCAGCTCCTTTGGAAAATTTGATAGGTCATGAAAATGTTAGATACAGTTACCATATGACTCAATGATTCCTCTACTAGGTATATACTCAAAAGGAATGGAAATATATGACCACACAAAAATATGTTTGTGCATACTCATAGCAGCACTATTCATAATAGCCAAAAAATTAAAACAACCAAAATGTTCATCAACTGATTAATATATAAACAAAATGTGTTATAGCCACAGTATAGAATATTATTATGACCTAAAAACTAATGAAGTACTGATAAATGAATGCTACATGGATGGACCTCGAAAACATTTTGCTGAATGAAAGAAGCCAGTCACAAAAGATCATGTTATGATTTCTTTTATATTAATATTAAATATCCAGAGTAGGCAAATCTATAGAGACATAAAGTAGATTAGTGGTTCTCCAGGGCTGCGGTGGTGGTTGGGTGCTTAAGGGGAAACAGGGTGTGGGATGACTGCTAGTGTGAATAGGGCTTCATCTGAGGAGTGATGAAAATGTTCTTAAATTCAGTAGTGGATTTATTTGCATAACTGTGAATATAGGAAACGGTACTGAATTATATACTTTAAAAGGGTGAAGTTTATGATAAGTTAATTATAGTATCAATAAAGCTATTAAACAAAAAAAGATGAATTAAGTAATGATACCAAAACACTGATTACTTCACAGAAGCTGTGACATGGATAGCAGCCAAAGTACTACAGAATTTATCATCTAAAATAAAGGCAATAATGAAGATGAATGGGCAGTATGTAATTCTATCAGCTGGCAGAAATATGAACCTTTTCAGCCAAAGTTTAAACAGTGTAGAAAAAGAAGAATTCATATCATGTCTATAAAGTTCAATCTCAGCTAACCAAATTGGACTCACTGAAATCAACAAAATAACTTCTCTTTGAGGTTATTAATTAGTACTCTCTCTCTTACATTGTCTGATTTTCTGAGGCAATTCTTGTTTTTTTTTTAATCATTATTATTATTGGTATTCCTCAGATAAGGTATGTCTCAGATAAGACAGAATATGTGAGGTATTAGTTGACTACATGGCTTACTTTATGCATTACCACAGTCAAGATTACTTAATGAAGTAGTTAATGATGATTACATAAAACCATTATCTTTCCCAGGGAATCCTAGCTATATTTTCTGCAAGAATTTTGGACTTAAAAAGGGTCTTGAATTTTAGAGTTGAGATTTCTTATAATGTCCTTCCTGCCACAGTAGTTATATGGAGCTGAAACTCGAGTCTTCTGAAAAGAGAAGTACGGTAACCCCTGTACATGAACCTTTGGGCTTCCCTGGTGGCTCAGATGATAAAGAATCTGCCTGCAACGTAGGAGACCTGGGTTCAGTCCCCGGGTTGGGAAGATCCCCTGGAGGAGGGAATGACTCTTAAAGATGTGAACATGCATTTGTGTGTCCAATCATGTAGGTTAGTTTACATGTCTGGTGTGCAGTGTCTCGTGCATGCATCCTCTACAAGTGGCTGTGCTTTTGTGTACTTTACGGCACTCTATAGAGTGCAATAGCACAGTATCTTTACTTCAAGAACAGGATGTCCAGAAACAAACATAAAAAGAGTGGTGATGTAGCTGGTACTGCTAAGAAACGCTAGCTGTTCTACTGTACTACTGTACTTTTCAAAGTACTGTACTATAAAAAGTGTTTTGTTTTTTTTGCATTTGTTTTTTATGTATCATTTGTGTGAAAAGTATTACAAATCTATTACAGTACAGTACTATACAACTGATTGTATTAGTTGGGTACCTAGGCTAACTTTATTGAACTTAAGAGCAAATCAGATTTATGAACGGGCTCTCTGAATGGATCTCATCCGTATGTAGGGGACTTTCTATATTGTCTTTCTCTCCTACCTTCCTATGTATAGTGTAGGCCTCAAATAGACTAGTTCATATAGCAAAAATTAGTCCAGGTGGGACCACATCATATGAGGATGGAATTATAATATAAACAATCATACACAGATGAAGTAAAGGTTAACTAGAGGCAGGAACACACATTTACCTAATTTCACTCAGGTGGGTAAGTCTCCAGAGACATTTGGAAGGGGTTTACAAGACAAAAAAATTGATGAGGAATATGATCAGGAATATAATTTGGATCATATATTTAAAAATATGCTTCCTCCTTGCCTCAGTGGTAAAGAATCTGCCTGACAATGCAGGAGATATAGGTTTGATCCCTAGATCAAGTAGATCCCCTGGAGAAGGAAATGGCAACCCACTCCAGTATTCTTGCCTGGAGAATCCCCTGGACAGAGGAGTCTAGCGGGCTACAGTCCATGGGGTTGCAAAGAGTCAGACACGACTGAGTGACTAAGCAACAACTGCAACAAACATTAAAGGATTTACGTGGACTGGTGTTCAGTTCAGTTCAGTTTCTCAGTCATGTCCAACTCTTTTGCAACTCCATGGACTGCAGCATGCCAGGCTTCCCTATCTATCACCATATCCTGAAGCTTGCTCAAACTCATGTCCGTCGAGTCAGTGATGCCATCCAACCATCTAATCCTCTGTTGTCCCCTTCTTCTCCTCCTATAGTAGTACAGTACCAGCATCAGGGTCTAATGAGTTCACTCTTCACATCAAGTGGACGAAGTATTGGAGCTTCAGCATCAGTCCTTCCAATGAATATTCAGGACTGATTTCCTTCAGGATGGACTGGTTGGATCTCCTTGCAGCCCAAGGGACTCTCGAGTCCTCTCCAACACCATAGTTCAAAAGCATCAATTCTTTGGTGCTCAGCTTTCTGTGTGGTCTAACTCTCACATCCATACATGACTACTGGAAAAACCATAGCTT
The DNA here is from genome assembly GCF_049115385.1 of Moschus berezovskii. Taxonomy (NCBI): domain Eukaryota; kingdom Metazoa; phylum Chordata; class Mammalia; order Artiodactyla; family Moschidae; genus Moschus; species Moschus berezovskii. Next base: position 1,902,934 of record NC_142489.1, read on the forward strand.
TGACTAGATGAACCTTTGTCGGCAAAGTAATGCCTCTGCTTTTTAATATGCCATCTAGTTTGGTCATAGCTTTTCTTCCAAAGAGCAGGTGCCTTTTAATTTCACGGCTGCAGTCACCATCTGTCGTGATTTTGCAGTCCAAGAAAATAAAGTCTGTCATTGTTTCCCCATCTATTTGCCATGAAGTGATGGGACCGGATGCCATGATCTTAATTTTTTGAACTTTGAGTTTTAAGCCAGCTTTTTCACTCTCCTCTTTCACTTTCATCGAGAGGCTCTTTAATCCCTCTTTACTTTCTGCCATACGTATGACAGTTTTGGACACTGCAGATCTGTTAATTCTCCAACCTACTTTGGTCAGTTGTAAGAAATAATCAATGTAGATTTTCTACATTTTCTCACAGTTTCTAATATTCATTCTAATTTATGATTGAAGGAAACCTAGGAACTCAGAGCTGGGCAATCATTTAGCTTTCCTTTAGATGTAGCTTATTCAATGTTCAGCATTTGTTTTATGGAGACTAAAACAATTTGGAAATGGGTCAGTGGAATTGGGAGCTATCAGGGAAATCTAAATGAAATGTGTTATAATTATTTGTGCTTTTGTATTTTATGAACTAAATCTTGTTGGACATAATATATTCATTATGAAAGTATTTTGTATAGTTAATATGTCAACTTTCTAATCAGAATAATGTTGTTCAGTCACTAAGTCATGTCCGACTCTTCGCAACCCTATGGACTACAGCATACCAGGTTTCCTTGTCCTTCACTATCTCCTGGAGTTTGCTCAGATTCATGTCCATTGAGTTGGTGATGCCATCCAACCATCTCATCTTCTGTCATCCCCTTCTCCAGTCCTCAGTTTTTCCCAGGTGGCTAAAGTATTGGAGCTTTTATATTTATTTGATAATTCTGAGTATTAATTTGGATTTTTTTTGTAGGTATCTTTTGTCTGGGTTGGGACAACTTTGAGTGGAAAGTATATAACTAAGGTTGTCTGTAAAACTCAGAGTTCACTAGAATTCTTGTGCTCTGTATGAACATTGATGAAAGGATGGGAAATTAGAAAGTAGATTAAAATAACAGATCTCAAAAATGGGATTTCATGCTCACATTTTGGTTCTTGAGAATGAAAACTGGAAGATTTTATGCAAAAACCTTGAAACTCATTTGTTTTTTTTTCACTGAGTGCATGAGTTTTGTTTGTTGATCTAAGTGCTGTCTGTCTTTAATATTGGTGTGTTCCTCTGGGACTAGTCTGAACCTCTCTTTTTAGAGAGGCTGGCTCAGGTGAAGCAGGTACAACAGGTTAACTTGACCTGTGCAGTTTCAAGCCAGCTTCAGTATAGTCTGGCCACAGATCCAAATAAACAAAAAGAAATACTTAGGAAAGGAGATATGAAGTCTTTCATGGGGCAGGGGAAAAACTCACTATAATTTTAATCACATACACACTATATAGCATGGCATTTTTAAGAGTGGGTAACTCTAAAAGACTTACCACTCAAAAGACATAAAAAGACTGACATAATAAACTCTCATCATAGACTAAAGATAAGTAAAGGCAGAGTTAAGTTTGAAAAATCAGTATGAACTCTTGACCTTCTGACTCTCTGTTTTTAAGGGAGCTCTTTCTTTTTCAGTAAAGTTACCTCGGTCATCTCTGATGCCATCCTGGCTACTCAGGTCATTAAATGCAACATTCTCCTGTGCACTCTAGTTTCCCCTGTTTTTGAACCCATCTTTATATCCTACTAAAAGGAAACATTTCTCATTTGGGGAAGAAAAAGTAAAGATGAGCTTCAGTTCAGTTCAGTCGCTCAGTTGTGTCTGATTCTTTGCGACCCCATGAACTGAAGCACTCCAGGCCTCCCTGTCCATCACCAACTCCCAGAGTCTACCCAAACCCATGTCCATTAAGTCATTGATGCCATCCAGCCATCTCATCCTCTCTCGTCCCCTTCTCCTCCTGCCCCCAGTCTTTCCCAGCAGCAGGGTCTTTTACAATGAGTCAGCTCTTCACATGAGGTAGCCAGAGTATTGTAGTTTCAGCTTCAACATCAGCCCTTCCAATGAACACCCAGGACTGATCTCCTTTAGGATGGACTGGTTGGATCTCCTTGCAGTCCAAGGGACTCTCAAGAGTCTTCTCCAACACCACAGTTCAAAAGCATCAATTCTTTGGCACAAAGGAAGGGTTTCATTGAAGAAAATTTTGCCATACACCGGGGAGGGGGTATGGCTTCAAAATGATTCAAGCACATTACATTTATTTTGCACTTTATTTATATTATTATTATTGCATCTGCTCCATCTCAGATCATCAGGCATTAGATCCCAGATGTTGGGGACCCCTGATCTAGAGTGTTTAGAAGACAAAGTTGTCAGCATAGAAAGAGCTGCAGTTTGCCAAGTAGTGAAAATTTGACATTGAAAAGGGATCGAATGATTAAAGTCAAATAGAATGAGTTTAGAAGTCCTGGTTTCATGTTGATACTGGAAAGAATAAGAGAATTCAGAACTTGTTGAATGTAATTGTAATACATAAACTATAGTTTATTCATTTTCAATAGTGTAAAAAAACTGTTATATATCAATTAATATAAACTATATAATTCCTACACTGGACTAATAGACTATTAGGCTGTAAAACACAGACTTTTAAAAACAGAGGAATAAAAACTTTAAAATGAGAATGCTGAATGGGAAGTAACAAGGGGGATTTAAAAGGGCAAGCTAGTGTACCAGAGAAGAGAAGAGCATACATGTTACCTTATAGAAGTAAAAGGAGTGACTTTATACATTTAAAATAAATTTTAGAGATTAGGCTGACCTTCGGGAGGAGGGAGAGAAGAAAACAAGCATAGCTGTGGAACGGTTTGCATTTTTTTTGGCCACAGGAATGAAGGCAGTGAAAAACATATTAATAGTAAAGGTCAAATGAAATGGAGTTCTTAACCAGATAGAAGGTGAACTGTGTATGTTCCAGTTTTGTGACAGTGGCAGTGGATCCCCATCCTCATGCTAATGGAAACATGATTAAAGGAAAAAAATCATATTTAAATGGTATTTGTTGGGAAGGATAGATGTTTCTCTTTTGGAGATCTAGATTTAAGGTTTAGGACCAAGTTTGGCAAAGATTTGTATGGGAGACAGAGGACTAATGTCATTTGGTGAATATGAGTTATGTACAAAAACGTGAACATAAGCTAGCACACTTAATGAGGTTTCTAGCTACTGCAGTCCTGCATCTCCTATTCTCTCTGCTCAAATTAGTGGGATTTTCAAATAATGTAGTTTATCATCCTAGACATTACACTTGTTGGCTTCACTGCTTGGAAGAATCCCTTAGGAACTCAGCCTGGAGAAAACCTGGGTCATGTGCCTTGAACTGAAAGTAATACAAGCAAGCAGGGGAGTTTCGTCCAGTCAGTCAAGATAGGGTCAAGTAGAACAGGGAAAGAAGAATCACATTGTCTTTTAGTAAATGCTCTGTTTTTGTCGTTGTTCAGTCGCTCAGTCGTGTCTGACTCTCTGCGACCCTATGGACTGCAGCAGGCCAGGCTTCCCTGTCCATCACCAACTTCTGGAGCTTGCTCAAACTCAAGTCCGTTGAGTCGGTGATGCCATCCAACCATCTCATCCTCTGCCTCCCTCTTCTCCTTTTGCCTTCAGTCTTTCCCAGTATTCTCACTATCCTCATTGTCAAATAGCAAAAGGCACAACCAGAATAGATGTGTAGGCTCCTTAAATACTAGCAAGTCAGAGTTTCATTTCTTTATATTACATGCGTGGCCACCAGGCCTGATGTGGTGAAACGATTCACCCAAGATCACCCATGTGTTCAGGGCAGAGCACACCGCTTGGCTTTCAGTTCAGTGTTCAGTCCCCTCTAATGTTAACAAAGAAAAAGTGACTTCATGTGTGATCTAAAGATGACATTTTAAACGTTAACAGTTTCCCACATAGAAATGATGTGCACACAAAGACAACCAAAGACTTAGAAAAGAGAGAGTAAATCAGGAGAGAAATATTAATATGACTTATGTCAGAATTGCATAGACAGACCAATTTGTCTGAATTTTACCAAAGTTGGTTCCATTCACCATGTTAATGATGTGTAGAAATATCCAAATGCATCAAAATTTAGTCCTGGCAAATGAGAGGCCAGCTTGATTTAATAGAAAATCTGATTTCTAAAATATAATTAAAATTAATGGAGCTTTATTACTTTCAGAAAAACACAGTAACTAGTCATCATATACAGTGTTTTTATTTTTTGTTGTGCCAAATGGCTCACATCAGAATATTTACTAATTAGCATTTTATTCCATATAGGGACTACAAACATTTTAAAAAACAGCTTGTTCCTTTTAGTATGTTAAATACCTCTCTTGCTCTTTTTTTGTAACAAATTGCTGTGAAAATTGCTTTAATAATTGCAGAGGTAAACACCTACCTCAAAACCATAATTTTAATTTTTATGAATTATATTTTAATAAGGTTTATTGAATTTTAATGTGCAAAAAGAAAGTAGGTGCCCTGGTGGTCCACTGGTTAAGACTCCATGCTTCCACTGCAGAGGACGTGGGTTTGAATCCTGGTTGGGGAGCTAGATGTCACATGCCAAGCAACATAGCCAAAGAAAAGAAAGGAAGCAAGTGTCTAGCTCAGTATATAATCACAAGTTGGGCACACACATATAAACACTACCAAAGTCAATAATATTTACTAGCACCTCTGAAACCCTCCTTCAACCTTTTCTTATTTATTAGTTCCACCATTGTTGTTGTTTAGTTGCTAAGTCATGTCTGCGTAATTTTTGCCTATTTTTGAACCTTATGTTGTAAAGGGGATGGTATGATGTGTATGTTCTGGAAGCTGCTCCGTTCAACCATCTTCCTTCCATCCTTTCTTCCTCCCTCCCTTCTGTCCTCTCTCTCACTTTGGAGGCCCTTACCTTTGACCTAAATAGTTATTTTGCTCATTGAATCCAGACCTGGGTACTGGATGTGCTAAGTTGTTCAGCTGTGTCTGACTCTTTGTGACCCCATGAACTGTAGCCCAGCAGGCTCCTCTGTTCATGGAATTTTCCAGGCAAGAATACTGGAGTGGGTTGCCATTTCTTCTCCAGGGATATATGTACATATATATTTCTGTTTGGCCTTGTTTGCTCAACTTTGTGAGAGTCATCCATGATGTTGCATGTGGAAGTAGTTATTCATTTTCTTTGCTATTCAGTTTTCCATTTAATGATTACACCAGATTCCTTGTCAGTTTTACTGTTTAAAGGACATTTGGATTGTCCCCATCTTTGGTTATTGTGAATATTGCTGTTGCACATGCTCTTGAGGATGACTTTTCAGGGGCTTATGTATCTATTTTTCTTGGTTATAGTAATAAAAGCGTGACTTCTAGATCAAAGTGTGTGAGTATGGTCAGCTGTAGTAGATATTAAAAATTGTACCAATTTATACTCCCACCTGTAGTGTATTATAGTTAGCATATATGTATATCTTAGAGTTGTCAAACTTTGTAATTTTAGCGTTTCTAGTGAGTGTGTCGGAGAAGGCACTGGCGACCCACTCCAGTACTCTTGCCTGGAAAACCCCATGGACCGAAGAGCCTGGTAGGCTGCAGTCCATGGAGTCGCTAAGAGTCAGACACAACTGAGCGACTTCACTTTCATTTTTCACTTTCATGCATTGGAGAAGGAAATGGCAACCCATTCCAATGTTCTTGCCTGGAGAATCCCAGGGATGGGGGAGCCTGGTGGGCTGCCGTCCCTAGAGTCCTACAGAGTTGGACACAACTGACGTGACTTAGCAGCAGTAGCAGTGAGTGTGTAATAGTATGCCACTGAAGTCTGAATTTGCATTTCAGTGATTACAAATGAAGGTGAGAAATATTTATGTTTATTTACTACTCTGGGATCATTTTAAAAGAGCCTCTTCATTTCTCTTTCCCTTTTTAACATCAGCTTCTAGGTCTATATCTTTTTTATATGTAGGAATTATTTTTATATTACAATGATTCCGTATCTATTACATATTATGGTATGAGTTCCTTGTCAGTTATGTGGTTGCAAATATTTTCCCCTATCCATGTGTTTAACAAATTGACACAGTATCGTTTATTATTATAAGGCGATCTCTTCCCCACTTCAGTTTCACCTTTTTGACTTATGTTTTGTTCTTATGTACTTTCTATTATGTTCTATAGTTTTATAAGCTATCCTTGGTAGAATAACATACTCTCTTAATTACTGAAACTTCATAACAAGTCTTCATAGCAAGTGGAATAATTCCTTCAACTTATTTGACTTCCCAAGGATTTTCTTGACTCTTTACATTTTGATGTGAAATGTAGAACACGTTTATTAATTTCCACAAATAAATTTCCACAGATGCTAGTTTTTTAATAACATGGATACAGATCATTTTGAAAGAGAATTGATATCTTTCAACATTTAGTGTTCCAGTTGATCAGCACAATGTATTCCTTCATTTATTTAGGTCTTCTTTAACATGTGAAGAGTTGACTCACTGGAAAAGACTCTGATGCTGGGAAAGATTGGGGGTGGGAGGAGAAGGGGATGATAGAGAATGAAATGGCTGGATGGCATCACCGACTCGATGGACATGAGTTTGAGTGAACTCTGGGAATTGGTGATGGACAGGGAGGCCTGGCGAGCTGTGATTCATGGGGTCGCAAAGAGTCGGACACGACTGAGCAACTGAACTGAACTGAATAGTATTTTTGTGTAGGGGTCTTACATTGTTTTGATTTATCTCTATTTTATTGTCATATTACAAGCAGTATTGATTCAAAACAGCTTTTAAAACTGTTCATACAAGTAAAACATACATACATAAAGTTGAGCATATCTTATATGTACAGCTTGAGGAACTTTCACAAGCTGAACACACCTGTGTAGCCAGCACCCATGCCAAGCAAAAGAACTATACCAAAAGACCTTACTGTTCTCCCAATTGGCACCTATATCCCTAAGTATATCCCTTACCCTGATTTTTACCAGCAGAAATTAGTTTTGCCATAAAACTAGAATCATATAGTATGTCCTCGTCTTGGTGGTTACTCTTTTGCCCAATATACTATTAATAACTCATGCATATAAGTACATGTAACTGTAGATCATTTGTGCTAATAGTTGTATAGTGCTCCTTTATGAAATTTATTGCAATTTAATTATCCATTTTACTCTTGATGGGCATTTGGTAGTTTTCAGCTTGGTGTATGTGCTGGTATTATCCCTTTTATTTTAGCCAACCTAGCTGATCTGAAGTAGTAGGTCATTGTAGGTTTAATTTCCATTTTTTCAGTAATGATATTCAGTATTTTCACACACTTATTTGCTATATACCTTTGTAAATATCTTTGTAAATTGTTTGTCTTTTCTCAGTTTTTTCATTGATTTTTATGATTGTAGAATGCTTTGTATATTCTGCAGACAAATTCTATTTGATATGTGCTTTGTGACTATTTTCTCCCAGTGTGTGTATATTTTCTTGTGGTGTTTTCTGATGAAGAAAAATCTTTTAAAAATGATGCCCACTTCATAAATTCCTTGTGTTATAGTTAATGCTTGTGTTGTCCTGTTTAATAAGCTGTGTGTCCTTCAGCTGTATGAAGATAGTTGTTTGTAGTTTCTTCTAGGAGTTATATTTGTAGCCTATATATCTAGGTCTATGATCAATAGTGAATTAGTTGTTATGATTTAGGTAGAACAAAGTTTCATGATATTTTTTTCAATATATACATATTCAGTTATTCTAGGGTTGTTGGTCAAAATGATATATTTTTCATATTGAATTGTTTTAATGCCTTTGTCCAAAATCATTGCACTGTATATAACATCAACAAAATCTACAAAATAGCAAACAGAACTAATAAACGAATTCAGCAGTGTTTCAGAATAATGAGTCAGTGTGTAACAATTTATAGACTGAACAATTGAAAATTAACAATTTATAGAAATAGAAGGACTCAAGGACTCAGTGGACATGAGTTTGAGCAGACTCCAGGAGTTGGTGAAGGACAAGAAAGTCTGGTATGCTGCAGTCCATGGGGTCACAGAGTCAGAGATGACTTAGCGACTGAACAAAAATAAAATAGCATCAAGAAATATAAAATACTTAGGGTAGATTTTAACACAAGATGTAAAATATTTCTATATAAATATTAATACCTCTATAAAACAGGATATTTTTGTATAGTAATAATAATACATTACTTTAAACATTTAAGAATACCTGAATTAATGTAAGTATGTCCCATGTTCATGGGATAGAAAACTTACTAGAAAATGTCTTCAAATTGATATATAGATTCAATACAATCCCAATCAAAATCCCAAGAAATTGAAAAGGTTACTCTAAATTTTATGTGCAAATGCAGAGTATTGGCTTTATTATTTATTTGTTTGCACTACATGGCATGTGGGGTCTTAGTTCCTCAACCAGGGATCAAACCCATGCCCCCTACAATGGAAGCTTGAAGTCTCAACCACTGGACCACCAGGGAAGTCCCTATTGTGAAAGTTGACAAGGTTTATAGAAATTGACAAGATTACTCCAAATTTTACACTTAAGTGCAAACGGTATTGGCTTTAAAATGTTCTTTTATACTTATTTGTCCTGGTTTATAGAAATTCAAATGACTTTTAAATATTAATCTTACATTTGAGACCTTACTAATTATAGTAATACTAGCATATACTTGATACTGATTTTATATATATATGTGTTTGTGTGTGTGTGTACACACACGCTCCCTCTCATTTGGAGTTCGACAGAGAATGAGGTGGCTGGATGGCATCACCGACTCGATGGACATGGGTTGGAGTGAACTCCGGGAGTTGGTGATGGACAGGGAGGCCTGGTGTGCTGTGGTTCATGGGGTCGCTAAGAGTCGGACACGACTGAGCGACTGAACTGAACTGAACTGAAAGAAACATTACTTGAATAACAAATATTTATTTATTTCCAGTTCTTGTGATTTGTGTTTCTTTTTCTTTCCTTGTTAGCACTGACTAAAATTTCCAGTATAATACTGACTAGGTGAGGTGTTAACAGGCATTCTTATTTTATCCCTTTATCAGAGGAAGATCATCCATCATTGTATATCACTAAATATAATGACTGTTCCCCCAATAACTTATCTAATTAGGTATTTGCCCCTCTATTTCTGGGTTATAAGTTGTTTTTTCTTCACTGCATGTATTGAGAAGCTGTGTAATTACTCTTTTAATATAGTGGCTTATGTTGATCAATTTTCAAAGTTAAACCAACTTGGCATTCTTCTAATAAGTTTATTGTGCTCTTAATAGTTTATACTTTCTATATATTACTGGGTTTGATTTATTAATGCATTGTTTAATATTTTGTGTCCATATTTATGAGAAGAATTGGCCTTTAATTTTCCTTTCTTGTAAAATCTCTGTTGTGTTAGGGTATCTGGATTATGATGGTCATAAAATGAGTTAAATAAATTCCCTTTTCCTCCTGTTCTTTGAAATACTTGGTTTGAGATGCATGTTATTTCTTCTTAAATGTATGGTATAATTACTGATCAAATTTATCTGAGCCAGAAGTTTTCCTGATGGGAAATACTCATATTTTCTGTTTCTCATGGCAGTTTCAGTAAATTTTGTTTTACAAGGAAATTGTGTCCATACTATGTAGTTTTAAAATGCACTGACTTAAAATGTTTTACAATAACCTCTTATTTTTTGAATGTCTCTTTCCCTCTTGTTGCATCTTTGAGATTTCCATTGGCATCATTTTTATTATGCTGAAAAAATAAATTCCCTTGGTAATTCTTTCTTTAGGAGGGAAGACCTGTTTATGATGAATTGTGTTTTCTTTGTCTGAAAATGGTTTTATCTTTTATTTTTGAGGAACATTTTACTGGAAATAGAAATACAAATTGGCATTTCTTTCAGTCCTTTGGTCCCATCATCCCATTGTTCTTTGATTTCTCTCATTTTTTTTGGAAATCAGCTTTCAGTCTTATTTTTACTCCTTAGAAGATAATATATTATTTTCCCTCTGGACACTTAGTAGATTTGCTTTATTGTCTTGGCTTTCATCAGTTTTATTACATTATTTCTATAGATAATTTTATTTGAATTTGTCTTGCTAGAAATTCATATTCTTTAATCTGTGGCTTGATGACTTTCATCAAATTAGGAAAATTATCAGGAAATATGTCTTCAAACAGAGATTCAATCCACTTTACCTCTCTGTAAGGCACCAAATTCTAGGCTGACCCACTTTCTGGAGCATTTTACAAATGCTCACTGTCTTGGTAGCATTCTAATGCCTTTAAATAGCTGTGTATTTTTGTTAAGGATTTTATCCATGTTGTTGTTCAGTTGCTGAGTCATGTCTGACTCTTTGCGACCCCATGGACTGCAGCATGCCAGGCTTCCCTGTCTTTCACCATCTCCCAGAGTTTTCTCAAACTCGTGTCCACTGAGTCAATGATGCCATCTAGCCATCTTGTCTTCTGTCGTCCCCTTTTCCTCCTGCCTTCAGTCTTTTCCAGCAGCAGTGTCTTTTCTAATGAGTCAGCTCAGTTTCAGCATCATTCCTTCCAATGAATATTCAGGACTGATTTCCTTGAGGATTGACTGGTTTGATCTCCTTGCAGTCCAAGGGACTCTCAAGAGTCTTCTCCAACACTACAGCTCAAAAGCATCAATTCTTCGGTGTTTAGTCTTCTACATGGTCCAACTCTCATACCCATACATGACTACTGGAAAAATCATAGCTTAGACTATACGGACCTTTGTTGGCAAACTAATGTCTCTGCTTTTCAATACACTGTCTAGGTTTGTCATAGCTTTTATTCCAAGTAGCTAGCATCTTTTAATTTCATGGCTGCAGAGACCATCTACAGTGATTTTATCCACATTTTCTGGTTATTCTTGGTAGAAGAGTTGCTCTGAATCAACCTATTCTCTCTCTTGTTAGAACTCAAGATCTACGGAATACATCTTAAATAGAACCCAAATTAATGGGGTTATTCAAGGAAAATCTAAGAACACAGTAATTTGTTAGTTTCTTCATCTGTTACAAGTTATAAGTATAAATTTTGTTCTTTCAATGTTTTCATATGATATACTAATTTCTGTATAGTATACTATATATTACATATTTTACTAAAAATGGGTTGTTTTAATGTAGCCTTTATTGTTTCTATTAGAAGAGTGTACTTTCGCTCCTCTAATTTCTCCCTAGGGTTTTCTCAGATAAATGTTGCAGTACAAGCATGGGAACTTAAAGGGAAAAATCCTTCCTTCTTTCTCTCCCTAATAAAGTTATTTGGATTTATTTCTAAGCTAACCAAAGAGTGTCATCAAAGTATATAGACTGCGAAACCACAGTGTCAAAATGTGATATCATATGGAAGTGATTTTTTCCCCTAAAACTCTCTTGACTACTATTGAAGTGATAACTAAAATTGACTTGAGTTATTACGTTTTTATTTCAAATGTGTTTTGTGTTGCTCCTCCTTACACTCAGGCACCAGCCACTTATATGCTCAAGTATATATGGGCTTGTATAACAGTGAACTTAAAGCATTAAGGATTGGTTTTGCTTAAATGTTAGACAGTTTGAATCAGAATTTGTACAGAGAGGGTAGAGAACTGAGAGCCATGATTTAATCGCTGCTCATTGATTTCTCAGGTCCAGACTCTGAACTGATGATTAAGCCATAGGAAGAGAGTGCTGAACTCAAATTAGAAGTTTTGAGCATCAGAGGCTATGGTCTTTCTCCGGTGTTGCAGGAAACAAAGAGCATTTCATTTCATAAGGGATTGGAACAGGAGAGGAAGATCATGGCAGTTTCCACTGTGATAGGCAAGTTTCTTCTACGTGCACATATGGGTGAATCCTTAGTGAATTGTGTCTTCAAAATGTAATGTATTTGCTTCCTTATTTAAAGCATACGGATGGTAGACAGTAATCAGAATATCAGATGAGAAATCAGAACTCAAACTGTCATTCTGTCTTTATTGTTGACACTCTTTAATGAAGCTTTCTGTGACATTCTGCCCCCGCCCTGCCCTACCAGTTGATGATACTGTCAATAGGGTAGTTTACCAGCTGCTTCTATTTCTGGTAAGTTGAGAACCCTTGTGGAGATTTCCATATTGCACAAAGAATAATTGTTTTACACTACTCTCCTAACGTGGTTAATAATAATAGCTGGAAGCTCAATTCTTTCCTTCATTATTCATTCACCAACTCATTTGATACTCAGGTCCTGAGCACTTTTGAGGCTCCAGAGACTCTGTAGCTCCCTAGAACTTCCTCTCACCTGGATCTCTCAGTTCCGTTCAGTTCAGAAGCCCAGTCATGTCCGACTCTGTGACCCCATGAACCACAGCACGCCAGGCCTCCCTGTCCATCACCAACTCCCGGAGTTCACTCAAGCTCATGTCCATCGAGTCGGTGATGCCATCCAGCCATCTCATCCTCTGTCGTCCCCGTCTCCTCCCACCCCCAATCCCTCCCAGCATCAGACTCTTTTCCAGTGAGTCAACTCGTTGCATGAGGTGGCCAAAGTATTGGAGTTTCAGCTTTAGCATCAGTCCTTCCAGTGAACACCCAGGATTGATCTCCTTCAGAATGGACTGGTTGGATCTCCTTGCAGTCCAAGGGCCTCTCAAGAGTCTTCTCCAGCACCACAGTTCAAAAGCATCAATTCTTCGGCGATCAGCTTTCTTCACAGTCCAACTCTCACATCCATACATGACCACGGGAAAAACCATAGCCTTGACTAGGTGGAGCTTGGTTGGCAAAGTGCCCAAAATAGTCATCATGCTTTGATGGTTCTGTCATGCTTTCAGCCAGATAATTTTTAAATGTATCCATTTGTTTTAAAGCAAAATTTCTAGTTCTTAGCAGAATATTGATTTTTGACCCCTAAAAACTACTCTGTACTCACTTTGTGTCCTTTCAGAGTAGTACAGAACCATAAAAATGACTGTGTAGTATGAAATCATGCAAAATGATCTTAATAATCAGTTGAGAAAATTGTGATTATTCTCAGACCTTTGAAAATTCTTATCAAAATATTAAAAGCTCTCTTATTTTCAGTTTAAATGTATAGGGAAATAAAATAATAATAATTGTGTAGTACTTTTACTTACAACAGACATTGAGAATTAAGTGTTGCATTTCTCTTTAACACATTATCAAAAGCAATTTGAATAGTCCTTGCTTTCTTCTTATCATGTAACTTGTATCACAGAACAAGAGTCTTTTCTATGCTCTGGTGAATTATCATACTTTTCTTCTAAGAGTGGGTCAGCTTCCAGTGTTTTATTCTTTGTTCATTCAGCGTCATGAAATATCTTCAAGAGTTCCCTAGAACTCTTGTGAAGATTTTGTTGTTGGCATCACTTCCTGGGGACCTTAGCATCTTTTTTGTCACAACCACTGCTCTCCATTATATCACTAAGTTCACCTTCCCCAACTTCCTCTGACTGTGTCTTGAGAGTCCCTTCAGTGGTGGTGACACCATTCCCACAGTCAACTATTTCTTTCATAAATCTATTTATGTTCCATTTGAATTTCACTTCTAGGATTATCACTTTGTGGGTTTTCTGTTTGTTTGTTTATACTAATGGGTTTATTTTTACTGCAACTCTGTGTGGTAGGACATATTTTGTGTATTTTATAAGGAAATTGAGGCAGGGAGGGGTTAAGTAACTTGCTCATGTGTATGTATGGAGTTAAGGGGGAAGGTGGGGCTTAAACCACAAGGCTGCTTCTTACCTCTTCATTGGTCAAAGGCTTTGTGTGTGATGGGAACCATGCTCTAATACCACTTTCATTTTTTAAAAAAAAATTATTGCAGTTATTTTGCAATGTGTTAGTTTCAGGTGTACAACAAACTTTCTATTTCTTTGTTGCACTTACATTTTGTTGCCCAATTCCCTATCTGGATTATCCATTAAAACTATGTCACATGGATTTATCATGGGGAAACAAGGAAGCAGCACAATTATATACTTTGCTATGTGTGTGAACTGAATAATAGATGCTCAGTGACTAATCACTGACAGATTTAAAAGAAGGGACTTGATTTGTCCTTAATTGTTATATAAAGCTGTTTTCCAGAATGATCTGTGAACTGAAGAGCTAACATCTTAGTTTGTACTTTAGTCAATTTCTCACAGTTAATATACTGTGGTAACTGAAATTTGAATTGTTTTGTCCAGGACTGGTATTTTTTAACTAAACTGGGATAATGGAAATTTTCGTGTATGAGGACCATGTGAAGGGAAAATTTTATGTATAATACAAATATTTTCTGCTGAGTGTAAACCTCTTACCATGAGTGAAACAGGCTGGTGAAGTCACCATGAAGTGACACTTTTCTCAGGCTTTTGAGCAGGCATTTCAATAGATGACAAATTCAGTTGCTTGACTTTTATGGCCTGCTGGCATCTCAGTATTTCTACTGCCTCTTTGTATAATGAGCGATTCCTTTATTCAAATAACATTTAATGAGGTACTAAGTTTAGAATGCCATGTTGGCAAAATAGAATATGAAACAATTCAGACACTTGACAGTTCACAAATGCAGAATGACTTGTGAGTGTTAACAGAACCAAGAGATTTCACTTAACCTGACTGTGGACCAAGTCTAAAAGGGAAGCGAGCCAGGTGGAAGATTGTGAATAAAATGAGACAGAGCAGTTTCAGGTGGCTGTAAGTGTGCACTGAAGGAGAGAATGGTGCTGCTGGACACCAGCTGTGGTGCTGCTATGCAGATGAGCCAAACTGAACTGCCAGTGTTTTATCGTTTTCATCTGGTTCATTCATTACTTATAAGCACCAAATTATTTTTAATATTTTCACTTATGTAGAATAGTGTTGGAGGGATATCAGTTATTATATGAAAGCCAAACAAAATATGTCCCCTGATGTGACATTGTGAAGTTGACTGTATGGCACAGAATAAATAATCTTCTGTAACTCGGGCTGTTACTAACACTGCTGACTCATTGAATGAGCGGGAAGCCACTTAAATTTTTTCATGATTTGGCTTCTAAGCTGTTTAAGAATAATTATAAGAGCTTGCCCACATCACAGAGATCTGGGATTTATGTGTTGGTTTTTAAATATTTTGAAATTTTGGGGTAAAATGTATTATTTTAAGTATCATTACTAAGTTACTACTTGAATCAAATCATTGTAGTAATAGATACTGTCTATTAAATAGTTGTTAATATTCTGTGCATGCCCAAATGAATAATTTAGATATCAATCCAAATTAGTAATTTCACAGAAAGTGGTAATATGGGTAATAGGACTTCTAATATTCAGGCAGTGTAATTGTGCTTGTAAGTGCTTTGTAGAAGATATATTAGATTAAGTCATATGAGGACCATTTTTGTAGGTCAAAATGTTAAAAGTACTGGGAATTTCATGTAGTTTAACCTAAATTAAGGCCAAAGATTAATTCTATTTCCATTCTTTACCCTAGCTAATTATTTTAATCTCTAAGTCCTACCTAATTTCTTAATTTTAAGTTGGGTGTCAATGTATGGCAAAACCAACCAATATAATATTGTAAAATAATTAGCCTCAAATAAAAAAGAAAAAAAAATAAAATGATGCAGATAATGAAAAAAAAATAAGTTGGGTGTGATATAGTCTGCCATTTAAAAGATGTAAGAATGAGTGGGAATATTTATTTTTGTCTATCATCTTATCCCTCTGTATGTTTCTCCTACTTGTCTGTCTATAAAGACTGATAAATCCTTTATTTACTGGCTCTGTGAAGTTGACAAAGTTATTAAACACTTTTAACCTTATTTTCAACTGTAGAATAATAATAGTAAATACTAAATCAAACTGCTATTCAGATTAAAGGAGGCAATTTGTATTAAGTATATAAAATAGTACCTGGCACTTAGTCCATGTTTAACAAATATCGAGTATTACTTTTATAACTTCAGAGCAGAAATAAAGCATTATTCCTCATGTTTAGTCCTATCTTTACATTTCTGTCTAATCAGAAAACTTTCTGTTGTATGGTATTGGTGTGATGAATAAAATACTGTGATTAAGAAAAATACTATATCCATCATTCAGTTGTATATAATAAGTAGGCAGTTAAAATGTTTAATTAACTTAATTTCTCATTTAAGAAAATAGATTACAGTTGACCTCCAAATTATTTGAAATATAATTTGTTCATCAATTACTATGAAAGTACTTCATAATGCTGTAAAGTCTGAGGGTCTTATAACTATATGTTATGATTGCATTATGGATTTGTAGGTGAGTCAATGTTATCAATAGAGTCATGGATACAGCAGAGTGTATTGTGTGGTCTGATTCATCTTTAATTCCTTAAAAAAATTTCTTTCATTATTGGAAGGAAGTTTCCTTTTTCTTTTAGTAACCTTTTCTCCATAAGTGGTCATCTAAATGGAGTGTCTCATATTAGAAGCTACTGCTGTAGTGCCTTTTCTGCAAATATCAATGGTAGCTATTGGAAGAGCACTGGTATCCATGTTGATCTTGCCCTGTTTGGAAAGCAGTTGTGCCAAGGCTGTCTTGTTTGCCTCCGTTTGATCACACTCAAATTCAATATCTATCTGGCTACTGACTCTTGGCTCTTTCTCTGACATTATGACCCTGCTTCTCTCTCTGGAATTGATGCCTCTTTCTGGTCTACCTGGCTTTGACTCTTGGCTTTTCCTCAAAGACTTTGGCCTGGCTTTTGACAGGAAGCTCTTCAGAGCATCCTGAATCTGCTGATTTCTTCAGAGTCTATTTCCTTGCCTCTAATAAGCTGGACCAACAACAGGCTGGCTTGACTGGCCAGTGGATTCAGTGATGCCAAAATGCATTAAGAAATGGGCATGTTCCCCAAGGCTCTATGAGAAGCTTTGAACTGATGCAGAATCATTTCCCTTAAGAGCCATCAATTACTCTTGGCGGAAAACAGACTTTGTAAGTCAAAATAAATGCTTGACATTTTAGGAAAAACGTTATTTGAAGAATAGAATTTTATGTAAAATTCTAGGGGTTACATGGCTGTCATTTGTCTGTTTCTCTATTCTGCATTACTACCAAATACCACTTTTTTATAGACATAAAGAATGTGGCTATATACATATGCTGTAAAAAAGCTTGGCACTAATGACATCTTCTATCAATGTTGATAGTTATTAGAAAAGTCTCGCTATTTCTGCCACACAGAAGAAAATGCAAGCAACATAAACCTCAAAGTGTCAGATTAGAGAGCTTTCATGATACTTGAAGGGCTTCCCAGGTGTCAGAGTGGCAAAGAATTCACCTGCCAATATAGGAAATGCTGGAGATGCAGGTTTGATCCCTGGGTCAGAAAGCTGCCCTAGAGAAGAAAATGGCAACCTGATCCAGTATTCTTGCCTGAAAAATCCCTTGGCCAGAGGAGCCTGGTGGGGTACAGTTCATGGGATCGCAAAGAGTCAGACATGATTGAGCACAGACTATGATATTTGAGGTCAGTTTTCCAACAAGCATTTTTGAAGGCACGATTAAATTCTGTGTGATTTTCAATATCACCATAGAAATGAAAAGTTCCTCATTGTTTTATTTATATGTTTGACATAAAACACAGTCTCAAATAATAAAATACAATGGAAAGTGTTGACATTTTCAGTTTTCAATTAGAAATTGAGTGGAAAGCAGAGAGGGTTCCCATCTATCCACCACCCTCCCCCCAACACACACAACCTCCCCCACTATCAGCATCCTGCACTGAGTGGTACATTTGTCACCATCAATGAACCTTCATTGACACATCATAATCACCAAAAGGCCATAGTTCATATCAGGGTTCACTCTTGGTGTCTTACATCCCATGCTGTGCTGTGCTTAGTTGCTCAGCCATATTTGACTCTTTTCGACCCCCATGGACTGTAGACCACCAGGCTCCTTTGTCCATGGGGATTTGCAATATTGTTTTAAGCACTTCCTTTGAAGTAAAAATTTGCACAATTTTAACATTTATAAGTGAAAGCATTTGGCTGATTGATTCTCATGGTTGAATCATGAGAAATGCTTATTTCAGGAAACTGAAAACTGCATTTTTTTTTTTCTATTACTGAATCTGGTTAGTGTCCCTGTGAAGCCATTTGTTTTAAACATGTCAACTTCTTTACAGATTTATGGTCATGGTAGGGGAGGGAGAGGGTGAGATGACTTAAGATAGTAGTATTGAAACATATATTACCATATATAAAGTGGATAGCTGGTGGGAATTTGCTGTGTAATGTAAGGAACCCAAAGCTGTTGCTCTGTGATGACCTAGAGGAGTGGGATGGGGAGAGAGATGGGAAGGAGTTTTAGGAGGAGAAGGAGACATATGTATACCTATAACTGATTCATGTTAATGTATGACAATCACAACGTTGTAGAGTAATTATCCTCTAATTAAAAATAAAATAACATTTTAAAAAATTAATGAAATTTTGCCATGAAATTAAGGATTCTAAGTTCAAAGCCAGTTCTTTAAATATTGGTAAGGCTGGTCAAAAAGTGAGAAGCAGTGTACAAAAGTTTACATAGAAATCAATTGTTTCTGCCATGCGAGAAGTTAATTACTCTTTCAACACAAATAAAACACTGAGTTGCCTTGAGGGGAAAAAAAGTGAGGTTTCTTTATTTTAAGCAATCACTGATTGCTGATGTTATAATATTTAAGTGATCTTGGAACATCCGTAGGCTAAAGCCAAGGCCTGTGTTTTGAATATGGGACCAGGATTGAGACCGAGCTGGGGGAGGTTATGTTACAGAAGAATCCAAACCAGTTCCAAGATCAAAGTTGACTGGTCCTGGTCCTTGGCAGAGGCCGGAGCCTTTCAGAGATGGAAGAAGCTCAAGCAATTGTGTTCATTGAGGAGTTTTGGTGGGGCGTTGTGGGGACCCAGACACTAGGAAACTAGGCTACAGGCAAAGTCAGTGAAGTTAGAAGAGTGGCAGTAGGAACAGTGGTAGAAAGTAATCAAATATGATCAGGGAACAGTTAAGGGTATCCAGCTACTGAGGATTCAGAAAAAACAAATGGTCAAGCCAAGTTTTTGTTGCTGCACGCTGGCTTTCTCTAGTTGCAGCGAGCAGCGGGCTACTCTCTAGTACAACATTAGTACTCAGCCTGGGAATAAAGCGTCAGAATTGGCTTCTCATTGTGGTGGCTTCTCTTGTTGCAGAGCACAGGCTCTAGGTGCATGGGCTTCAGTAGTTGTGGTGCACAAGGCTGAGTTGCCCCATGGCATGTGTGATCTTCCCAGACAAGGGATCGAACCAGTGTCACCTACATTGGCAGGCAGACTCTTAGCCACTGAACCACTGGGGAAGTCCTGTGTTAGAGTATTATGATAAAAGAAGCCAGCTTATTGTAACATGAGCCTTGTCTAGGATGCTGGCAGCAAAAGAGAAAATTCAAAGGTAGGTTTGAAATGGATCATGAGGGAAGAATTGATTGAATTGGTGGGTTTGTTGGAGGTTGGGAAGGGGCCTGTGAGCTTTTTAAACTTAGTGTGCCTGGGACCCGTTAATAGAAAAAGGATAGGCCGGTAGGAGTGGCTCTTTGCAATGAGGAGGAGGATGTGTTTAATGTGATTGTAGAAACGGTGATATAAACCAGTGTGCCATATGAGAAATGTTACTGCATGTCCCTCTGCTGTGAACGTTCTTTGCTTCTCTACATAACCATTTTGTTGGCATCAGTAACATTTCTGTAGCTTGCAGTCCTGAGCGAACTACTGAGATGATAATGAAGAAGGCAAAACATTTAAACTTACAAAGAATATTTGCCTTTCTTAATAATACTCATTTAAAATTAAAAATAAAAGATGTTGAAGTATACTATCTTTAAGCTAGAAAACCGAATTCAATTAAGTATATTAAAATACTGAGGCTGCAGACAGCTCCAGGGCATAACATATATATGGCAGTGTGTATGAAATCAGCACATTAGAATGTTACATTATACAATTATACAGCTCTCCTTGATGATATCAAAAAAGCATTCAGAAACAAATTTTAAAATAACACGATTTGAAAGTCAACAAATATGACTAATTAGAAGTAAAATCAAACCAAATATTCTGTTCCCATCAAACAAATTTAAAGCCAAAGAACAAATTTAATGACAAATGTACAAGACTTATATGAAGAAAATTATGAAACTTTAAGCAGAATCTTAGAATTGTTAAATGGAGATACATACTATTTTTCTGATGGGCGCCTTAGAATTATAAAGATGATAATTATCCTTGTCAGTTTATACATGTAACACAATTCCTATAAAAATCCCAATGATATGTTATTTTTTTTTCTGATCTTTACAATAGGGATTCTTTAGTTTGTTGTTAAGTCTCTAAGTCGTGTCTGAATCTTTGCCACCCCATGGACTGCAGCACACCAGGATTCCCTGTCCTTCACTCTCTATAGTTCATCTGAACAAATATACACATGAGAATAGCATGGGCAAAATTTTTAAAGAAATGTATAGAGAAATATGTAACATTGCCATAATATTTAATCTTAAGCATATTATAATGTATTAGAAAACTGCAGCGATTAAAGTGGGTATTAGTTTATATATAGATAGAAAATTGAGATTTCAAAGTATACAAGTAATCATAATTTGAATATAAATTTATTATACTATGAAGTTAGCATTTCAAATCAGTCTTTAAATGTTGGACTATCCACTAAATGATATAGAAGCAACAGGTTAAATATATAAGATACAATTTAGATGGTTATGTGCTACCTTAGAGAAATCGCAGATATGTTAAAAAATGTTGTTGTTATTTAGTTCCTAAGTCATGTCCAACTCTTTTGCAACTCCATAAACTGTAGCCCGCTAGGTTCCTGTCCATGGGGTTTCCCATACAAGAATACTGGAGTAGGTTGCCATTTCCTTCTCCAGGGGATCTTCCCAGCCTGGGGACTGAACCCATATCTCCTGCATTGGCAGGTGGATTCTTTACCACTGAGCCATCATGGAAGCCCATGTTAAAGATATAGATACAAAAATTAAGCAATGAAATGTGTAGTGAAAGTAGTATTGAAAATGTTATAATTTTGACACAAGGGGTCATTTCATTAGGAGGGGGCATGTGGTGTTGGAGAAGACTCTTGAGAGTCCGTTGTACCGCAAGGAGATCCAACCAGTCCATTCTAAGGGAGATTGATCCTGGGTGTTCATTGGAGGGACTGATGCTGAAGCTGAAACTGCAGTACTTTGGCCACCTCATGCAATGAGTTGACTCACTGGAAAAGACTCTGATGCTGGGAAAGGTTGGGGGCAGGAGGAGAAGGGGACGACCGAGAATGAGATGGCTGGATGGCATCACCGACTCTGTGGACATGAGTTTGAGTGTACTCCGGGAGTTGGTGATGGATAGGGAGGCCTGGCGTGCTGTGATTCATGGGGTCGCAGAGAGTCGGACACGACTGAGTGACTGAACTGACAGTAAACAACAGATGCCATGAAGAGAATTATAAATTTGATGTTTATAATATATTGTATTATATATATTGTATATATAATATATAATGTTTATAATATAATGTTTTAATAATATCTAATTACCTAAATACATGTAAAGTCTCCTGGAAAAATATAGCATAGTGCAATAGACAGAAAGACTTACAATAAAAATTCTTACCAGGTAATGAGAAAAATATGTATCCTCAAAGCAAAAGATATGAGACATGAAGAAGTAATCTACAAAATACAAACATGTAGAAATCCCAAATCATTGTAGTAATCAGAGAAATTTAAATTTGCAAATATAAATTAGTGTAACCTTAATATTAAGATAAAGACAAGGGAATATTACAGCAAAATCTCTCATGAAAACCGACAGACAAATTCTAAACAAAATATGTTTATATATCTGTTATGGGTTAATTGCTGTCCATTCCATCTTCCCACCTCCCCTGGCAACCCACATTCCTATGTTGACCTCTTAACCCCTGGTGCCTCAGAATGTGACCTTATTTGAAGATACGGTTTTTACAGAGATTAAAAGGAAGACAATAGAGTGGGCCCTAATCTGACTGATATTCTTATATAAAGAGGAAATTTGGAGACAAGTATACAGGGAGAGTGCCCTGTGAACACATGGATGGCTGACTGCAAGCCAAAGAGATGGGCCTGGAACATATCCTTCCTTCAAAGTCCTAGGAAAGAAGCACACCCGCATACACCTTGATTTCACACTTCCAGTCTCCAAAACTGGGAGATAATAGATTTTTATTACATCACCTAGTTTCTGGTACTTTGTTATGGCAGCCGTAGCAAATGAATACAACTGCTAATCTAGCAATGAAGAAAAAGGATAATAGATTAAAACAGGATTTATTCTCGGGGTGAAAAAGTAATTTATATCTAAAAGTCAATGTGATTCAATACATTAACAGAAAAGGGGAGAGAAATCATGTGATTATATAATATATTAGTAGATCAGGAACAGCAGGAAATCCCATAATTTTATAAAGCATATCTACAAAAAATTCTATAGCAATTCATATAGTTGACCGCAAAATATTAAAACCCTTCCCCCAGAGACTGGGAATGAGACAGGATACCTGCTCTGACCACTTATTTTCAACATTATAAAAGAAGTTTGAACTAGTGTAATAAGTAAAGAAAAAGAAATAGTAGGCATATAGATTAGAAGAAATAAAAATATGGGTTGTAACTGAAGAAACAAAAATGGAGTATAAATGAGAAAAACTCACAAGCATCTTCAAACAAACATAATTACTTAGGAACTTACAACATTTACAAAAATCAGTTATAGCAGAAGCAAACACATAGAAAATGAAATGTTAAAATATACTACTTCCAGTAGCATAAAATACCTAGGAGTAAAGTTAACAAAATATGTGCAACTATGTACAACATAAAGTACAAAACATTCTTAAAATAAAATCAAGACCCAAATAAGTGGAGGGCTATAATAAATTTATGGGTTGGAAAATGCAATGTTAAGAGATGGCAGTTTTCCTAGGTTTTTTCTGTGGACTCAATGGAATCACAGTCAAAATCAGAGCAGATTATTTCTTTACTTCTGAAAAATCTACAAAATGATTTTAAAATGTATATGGACATCAAAGGGCCAAAAAATAGCCAAGACAGTCTTTAGGGAGAACTAAGCAGGAAGATGTTCATCTGAGATACCAAGTCCTGTTATAAAGTTGTCATGATTAAAACAGTCTGGTGTTGGTACATGGTGGTGTGTGTGCTTAAAATCTCAGTCCTGTTCGACTCTTTGTGACACCATGGACTGTAGCTCACCAGGCTCCTCTGTTCATGGGGATTCTCCAGGCAAGAATAGTGGAGTGGGTTGCCATGCCCTCCTCCAGGGGATCTTCCCACCCCAGGGACTGAACCCAGGTCTCCCGCATTGCAGGTGGATTCTTTACCACTGAGCCATCAGGGAAGCCCCAAAATGTGGAATGTTTCCCGGATATGTGTGTCATCCTTGTGCAGGGGCCATGCTAATCTTCTCTGTTTCATTCCCATTTTGGTATATGTGCTCAATTCCAGATTGATTTTGGTACTAATAACAAAATTAAAGCCACCATAATTTTTGGGGAAATAGAAAATATCTTCATGATTCTGGAGTCAGTAGAGATTTTCTGGACAAGATTTGAAAAATATTACCCATAAAGGAAAGAAAAACGACAAATTAGAGTACAGTAAGATTAGGAACTTTTGTTCATTGAAAGACACTGGTAAGAAAGTGAAAAAGCAACCCATAGACTATAATAGAATATTCTCAAGATCTATATCCAACAGGGACTTGTTTCCAAATACAGACAGATTCCTACCAATCAATTAAAAGCTGTGCCATAATAGAAAAATAGGGAAAAGAGTTGAACAGATGAATCAAAAAAGAGGACATCTAAATGGCTGAGAAATATGTGCAAAGGCTCTAAACTATCACCAAGCATTAGAAAAAAAGGGGGGGGAGGGAGGAAGGGAACAAACAACGGATTTTGCTTTCCCAGAAGTCTTTGCATAAACTACTATTTGTATCTTATCGGCCAGAACATGTCACTTGGAAAACTCTAGTTGCAAGAGAGGATAATGAAGGAGTACCTGGCTTCTCTAATTTCTCTTGTGTTACTGGCCAAGGAGAAGGAGGCTGAATATTAGTGGTGAGTAGCAGGTGTCACCGGAGAAGGCAATGGCAAGCCACTCCAGTACTCTTGCCTGGAAAATCCCATGGACAGAGGAGCCTGGTAGGCTGCAGTCCATGGGGTCGCTACTAGTTGGACACAAGTGAGCAACTTCACTTTCACTTTTCACTTTCATGCATTGGAGAAGGAAATGGCAACCCACTCCAGTGTTCTTGCCTGGAGAATCCCAGGGACGGGGGAGCCCGGTGGGCTGCCGTCTATGGGGTCGCACAGAGTTGGACATGACTGAAGCAACTTAGCAGTAGCAGCAGGTGTCACAGTCTGTGATTGAGTCAAGTGAAATGTCTAAGAGATGTATTGAATATACAGGTCTGGAGGGCAGCAGAGAGGTCTGGAAACAGTAAGCAAGGTTCATAATTATGCAGAGGGTATTTCAAAGCTGTCACTAAATCATTAAAGAAAATAGAAGTGAAGATAGAATCCCAGGGCAGAGAAAATTTTAAGAATCTGTCAGAGCAAGAGAGGGAGTCACAGAGGAGTTTGAAAGACTGCAGGAGAAAAGCCAAGTGAGAGTGGTGTTTGGGGAGTGAGTTGCAGGGAGAAATTAGGCAAAACTTGAAATACTAGGGCTGAATCTGAATAGGCAAAGTCTGAAAGAGTGCTCTTGGAAGTCAAGAACAGGTGAAGTGTGAACTTAGGCTAATCAGAGAATATTTAGGAAGTTGAGGGCATTTTCTCTCCAGTTCTCTAAGTATTTTATGTCAAGCATATGGAATTTTGGGGTTCAGGATGGTTTGAAGCTATTTATTCAGACGATAATAGTTGGAACAAACTTCTGAATTTAACACCTCCCACAGTAGTTACACTGTCTGGTCGTGGGCCCCAGGATTGAGTGCCACATCTTAAGCTCACAATGGTCACTTGTGCAAGTCCTTGAGACAAACTGGGGAGTTTCTAAGTTTGTGGTCTCAGTGCTGCCTTATTAGCCTGATGGGAACTGGGATTGATATTAGCGTGGTTCTCACTGTCTTCACTGAAGGTGATAGTCATTTCTTTCTCCCAAGTTTCCTAATAGCCATAAATGTCCTTGCTCCTGCGGTGCTGAGTTTAGTTGGGGGAAAAAAAAAAAAAAAAACGAGTCATTTGTCTTTCAGCACACTCATCAATCCATTCTCATATCCCTGCTAACGGTAATGATTTTCACATGTACTATATAAACTACCTGAATAGAAATGGGAAAAAAATAATCTGCTGGTTGAACAAAATTGTTACTTTCAGTGAGATTGTGTGCTACTCATGTCATTTTAAAAAACTCCCATGGCTTTAGATTAAATTAACACGTTTACAAACACCATAAAGCGAGAGTTCCTAGCAAAGAAGGTAACCGGTAGAGTGGACATTGAATATTCTTTCCAAAATACATTGAGGAAAAAGGGATATATAAGCTAATTTGTCTCAGTGAGAATTTTCTACTTAACATGTGGCATTTGGTTGGGTGGATGAAGTTATTTTAATTTTAGAGTTGATTTATTTATAATTAGTATACTTCTCATAAATCACGCCTAACCCAAGACTAGCTGGATGGCAGAAAGAGTTAACTCTACTAGCTTGCTTTGCATTTTTTACTACACTCATTTAAAAATAAGTAAAATTTGGAGAATATTCTTCATACTTTAACAGCCAGAATCATCTTTGCCCTCATCCTAATGAATGCATTTCCCTACATTTTTGTCTCATATTTACACTGTGCCTCTGTTTCTTGTCATTGTGGCTTGGCAAGGGATAAGCGGGGAAATGTGACGATTAAACATTCTATCTAAAAGAGTTTTACTTTTCCATTCATAGTCTAAGATCTTTTTTATTAATGATTTATAAGTACATGAATAAATTTGATGTTAATTCTATGCTTACATGAGGATCTTCTAACATCAAAATAAATTTTTGTAGCTACATCTTGGCTTTAGTGAGATGGAGTTTAGTGATGTTGTCAAACAGCTGTTTGATTAATTTTATAAAGTCTAGTGGTTTTCATCTTTGCAAAATTTGTTTGCTGCTAGTCGTGCTGATTTTTTCCCTCAGAAATTTGAAATGGCAGCTGAGCGTTTGACTAGGTTTCTTAAGAACTTTTTACTGCTAGGATAGCTGCTGGGCCATAAAACTAGAAAGAGAACTAGCATTTGGCAAGATGGTTACTGCATGAGGTTAGGGAGTTGGAAAGTTCCATTCTCACTCTGCTCCAGGCAATTGCACAATCATAATAGATTTTTACCCTTTTAACATACTGTTCATCTTCAAGAAAACATACTGCTAATGTGTTAATAGCTTCATTTGACCCAGGAAGGGATATTTTATTGTCTGAGAACGTAGTCAAAGGGCAAGTGGTCTTTGCTGGACCATAGGAGTGGATGAGCTGTAAGCTTGCCCACTGTCCTAGCCATCTATAGTTGCGACATCTTCTCCTGCCATGCTGTTTAGATTTGGATTCAGTCCTTAGCCTGAAGCTCATGGAGTTATTCACAAGTCAGTAGAAGTGGAATTTCCTTCTGCTTTTCTTTATTATTATTTTTTAATCTGCACACTCGCTGGTCTTTCTCACATAACAGTATGGATGAAAATGAGAAGAGCATCTCATTTTAGTCCATTTCTCTCATAGTGATCACTTTCAGATGTCAAATTCTGTTTTAACTTCAGGATTTTCCATTTTCTTCTGATTTTACTTTATTCTTATTTTTTTAATAATAAATCTATATTCTGTCAGTGTTCTAAGGAATATTAAGATATATCCTTCACAAATCTTAAGTATCACAGTGGATTAAAAGAGTCATTGTGACCATAACTTAGATTACTTTTTGCAAAGAAATTAGCAGGTATTAGAAAATTATGATAAAGTGGTAGGTATATTTAGAAATAACGTTTAGGTACCATTAGCTTCCTCATCATTTTTAAGAATGGAAATATTTTCTGTACTATGCATAACATTATACATCTCCGTTTTTAACAATAATCACTTTCTTTTTAAATTAATGGTGTACAATTAAAAGTAAATGTAGAAAAGTAACAACAAAGTAAAACTCCCTTAAAACATATAGAAGAGCAAAAACAAATCAACACATCTTTCGAATAAACTTTTAAGCATGAAGATAATTGTTTAAAATAAAGTGTTGTCCAAGACTTTTATATTAATGATGTTAATTTTTAAATAAATTATGCATGCTCAAAATTAGAGCAAAAGTACAAAAAAGGACTCATCCAAAATAGAAATAAAAAATTTCTTAATAAATGGAATTAAACTATAACATTTTTCATTCCAAATATCTTGTTAATAGATATGGAGAGAAGGATATCTGGAAGGATAGATAATATTCTTATAAAAATAAACTTATACCATGCATGCAAATTTGAAATAAAATCATTAAATTTTATCTGAATTCAACAGGAGGAATAAAGGAGGTAAAGGTGTTGGCTAAACTTGCTTCCTCAGAGGTTATGACTTCCCCCAACAACTTGATTGAGATACAGTTGACATAAAACATTATGTAAATTTAAGATGGACATGTTGATTTAATATACTTATGTATTATAAAATGATTACCACCATAGGTTATCTAGCACATGCATGATGTCATGTAATTACCATTTTTTTAAGGTTAGAATATTTAAGGTTTATTAGATTACCAACTTTCAAGTACATATATCAATATTATTAATTATACTCACCCTGCTGTACATTGCCTTGATTCATGGACCTAACATTCCAGGTTCCTATGCAATATTGCTCTTTACAGCATTGAACTTTGCTTCCATCACCAGTCAGATCCACAACTGGGTGTTGTTTTTGCTTTGGCTCCATCTCTTCATTCTTTATGGAGTTATTTCTCCACTGATCTCCAGTAGCATATTGGGCACCTACCAACCTGAGGAGTTCATCTTACAGTGTCCTATCTTTTTGCCTTTTCATACTGTTCATGGGGTTCTCAAGGCAGGAATACTGAAGTGGTTTGCCATTCCCTTCGCCAGTAGACCATATTTTGTCAGAACTCTCCACCATGACCCGTCCGTCTTGGGTGGCCCTACACGGCATGGCTCATAGTTTCATTGAGTTAGACAAGGCTGTGGTCCATGTGATTAGATTGGTTAGTTTGCTGTGTGGTGGTTTTCAGTCTGTCTGCCCTCTGATGGAGAAGGATAAGAGGTTAGGAAAGCTTCCTAATGGGATAGACTGGCTGAGGGGGATACTAGGTCTTGTTCAGATGGGCAGGGCCGTGCTCAGTAAATCTTTAATCAAATTTTCTGTTGATGGGTGGATCTGTGTTCCCTCCCTGCTATTTACCTGGGGTGAAACTATGGTGGAGGCAATGAAGATAATGGTGACCTCCCTCAAAAGATCCCATGCATGTACTGCTACAGTCTGTGCCCCCAACCCTGCAGCAGGCCACAATAGACCCCTGCCTTTGCTGGAGACTCCCGGACACCCACAGGCAAGTTTCCTGTGGGTTCACTGCTCCTTTCTCCTGGGTCCTGGTACACAAGGTTCTGTTTGTGCCCTCCCAGTCTTTTCCCCAGTCCTGAGTAAGTTCTGGCGGCTCTATGGTGGAGTTAATGGCGACCTCCTCCACGAGGACTTATGTCGTACCCACACCCAGAGCCCCTGTCCCTGTGGCAGACCACTACCAACCCGTACCTCCACAGGAGATGCTCAAACACAGTTCTGTCTCAGTCTCTGTGGGGTCCCTTGGTCCTGGTGTGAAAGGTTTTTTTGAACCATCTGAGCATCTCTGGCAGGAACAGGGTTTGATTCTAAACGTGAATTCGCCCCTCCTACCATCTTGCTGGGGCTTCTCCTTTGCCCTTGGACGTAAGGTAGCTCCTCACAGCCGCTCCAGAAATGGGAAGTGATCAAACAGGAGATGGCAAGAGTGAATGTTGACATTTTAGGAATCAGGGAACTAAAATGGACGGGAATGGGTGAATTTAACTCAGATGACCATTTTATCTACTAGTCTGGGCAAGAATCCCTTAGAAGAAATGGAGTAGCCATCATAGTCAGCAAAAGAGTCTGAAATGCAGTACTTGGATGCAATCTCAAAAAAGACAGAATGATCTCTGTTCATCTCCAAGACAAACCATTCAATATCATGGTAATCCAAGTCTATGCAACTGACCAGTGATGCTGAAGAAGCTGAACGGTTCTATGAAGGCCTATAAGACCTTTTAGAACACCCAAAAAAGATGTCCTTTTCATTATAGGAGACTGGAATGCAAAAGTAGGAAGTCAAGAAACACCTGGAGTAACAGGCAAATTTGGCCTTGGAGTACAGAATGAAACAGGGCAAAGGCTAATAGAGTTTTGCCAAGAGAACGCACTGGTCATAGCAAACACCCTCTCCAACAACACAACAGAAGACTCTACACATGGACATCACCAGATGGTCAACACCGAAATCAGATTGATTATATTCTTTGCAGCCAAAGATGGAGAAGCTGTATACAGTTAGCAAAAACAAGACCAGGAGCTGACTGTGGCTCAGATCATGAACTCCTTATTGCCAAATTCAGACTTAAATTGAAGAAAGTAGGGAAAACCGCTAGACCATTCAGATATGACCTAAATCAAATCCCTTATGATTATACAGTGGAAGTGAGAAATAGATTTAAGGGACTAGATCTGATAGACAGAGTGCCTGATGAACTATGAATGGAGGTTCATAACATTGTAGAGGAGGCAGGGAGCAAGACCATCTCCGAGAAAAAGAAATGCAAAAAAGCAAATTGGCTGTCTGAGGAGGCCTTACAAATAGCTGTGAAAAGAAGAGAAGCAAAAAGCAAAGGAGAAAAGGAAAGGTATACCCATTTGAATGAAGATTTCCAAAGAATAGCAAGGAGGGATAAGAAAGCTTTCCTGAGTGACCAGGAAATAGAGGAATAGAGGAAAACAATACAGTGGGAAAGACTAGAGATCTCTTCAAAAAAATTAGAGATACCAAGGGAATATTTCATGCAAAGATGGGCACAATAAAGGACAGAAATGGTATAGACCTAACAGAAGCAGAAGATATTAAGAAGAGGTGGCAAGAATACACAGAAGAACTGTACAAAAAACATCTTCATGACCCAGATAATCACGATGGTGTGATCACTCACCTAGAGCCAGATATCCTGGAATGTGAAGTCAAGTGGGCCTTAGGAAGCATCACTAAGAACAAAGCTAGTGGAGGTGATGGAATTCCAGTTGATCTATTTCAAATCTTGAAAGATGATGCTGTAAAAGTGCTGCACTCAATATGTCAGCAAATTTGGAAAACTCAGCAGTGACTACAGGACTGGAAAAGGTCAGTCTTCATTCCAATCCCAAAGAAAGGCAATGCCAAAGAATGCTCAAAGTACCACACAATTGCACTCATCTCACACAGTAGCAAAGTAATGCTCAAAATTCTCAGTGCCAGGCTTTAACAATACATGAACTGTGAACTTCCAGACATGCAAGCTGATTTTAGAAAAGGCAGAGGAACCAGCAATCAAATTGCCAACATCTGCTGGATCATCAAAAAAGCAAGAGAGTTCCAGAAAAACATCTATTTCTATTTTATTGACTATGCCAAAGCCTTTGACTATGTGGATCACAATAAACTGTGGAAAATTCTGAAAGAGATGGGAATACCAGACCACCTGACCTGCCTCTTGAGAAACCTGTATGCAAGTCAGGAAGCAACAGTTAGAACTGGACAGGGAACAACAGACTGGTTCCAAATAGGAAAAGGAGTATGTCAAGGCTATATATTGTCACCCTGCTTATTTAACTTATATTCAGAGTACATCATGAGAAACGCTGGGCTGGAGGAAGCACAAACTGAAATCAAGATTGCTGAGAGAAATATCAGTGACCTCAGATATGCAGATGACACCACCCTTATGGCAAAAGTGAAGAAGAACTAAAGAGCCTCTTGATGAAAGTGAAAGAGGAGAGTATAAAAGTTAGCTTAAAATTCAACATTCAGAAAACTAAGATCATGGCATCTGGTCCCATCACTTCATGGCAAATAGATGGAGAAACAGTGGAAACAGTGGCAGACTGTTTTTGGGCTCCAAAATCACTGCAGATGGTGATTACAGCCATGAAATTAAAAGACGCTTACTCCTTGGGAAAAAGTTATGACCAACCTTGACAGCATATTAAAAAGCAGAGACATTACTTTGCCAACAAAGGTCTGTCTATTTAAGGTATGGTTCTCCCAGTAGTCATGTGAGAGTTGGACTATAAAGAAAGCTGAGCACTGAAAAATTGATGTTTTTGAACTGTCGTGTTGGAGAAGACTCTTGAGAGTTCCTTGGACTGCAAGGAGATCCGACCAGTCCATTCTAAAGGAAATCAGTCCTGAATGCTCATTGGAAGGGCTGATATTGAAGCTGAAACTCCAGTACTTTGGTCACCTGATGTGCAGGGCTGACTCATTTGAAAAGACCCTGATGCTGGGAAAGATTGAAAGCAGGAGTAGAAGGGGACGACAGAGGATGAGATGGTTGGATGGTATCACCAGCTCAATGGACATGAGTTTAAGTGAACTCTTGGATTTAGTGATGGACTGGGAGGCCTGGCATGCTGCAGTCCATGGGGTCTCAAAGAGTCAGACAGGACTGAGCAACTGAACTGGTGTGGGGGAAAGGAGATGTTGGTCAAAGGGGTATCAACTTCCAGTTATAAGATCAATAAGTCTTGGGGATCTAACGTACAGCAGTTCAGTCGATCCCGGCACCAGGGTCTTTTCCAATGAGTTGACCCTTTGCATCAGGTGGCCAAAGGATTGGAGCTTTAGCAGCAGTCCTTCCAATGAGTATTCAGGACTGATTTCCTTTAGGATTGACTGGTTTGATCTCCTTGCTGTTCAATGGACTCTAAAGAGTCTTCTCCAACACCAGAGTTCAAAAGCATCAGTTCTTTGGCGCTCAGCCTTCTTTATGTTCCAACTTTCACATCCATACATGACTACCGTTAAAACCATAGCTTTGACTGTACAGACCTTTGTCGGCAAAGTAATGTTGCTGCTTTTGAATACATCGTCTAGGTATGTCATAGCTTTTCTTCCAAGGAGCAAGCATCTTTTAATTTCATGGCTGCAGTCACAATCTTCAGTGATTTTGGAGCCCAAGAAAATAAAATCTGTCATGGTTTCCATTTGTTCCTCATCTACTTGCCATGAAGTGATGGGACCAGATGCCATGATCTTAGTTTTTGAACACTGAGTTGTAAGCCAGATTTTGCACTCTCTTCTTTCACTTTCATCAAGAGGGTCTTTAGTTCCTCTTTACTTTTGTCATTAGGGTGGTGTCATCTGCATATCTCAGGTTGTTAATATTTGTCCTAGCAATCTTGATTCCAGTTTGAGGTTCATCAAGCCCAGAATTTCGGATGAGGTACTCTGCATATAAGCTAAATACGTAGGGTGACAATGTACAGCCGTGACATACTCCTGTCCCAATTTTGAACCAATCCGTTGTTCCATGTCCAGTTCTAATTGTTGCTTCTTGACTTACAAGTTTCTCAGAAGGCAGGTAAGGTGCTCTGGTATTCCTATCTCTTTGAGATTTTTCTCTTTTATTCCTTTTTTAAAATATAAATTTATGTATTTATATTGGAGGTTAATTACTTTACAATATTGTATTGTTTTTGCTATACATTGACATGAACCGTGGTTTTGATCCACACAGTCAAAGGCTCTGGTGTAGTCAATGAAGCAGATGTTTTTCTGGAGTTCTCTTGCTTTTTCTATGATCCAGTTGATGTTGGCGATTTGACCTCTGGTTCCTCTGCCTTTTCTAAATCCAGCTTGTACATCTGGAAACTCTTGGTTCATGTACTGTTGAAGCCTAGCTTGAAGGATTTGATCATGACCCTACTAGCATGTGAAATGATCGCAATTGTGCAGTAGTTTGAATATTCTTTTGCATTGCCCTTCTTTGCGATTGTAATGAAAGCTGACTTTTTCCAGTCCTGTGACCACTGCTGTGTTTTCCAAATTTGCTGGCATATTGAGTGTAGCACTTTAACAGCATCATCTTTTAGGAATTGAAATACCTCAGCAGGAATTCTATCACCTCCACTAGCTTTATTTGTAGTAATTCTTCCTAAGGCCCACTTGACTTCACACTCCAGGATGTCTGGCTTTAGGTGAGTGACCATACCACTGTGGTTATGTCAGTCATTAACACTTTTTTTGTACTGTTCTGTGTATTCTTGCCACCTCTTTTTAATATCTTCTGCTTCTATTAGGTCCATACCACTTCTGTCCTTTATTGTGCCCTTCTTTGCATGACATAGTCCCTTGATATCTCTAATTTTCTTGGAGTGATCTCTAGTCTTTCTCATTCTGTTGTTTTCCTCCATTTCTTTGCATTGATCACTGAGGAAGGCTTTCTTATCTCTCCTTGCTATTCTTTGGAACTCTGCATTCAGATGGGTATATCTTTCCTTTTCTTCTTTGCCATACGCTTCTCTTCTTTTCTCAGGTATGTGTAAGGCCTCTTCAGACAACCATTTTGCCTTTTTGCATTTCTTCTTCTTAGGGAGTTATAAGCATTATTAAAAATTTTGCCTGAGAATAGCTTTGTAATTAAACAAGTAAGATTTAAATATTTTACTATGGAATTTCTTACTTAGGTTTTAAAATTTTTTTATGTATTAAAATTCATTGTGAAAATTCAAGGATCATATTTAATAATTATGAAATTAGTGAGAAAATAACTATATGATTGGAGTCTTATTTAATATATCATCATTCAGTGCATTCACATCCTATTTACTTTCACAAAACTCCTTCACATTGCTTATGAACCAGGACAATTGGAGTGGATTTTATTTGCTCTTATATCATTAAGGAAAATGAATTGGCCTTTGAATTCAGGTTCTAGTTCTTTAAGTGTTAAGGTAAGCACTAAACAGACTATAAAGTATAAAAATCTCAAGTGTAACTTCTCAGGATACAGACATTATGGGTCTTTTATGTGTATTTGACAGTCAAAACTAACATGAAAGATAAACAAGCAGAAGATTGTAACATATGTAATAACAGTATCACGTGCGTATAATACAGAATTCTTTAAAATATGTTAAGTCACTGTTAGATTTTATGAAAACCAGTTTCATATAGATGCTTTAAAAAGTCACAAAAAATTGATGAGGAGATGGATTTCAAATAGGTTCTAACTGCCATGAACCTATTCTGTGGTTTCTGACCCTGTGATTGTTTTCCTTTCTGTAGTTTATATTTCCAAGAATATCACATTCCCACGACCTGCATTATTCCCCTGCTCTCTGGTTTGTTTCCTTGTCTGTTCTTGAATTAAAAATGATGCCACTATCATTTAAGAAAGGACGCTGCTGACTTGGAAAAGGAGTTTTATGGCTTCTGACGGTGTTGTGCTTGAGCATCTCTATAGCTTGTTTCATATTCTGCCATATGGTTTAGTTCTTTATAATTTCCTCACCCTCATTACTAAATTGTAAATTAATTTAAGGAAGATCCTGTGCTTTAAATCATTTTCTATCACCTGCCAAAAATGGCACACTGATTTACCTATAATAGATGTTTGAATAGGATTTTCTTGACTTATATGGCTGTAGATGGGGCTTCCGGATGACTCAGTGGTAAAGAATCCTCCTGCTAATTCAGGAGACATGGGTTTGATTCCTTGGTTGGGAAGATCCTCTGACGAAGGAGATGGCAACCCACTCCAGTATTCTTGCCTGGAAAATCTCATGGACAGAGAAGCCTGGTGGGCTACAGTCCATGAGGCTGGAAAAGAATCAATCATGACTTAGCCAGTAAACAACAACAGCAATGGCTGTAGATGCATTCAGCTGGCTGATGTTATTGTGGAGTGATTTCCTTTTTGGCTGATCATTTTTGTTAGAATTCTAATCGGCAGTACACTTGCCATAGTGTGGGGCCCAAACCTCAGGCAATCATCATTATTTGTAAAAGAGGCTGTTGCACAATTTTGTGTGTGTGTTTTGTAAACTTCCTCTTTCTTCCCTGCCTTATTCTGAGATGTTAAGGAGTGAAATATACAAAAACTGAAAACAATGTGGGTTTTGCATGTATATGTAATAATAACAGGTAATGGCATTTTTATATCCACAAATTGGATAATTAATTTCCAAGTTAGGCACAGTCTATTGCTTTCTTCCTTCTGTTCTTTCCCTCTTTCTCTTTTTCCTTCCTCATTTTTCCCGCTCCCTCCTTTTGCTTTCCACACCTTAGAACTAAAAGGGATAGGCAGATAAACTAATATGAATCATATATTTGAAAATTGAGAAATTTTCTGTGCAAGTCATCAATAGGAACATGTGATGTGTACTGAGTTGGGAGGGAACGGTTTCTGAACATGATTACAAAAGGCCTGACCTAGATGATGTTCAGCCAATACTGGAAGGATGAAACAGGCCTGGAGGCCTGTGCAGGCAGGATCATCTAGCATGTGCAAAATATATAATAGGGAAGAATCAGTTTTGAAACTGAAAAGAGACCAAATATTTCTCTTCAGGTTTTATTTACATATATTCAATCGTTTAATGACAATTACTCTTGTTTCAAAAGGAAAGTGAACCATAATTTCTTGACCATCTACTATGTGCCAGGCTCTTTTCCTGATACTTTGCATTTCTAAATGAATATCTTATGAAGCCCTCATATTCTGGAGGCTTATCGGCAAACTCATCATCTTCCCGTTTCTACATGCTTCTTTTGAAATTTCTTATATTGGTGAGCAACAGCTACCATCCATTCAGTTATCCAAGTTCCAATCGTAAAACTTCTTGTAGATCTTCATCTCCCATACCCAATTTGCCTGCATATTTATTCACTCTGCTCCACAATAAATTCTTGACGTATCAATCTCCATCCCTCCTGCTGCCATTCTCAGCAGATCCTACCCACAGTATTGAATGTCCTATTCACTGTTCTCTCCTCCTTAATTTTACCCTTTTTCAATCCATCCTCCAGCGTCTCTCGAGAATGACCTTTTGAGAACAAATATGACATCAGCTCTTTGCTCAAAATATGTCATTGGCTTCTCATCACCTTTAGAGAAAAAAAAAAAATTCCTTGGATTGACATACCGGTCTTTTCATCCTCTGGCCTTCACCTACCTGATCAACCAAATTTTCTATAACTGCTCTTTCATATCCTCTCACAAACCTCTTGCCCAAGAGCATTCTTACACCTTCATGTCATTTACACCATTATTCTTTCCACCTAGGATGTCATCCTTACGTTAGTATCTCTAATATAAAGGCCTATCTAAGTCCTTAAAGTCTCAGCCCAAGGTTATCTTCCTTGTGACGCGTTCCTTGTTTTTTTTCTAGGCATTTCTGAACATCTTCCTCCTCTCTTCCCTCTACATATTATAATTACACTGATTATTATTCTACTGTAATGGTTTACAGGTCTGTATCCCTACCACCTGACAGACCCCTTGTTTGCAGGGTCTGTCTTTTTATCTTCATCTTCTCAGCCCTTGTGTCATACCTGAAGTACAGTAAATGCCTTATAAATATTCATGGAATAACAGTCTGACCTTCTGACCCAACAAAATACCTCTCAGTCTTCTCAGCAGTTCATCTCTATTTTGCTAATGATAATCTGTGGCTTAGATGTCTTCAATTATTAGTAACTTGTAGACTTAGCATTTAGTATCAGGATTGTTTGCTGTCAGGGTAATGACATCTTCCTTATCAGGGGCTGTTCCTTTATTGGTTGACTACACTTAACTAACAGATCCATGAAGACATTCTTTAGCTTAGCTTCAGGAGTTCCTGAACTCCTGAACTTGACCAAATCTGTCAGGCAGATCAGGATGGAAGCATATGGAATCAATAAGCAAGTTCCCACTCAGGTCTTCAATCCTTTCCACCTACTCTTAGTTCTGCCAGATTCTCACTCCTCCTGGATCCCAGGAGGTCACTGCAGGGAGGAGAACATCTTTTTAACTACTCGTCTCCCCTGCTCTTGCCCTTATTTATGAACAAGCCCCTCCACTATGGTGAAATGGAGGCTGACAATAGAGACTCTAAATAAATAATTGTTAAAAATGTTATGGTGATATTTGAACCAAGTTTACAACACAGTGCTTTCCCACCATTATATTTCAGGTTTTCTAGGGTTATCACCTCAGTAGAAAGAGAAGGATTTTTCAAGATTTATTTACTTTTGGCTATGCTGAGTCTTTGCTGCTGCACGCAGGCTTTCTCCAGTTGCAGTGAGTGGGAGCTACTCTCTCGTTGTGGTGCACGGGCTTCTTATTGTGGTGGCTTCTCTTGTTGCTGAGCACGGGCTGTAGGGCATGCAGGCTTCA
The DNA here is from genome assembly GCF_049115385.1 of Moschus berezovskii. Taxonomy (NCBI): domain Eukaryota; kingdom Metazoa; phylum Chordata; class Mammalia; order Artiodactyla; family Moschidae; genus Moschus; species Moschus berezovskii. The sequence goes on from NC_142489.1 coordinate 1,940,490, forward strand.
GTAGCTGTGGTTCACGGGCTCCAGAGCACTGACTTAGTAGTTGTGGTGCATGGGCTTAGTTGTCCAGCGGCATGTGGGATCCTCCCATACCAGGGATCAAACCTGTGTCCCCTGCATTGGCAGGCAGATTCTTTACCACTGAGCCACTAGGGAAGCCCTGAGGAATTTCTTAACACAAATAATAATACATCGATCTTAACTGAAGGAAATACTGAAGTCTTTAACTGGTCTTCAACCAGTGTCATTAATGAATGTACAGTCTTGTCAAATATCCACCAGCTAAGAAAGTCCTCACTTTGCTTATTGAGAGGTGAAATTTAACTGCTAATTAATTCAAAAGTCCTCTATTCTCAGAGATCTGAGAGTCTATCAATGACACAGCTATAATATTGGAAGCAGAGGGATCCTTCAAAGAACTTATATGGCTGTTGACTATAAAACAGGACAACTACGTGAAATCTGTCTAGTAAAGCTGCTACATGGGCGGTATTAACGTTCACTGATTCCCTGTTCTTCTCTTAATGTCCAGAGGGATATGTGTGTGTGTGTATTTACAGCTTTCTTGTTGATACAATACATCTGTCCATCCCATTACCATACAGCATCCGTCAGATTAATGTTTTGAGGTTGCTTGAAATATAAGAAGTGAATAAAGTTGACTAGTATTAAATACAAGAGGCAAATAGAATTTAAGTAAAACAAAACCTGATTGTGCCAAAATGTGAAAGATGACAGTAAAACACACATGAGCATGTGTGTGTGTGCTCGAACACACACATGCACACATACACATTTAAGGGTACATAGTAAGATTTAGCGGAGAAGGCAATGGCAAGCCACTCCAGTACTCTTGCCTAGAAAATCCCATGGATGGAGGAGCCTGGTAGGCTGCAGTCCGTGGGGTCGCTAAAGGTCGGACACGACTGAGCGACTTCCCTTTCACTTTTCACTTTCACACCTTGGAGAAGGAAATGGCAACCCACTCCAGTGTTCTTGCGTGGAGAATCCCAGGGACGGGGGAGCCTGGTGGGCTTCCGTCTATGGGGTCACACAGAGTCGGACACGACTGAAGTGACTTAGCAGCAGCAGCAGCAGCAGTAAGATTTAGAAGGCTTGAAGGGAAATGGACTTAATTTATTTCATTTTACTAGAACCACTGAAATAACAGGGATTTCTAACAGTTTTAAATTCTTTCCCAAATCCTGACCTGAAACTTATTTTTGTGATCCCAGGCAGGAAAATACCTCTTACTTTTGTGTATCATGATAACGACAGATTTAATAGACAGGATCTATGTTGGAACTGGAACTTTCAGATAACACTTACTTCAAAAATAGTATTTTTAAACTTTAAAAAATGTTGCTGTACGTGAACAAATTTTAGCCAATGTAGACATTAACAAACCTAACTACTAGGATTCAGGAAGTAACAGAAGGACTAGCTATGGTCTTAAAATACCTGTGGGAAAAGGACTCCATAAAGACATCTAAACTTTATTCCTGGAAAGTCCATAGCAGTATCAGCTGAGGGTTGCTTCAGTCTCTATTTCAGTAGTTTAAATGTAATTCCTACATGAATATTTCACTAGACTTAATGAATTGAAGCATCATGTTACTGGTTTAAATCAACAAATACTCATTGAACAATCAGTGTTTAACTGTCTGGAAAGTGTAACCCTTCAGTGTTCTGTAAATCATTTTGTGGGCTTCCCTGGTGGCTCAGAGGTTAATGCGTCTGCCTCCAATGCGGGAGACCCGGGTTCGATCCCTGGGTTGGGAAGATCCCCTGGAGAAGGAAACGGTAACCCACTCCAGTATTCTTGCCTGGAGACTCCCATGGATAGAGAAGCCTGGTTAGGCTACAGTCCACGGGGTCGCAAAGAGTCGGACACGACTGAGCGACGGAACGGACTCCGTCGCTTAGTCATATCCAGCTCTTTGCCACCCCATGGACTATAACCCACAAGCTCCTCTGTCCATGGGGTTTTCCAGGCCAAGAACACTGGAGTGGGTTGCAATTCCCTTCTCCAGGGTATCTTCCCAACCCAGGGATCAAACCCGTGCATTGGCAGGCGGCAATTGGCAGCCCGTGCAGTGGCTCTTTACCACTGAGCCACCATTACTATCGGATAAAATAGTGGTTCTTAATTAGAATCTCTTAGATAACTTTTAAAAACTTTCAATGCCCAGACCATATGTAATGTAATACAAATTCCTGGGGCTGAAACCCAGGCATCAGTGGTTCCTTGAGGTCCTTAGGTGATTCCTATGTGCATCCAAGTTTTGACAACCCCTTCTCTTTCCTTTATAATTTCTGCATATACTAATCTGACACCTCACTTTGGAATTTAACATTTACTGGGCATTGGTGGCTTGGTTTACACTTTAATTTTAACACGTTGTTATATAAGGGGTCTAAATTGGGTTTTATTTTTCTTTTCTAATCTTGCCTCTGAAATAAGGAGAATAAAACATAGGAGGAAAAAAACCTTTGAAAGTTTACAGGCTGAATCTAAAATATGTACTAGATTGAGTTTAACTGTTATTCATTTGAAGTCTGAATTTTCTGCCCTGGATTCTGAAAAAAAAAAAAAAGAATGAAAATAGTGTTAGAGGCAAAATTGGAATGAGAACCCATAGTTTATACAGTTTGACATTATACTGCAGAAAAATAAACTAATGCATTTATTTATCTCATCCATTTATCAGTATGTGATAGAGGGATGAATCAGAAAAAAACTATGAAAAAAGGAAGTGGAAATATAGCTAGATAGACTTAATGAAATTGAAATAGGAGGCTTAAAAACCTCAGAAAGAAATGTTTGTACTCAAAGTGCAGTGCTTTCCTCATCGATTTATGATCGCATGTTCCTAGCTTGCACTTAATGTAAAGAATGGGTGTAAATTCATGTCATAACCAATAAGTTTTCAGAACTTAGAAAATAGAATGATCTAGCGGTTACCTAATACTCTGATGGAGCATTGGTTTCTTTCAGTCTTCATCAATGAATCCAGCTTTGCTAGTGTCCTTTTTAAAAATTTAAACCTTGGAATATCTAAGTCAGTTTTAGGGTGAATCCTACCAATTGTTTATAGAAAGGGTGTATATCTTCATGGTAAAATGACTAAGGAGCATATTTTTTTCCCTTATGTCTATGAATAATTTATTATTATTCAAGATGACACATACAAGACTGAATTCCTTATTGTGTTCAGTTGGCCTGATTAAGCCTCTGCATGAGGGAAAATGAAATATGTGGGTCAGAATCTGGGTTAGTAACTTTAGTTTTTTTTCTTTGACATTTAGCATGTGAACTAAGTATATGTCATGTTTAGCACTGCCCTAGAACATGGAAATCATGTTTTTACGATTCATATCATCTCCCCATCAGGATCATAACTATCCTAATATTAAAAAAGATTGTCTTTCCCACAAAATAGTATTTTCTTTTGAATAGTTATAGGAGAAGTCTGTGTGTTTGGAGAAAGGGCTTATACAATTCTGACATTATCAGCAATAGAATCCACACACACACACACACGTACTTGAAATGATACTGTGTAAACAATTTGGGTCAAGTTAACATCAATATTTCAGTCATTTTGATCATTATTCTTCTTCACATGTGAGATAAGAGAGATACATGTGAAAATATTTTGACTCAATACTTTCAATAAGTTGATTTCTCGTTAAAATGCATTTGTTACTATAAAGTCAAAAAACTATGAGAATTGACCACCTGGCCCTTGCCGACCTGGTCTCTGCCCTTGTCCCTGGGAGACTGACTGACATGACTGGGATTCTAGCTCTCATTTCAGTTCAGTTCAGTTCAGTTGCTCAGTCGTGACCGACTCTTTGCGACCCCATGAATCACAGCACTCCAGGCCTCCCTGTCCATCACCAACTCCCGAAGTTCACTCAAACTCATGTCCATCGAGTCGGTGATGCCATCCAGCCATCTCATTCTCTGTCGTCCCCGTCTCCTCCCACCCCCAATCCTTCCTAGCATCAGACTCTTTTCCAGTCTGATGGTGGCCATGATGTATGAGGTGGCCAAAGTATTGGAGTTTCAGCTTCAGCATCAGTCCTTCCAGTGAACACCCAGGACTGATCTCCTTTAGAATGGACTGTTTGGATCTCCTTGCAGTCCAAGGGACTCTCAAGAGTCTTCTCCAGCACCACAGTTCAAAAGCATCAATTCTTCAGCGCTCAGCTTTCTTCACAGTCCAACTCTCACATCCATACATGACCACGGGAAAAACCATAGCCTTGACTAGACGGACCTTGGTTGGCAAAGTAATGTCTCTGCTTTTTAATATGCTATCTAGGTTGGTCACAACTTTCCTTCCAAGGAGTAAGCGTCTTTTAATTTCCTGGCTGCAATCAGCATCTGCAGTGATTTTGGAGCCCCCAAAAATAAAGTCTGACACTGTTTCCACTGTTTCCCCATCTATTTCCCATGAAGTGATGGGACCAGATGCCATGATCTTCATTTTCTGAATGTTGCTCTTCACCAATCTTAGTTTGATTTGCAAAGCTCCACAAACCATCCTGCCTCAGGCTTTGGCAAATGTTCCCCATGGGAAACATTCTTCTCCACCTCTAGTTTCTTTTCTCACTTTTAAGAAACAAATTTGATCACAGGAGGAAGGCACTTCTTTGGAAAAGCATCCTTTGATCCCCAGAGTGGGTTTCTTTCCATTGTGTATGCTCGCCCTGCTGCCAGCACTTCTTCATAGCACTAGTCCAAGTGAAAGCACTCATGTGCTTACTTAACATCTTCTCCCACCTAGATTGAAGGTTCCATGAGGGAAGGGCTGTGCTACACAGGACATTTGTAAATAACAATATTACTGTTTACTAACTGGTTTCAACTCCCCCTGCCCTAAATGCAGGATCTATGGAGATAAGGCCCTGATCTTTGTTATTCACTCCTCTCTTCTTAGCCCCTTGATATAGCATCTGGCTTATGGTATTTGTTTAATAAATGATGGTTGAATGAATGAGTGAAATTATGAGTGAAACTCATTAACTTTTAATACGCAGAAGAATTGTCTCTTTTATCTGTTTTGTCAAGTTTTAAAGCTTTCATATAGCAGGTTTTTAAAAAAACTTCTAGTTGTTTGGATACTTGCATATTAAGTATATTGAAGAGTCAAGTCCCTTATGACTATACAGTGGAAGTGAGAAATAGATTTAAGGGACTAGATCTGATAGACAGAGTGCCTGATGAACTATGGATGGAGGTTCGTGACATTGTACAGGGATCAAGACCATCCCCAAGAAAAAGAAATGCAAAAAGCAAAATGGCTGTCTGAGGAGGCCTTACAAATAGCTGTGAAAAGAAGGGAAGCGAAAAGCAAAGGAGAAAAGGAAAGATATACCCATTTGAATGCAGAGTTCCAAGGGATAGCAAGGAGAGATAAGAAAGCCTTCCTCAGCGATCAGTGCAAAGAAATACAGGAAAACAACAGAATGGGAAAGACTAGAGATCTCTTCAAGAAAATTAGAGATACCAAGGAAACATTTCATGCAAAGATGGGCTCGATAAAGGACAGAAATGGTATGGACCTAACAGAAGCAGAAGTTATTAAGAAGAGGTGGCAAGAATACACAGAAGAACTGTGCAAAAAAGATCTTCATGGCCCAGATAATCAGGATGGTGTGATCACTCACCTAGACCCAGACATCCTGGAATGTGAAGTCAAGTGGGCCTTAGGAAGCATCACTATGAACAAAGCTAGTGGAGGTGATAGAATTCCAGTTGAGCTATTTCAAATCCTAAAAGATGATGCTGTGAAAGTGCTGCACTCAATATGTCAGCAAATTTGGAAAACTCAGCAGTGGCTACAGGACTGGGAAAGGTCAGTTTTCATTCTAATCCCAAAGAAAGGCAATGCCAAAGAATGCTCAAACTATCGCACAATTGCACTCATCTCACAAACTAGTAATGCTTACAATCCTCTAAGCCAGGCTTAAGCAATACGTGAACCATGAACTTCCAGACGTTCAAGCTGGTTTTAGGAAAGGCAGAGGCACCAGAGATCAAATTGCCAACATCTGCTGGATCATGAAGAAAGCAAGAGAGTTCCAGAAAAACATCTATTTCTGCTTCATTGACTATACCAAAGCCTTTGACTGTGTGGATCACAATAAAGTGTGGAAAATTCTGAAAGAGATGGGAGTACCAGACCACCTGACCTGCCTCTTGAGAAACCTGTATGCAGGTCAGGAAGCAACAGTTAGAACTGGACATGGAACAACAGACTGGTTCCAAATAGGAAAAGGAGTACGTCAAGGCTGTATATTGTCACCCTGCTTATTTAATATATGCAGAGTACATCATGAGGAACCGTGGGCTGGAAGAAGCACAAGCTGGAATCAAGATTTCCGGGAGAAATATCAATAACCTCAGATATGCAGATGACACCACTTTATGGCAGAAAGTGAAGAAGAACTAAAGAGCCTCTTGATGATAGTGAAAGAGGAAAGTGAAAAAGTTGGCTTAAAGCTCAACATTCAGAAAACTAAGATCATGGCATCTGGTCCCATCACTTCATGGCAAATAGATGGGGAAACAGTGGAAACAGTGGCTGACTTTATTTTTTTGGGCTCCAAAATCACTGCAGATGGTGATTGCAGCCATGAAATTAAAAGACGCTTACTCCTTGGAAGGAAAGTTATGGCCAACCTAGACAGCATATTGAAAAGCAGAGACATTACTTTTCCAACAAAGGTCCATCTAGTCAAGGCAATGGTTTTTCCAGTGGTCATGTACGGATGTGAGAGTTGGACTATAAAGAAAGCTGAGCACCGAAGGATTGATGTTTTTGAACTGTGGTGTTGGAGAAGACTCTTGAGAGTCCCTTGGACTGCAAGGAGATCCAACCAGTCCATCCTAAAGGAGATCAGTCCTGGGTAGGACTGATGTTGAAGCTGAAACTCCAATCCTTAAGCCACCTGATGGGAAGAGCTGACTCATTTGAAAAGACCCTGATGCGGGCAGGAGGAGAAGGGGACGACAGAGGATGAGATGGCTGGATGGCATCACCGACTCAATGGACATGGGTTTGTGTGGAATCCGGGAGTTGGTGATGGATAGGGAGGCCTAGCATGCTATGGTTCATGGGGTCGCAAAGAGTCGGACACGACTGAGCGACTGAACTGAACTGATATTGTAAAGACACTTGAAATTCACGTCTGCTTTCAATATGAATAACTTTTGTAAAACTGAGACTGCATAACATAATTTATAAGCATGAATGCTTCATTAATTATGAATTGTGATTTTAACAGCAGCTCAGTAGAAAGATATGGTTGTAAATTTGTCTGTTCAATAATTAGTAGAAATAAAAAGTCAGGATTTGAGAGCTGGAGCATCCATCAGTTGACTTTAGCACAACTAAGAGATGTTAAATAAATACTTGCAAATTATAAGTGATTTACCCAAAGTCATAAAGGTAAGTTAGTAGTAAAGAAAATTTTAATTCCAATTCTTCTCTGCTTTTTATATTGGACAATACTTGGTTGTCATGCCCTTCTCCAGGGGATCTTCCCAACCCAGGGACTGAACCCAAGTCTCCTGTGTCTCCTGCATTGGCAAGTGGTTTCTTTAGCACTGAATACCAGGGAAGCAATAACCATGCTCAGTAGGGGCCAAAATATAACATTTGAGGATGTTTGAAGAAATACTAAGATAATTGAAAAATTAGTGCAAGGGGTTTGGAATCAAATAACTCAAAATCTCTTGAACATGGATTGTAACATAATACATTCTAACACATTTGCCTCTGATTTTCTTCCTACTGAGAAAAAGGAACTTATGCAGACAGCACATAAACTGTAGTGTTGAAGGGGACAAATAAAGTCTCTAACAAGATTTCACTGGGCACTGGGTCAGACAATCTGAGGATGCCCAAGATCACTAACCTTAAAGGAAATCTAAGTTATTGGGAGAATGCCATAATCTGAAACACTGAGACACAGTTCTGAGAGAACTATTGATTCTTGGCTTTCAGACGATGCATTTGTTTCAGGCTAAATGTGCAGGCTATACCACCGAACACCAAATCACCTTGGAGCTGCTGCCTCGGCACTGGTCCGACAGCTAATAGAGACAGGCCTGCATTTTCTCCTGAAGTCTTCTATCTTCCTTTAGTGTCGTTGAATGAGGGCCGCTGGAGTGTCAGAGAAAATATTTATTGCTCTTCCATATGTCACCGCTCTCCTGCCAGTGACATGTGTACTCATCAGTCAAACGGAAACTACCCACCATGTTTGATTTACTGCAGTTGAAGGAGATCTGTTTGTGGGTTCCTATAACATAAACCATTTTGCTAGAGATTAATGCTCTGATTTGAATGCAGCTCATGGGCATTGCATCATTAGTTTTCATGATATATCAGGACTAAATGTAAGAAATGAAACTCTTCTTCCTCTGTGGGGTCCTGCTCTTTTCCTTTCCCCACCCTCACCTTTTCATTAACTTTGCTCTTGTTGTTCAGTAAAGCATTATTTACTTTGTGTTTTCTTGGGACCTGGTAGAAGATTAAATGATTAAGTTTTTGCAATACGGAAACCATGAATAAAGTCCCTCTTGAGAAGATAGAAAATGACTTGAATAGCAACAAACTTCTAATCTTGCCAATGGACTTTAAGCAAACATATGCTGATGAACCTGCAGAAAAAGAAAATTGACTTTTCTTACTGACATCTCTGTTCCATTTATATTCTGTGAGACACGTGGAGTAGGACGGTTTTCACAGCTTTCAGAGTTGCTCAGTTTGAAGAAAGTTTTCTAATATACTATAATTCTACTGCATAGATTTAAAAATCTGTACTAAGTGACGTTCCTGTGCTCTGAGTCAAGAAAGTTCTATAGGTGCATAATTGAATCTACTTTGATAGCCACACCTGATGGCTACATTGCTCTCTGGGATGATGGTAAGATAAATGACTACAGCTCCTTTAGAAGCAGTTTTAGAAGTGGGAAAAAAGCCATTGAGCTATTTCTTTCATATCCCCACATCTTCAAGAAAGCCCCTGAAGCATATAAAAATCTGTTAGTGCTCCTCCAAAGAGAATATTTCTCTAAGTAAAATAAGAAAGAATTTTGTTGTAATATACAAAAGGGCACTCTTGCATTTTTCAAAATATAGCTAATATAAAGATGTCACAGAGTTTAAAGTTAGGTGAGGGAATGATGAGGACCTTGAACTTGTATCTATAGCAGATACTCTAAGTACTTAGACATGAGAGGGGATATCCATGATCAGAATGTCTCCAGTGGTCTAACAATATTTCACTGCCTGACTTCACACAGATATATATTGAACTTATGACACACCGGACTAAGCGCCACCATCATGTGTCCAATGAACCATGTACTGAACAAGCTGTTAGGGCTCCACAAATGTTATTCTTGTTGACATAGGTCTTTACCTGAATTTTTTACTTCTTGTATGTGCCACCTATGGAAGCTTAAGTAACGTTGCTTGAAATCTCTGGTAACGAATTAGATCCTAGGGTGTTGTGTGTGATTCTAGAAGTTTTTGGAGTCATCTTCAGTATATTCTGTTTTGCCCTAGGCCATCAGGAATTGGCTTACAACCAGTATATTGTTTGAACAATAGGCAGTGAAGGAGTGTGTAAGTGCTTGTTATCTTGAGTAGGACATACACAGAGTTCAAATTCTAGCTTCATGGTGATTTTGAATAAAGTATTCAATCTTTCTAATCCTCTGTTTCTTCTAAGATTTGGTTGATAAAATATGTGGAACAGCAAAGTCTCTGGCAACTAGAAATTGCTAATAAATAGTAGCTATTGTTATTGTTATTAATAATATTTAGCTCTCTAGAAATTTCCCAGTGGCAGACCATAACTGCTGTTTGAGCCCCCTCTGAACTATTTGAATGCAAATGGGAAGTGAGAGACTTGAGGGCAAGATGGAGAGACTATTTACTTGGTGAATCAGAGTGTAGGTACGTTTTCAAGTTTGTTGGGAGCAATCCACATAGGCCAGGAAGGAAGCTTAGGGAATATCTACTAGGAAGCCTGAGGTACAGACTAGAATATTGGGCGTGTGAAATTTCACTGCTCTGTGCTGGAAATTGAGATACCTTAATCAAGATGACCTGAGCCAGCCACCGTCTTGCTGGGAGACCTTCCACCACTATTGCAAGGAGTTTGGAGTAGAGTGTATGTAGCTGGGTGTGTCTTGAGGGTGGGCACGGTATCATTCTGCTTTTTGGCCTTCTCTGATGGTCAGGAAGCAACAGTTAGAACTGGACATGGAACAACAGCCTGGTTCCAAATAGGAAAAGGAGTACGTCAAGGTTGTATATTGTCACCCTGCTTATTTAACTTATATGCAGAGTACATCATGAGGAACGCTGGGCTCGAAGAAGCACAAGCTGGAATCAAGATTGCCGGGAGAAATATCAATAACTTCACATATGCAGATGACACCACCCTTATGGCAGAAAGTGAAGAGGAACTCAAAGGCCTCTTGATGAAAGTGAAAGAGGAGAGTGAAAAAGTTGGCTTGAAGCTCAACATTCAGAAAACAAAGATCATGGCATCTGGTCCCATTACTTCATGGGAAATAGATGGGGAAACAGTGGAAACAGTGGCTGACTTTATTTTTTTGGGCTCCAAAATCACTGCGGATGCTGATTGCAGCCATGAAATTAAAAGACGCTTACTCCTTGGAAGGAAAGTTATGACCATCCTAGATAGCATATTAAAAAGCAGAGACATTACTTTGCCAACAAAGGTCCGTCTAGTCAAGGCTATGGTTTTTCCCGTGGTCATGTATGGATGTGAGAGTTGTACTGTGAAGAAAGCTAATCGCTGAAGAATAGATGTTTTTGAACTGTGGTGTTGGAGAAGACTCTTGAGAGTCCCTTGGACTGCAAGGAGATCCAACCAGTTCATTCTGAAGGAGATCAATCCTGGGTGTTCACTGGAAGGACTGATGCTAAAGCTGAAACTCCAATACTTTGGCCATCTCATGTGACGAGTTGACTCACTGGAAAAGAGTCTGATGCTGGGAGGGATTGGGGGCGGGAGGAGAAGGGGATGACAGAGAATGAGATGGCTGGATGGCATCACCGACTTGATGGACATGAGTTTGAGTGAACTCTGGGAGTTGGTGATGGACAGGGAGGCCTGGCGTGCTGTGGTTCATGGGGTCGCAAAGAGTCGGACACGACTGAGCGACTGAACTGAACTGAACTGATATTAATTCTACCAATAGTTCACTAAGAATAAAATAGCTAATGCTACTTGAACAGTGCTCTAAGTGGGAAATTCACTCCCTCTCAAATTTTTCCATTTATGACAATGTATATATATAAAACAAAGAAGAAAGGTGATATTGATAAAAAATGATATAAAAATTGATATTGATAAAAAAATTTCCCCACAATTTTCTACTGGAAAAGTGAATAATTTTGTATTAGCTCAGTTATTTATTCTGGAGAGTGTGCAATAACTTTTTAAGAAAAGCTTTCTATGTATATTACCTTTTCAGTCATGATAATTATGGAATCATTGAATACATATTTCATTTATAGTGGTGACACATTTCAGAGTTTCATGTGTGATTCTATTTATTCTGTTTGTTTTTACTTGCCTATTCTCTCATTATACTTTCTTCACAGCTGTGAGACAAATATTTGTACAATGGTGATAGTTTGTCACCCACTTACAGATATTTTACCAAGAAACAAACAAAAAATGCCCCTGGAAATATCATAGAGAAGCATAGCAAACATTTTAATATAAGCAGCAGGAATTCCTTTGGACTACACAATCCTTTTCATAAGAACGTCTGTTGAATAATTTAAATATATATGGAAACTAACCTTCAGCCTAAAACTTAGGTGATCAAGATTGTAATCTTAAAGTAAGTTTTATGTCTCATGTCTACTTTCTAAGCTACACATACACAAGGTCACAAAGTCATACACACTGTAGCTGAGGCTTATATTCTAATTTCCCCTTCTTTTCTCTGCTGTTGTTGAGAGATTATCCTCTTCTATTTTGGAGAGATTAAACTATTAGGGTTAAATAGGCGTCTTAGAAGTAGACTACCTCACTAATCATGATTAAAATCTTTAACCATTCCAACTCTGAAGGCTTTATGTAGTTTGATCTCTTTTTCTGTTTCGCTAGCTTTTATGTTAAGAGTTTCTCATGATTCCAAGGGTATGTTTAATGCTCTTGTGAACCAATGAATTAAATTCTCCTGTAACTTCTGACTACATTTAGGTATTTCCTTCAGAACAGCATGCTGTGGTCACTAGGGGGATCATGCACCAGAGAGATGGACTGGGTTCCATTGCCTGTGTAAATGTTCCTCACCTTCTGAATAACTCAGAGGGAAATGTGGCACCACCATTGCTCGGGGTGTTGGAGGAATGTACAGTGGTGCGTGGGTGTGTATGTCTTGAGATTGGTTTGATGTGTGTCCTAGCAGTGGTGACAGTGCCATTTTTCATTTTACATGGTTTAAACCTAAACCCATATGAAATGCAGCTATTTATCCAGTGCTGCCTTGAGGAAGGAAAGGAAGTTCCTTTTCATGAGCCACCTCTCTTTTGTATTCTATTCTGAACAAATTGGCTCTCTTAAACATTAAGAAGTTCTTGTGGAAAAAAATAAAAATGAAGTAAAATGAATTTTCCACCTATGACTTAAGCTTATAAGATTTAAAATATTTTACCAAACTTCCAGTTATAAAATGAATAGAGATGTGTTGTATACCATGATGACTATAATTAATAATGCTTTGTATATTTGAAAATAGCTGAGAGAAATAGACGTTAAATTTTCTCATAATGTAACTGTATGGTGACAGATGTTAATTAGACTTAGTGTAGTGATCATTTTGCAATATATAGATAAATCGAATCATTATATTGTGTACCTGAAACTAATACAATATTAGTCAATTATAAGTCAATAAAAAAGGCAAGATAAGCATATAAAAATATTGTAAATATTTTCCAGTTAGTCTTTCTTGATTCTTGGTAGAACTGCTTTCAGATCAGTTCAGGTAAATGGATATCCCTGGTTTCAATACTATCTTCATGAAAGGGTTTGTTTTTCCAAGGGTCTCACCATGATTCTCTGGAGAATTGAATTTTACACATTTCCCTCAAGTCTCCTTCTCATTATTCCCTGTCTATTAATACTGTAGGATTCCAACATGTAATTTTAGGCTCTTTTTGATTTATTTCCCTAATTTCAAACTTGTTTTGACACCCAGCCAGGTCTTAATTCTTTGTTTCCAGAATCCAGATCATGTTAATAGATTCAGTGTTTGTCAGGCCTGTTCCTTGGCCACTTTCCTCCCTTATTCTAGCCTCACAAAAGTGAGAATTTACCATCTCAATCAATAGTAAGAGAAGTGAAAGTCGCTCAGTCGTGTCCGACTCTTTGTGACCCCTGGACTACACAGTCCATGGAATTCTCCAGGCCAGAATACTGGAGTGGGTAACCTTTCTCTTCTCCAGGAGATCTTTCCGACCCAGGGATCGAACCTAGGTCTCCCACACTGCAGGCGGATTCTTTACCAACTGAGCTATCAGGGAAACCCCTAGTAGTAAAGATTGTGGTAAAAACTGGATTTGCTGTGAATCTGGCTTGCTGTAAATCTATACAAAGTTTTCTGTGTAGTGCCTTTTGTAATAGGGAAAGTTACGGTCTTTTTCAGTGCCATCCATTCATTGATCCATCTACCCATCAAAAAGAAAAGGTCTTCTTATAATCGTTTTATTTACTCTGTGAATAATAGCCAAGACACACATACATATATACACATGCAAGCATATCATCGAAAAGCTTATATAGTATGAACCTGGGATGAATAACTCTTCCTGATTGTTCGGTACACTCTGACATTAAGTGTGCTTTAAATTGATGTTTATTGATAATACTCTTAAAAACTGAAAAGTGAAAAAGGATTTTGTCATGAAAGATGGTGCATTATCTTCCTAAATTGAAAGCATTGACTTCTCAGTTGGAAGTCAATGACACTTGGACCAGTTTTTTAACAGATTGTAGGATTAAATCTTACAAGTAGATTTATTTCTCTGTGGACAAAACAAATAAGAACGTGCTATTCAGTCTCTCACTTTTCAATTTTATGGGCCTGCTAGGCAATTATTAATGGATTAGGAAAAAGGCAAGCTAAATAAAATAAATTCTCCAGTTGTTACCAGTACTTTAATTGATACCAAGTATATTCACAGGTATCCAGTGATGGGAAAATAAGTTTGAAGTGCTAAAGGAGACAGGATGATACAAGTAAAGTAAATCTTTTTTCAAATGCAAAGGAAAGTTAAAGGGCTAAAAGATAATAAGGAATCAAAACCAAGAAGAACAGGACCAACAAGGGGACCAGATCAAATTTCTAAATTATATTACTACAGGTGAATTGATCTATTTCACTTGGGAGGTGAAAGTGCTCAATATGCACACAGGACTGGGAAATGTGGCTGTCTGCACCAGAGAGACTGGAAAACCTTATGACTCTTGGAGAATTAGGTAGAAAACACAGAGAAGTCTTATCTTAATAAAGAGGGATAATAAAACCTAGCTGGAGCTCTGCTCTGGTCCTGCCAAACAAGTCTTAAAAAGAAAATCTGAAAAAAATCAAACTATTCCAAGAACTTAATGGCATCCTATAGCAAAAATGAAAAATATTATAGGTATAGAAGAATATCCAGCACCCAAAAAGGTAAAACTCGAAATATCTATAATACAATCAATATTTACCAAGCATGCGAAGCGGTAGGAAAATAAGACCGATGATGAGGAGATCAATCAAAACTGACCCTGGATTGACACAGATATCTGCCGTATTAGTATGCACATATATGTGATTGGTAGGTGTCCTTTTAAATGACATTCTATGCCTTTCAGTCAGTCATTTCAGTCACTCAGTCGTGTCCAACTCTTTGAGACCCCATGGACTGTGGACTGCAGCACACCAAGCTACTCTGTCGATCACCAACTCCTGGAGCTTGCTCAAATTCATGTTCATTGAAGCAGTGATGCTATCCAAGCATCTCATCCTCTGTCATCCCCTTCTCCTCCTGCCTTCAATCTTTCCCAGCATCAGGGTCTTTTCCAAGGAGTCCGTTCTTCGCATCAGGTGGCCAAAGTATTGGAGTTTCAGCTTCAGCGTCAGTCCTTCCAATGAATATTCAGGACTGATTTCCTTTAGGATGGACTGGTTTGATCTTCTTGCAGTCAAAGGGACTCTCAAGAGTCTTTTCCAACACCACAGTTCAAAAGCATCAATTCTTCGGTGCTCAGCTTTCTTTGGAGAAGGTGATGGCAACCCACTCCAGTACTCTTGCCTGGAGAATCCCATGGACGGAGGAGCCTGGTGGGCCGCAGTCCATGGGGTCGCTGGGAGTCGGGCACGACTAAGCGACTACACTTTCACTTTTCACTTTCATGCATTGGAGAGGGAAATGGCAACCCACTCCAGTGTTCTTGCCTGGAGAATCCCAGGGATGGAGGAGCCCTGTGGGCTGCCGTCTATGGGGTCGCACAGAGTTGGACACGACTGAAGTGATGGCAGGAGCAGCAGCAGCTTTCTTTATAATCCAACTCTCACATCCATACATGACCACTGGAAAAACCATAGCTTTGACTAGACAGACCTTTGTCAGCAAAGCAATGTCTCTGCTTTTTAATATGCTATCTAGGTTTGTCATAGCTTTTCTTCCAAGGAGCAAGTATTTTTTTAATTTCATGGCTGCAGTCACCATCTGCAGTCATTTTGGAGCCCCCAAAATATGTCTTTCACTGTTTCCATTGTTTCCCCATTTATTTGCCATGAAGTGATGGGACCAGATGCCATGATCTGAGTTTTTGGAATGTTGAGTTTCAAGCCAATGTTTTCATTCTCCTCTTTCACTTTCATCAAGAGGCTCTTTAGTTCTCCTTCACTTTCTGCCATAAAGGTGATGTCATCTGCATATCTGAAGTTATTGATATTTCTCCTGGCAATCTTGATTCCAGCTCTTGATTCCAATATTGATTCTATGCCTTTACCAGCATATAAACGTGGCAACAGTAACTGAATATACTGAGTCTTAGTTATCCGAGGGCTGATCATCAGGTATTCTATAGAAAAACAAAAATCATTGCAATATTAAAATATCTGCTAATGAATAAAGAATTACACATATATGGCCTTCATTATGTTGAAGTATATTCTTTCTATGTCAATTTGTTGAGAGATTTTATCACGAGTAGGTGTTGAGTTTTGTCAAATGCCTTTTCTGCATTAGATGATCATATGATTTTTATCTCTCATTCTATTAATGTGGTAGAACACATAAACTTATGTGCATATATCACACCATCCTTGCATCCCAGGGATGACTCCTACTTGATCATGATGTACAATCTTTTAAATGTACTCTTGAATTAGATATGCTAGTAGTTTGTTGCGGAGAAGGCAATGGCAAGCCACTCCAGTACTATTGCCTAGAAAATCCCATGGATGGAGGAGCCTGGTAGGCTGCAGTCCGTGGGGTCGCTAAGGGTCGGACACGACTGAGCGACTTCATTTTCACTTTTCACTTTCACACATTGCAGAAGGAAATGGAAACCTACTCCAGTGTTCTTGCCTGGAGAATCCCAGGGATGGGGGAGCCTGATGGGCTTCCGTCTATGGGGTCACACAGAGTCGGATACGACTGAAGTGACTTAGCAGCAGCAGCAGTAGTTTGTTGACAATCTTTGCATCTACACACACCAGGGAGATTGGCTTGTCAGGTTTTTCTTGTTATTGTTGCTTGTGAAGTTTTCCTATAGTGTTCTTATGTGGCTTTGGTATCAGGGTACAATACATTGGGGACTATTCCCTCCTCTTCAGGTTTGTTTTTTTTTTAAGAGTTTGAGAAGGATAGACAGTTCTAATAATTTAGCAATGTATACATCTATCAAATTGTTATGTTTTATATCTTCAACTTGCATAGTGCTATATGCCAATTATATCTCAAAACTGGTGAAAAGAGTTATGCCATTGTCTTTTTTTTACTTTTTTTTTGTTTGTTTTACTTTTTAAAAAAAAATTGTTTATTTAAATTGGAGGCTAACTGTTTTACATTATTGTATTGGTTTTGCTATACATTGACATGAATCTGCCCCAGGTGTACATGTGTTCCCCATCTTGAACCCCCCCACCTCCCTCCCCATCCCACCCCTCTGGTTCATCCCAGTACACCAGCCCTGAGCATCCTGTATCATGCATCAAACCTGGACTGGCGATTCGTTTCACATATGATAATATACATGTTTCAATGCCATTCTCCCAATCATCCCACCCTTGCCCTCTCCCACAGAGTCCAAAAGACTGTTCTATACATCTGTGTCTCTTTTGCTGTCTCGTATACAGGGTTATCATTATCATCTTTCTAAATTCCATATATATGCATTAGTATACTGTATTGGTGTTTTTCTTTCGCTGTCTCGTATCCCACAAATCCTTCTCTGCTTAACACTAGAGTCTCTTAGGTTAGTCTTCCCCTCACTGTCATAAACTTCAAAAGATATACTGAAATCACAACTCAAAACAACTACAAAAGCTCTTTAGAAATGAATGACTTGAATAATTAAGGATTAATAGAGTATATTGAAAATAAGGATAAAGCTCTCAAATATTTCAATATATTATGAGGAGTCAAGGGGCAGTTTTGAATCTCCCACATATACTATGATTTTAATTTAATTTTGACAACTTCTGTCATTTTTTTGTGTGTCATGGTATACTTTCTATATTTTCTCCTCTCTCTTCTTTTGGATTTTTGTTGGATTTACTGAATTTGTCTGTTTCTTTCCTTCTCCTAGGTTTTCAAATTTTACTATTTTATTCTATCCCAATTTTCTAATATTCTAATTTTTATATTTCTGTGATTTGCTCTTAAATTTTCAAATATTTAACTTATGATTTTCCAATAAATCTGTACTTAAAAGTTTACAGCAAACAAGACAAAAACAACATGGTTAAATTAATGTCCACTTTTTCCCCTTATCATTTAAAATTTTAATGCAGTCATTATTTAGAATTTAAGTTCTAGATTTTTATAAGCATGATATTTTACAATAAATTCTTAAGTTTAGCGGTTCCTGATTTTTTTTGTTTTACTTTACCATTACTTCTTGTACTCATCCCTTATTTCTAATTTTCTTTTCTCTCTGTTGGAATACACCTTTCATTTGCTCTTTCAGAATATGTTCTTTAATGGTAATAATTTTGAGTTCTTTGTTTTTTTGTAACTTAAAACTTTTAATTTTGTATTGGGGTAGAGCTGATTAACAATGTTGTGGTAGTTTCAGGTTGACAGTGAAGGGACTCAGCCATACACATACATGTATCCATTCTTCCCCCAGACCCTGTCCCATCCAGGCTGGGACATAACACTGAGCACAGTTAGATGTGCTATACAATAGGTCTTTGTTGGTTATCCATTATAAATATAGCAATGTGTATATGACCTTCCCAAAGTCCCTAACTATCCCTTCTCCCCAGCAACCATAAGTTCGTTTTCTAAGTTTGTGAATTCTGTTTTATAAGTAAGGTGATTTGTATCATTTCTTTTTAGATTCCACATATAAGGGATGTTATATGATATTTCTCCTTATCTGACTCTTACTTCACTCAGTACCACACTCTCTAGGTCCGTCCATGTTGCTGCAAATGGCATTATTTCATTCTTTTTAATGTCTGAGTTAATATTCCATTGTATATATGTACCACATCATCCATTCCTCAATGGACATTTAAGTTGCTTCCATATCTTGGCTATTGTAAACAGTGCTGCAATGAACATTGGGATGCATGTATCATTTCGGATCATGTTTTTCTCTGGGTATATGCCCAGGAATGGGATTGTAGGATCATATGATAGCTCTCTTTTTAGTTTTTTAAGGCACCTCCAGACTGTTCAATTTTGACTTCTTGAATGTATTAAAATGTTTTTCTTTCTCTCACTCTTTAATGACCATGCTCAAAGTTTTTCTTTTTATCTCTTCTAATTTTAAGCTTTCTTCACAGACTTTTTGTTTCAAATACTTCTGATTAGAAGTTTGATGTCAATTTTTTAAACATTTTATAAGTAATCTGGCTTTTCCTTATAACTTCTGTCTGAAGTTACACTCTAATGTGCCTAGGAATGGGTTTTAAAATCCTGCTTCACAGTGCAATTTTTGGTTGTTTCAATGCCAAGTATAGTGAATATTTTCAGCTCAGAGAAATTCCTAAGCATTGTATTTTCCTCATAATTCTTTCTTGTCTTTTTGGAAGTCCCACTAGATGGACATTGAAGGCTCTGAATTTATTCTGTGTTCTACTTAGCATTTTTTTCCCCATGCTTGTTAGTACATTATCACTCACTGTATATTTTTGGATGACTCTGAGTCTGGTTTTCTAGAGTTTGAATTCCATATTTAATCATGTAAAATCCTTAATTCTGTATATATATTCATTGCATGTTAGTGCATATTCTTATTTCAACATAATTGAATATGGGTGAAGATATTTGATTAACTCTGGACATGTATTGGGCAACATTTCTAGGCTACATTTCTTAAGTTTCCTTACCATTCTGCATGTTCTTTCTCTTTGTTTATCAGCCAGCTAGATATATAGCCATTAGATGGTTGGAGACTGGATCCATGAGTCACCACCTGAAGGAGAACCAGGACTCTGCATGAGAGAAATAAACATTGATTGGGTGAGCTACTGAGATTTGGGGGTTACTTCCTAAAGCAATTGGTGTTCTTTAACTAATGCAGTTATTATACCAAAATATCTACTATAATGCTGACATTTCATAGTACTAGATAAAAAATCTAGTAAAAATCTAACAGTCTTACTTGCATCTCATTTCTTCTCATCTCATGGTTTCAAACTTCACTGTCTTATCAAAAATGATGCAAAGTTTGTCTACTTATCTATGCCTTTACTATAATTATCATTGTTATCATTCAGCACCCAACACAATTCATTACTCATTATAAGTTTTCAGTAGCTACTTTAAAAATTAAGTAAGTTTATTCTGTATCTTAGGAATAGATTCCTATACTTATATAAAATCAGTATTTCAAAAGATTTCCTTCATTTGGAATTTGAGCTTTTGTCATATTGTACATGTCACATACTTTTTAAAGGTACTCATTTTTTAAAAAAATTAACTCTCAACTCTTGAATTGTCCATAGTATGAAATTTCAATGTCCTACAAGTTAGGTCAAGGTGACAAAACATTTAAACATACTTATTGTTGATCATACTTACTCTAGTTCACATTTAATATGCTGCAAAATATAGAGCAAAATTCATAACATAAAATATACTAAGTGTAGTGATGGATATCATGAAAATGCTAATGAACAGTACAATGATATTGGGTGATTATAATAATACCTGTATTGGACAGGATAGACTGCCACTGCAGAAGGAGGGAGAGCTGGGAGGTCACACTTTCTCTTACTAAGTAACTTACCTCTTGTCACCTTACACTTCATTGGTTGGAGCTATTTCCATGGCCACACCGACTTCAAGACAGCTGGGAAGTCAGCCTCGCATGAGTCAAAGGAGGAGAGGAGAAACCAGTTATGGGTGAGTACTGGTTCAAACCAGTTATGGGTGAGTAACAATGTGTCCAAAATAACTAAATTTACTGAATATACAGCATGTACATTATTACGTGTAACTTTCAAAACTACTTATATTGTACCTACTTCTAAAAAATTGCATATTTATTTATTTATTGAGTTGAGGCATGTGGTATCTTTTTGCTGCAGCATGTGAACTCTTAGTTGCAATATGTGGGATCTAGTTCCCTGACGGAGGATTGAACCCAGGTCCCCTGCATTGGGAGTGTGGAGTCTTAGCTGCTGGACCAGCAGGTAAGTCTCTGTACCTGCTTTTAATACTGCCACTTTACAGATGATAAAACTGAACAGTAAAATGTTTAATAACTCACATATAGTTTGGATTATCAAGGCCATGTCTGTATTAATTTAAGGGCCATGTTTTTATTCTACCTCCCAACAATGAATAGTTATTTATGTTGGTATTTTCCCAAATGATGGATTTCCCAATTATCAGAGACATCTTAGGGAGATTGAAATGACCAAACTAACTCCCTATTTATACCTTTTCCAGCCCCCATGGTTGAGTCAGGGACCAGAGCCCTCAGGTTCAAGCCACCCTTCTGCTGACTGTGAGACTAATCTTTATGTTAGGACAGAGTGGAGCAAGAGAATACACACCACCAACAGGGTCCGTTCCGTTCCGTTCTGTCGCTCAGTCGTGTCCAACTCTTTGCGACCCCCTGGACTGTAGCCTACCAGGCTTCTCCGTCCATGGGATTCTCCAGGCAGGAATACTGGAGTGGGTTACCGTTTCCTTCTCCAGGGGATCTTCCCGACCCAGGGACAGCCCTGTGCAAACTCTGCTCTTCTGAGTACTGTTTTGTTTTGTTCATGTGTCCAAACATCTTGCTTCCACTGTAAGTCTAAATAATATGGCCTGTGCTGGCTGTCCAACCTGGGCTTAATTCCAGGTTCTAACATTTACTAGCTATATGATTTCGGAAAAATTACTTTACGTTTCCAGATTCTGTATTTTTCACTTGTAAAATGAAAGCAACAATGATAATTATTATTGTTGTTAAAGCTGATATTTGTTGGGTACTTACTATATTGTTTCCACTGTGCCAAGTGATTTAGGAAGAATTATCTTATTTAATCCCCTCATCATTTCCCTGAAATAGGTACTGTTAATCTGCATATATTGTACATAAGAAATTACATAATATGCCTACAATTAGATAGCTAATAACTGACATAAGAGTCAAACCTAGAATTCACTAACTCCAGAACCACAGTCATTGCTTCTAAAAAGTATTTATTTTTATTAACATTAAAATTATATATATGTTTACTCATTTCCTCCCATTGCCCCCAGTGACTTGAATTTGTTCAGAAATTTTTTTGTTTGTTTGTTTAAATTTGTACTAGTTCAACTGTACTCAAGTTGCAAGCTTAAGACCCAGTCTGGTATCCCACTGTAGCATCTTGCTTGCTTCCCATGAACACAGTCCATTTTCTGAGTCCCTCCATCACTTACAAGGATTTTCTAGCTCTTTATCCATTGGATCGAATGTCTAGATATCTCCTGCATTGAACATCTCCCTTTCCAACCTTTTTTTGTTTTTATTGAAGAATAGTTGAACTACAATGTTTTATAACTTACCGTGGTACAGCAAAGTGACTCAGTTATACATGTATATACATTCTTTTTCATATTCTTTTCCAGTATGGCTTATCACAGGATATTAAATATAGTTCCCTGTGGTATACAGTAGGACCTTGTTGTTTATCTATTCTGTATATACTAGTTTGCATTTTCTTAACCCAAACTCCAAATCCAACCTGCCCTACTTCGCTTCGCCCTGGCAATCACTTATTTGTTCCCTGTGTCCCTACTTCTGTTGGAGAAGAAAATGGCAATCCACTCCCGCATTCTTACCTGGAAAATCCCATGGACAGAGGAGCCTGTCGGCCTATAGTTCATGGGGTCGCCAAGAGTTGGACACGACTTAGCGACTAAACCACCACCACCACTTCTGTTTCAGAGACAGCTTCATTTGATCGTATTTTAGATTCCACATATAAGTGATATCATATGGTATTTATCTTTCTGACTTAATGCACTTGGTATTATAATCTCTAGACCCACCCATGTTGCTGAAAATGACATTGTTTCATTCTTTTTTATGGTGTGGCAGTATTCCATTTTATACGTGCACCACATCATCTTTGTCTGTTTATCTATTGACGGGCATTTAGGTTGTTTCCATGTCTTATTATTGTGAATAGTACTGCTATGAACATAGGGGTGCAGGTATCTCTTTGAATTATAGTTTTGTCTGGATATATGTCCAGGGATGGGATTGCTTGATCATTTTATAATTCTATTTTTAGTTTTCTGAGAAACCTCCATGCTGTTTTCCACAGTGGCTGCACCAGCTTGCATTCCTACGAACAGTGTAGGAGGGTTCACTTTTCTCCACACCCTCCCCAGCATTTGTTATTTGTAGATTTTTCTATATCATATATTCATTTATTTATTTTTTTTATTGGAGGCTACATTCTGAAAGAGATGGGAATCCCAGACCACCTGACCTGCCTCTTGAGAAACCTGTATGCAGGTCAGGAAGCAACAGTCAGAACTGTACATGGAACAACAGACTGGTTCCAAATAGGAAAAGGTGTACGTCAAGGCGGTATATTGTCACCTTGCTTATTTAACTTATATGCAGAGTACATCATGAGGAACGCTGGGCTGGAAGAAGCACAAGCTGGAATCAAGATTGCTGGGAGAAATATCAATAACCTCAGATATGCAGATGACACTACCCTTATGGCAGAAAGTGAAGAGGAACTCAAAAGCTTCTTGATGAAAGTGAAAGAGGAGAGTGAAAAGGTTGGCTTGAAGCTCAACATTCAGAAAACAAAGATCATGTCAACTGGTCCCATCACTTCATGGGAAATAGACGGAAAAACAGTGGAAACAGTGTCAGACTTTATTTTTTTGGGCTCCAAAATCACTGCAGATGCTGATTGCAGCCATGAAATTAAAAGACGCTTGCTCCTTGGAAGGAAAGTTATGACCAACCTTGAAAGTATATTAAAAAGCAGAGACATTACTTTGCCAACCAAGGTCCGTCTAGTCAAGGCAATGGTTTTTCTCGTGGTCATGTATGGCTGTGAGAGTTGGATTGTGAAGAAAGCTGATCGCCGAAGAATCGATGCTTTTGAACTGTGGTGTTGGAGAAGACTCGAGAGTCCCTTATACTGCAAGGAGATCCAACCAGTCCATTCTAGAGGAGATCAATCCTGGATGTTCATTGGAGGGACTGATGCTAAAGCTGAAGCTGCAATACTTTGGCCACCTCATGCGACGAGTTGACTCACTGGAAAAGACTCTGATGCTGGGAAAGGTTGGGGGCGGGAGGAGAAGGGGACGACGGAGAATGAGATGGCTGGATTGCATCACTGACTCTGTGGACATGAGTTTGAGTGAACTCCGGGAGTTGGTGATGGACAGGGAGGCCTGGCGTGCTGTGATTCATGGGGTTGCGGAGAGTCGGACACGACTGAGCGACTGAACTGAACTGAATTATTTTACAATATTATATTGGTTGGTTTTGCCATACATTGACATGAATCCGCCCCAGGTGTACATGAGTTCCCCCTTCTGAACCCCTCTCCCACCTCCCTCCTCCCCCTCTCCCAACCATTCTATCTGGTTTGAGATGGTACCTCATTGTAGTTTTGATTTTCATTTTTCTATAATAATTAGTGATGGTGAGCATCTTTTCCCTTGTCTATTGGCCATCTGTATGTCTTCTTTGGTAAAATGCGTCATTAGGTCTTCTGCCCACTTTACTATTAGGTCGTTGTCGTTCTTGTGTTTTATGAGCTGTTTATATATTTTGGAAATTGAGCCCTTCTTGGTCACATTGTTGGCAAGTATTTTCTCCCATTCTGTTGGTTGTCTTTTCATTTTATTTATGGTTCCTTTGTTGTGCAAACACTTGTAAGTTTAATTAGGCCCGGTTTGTTGTCACTTTTATTTCTATTGCCTTGGAAGACAGCCCTAAGAAAACATTGGTATGATTTATGTCAGAGAATGCTTTGCCTATTTTCTCTTCTAGGAGTTTTATAGTGTCATGTGTTATGTTTAAGTCTTTAAGCAATTTTGAGTTTATTTTTGTGTATGGTTCAAAGGTATGATCTGACTTCATTGATTAACATGCAGCTATTCAGCTTACCCAATGCCACTGACTGAAGAGATTGTCTTTTTCCCATTGTACTATATATTCCTGCCTCCTTTGTCAAGGATTAATTGACTGTAGGTATGTGGCTTTATTTCTGGGCTTTCTTTTCTGTTCCATTGATCTCTATGTCTGTTTTTGTGCCAGTACCACACTGTTTTGATTACTGTAGCTTTGTATTATTGTCTGAAGTCTAGGATGGTTATGTTTCCTTCTTTGTTGTTTTTCTTCAGGATTGCTCTGGCAACTCTGGGTCTTTTATGGTTCCATATGAATTTTATGATTATTTGTTCTAGTTCTGTGAATAAGGTCATGGGCAATTTGACAGGTTCTATTCATGAGTTTGAGTGAACTCCGGGAGTTGGTGATGGACAGGGAGGCCTGGCGTGTGTGATTCATGGGGTCGTGGAGAGTCGGACATGACTGAGCGACTGAACTGAACTGACTGATTCCCAATCTTTACTTGGCTGATTATTATGCACTCCATTGTCATTCAGTGATCTTTTATGTTTTAAACATATCCATCCAAATAAACATTTACTAAATTCCAACTGAGAAAGATACTCGTAAATCAGAGACATATTCTGCTGTCAGTGAGCTCACACACTAGTTCAAGAGGTAGGATGTGTGTAGAAATAACTATAGTGCAACTAGGAAGTAAATTAATGCCTTAAGAGAGGCATAGATATCTGTGTGGTTGTTCAGAGAAAGAAAAGTGGAATTCTTTGAGTGCCTAAGATATACCAGATACTGTCACATGTCTTACTTCAATTCCTTATAACTCCAATGAAGAAAGCATTGTCATACCTATTTTTCCAACTAAGGAAATTGAGGCACACAATTATGAAGTCATTTGCCCTAGAACATTGCACAGCTTAGGCACAGTGCTCATTTGGTCTCAATACACCCCTTTTATTCAATGCACATGTCTAATCTCCATACTCATCCTCTTCCATTCTGCCATTTGGTTGAAGCTATTCTAGACTTCCCAAGGAATTCAGTCTCTCCAACTTTACACCTCTTTTCTTACCTTTCTCTGTTGATATCTGATTGGAAAAGGAGAAGGAAAAAGCAGTGGGGATATGGGGGTAAGCAAGTTAATTAAGAGATATGCGTCCCTAGACTGTGTGAAATCCTGTTAATATTATGATCCCATTAATTCTCAGTATTCCCCACGGCTGGCCCAATATGAAACTAGTAAGTAGGGAAAGTTTACTTGTGGTGACTCTGATACCTGGTTTTTTTACCCTTTTCCCACTGAAAGTGTATTACAGTGTTTGATTTGTCACTGCCTGTTTTCCAGGGCTCCCATGCTAGCTTGCCATGAGGAAAACTTATTCTTAAATGGTGTTGGCCTCCTGCCCATGCAGACTGTGAGTATGTGATTACCTCCCACCAGCCTTCACACAGGCTTATTTGGCGTTGACTCTAGGGGGTTGAGTAGGAAATGTAGGAATAAGGGGATGGTCTTGTAGGTTTGAAAACATCCTTTCTAAGCTTTAAGTGCTGATGATATGTTCTGTACCTTATTTGCTTCCCATGCTCCAACTTCTAGTTTTCTTGTACCTGCTTTCCCTGAATCTTACACATATTTTGTTCTTCCCTTGTAACTACCACACATCTCCAAGTTACTGATTTTTTCCTTGGACTTTGCATGCCTAAACTGTTCCATCTTCCTTTGGAATATGCCCATGGACCATTAGTCCTAAGATGTCCGGTTGATGTCAATGATGTCAACTTAGCTTTTTGACAGACCAGCTTTTAGAGAAATTGGAGCGTCCCAAAAGTAATTATTCTAGATTGTGGGTGTTGAAGAAAGTTTTTTTTTATTCTTGAGAGTCCTGTAATGGAGCAGTGAATAAATTAGAAGTATTTGGAATATGCAGGCAGGTGTACAAATATGGAAAACAACAGAGCATGGTGGTTAAGTAGGTGAACTTCTTTGTCACTCTGCATGGGATCAGATTTTGGCCCCAACATTTGATAGTGCATGGTCTTTGGAAAGCTACTTAACCTCACTATATTTTATTAAACAAGAATATCAACCATAATACTGATATAATTTATCTTATAGTTTTTCTTCCCTTTTAGAGGTGTGGAATAAATGAGATGATACATACAAACTGCTTGGGTTAGATATGGTATATGTAAGTGCTCAATAAATTTTGGATATAAAGGAAAATATACTTTTCTTAAAAATACTGTGCAATTTGGTTTCAGTGGGAATTGTTTTTAAAGCTCTTGAGATGTTAATTTTACTTTAGAGTTGCATTTATTGGTAACTTCAGGAGAAAGAGACAGGGATCTTATACACTGAGACACTTTTAAGAGTACTTTGGAGGAATTAACCATTTGCACAGCACAGCTGATCCTTGAAAAATGTATAATCCATGTATAACTTACAGTTGGCTTGCTACATCAGGGTTCCTCAGCATCCACAGTTCAGCCAACTATGGACCATGTAGTACTGTAGTATTTACTGTTGAAAAGTATCCACGTATAAGTGGACCCTAGGCAGTTCAAACTCACATTGTTCTAAGGTGAACTGCATCAATACAGTTGTTTATCTGAAAGCACAAAGATGCTTGAAAATATCTGCAGTTTTAGTCTAAAATTGAAGAGTAAGATACTATCTTCTGTTTTCTTGGGATATTTCAAAAAGTTTAGAAAACTTCAAAGTAGAGAAAAAGAGGAATAGAGAAGAATAAGAGAATCAAGTGAGGTTCAACAAAGACCTATTATTTATTCAGGATTTAAATAGAGGGAAAAAAGAGAACTGCAAGAAGGATGAGAATTATGAGGTCATTGCAAATTTAAAGTGGTAGGAATATTTCAAAATACTTGTGTATCAGAAAAGGAAGTGGTTTTTTTTTTTTTTTGAGGGAAGGGTGTTTAATGATCTCATTGTTGATATAGATATATTTTCTTTATATGGATAGTGCCAAATACTTGAATTTAAATATTAAAAATGATGAATTTAAGTTTATTTTTTCTGTAATGTGTGTCTTAGAATTTGAGTTGGAAGTGCTTTCATTCAGATGCTTATACGATAAATACCCATAAACTGTAAAACTTTGCTCTAGCTGTCAGAGATCATCAGTTCAGTTCAGTTCAGTCGCTCAGTCGTGTCCAACTCTTTGCAACCCCATGAATCACAGCATGCCAGGCCTCCCTATCCATCACCAGCTCCCAGCGTTCACTCAGACTCATGTCCATCGAGTCGGTGATGCCATACGGCCATCTTGTTCTCTGTCGCCCTCTTCTCCTGCCCCCAATCACTCCCAGCATCAGAGTCTTTTCCAGTGAGTCAACTCGTTGCATGAGGTGGCCAAAGTATTGGAGTTTCAGCTTTAGCATCAGTCCTTCCAATGAACACCCAGGACTGATCTCCTTTAGAATGGACTGGTTGGATCTCCTTGCAGTCCAAGGGCCTCTCAAGAGTCTTCTCCAGCACCACAGTTCAAAAGCATCAATTCTTCGGCGATCAGCTTTCTTCACAGTCCAACTCTCACATCCATACATGACCACTGGAAAAACCATAGCCTTGACTAGACGGACCTGCAATTCAAATTATGAGATCACTGAAAGCACTTTAAAATGTCACTAAACTCATTTCTTGAGCTGTTGGCTATCTACTGGTGAAGACAACAATAACCTCCCAATCTTATGGTGTATGCTTCTTAGCTCAGTTACTATGATGTGGTCAGAAATATTGCCTGTATTTTGGTGATGAGGTTTTTTGAAACATGAATTAATATTCTCACTCAATACATGGTAGAATTTCACTCCTGACTGTTTGGAATGCAATTTATTTAAACAATATCTTGAACTTTTAATTTTGTATTGGAGTATAGCTGATTAACAATGTTGTGATAGTTTCAGGTGAAGGGACTCAGCCATACATACACATGTATCCATTCTCCCCTGAAACCCCTCCCCTCCCGGATGCCACAGAACATTGAGCAGAGTTCTATGTGCCATAGGGTAAGTAGGTCCTTGTTGGTTATCCAGTTTACCATGTCTATCCCAAACTCCTTATCTGTCCCTTCTCCCTAGGAACTGTGAGTTTATTCTCTAACTCTGTGCTGTCCCTTTTAATAATTGTTCTGCCTTTATTAATTACAGATATTAAATTATTATTAAAAAGGACAGCACAGAGTGAGAGAATGAACTTGAGTTTCATAGGCTTCCCTGGTGGCTCAGATGGTAAAGAATCTGCTTGCAATGTGGGGGACCTGGGTTCGATCCTTGGGTTGGGAAGTTTCCCTGGAGAAGGGATAGGCTGCTCACTCCAGTATTCTTGGGCTTCCCCAGTGACTCAGATAGTAAAGAATCCGCCTGCAATGTGGGAGACCTGAGTTCAATCCCTGAGTCAGAAAGATCCCCTGGAGGAGGGCATGGCAACCCTCTCCAGTATACTTGCCTGGAGAATTCTATGGACAGAGGAGCCCAGCTGGCTACAGTCCATGGGGTCACAAAGAGTCAGACACGACTAAACACAACACAGCAAAACTTATGAAATGTGTCCTTTTACATATTATACTTCAGTAATAAATTTTAGTAAGGAGAAAAATCTCTTGATCACCAGTTTACAAGTTTTTGATGTCCTAAAACATAATGAAGAGCTTCCTGTTCAGAGGAAAACAAAACAAATTTTAGAATTGAGATCTAGAACAGACTTTGATGGTACCTTACACATTATACATAGTTGCTGAATAAATGTGTGTTGTTGAACCAATATGCTTTTTTCTATTGTTGTGATTGCTTTAAAGCATAATGTTAACACTTCATGAGAAATATTCACATTAAAACTAGGCATGCCAAATCATGCTTTATAAAACTTAAAGGTTTTCCCTTGGACCATTGAATGGTGCCTAATGTATCATTCTTTAAAACATGGAAGGCTGATAATGCCTGTTAAAATGCATATGTTCAGTTTCAAAGGACATTGCTAACTCCCTGCTTTATCTCTATTAGTACTTTCTATTTGGCTTCAGTCCTCCTTTTAAATGGTATTCATTGAATTTACCAAAGACAGTAATTTGTTTATCATTACAATGATGCATTGCCCTAACAGATTGGTAGCTTGATATTGTTGTGTTTTTTTTTAACCACGAGGTATATGTCTTTTATAGTGAATGAATAATTTATTTCATTTAGGAAAATATTTATTTTAGCAAATGGCTAGTCATTATTATTTTAGGATGAGAGAGATTAATTTAAATGCTGCAGATTTTGTTCTAAACAAATGGCTAAGTTTTTGAGCAAGGCCTGGGTATAAAAATAATATCTCATACATACAGAAAGTTATTTAAAAATTTAAAGTTTATACACAAATAAAGCACTCAATCACTGGAATACAATTTGATTGTCAGCTTTCAATTTAAGGATTAGTTAAGGGTTTTTTGAAGTTTAGCAGACTCTAGGCGTATCCTTGGATGGATTCCATCAAAGTCTCATAATTGTGAAATGTTTGTGTTTTGATACTTTTTGTGGCTAACAGCACTAATCTATTTTATATTTACAATATTTTATATGGAAATATTTTATGCCTCATTTAAATACTAACCATAGATAAAGGTGTCTCTCTGTGTGTGTATGATATATATATAAATACACACATATGTATACAAAAATGCAGTTTTTCTCATATGGACCAAGTAAATGTTTTTACTGAATATTTTGTTTCAACCCTTATTTCAGTATTGCATAGAAAAACATTTTTTTTTATTGGAGTATAATTGCTTCACAATGTTCTGTTGGTTTCTGCTGTACAACAACATGAATCAGCTATTGTTTTTGTTGTTCAGTTGCTCAGTTGTGTCCAACTCTTTGCTACCCCATGAACTGCAGCTTGCCAGGCTTCCCTGTTGTTCACTATCTCCCAGAGTCTGCTCAGACTCATGTCCGTTGAGTTGATGATGCCATCCAACCATCTCATCCCGTCGCCCCCTTCTGCTCTCAATCTTTCCCAGTATCAGGGTTTTTTCCAATCAGTCAGCTCCTCACATCAGGTGGCCAAAGTACTGGACCTTCAGCATCAGTCCTTCCAATGACTATTCAGAGTTGATTTCCTTCAGGATCTCCTTGCAGTCCAAGGGACTCTCAAGAGTCTTCTCTAATAACACCACAGTTCAAAAGCATCAGTTCGTCGGCACTCAGCCTACTTTATGGTCCAACTCTCACATCTGTACATGACTACAGGGAAAACCATAGCTTTGACTATCAGCTATATGTATACATATATCCCCACCCTCTCAAACCTCCCTCCCACCCCCTCCCCACCCACCCCTCTAGGTCATCACAGAGCACCGAGCTGAACTCCCTGTGCTATACAGCAACTTCCCACTAGCTAGCTATCTTATACATGGTAGTAAATATACGTCAGTGCTACTCTCTTAATTCCCTTCCTCAAGTCCCACCCTTCCCTTCCCCCTACCCCACGTCTAAAGTCTGTCACTACATCTGCATCTCTATTCCTAGAAATTGAAAAAAAGTATTTTCTGCCATCTTTTATGTTCAAATATAATTTATGTATTTTCTTCAAATCTAACTTACATGTGTTACCCTTTTGAATATCTTTTATTTCCCTGACTTGGAGGGGGCTCAGTTTTTTCCCCTTTTTTCATAGAACTCTAACTCCATTTTCCCCACAAGCATCTCTCTGATAAAGGCTCACAGGCCCTCTTTAGATGCAGCCCCAGTGAAAAGTCTTGAGCTTGTTCTGTATTATGAGAATGTCTTCTGTACCAACCCCAGGTGGCTCTAGAAGTCTTTGCTGAGGGAGGCTCTGGAGGGATGAGCTAGGTTTAAAAATCTAGTTGCACTTTAAAGACATGAGGCACCAGCATCTGAAAAAATACACCAGGGAAAGCAGAATAAATGAGTGTTGCAACGAAGTAAAAGTTACAGAGGTTGAGACTTGGGCTACTGAGGTTTTCAAATGCAAACCTAGAGGTATTGGAACTCAGAGGATTTGGGAGATTTTGGCAGAAAGGAATGAAGAAAAATGAATTTGAAACAACTCATGACTGATGACTATTTTTTGAACACATTATAAGGAATATATAAAAGAAAGGTAGTGTTGAATTATGTAAAACTTAGATTTTAAAAAGTACTGCTTTTTTAGTGACATGGAAACTTACATGACCGTATGTAAAATAGATAGCCAATGGGAATTTGCTGTATGGCTCAGGAAACTCTAACAGGGGCTCTGTATC
The DNA here is from genome assembly GCF_049115385.1 of Moschus berezovskii. NCBI lineage: Eukaryota > Metazoa > Chordata > Mammalia > Artiodactyla > Moschidae > Moschus > Moschus berezovskii. Next base: position 1,972,586 of record NC_142489.1, read on the forward strand.
AACCTAGAGGGGTGGAATGGAGAGGGAGATGAAAGGGAGGTCCAAAAGGGAGGGGATATATGTATACCTATGGCTGATTCATGTTGAGGTTTGACAGAAAACACCAAAATTCTGTAAAGCACTATCTTTCAATTAAAAAATAAATTAAAAATAATATTTATAAAAAAGTAATAGAAATCAAGTCAATCAAGTTCAGCAGAGAAGCTGGCGTGTTTTTCAGTGCATCATGGATCAGAAACAATTTTAAAAAAATAGGTTGGATAGCTGTACATGGTCTTCATCATGGTCATCTTATATAGGGTCCAAGCAACATGCAGTTTTCAAGTATTAGAGAATATCTAAATTAAATATAGACTAGCTCCTCATGTTGCATTTTATAATGATGGTTAGTTAAAATGCATAGGTATTTTGAAACATCACTTAGAACTTAACCTACTCTAACCTGTCTTCCATCTTGTCATGAGAAGACTCACTCAGTTCTTCGTCTCCTCTTCCTGCAACCATGTGGGACTTTTGGTTACAATTTATGATCAGTTCTTACAATGACATGTATCTTAATGCTTGCTCTATATTAATGTACCGGAAATGAAGGGAACTGCTTTCTCCAGGTTCAACACTTTGATATGCTATGTTTCCAAAGAAAATAGCACATTTTCAAGATCTCCTCTCGGAGTGATCCTTAGAGCTGTAGTTAAATGAAAATTATGATCACGATGCTTAGTAAAAACCAAGCAATAATAATAATAATACCTATAATGAAATTTACATACTTGATACTTGATTTTTAAATTTACTTCTGTTTCTTGCTTCAGTTGTGTCCAATTCTTTGTGACCCCATTGATGGTAGCCCACCAGGCTCCTCTGTCCATGGGACTCTATAGGCAAAAATACTGGAGTGGGTTGCCATTTCCTTCTCCAGGGGATCTTCCTGACCCAGGGATCGAACCTGCATCTCTTATGTCTCTTGCATTGGCCAGTGGGTTCTTTGCCACTAGCGCCACCTGGGAAGTCCCAATAATGAAATTTACATACTTGATATTTGATTTTTAAATTTACTTCTGTTTCCCCTATATTTTTTATTTAAAAATTATACTTTGGCAGATTTTCCATTATCCCTCATCAAGGTCACCAATTGTTTATGTATTATTTTGCCCCCTTTACTTTATCGTTCCCTCTCTCTGTAAGTGTATACGTATATGTATAGGTATGCATTATTTTCTGCACTTGGTTAAAGTACTATCTCCAAGAATTCATAAAGTAACTGTATTTTTCTTTGTAATTCATAAGTAATTTGTGGAGTGATGCATTGAAACTATAGAAATATCCTCTTTCATCACGTTATATCCATTAATTTCATTTCTCATTGATGACATTCTAACTGCATTATTCCTTTACATCGATTAGTTGGCATTCTATTGTACTGTGAGGAAGAGCTTTTCCTTCTCCATTTGTTTATTTGCTCATTCATTATATTAATTTGCAAATATGGATTCTTATTTTCTTCAATGGGTTATAATCTTTCACTGTTATTGTTTATTTTAATGCTCAAATTTCCCCAGATTTGGCTTGTGTGAGTACTTTCTGGTGGGCTATTGTGTGCTTTAATGTATTCTAATGATTTTTTTAGCATTTCATTATTCTGGGGGGCTCTTTGGTGGCTCAGTGATAAAAAAAATAATCTGCCTGTCAAATGCAGGAAACGCGGGTTTGATCCCTGGGTCAGGAAGATCCCCTGGAGGAGGAAATGGCTAACCACTCCAGTATTCTTGACTGGGAAATCCCATGGACAGAGGAGCCTGACAGGCTACAGTCTACACGGTCACAAAGAACCTGACATGACTTAGTGACCAAACAACAAAAATTATTTTTTGGCATAGTCTCAGTGCTGGTGTCAGCCAGTTTTCCAAGGAGTTATATTTCCTTTTAGTGGAAAACAGTATTCAAAAACCAAGATCTAGGTGCTAGATGGTCCTGTTGCTGGATAGCTATTTTCTTTTTCAGTGGCCTGAACTAGGAAAGACACACACCACACATACATTTACCTGACAACTTCAATTCCCCATAACAGTCTTCTCTTTCCATCTTTGTATCTCTCTTCTCAACAAGGAAAACGCTTTCACCTAATATCTTTAATATACTTATTTGTACACACCTGAGAGTTGTTTCGGAATTGCTAACCCATGCCATCTATGGGGTCGCACAGAGTTGGACACGACTGAAGCGACTTAGGAGCAGCAGCAGCAGCCAGTACAAAAAGAAAACCTACTAACTAGAGTTCAGTATTTGTTTACAGTTCTTCATTGAAGCTGAATTTACACACAGTGAAATGCTCAGTTATGAAGGATATAGTTCGATAAGTTTGGATGAATGTATACAGTTCTGTAATGATTTACCTATTCAATAAATAGGACAGTTCCTTGATCCCGGAGAGTTTCCTCGTACCCACTTACAGTCAACCCACAATATTTCAGCTCAGTTCATTTCAGTTCAGTTGCTCATCTGGGTCTGACTCTTTGTGACCCCATGGATTGCAGCACACCAGGCTTCCCTGTCCACCACCAACTACCAGAGCTTGCTCAAACTCATGTCCATCGAGTCGGTGATGCCATCAACTATCTCATCCTCTGTTGTCCCCTTCTCCTCCCACCTTCAATCTTTCCCAGCATCAGGGTCTTTTCCAATGAGTCAGTTCCTTACATCAGGTGACCAAAGTCGCACAAGACTTCACTGGCAACTTATTTTTTAAATTCTGTCACCATACATTACTTTTACTTATTTCTTGAACATCCTAGAAATGGAATCATTTAGAATATACTCTGTTGTGTCTGACTTCTTTCACTTAACATAGCCTACTTGAGATTCATTATTGTTATTGTATATCCCTAGTCCACTGTTTTGTAAGTACATACATCCATTTCATGGATATGTCATAATTTATTTTTCTTGTTGATGGAAATTTTGGTTTTATCTCAATTTTACCTATCATAGATAAGGTGTATCGACATTCTTGTTCAAATATACAATATGTCTTTAGCTATTTTAGTGGCTGATCTAGAGATTACAGTATACATCTTTAAGTTATCACAGGCAAAATTCAAATAGTATTTTAGTACTTCACAAGAAGTGTAAGGGCCGTACTACACCTTTGCAACTGCATTTACACCTACTACTGTTTTGTTCTTGTATTTTTCTGATACTTCTATGAAACTCACAATTACTTTGTCTATTTTGATTTAAACACTCATAGGTCTATTAAATAAATTTAAGAAAAATGGCACAAAAAAGTTATCATTTGCATTTGCCCAGATATTGACCTCTGATGATCTTTATTTCCTTTACATTTGAGTTTTTATGATATACTTTCCCTTTAGGTTGAAGAAATACTTTTAAGCATATTTTAAAAATAATTCAGATATTTTTAAAATTTTTTAAAAGAATGTTTTTATTTCACCTTCATTTTAAAGGGTATTTTCAGTGGATACAAAATTCTGGAATAAAAGTTATTTTTTTCCTCCTAGGGCAATTTAAATATGACATCTAGCCTCCATTAATGAGAACTTAGTCATCATTCATATTAATTGTGCCCCTGTATGTGTAATGTTTTGGCTCCTTTTCTGTCTGCATTAAAATTTTTTGTTGATGTTTGACTTCAGAAGTTTGACTAGGCATGTTTTTCTTTGTATTATCCTGCTTTGGGTTTTCTGGGCCTCTTGAGTTTATAAGTGAACATTTCTTATAAAATTCATAAAAATTTGACCATTTTTAACTTTTTTTTCTGCCTCATTCTCTAAAAATATTCTTTTCTAAGATACTAATTGCATATATCTTAGACCATTTACTACTGTTCCACAAATCACTGAGTCTCTTGGTTTTTCAGTATGTTTTCTTCCTGTTTACTTGACTAGGTGATTGCTATTGCTCTAACTTCAAGTTTACGGAATCTTTGTTTTTCCAATCTCTTTTTAAACCCATCCACTGCATTTTTTCATTTAAGATATTGTTCTTTTCCCTTACAAACTTTCTATTTGGTCCTTTAAAAAGAAAACAAACTTCAGTTTCTCTCCTGACATTTCTCATCAGTGTGCTCATTATGACCATAGTTTTTCTTTAAGTATTTGAATGCATTTCTAACAGCTTATCTTTGCTTGCTAATTCTATTACCTGGGTCATTTCCAGGTTGATTTCTGTTGACTGCCTCTCTTCTTGAACACGAGTCACATTTCAGTGTTTCACGTCTAATAAATTTTGATTCTTTAGTAGACCTGTTCAGTCATGTCTGACTCTTTGCAACCTCATGGACTGTAGCCGCCAGGTGCCTCTGTCCATGGGATTTCCCACACAAGAATAGTGGAGTGGGTTGTCATTTCCTCCTCCAGGGGATCTTCCCAACCCAGGGATCGAACCTGCATCTTTTGTGTTTCCTGAAAGCTAGTGCCAGCTGGAAAGCCTGCATTAGTAAACAGCATGGGTTATATGTTAGAGATTCTAGAAGGTGTTTTCTTTCCCAGAACAGTGTCAATTTTCTTGTAGCAGGCAGTTACCTTTGTTGGATTCAAACCCCGTCTTGCCTGAAATGGACAGCAGCTGAAGTCTTTGTTCAATTAGTTTAGCCTTCCATATGTTGCTCCTGGAGTCTCCCATGCACATGATAGTCTGAAGGTCAGCCAAGTATTTGAATGGCGTTTCCATGCAGATTTTGGAGCTCCCTTCTATTCGGCTTTATTTTCTGGAAGTTTTTACTTCAATTTCCAGCCATTCAGGCAGCCTCAAACTTTGTCTTCTGACTCCTCAAGCCAGTTAAGACTATTTTGCATTGTAAAGACTGAAAAGTGCCCTTACGTAGAAAGGTGCTTAATTGTTCACAAAGTGAGATGCGAGAGTCACTTGTTTCAAGATCCAAACTATCATCAGTTTCTGCCTGGTGCATACTTGCTCTCCCTATGATTCTTTAAAAGGGAGTATTTACAATGCTAATGAAAAAAAAAATAGAGGTGGTGAGATTAGTATCTGTTAACTTATATGCTAATCAAATGAAGTTTGTGATAAAGTTTCCAAGACACTGAAAATGATATTTGAACTTAGAAAATCAAACTGTGAGTTATCTGTGGCAGTAAATCAGAGGCTGTCATTACAGGTGAAATTTTAGGTTAGAAAAATATAAAATTAATATTCTGTTATTCTGTTTATTTTTAAAGATGGAAATTATTATGTACATGAGATTAGTACCTGTGAATGGATGTACATTTGAACACATTTCATTTGTACTGATTGAACTATTAAATTAACAACAGAGATCGGTAATCTTTATCATTTTTTTGAACTGTTTCTGCTGAATATAAATTGTACACAATATCTAATAATTATCTATAGTACTTGCTGTGTCTAAACAAAAATACAAATTACATTTCTCTAGCGATATGGTTTGCATCTAATTCAAATTGATGTGTAAAGTAGCACAACACATATATCAGGAACAGGAAAAGTTCAGAGATTCATGACTCTACTATGGGGTTTTAAGAAACATATTTTATTCCTTTAATTGACATGGATAAAGGGAGAAACATTCAGATTTATTCATTGTTTATTGCATATCTGAGAGGATTTGAAAACTTAGCATCCAATTTAACCTCAGAGACCCTGCCTTTTATTATCATTTTTTTCTAATTAGAGAGAATGCCGAGTCATGACTAGAAAAGTGAAACAAAATTGGCAAGATCCAAGTTGTGATTCAAATGTAGTTGTATTAATTCACATAATCATTTACTAAACACAGTTGTTGGGAGAATTTATGCTTGTAAATACTCTGTATTAGTCAGCAGATGGCATGCATTGTACATTAACCATTCCACCCTGTTATCACACGTACTACAGAAGAGAAAGCATCTGGTTTTCTCAAAAAGACGCATTATTCCCTCATTTGCAGTTTAGTGTTAATTTGTGAACTATTTACTGATATTCAAAGAAGGTGATATTTCATCTTCATTTAGTTTGTGTAGCAGATTCAGTCGCGTCTAAGATGGGGTAAAAATACAAGAGCAGTTCCTTAGCAAGCTTCAGCATCTAGAAAAAAACAATCCTGAGCAGTTGTTTTCCTGCTTTGGCTGGAGGCTTGCACAGGAGGAAGAAGCTTTTTGGATGCAGTTTCTGAGTGCCTTCCATGAGTTTCAGAAATATAAAAACCATTCCCTGCTGTGTATGAATTACCACATAAATTCAAAATCCAGGAAACAAGTAAATCCACAAAAACAGACAACTAAATTTACTTCTAAGTCCTCTATTGAAGATAACACGAGAATAGCCTAATTGGAAAATCTCTGTGTATAAAAGTATGCACGTGTTCGCAGGCTTCCCTTTGAGTGGTTTCAAAGAAGAATTTGGCTGGTAATGCTCTAACCTAGCATATTTCTTGTTGAACTGATAGCCATCTGTCAGCCTGGCCTGATGCCAATTCCCAAGGCATTGGGTCACTCTTTGCAGGGTCTGAATTGTGTCTGTTAAAGTTATCTCCAGGGAGATAAGGTCCACAATATATAAGAGAGTGAACAAGGAGAGAAACAGAAACAGGAAGTGCACACACCTCACCAGGCAAAATGGAGAGAACAGACATTGGCCTCTCTTCATACTAGTTTTTTTCTGTGTTAAATATAGAATGACTCAGGTTGGGCTTGATGCCCTTTTAACCTTGAACTTGCTTGAAGTCTGTTATATTGGGGAAACCCGAATAACTACATAATGTTGCAGTCCCTTATTCCTAAATATAGATACTAATAAAGAACCATTGAAAAGGGAGTCAAAACCAAAAGTAAAATGAAACTTAACATTTTTCTTTAGATTACAGAAAAAAAATTGAAATATATTCTCCTGAGGAAACAGCACATCTCTCTCTCTCTGTCTTAGTAATTGTAACCCTTAGCAGTTTAGATCTGTGTTTCATTTGAGGAGATATTTCCATTTTCAAAGAAGAGTAAGGTATTTCAAATGAAAAACATTACTTTGGTGCTAAAGGACTTTGGGGTTTGATTTATTCATTGTCTGTGTTTAGAGTTGTAGATCAAGGACATTAATGAAAATGTTACTTATTCAACTTTTTGATAGGCTTCAGAAGACTTTAGAAATGTTAAATGATCAGCCGGGGAGAAAAAGTGTCTTGATTTTACTGTGTAGGTAGGAGCCTGGCTCTGTACATGGGAGTTCTGAGTGGGACTCGCTGCTGGCTTCCAAATAAGCTAAAAGTAGCTCAGTGGTGGCCGTTAGTGATAGATGACTGTATTTTGCCACCCATTTCTTCCATACTGCGGACTGCGGGGAGCATTTTGTTGGGATGGGTATTCCCCTTTTATCAATTTCTTAAGGAAAACTGGGGACTATAGAGGAGATGAGACGATATATATGAAATGGGCAAAACTGTAGCTGTTCTGCATACTTAAAAGAACTGGGAGAAGTCTGTGTTGTACAATGAGATCTCTACACTGCAGGGTTCTGTCCTGAGTCTTTCTTTGGTGATTGGCTTGCATTCCAAGTTTCCTCTGGCCTAAGGCTGCACTGAGTCAACAGCTTGAAAAGAAAGTATGTCTGTGTTTTGAATGAATTTGTCCCATCTTGAGGTTATTGTCTCCTTCGGGAAAACCTGTTTTCATTGGCAAGTAAACTGACATGGGAAAAAAAAAAAGGGCACCATTTCCCTTTCTGAATGACAGGAAATGGATCCCATAAGCGAACGTGAGTCTGCTTCATTGTAATGACAAGAGATGTAAAAATCAGATTTTCACTCGTGCTTGGTGGATGGAGGTGACCTGAGGCCACAGGCGGTCATTATACCCAGAGGTGCCTCAAACTCCAGGCTTTGGCATCAGGCCACATTATACTTTGAAGCCAGCTGGCTGACCATTAGGGAAAACCAAGGCAACTTCAGCTAATTAGGGGTTAAAATATGGACGTGTAAAAAATGCAGAAAAACACAGCAGTGTCTTTTCTAACTAAATATAATATCTTTCTGATTATTAGAGAATCAACAAATACCAGATGCATGAACTCACTCCACATTTCTCACATTCTCCCTTATCTCCACTGGCCTTGGTACCCCCACCTGCTCAGCAAGGCATGAGGCAGCATATAATCATGTCACTCTTGTCACCAAGTCTCCTTCTCAATGAAATTCAGGTGTCTAAATAGAAAGGAGTGATGGCAGATTTTTCCCCTTCTTTCAGCAGAAAGCCAAGGAAATGCTTTCAGAAGATGAAAACTACACTTTTGTGTCATCACAAATCATCTGTATAACACTTGGTGCACAAATATTGAACCTCTTTGTGTCAGCTGTTTATTGCTTGGGTTAGGACAGGAATACATTTTCTATGTCAATACTTGATTAGGTGAAAAATTCCCTGCAAGTAGAAGCTGAGTTACTTGTGCAGAAATGGGCTGTACTGAAGACAAAACAGAAGCCCTTGTGAGATAATTAATTTTATTTGTTTGAGAAAAATTGGTATTTCATAACAAAATGATATTAACAGACTTGAAGTTCATATTTAATAGGCTTTCCAAAACCTTCAAATCTTTTAAATCATCACTTAGACAATAGGCCTGTGACAAATGTGGATTGAGAAATATTAGCAGATGAAAATACAAATGTTACAATAAAATTAATGCTTACCTACTGTGTATGCACCAGGCATATTTCCCTGCTGTGAAAACTCTGTCTGGACTATCCCGATCATGTAACTTATTCCCATTTTAGAGATGATTAACCCTAAAGCAGAATCTGATTCAAATTTAGGAATCCCTAGTTTGACCCCAGGTACTGTCTTTAGTATCAAAGCCAGGTATATGTTCATCCACATTTATGTCTGTCTTTACCATGCAGCCTTTGCTAGTATCCTAAATCCAATTTATGTGTTTATATGATTTAAAAGTTGAAGTCAGTGTGCAGCTTTGATTGAATTTTCCATCTCTGTGATCACTGTCATTGTTTAATTTATTGCTAGAGCTGGTAAAATATCTACCAGGACATCTGCTGGAATGTTGCCATTGGAATGTCCTAGTATTGTTTTCAACTGCCCAGAAAAATATATTGTTTGCTTTACTCTGGAACCTTAAGGCAATGGAGTGAGTTTATTTACACATAAATAAAACTGCCATACTGCATTCTGCATTTGGTCTAAAGAAGGCTGGCAGGTGACAGGATCTTGACAATAAGGAAATTAGTATTGATGGGTGACAGTCTTTGAAATACGGAAACTTTTACTGAATTTTTTACTTAAAACCAACAAAATGTACACCATTAAAAATTGATAATTAGGTCATACAAACTTCAAATACCATAGTTTCCATCCTGTTTTCACAGCTCTACCTGCCGGGCTGACATCTGTTCCACATCGGAACACCTACACTCTGAAGTGATGTGTCACGGAAGACCCGTGGCATATTAAGAAATGAGTAATGAAAACCTTTAGAGTATGTGGGAAGTTTTGGATCACTGACCTGGAGGGCCAGATATAGTATAGAGGTGTGAAGCTTCCTTTAAATTAAAGGATCCATAAAGTGTTAGAATTTGCAAGAATGTCTTGATAGTGACATTCTTCTTCCCTTTTGGATTAGTTGAGTTCAGGTAGAGACAGACTTTCAAATTACCAAGGCAGTCTCTACATAAAAAACAAAGGTCAATATGAAGTGTGCTTTAACTTGGCATTCACATTCTCCTATCTTTTGCTAATGTTATTGTTAGCAGGAAGAACATAATGCAGGGGTCCTCAGCCTCCGGGATCTAATGCCTGAAGGTCTGAGGTAGAGCTGATGTAATAATAATAGACATAAAGTGCACAATAAATGTAATGCGCTTGGATCATCCTGAAACCACTCCCCCTACCCCCATCCATGGAAAAATTGTCTTCCATGAAACCCATCCTGGGTGCCAGAAAGGTTGAGGGCCTCTGGCATAATATACCCACTTAAGAAGTGGTTAAGTTTTTAAGCACCAGATTTTCTTTCTGTTCTACCATAATTATACCATTTATTTTTTCCAAACCTAACAAGGACAGTCTTGCTGCCTTCTCTGTCGCACTGCTCCCATTTGTCTGATGTGCCCCACCCACTGTCCCACTCCCTCCTCCTTTCCATATGTTAAACTGTCCCCAATCTTCAAAAGTCATTTCTTCGAAAGAGCCTTTGCGGATGTCTGCACAGGCTATGTATGTTCACTTTTTCCTGCTTTGATCTCTCATGTACAAGTTATCTGTATAATGTTGCATCCTAGTATTTTTGCCTTTGGCACTATGGTTCCTAGATTCTATGATCGCTTTATTTCTTTTTTTTCTCCTGAAAATTAAGGTGATTTTCTTTTTCTTATGTTTTCTGGCACCTTCCTTATTTTTCTATTGGAAAAAAAAGTCTCAAAAATTCCATTTGCAGGGTTTGCTAGTTCTTTCTGTGCTCTGGGAATTGTTTATGTATCCTGTGTGAATTGAACTTGTTCTCTCTTATCTTGTCACCTCTTGTGTACTTCAAATATCTCTGGACCATGTTTGTTTTATTCTTTTTAGTTTGAAGATCATGGTCCTTGATAGCAAAGATTCAGTCAAAATAAATGTTGAGAGGTTCTGCATTCTCAGATAAAACTGCTGACTTCCAGACACCATGCTTTTTTCTGGATTCATAGAGTCCTCTTTCTTACCTCAGGTGTTATAAGTTGAACAAATTTTGAGCTTTAACTTTCTCAGATAGCTTTTATCCTTTAGGATGAACCTTCTGTTTGTAATCTCCAGCCAACACATCACAGAGCCTTTTACCCTGAATTTTCTAGAAACTGTATTCTCATGTCCTATAGCCCATTTCCCAGGTGGCGCTAGTGGTCAAGAACCCTGCTGCCAATGCAGGAGATGTAAGAGACTCAGGTTCAATCCCTGGGTGGGGAAGATCTGCTGGAGGAGAGCATGGCAACCCACTCCAGTATTCTTGCCTAGAGAATCCCATGGACAGAAGAGCCTGGTGGGCTACAGTCCAGAGAGTCAGACACGACAGAAGTGACTTAGCACACAGCACACATAGCCCATTTCAGGCTCAGTACATTCCTTTAATTTCAGTTGGAAATTTTCATCTGATCCATCACTTTCTCCCAGGGTTTTATCTCTTCTACTTCACCCTCAATTTTCTAGTGGATGGATTCTCTTCAATTGGCAGAGCAATGGAATTATCAACACTGAAAGTCATGAATTTATTGTATAATCTCCACTTAACAGAATGTGACTTCTAGCAGATGACCAGATGGTGCTGCTGTGTTGTGTCTCTTGACAGTTTCAAAATGGGCATTAATGAGAGACTGTCTTTGTCCCCACTTGGAGGTCAAGGGAAATCACATTAAGGATTAGATTTCAGTCTGTTCCTTCTCTTCAGGAATCATCTCCGTTCCCCTGTCAGGTCTGGTCTCCTCTGCCTTGTCTACTTTTTTTCTCTGCACTAAATGTTTCCTCGGCCTAAAACATCTTCAGAAACTATCACATCTGCAGCACATGTCCCATGATAAGCAGTGCCCAACTTCTCTCCTTCCTTCTCAACCAAGCTTCTTCATGAAATATGTTATATTTACTGTCTTTGCAGTTTCTCAGTTACTAATGTGTTCCTCACTCAAAGAAAGGTGGCTTTTGTTCTTAGGTTTATTAGAAATATGTCCAACACATCACTGATTCCAATGACTTTTCTGCTGTTTCCTCTTTAAAAGTTTCCTTCTCAGATTTCTGTGAGAGTACTCATCTTGGGTTTCTTTGTATATATCTGCCAGTGATTGTATTTCCCAATGTGAGTTTCTTTTCCTCTGAGTAAGCTCAATTTTAAGTATCCCTGTGGCCAAATCCTATCTTTTCAGTTCAGTTCAGTTCATTTCAGTCGCTCAGTCGTGTCCGACTCTCTGCGACCCCATGAATCACAGCACGCCAGGCCTCCCTGTCCATCACCAACTCCCGGAGTTCACTCAAACTCATGTCCACAGAGTCAGTGATGCCATCCAGCCATCTCATTCTCCGTCGTCCCCTTCTCCTCCCGCCCCCAACCTTTCCTAGCATCAGAGTCTTTTCCAGTGAGTCAACTCGTCACATGAGGTGGCCAAAGTATTGCAGTTTCAGCTTTAGCATCAGTCCTTCCAATGAACACCCAGGATTGATCTCCCTTAGAATGGACTGGTTGGATCTCCTTGCAGTCCAAGGGACTCTCAAGAGTCTCCTCCAGCACCACAGTTCAAAAGCATCAATTCTTCGGCAATCAGCTTTCTTCACAGTCCAACTCTCACATCCATACATGACCACGGGAAAAACCATAGCCTTGACTAGACGGACCTTTGTGGGCAAAGTAATGTCTCTGCTTTTTAATATACTATCAAGGTTGGTCATAACTTTCCTTCCAAGGAGTAAGCGTCTTTTAATTTTATGGTTGCAAACAGCATCTGCAATGATTTTGGAGCCCCCCAAAATAAAGTCTGACACTGTTTCCACTGTTTTTCCATCTATTTCCCTAAATCCTCTGTATTCGTCCTGTGTTTTCTTCCTGGGTTACCTCCCCCTGACACATGGCTTCAGCTCCTTCCTAAATGCTGTTGAATTCCTCATGAATCTTCTAATCTAGAATTCATTCCTGAGCTCCAGATACCTATAGCCACTGTCTATTGGCTTTGCCTCTTCCAGAGGCTCCACAAATTGCTAAATACAGAATCCAAAGAGTTTGGTTACTCACTGCCCTGAAGGTCCCCTTTCCCAGTCGTGCCTCTTGACCGTCATGCTATCTAGTTTTAGATCTTTGTGCAGATCTTGGTCTCCCCTCCAGCCAAATCCTAATTTCATTTCTATTTTGAAGATACTGGTGTTGCCTTTAAATGGGAACCAGGTGCCTTCTGATAGTGTGGAGGCCATGGTGGTACATGGAATAGTCGAGGATGGAGAGCATATAATATTGAATTGATGCTTGTAAAAATAATTATTTTCCCAGATACTGGTTATTACCTAATACTAAGTATTTCCCTTCCCTTGTCTCTCATAGCTATATAATAGATTCAATTAATTTTGCTGAGGTTACAGCCAAAACTGGCAGTTAGCTTTAGTCACTATCTATCACATATGTAACAGGCAATTATTTAATTCTTTCAACAACCATAAAACAGAAGGTAAGATCACTGTTATAAAGATTACCCCATACACACACCATAAAAAAAAAAAAAACCAAAGAAAAGAAAATAGATTCAGAGAGGTCAGTTAGCTTTCCTAAAGACAAACAGGATTCAGCCATGGTTATACGTGGGTGTACATGTACACCCGTGGCTGATTCATGTCTATGTATGGCAAAACCCACCACAATATTGTAAAGTAATTAGCCTCCAATTAAAATAAATAAATAATTTTTTTTTAAAAAGACAAAGTACATAGGATTCAAACCTAGGTATTTGGATTCCAGTGTCCAACCTTCTTTCCTTTTGAGCACAGAGCTTATTTATAGGTTTTGACCACAAAAAAATCTTGTAGGTAACTCTTTTATTGTTAATGGATTCAACTATTTGCATAATTATGATATACACAGTCATTAATCTAAAAATTTTTAAAGAATGTACATCCTCAGACAAATGTCAACATCTGTGATTATGCTCAGAATCACCTAGTGGTATAACCTACAGAGTAACTGTACTTTGAGCTCTGTGATGCGATAATCTTTAAGGAGATGGTCCCCCGCGTAAGCTTTTGTTTGAGGATATGTTTGATTTACTCTGGGAGAGTTAATGATTTTTTCACTTTAACTGCACAAGAGTGAGTATTACCTGAGATCGACTATAATTAAACGCTGACAGAAATGGAGCTTTGGAATCCCTTTCAGATTATCAAATATCTGAAGCATTTTTGGAAATCAGCAGGTTTCCTAAAGAGGGACAATCATTTGGAGAAAAGACAGAAATTAAAACAGTATTTTAATATGTAGTTTAAAAAAATTCAGAGTAAAAAAAAAAACACACATATTTTGAAAACAGACACAGTGACTTTGTACTCAACATTTCACTGAAACAGAATAGTTAAGCAGATGTTACAATTTGAAGCCAAAAAGGATGGTTTTCTTTATTTTTGTGGCAGACAATTACTGTATGTGTATTCTCCTTAACACTTAGAGCCAGTTAATGACTAATAGTGTCAGTCATTGCAGTGAATAGTTCAGTTTATGTCTAAAATCAAATAGTGATTGTGAAATAAAGTGCAGCTTGGTGAAGAGGGAGTATTTCTTTCCTGCTGCTTCGGGGGAGCTGGTATGGTTATTTCTCTACCAAAGATTTAAGCATTTCACAAATAGAATTAGAGTCGTGTTTGAACTGCTATGAAGGAAAGATGCTCTTGATGGCAGTAGAATTCTTGTTATAGACTTTCCAAGTGCATGACATTATCTCAGTTCACCTTTTTATAGTATATACCTCTGCCGTGTGGGCAGCCTAGCCAAACAGCGCTTATAAGCTGAGTCCGTGTTAGGAGAGCATCTAGGTTTAAGCTGCAGCCTAGAACAGTAACAATTGATAAACTTCAGTTGTACAAAGCTGAGTCAGCATATCTGTACTTAAATAATGTTGACAGGGTGGCATTCACATTGCTATTTCTGGGTGTACTCACTCCAGGCCCACCCTCACACATGGAATTCCTCTAAATAAACTCAATGCTGGTAATCATCTGACTCATTAGCAAGTGTTTCTTCCTGCCTGAACCTAAGTGGGTGCAATGGACGATGGATTACTCTTTAAATCCCATGGAGTACACATCTGCTCTCTTTGCTTTTGGATTCTTTTTTGATGTCAGTAGCATAATTAAAAATAAAAATGTACAGCTTTGTCAGTAGAGACAAGCTGGTTAATATCCCTGAAATATAATCATCCAATAGTTAATAATCATACTAGTGAAATATTTAGATATTTATGGAGAATTTATGCTTTAGATAGAAGGAAGAACATCTACCAAGAAACAGAAAAGTTCCTTAAATTTTGATCTTTTCTCTCTGCCTGGAATGCGTCCTCCCCTTTTTATTGCTTATTCATCACTTTGTCAAGACACCTCTTGAGGCAACCCCAGGCCACAGTTATGTATCTCTCCTCTGAACTTGAAGTTTTTTAAATATACCACCTGTGTGGTACTTGTTTAAATAAATACAGCATATATGAATCGTATTGTTTTTCATTTTTGTAAAATAGTAGGTTACAGAAATTCTCAGTTATTTGGCTTAAATCCCCAACTAAATTAAGATTTCATGGAAGGTGAGAATCTGTGTTTTGTTATTCTTATCCCCAGCATTTAATTCTTCACATGGTTCATCCTCAAGGGTTCTTTGGAAATTTATTTATGTTTCCAAAACCATAATATATTATATTTGAATTGAATGACATCCTAATATCAATTACCAAAATATTAGATAGATTGGATTACTAAATGATGCCCTTTATTTTCATTATATCAGTGACTGACTTCCTTACCCTGACTCTCATCCCCACATGACTCTGTACACCCTCAGTCTGTCCCCATGTCCCAAAACCCACCTCCCCCAATCCTTTCCACTGATCTCTCAGATCTCCTGTTATTCCTGAACCAGAAAAAATTCCATATGTCATAACTCCATATAGCCTAATTCTCTATTTTTTAATTACTTTTTATTGGAGTATAGTTCATTTACAATGTTGTGTTTCTGCTGTACAGCAAAGTGAATCATTTATACTAATTTTCTTTCCAAAACCGTCCATTTACCTTCTTACTCTATCCCAAGCCTGAGTTTCCACTGAGAAAATACTTCCTCTGCAGCTTCCTTCCTTACTGCTCTGTTATTTCATAACCCACCCCCCACCTGCTTGTGCCATGGTCCTAGAGATGGGGACCCTCCTTGTTCCTTAGCAGCACTTCCAGGCTACCCTTCTACCAACTTCCCCTCCCCCGACACGTGTTCCTCCCAATCTTTAGTTGCTTTGGCCTCAAACTTTAGAGGGAGTTTTGATTTTTCGGTCTTTCTCTCCCAACTCCTTAGTAAATACTTTTTGTTCTATTTTCAAAATATGTCCAGAATTCAACCTTTTCCCACCCTTCCATGGCTGCCATCCTGGCCTAGTCATCACTGTCACTCGCTTTGATTATTACATTTTCAGAAATGGTCTCTCTGCTAAGTTCCCTATCCACAGATGACTATGACTCAACAGGCCAGAGTCATACTTCTAAAACATCCATCCTTTTCAGTTGTGTCACTTATTGTCTCTTTATCCTCCAGTGGCTTTGCCATTTCACTCAGAGCTAAATACAGACCTCTTCCAGTGGCTGAGGGCTTGCTCTTGACCTAGTCTTCTGCTGCCTGTTACTGTCGTACTAGTACCAACCTTGCTGCCTCCACTTCTTCTCCCACTGGCATCCTTGCTGTTATTGGAACACATCACGCAGGGAGTTTGTCCTGCATTTCCGTCTGCCTGGAACAGCCAGCCAGCTCATGGCTTTCTGCTGCACTTCCTGCAGTCACTGTTCAACTCACCTCATCAGACAGGGGTTTGCTGATCACCTTCGATGAAGTAATAGTCGCCTTCGCTAGCATTCTTTAGCCAGTGCATCCTAATGTAGGTATCTCCCTGGCTGGCATTTATCACATTTGACACATCATATATTTATTGTTTTGTCATTTCCACCAGAAAGGAGTCCAACGAGTCCCTGACATATAATAAACATTCAGTAAATACTGGGATTAAGTGGAAAGTATATTCAACTCTGTTACTTTTTTTTAGCTTAGCACATTGTGCCCTATGTCCATTTTAATGAGCTAGTTATATTTGTATAGAATTTGCTTCTGAATTGATCTTGGAACTTCAGAAACTTACTAGTCAGAACTCTAGCTTCACTTTGTCAAAGTAAGTGTGATTTTTTAAAATGAAGAAATTTCAGTTGGAAATTCACTTGATATATCTACTTCCAAATAAAAATAAAGCATATGTAGAGTATAAATCTTCCAATTGTTTTATCAGACCCTAATGCTAGCAAAACAGTTTAGAGCATCTCAATATATGTATATCTATTTCATTGTATTTTATATACACATGTAATATAATAATATATGCATTTTGGAAAAACACAAAAATAGACACAGAAAAGAAGATAATTATCGAGTTAACATTTAACATTATTTTCTCATTAATATATGTAAAAAACTTTTTACTTCCAATTATTGAGATTTGTTTTCATGTTCTAGATGCTTAGTTTTTAGAGTCTTACAATGTTTTATGACTTGAAAGATGGTCAAAGGTCACTGTGAACAGTAATGAATACAAATTCAGTTTTCTAATAGTATTCTCCAAGATTTGTATTTTTTAATCTTTGAGCAGAAATAATTAGGTTGACATTGTTTTCCTTCCTGTCCCAGCTGAGAAATCCTTGCTAGAAGTGCCAGTGCACTCTCTTTATTGCTTTTCTCTTGTGCTTGAATTTTTCATAGTATCTTCACTCGAATGTTACTTTTCAGAAATCTTATTAGGTCACATCCATTTTCAAAGGGTTTGATTGGTTAAAACTAGACAAATAATCGAAGAATCTTAACTAGGCATGCAAAGTCTACAGATCATTGCATGATGCTATAGATGGATGGAGATGGGGGTTGCGGCATAGGGCCTGTAAGCCCTCTCATGGAAGGCTAACCATTGCCCTCAAAGTAGTTCACATGCCAACTATGACATATGACCAATATGGGGTAGACAAAGTTATTCATCTTAATATAAATATAGCAATAAATCTTCATTTCTCTTTTATTTTGACAATTAAATAGCAATATATAAGTTGCATTTTCACAAAGTGAGTATCTTGCAAACCTCTTGGATTAAACACAGTACAATCTGGAGAACAAAAGTATAATTTCACATGGTTGAATTAAGGTGTTGTGTGACAATCCAAGCGGAGCAAGCTATTTGAGAAGCTATTTAACAAAAATATAACTTTCAGTGTGTGCCTAATTGTTGTGTAATTAGAATGCCACAAAGAGTAAGATGTCTGGGATGGGACTGTAAAAATCTAGCCAACACTTTTGAGGTGGGTATGAGGTATATTCTGGGCATGGGGAAGGGAGCAGTAAATATCTTTCATCAAACAACTGAACTGATTCATATCTTTTGTTCTTTGAAAATGATATTAACTGATGTTCACTAATACTTAGGGGCTCTGCACTGATCCTTCCTAAGATTTTGAAATCTTTCCTATGTGTGCAACTCAGAATTGAACACAAATAAAACATCCTTAAGGTGATTCACTGCTGCTGTTAGCAGATTCCGGTCATACTCAAGTATAACAGGAATTATATATCTCTATTAACATTTTTATGTTTCTAAAAACATTTTCTGTTGCCTTGTAAAGCATTCCAAACATATTTGACTTTCAAACCATGATGAAAATAATAAACACTGTGTTATGGATTGAATTGTGCCCCACCACAAATTTATATGTTGAAGTCCTAACCTCTAGTGCTTCACACTACGAACTAATTTTGAGATATGGTCTTTACAAAGATTCTTGTCATTACGTTGCTAAGTCATGTCTTACTCTGAGACCATGGACTGCAGCACGCCAGGCTTCCCTGTACTTCACTATCTCCTGGAGCTTGCTCAAATTCATGTCCATTCAGTCAGTGATGCTATCTAACTATCTCATCCTCCATCTCTCCCTTCTCCTGCTTCCCTCCATCTTTCCCAGCATCAGGGTCTTTTCAAATGAGTTGGCTTTTCACATCAGGTGGCCAAAGTATTAGACCTTCAGCTTCAGTCCTTCCAATGAATACTCACTGTTGATTTCCTTTAGAATTGACTGGGATTTTATCTCCCTTCAGTCCAAGGGACTCTCAAGAGTCTTTTCCAGCACCACAATTCAAAAGCATCAATTCTTCAGCACTCAGACTTCTTTATGGTTCAACTCTCACATCTGTACCTGAGTACTGGAAAAAAATGCTGGGCTGGATGAAGTACAAACTGGAATCAAGATTGCCAGGAGAAATTTCAATAACCTCAGATACACAGATGACACCACCCTATGGCAGAAAGTGAAGAACTAAAGAGCCTCTTGATGAAAGTAAAAGAGGAGAGTGAAAAAGCTGTCTTAAAATTCAACATTCAAAAATCGAAGATTCTGGCAACCGGTCCCATCATTTCATGGCAAATAGATGGGGAAACAATGGAAAGAGTGACAGACTTTATTTTCTCGGGCTCCAAAATCACTGCAGATGGTGACTGCAGCCATGAAATTAAAAGACACTTACTCCTTGAAAGAAAAGCTATGACCAACCTAGACAGCATATTAAAAAGCAGAGACATTACTTTACTCACAAAGGTCCATCTAGTCAAAGCTATTGTTTTTCCAGTAGTCATGTACGGATGTGAGAATTGGACCATAAAGTAAGCTGAGCACTGAAGAATTGATGCTTTTGAACTGTGGTGTTGGAGAAGATTCTTGAGAGTCCCTTGGACTGCAAGGAGATCCAACTAGTCCATCCTAAAGGAAATCAGTTCTGAAAATTCACTGGAAGGACTGATGCTGAAGCTGAAACTCCAATACTTTGGCCACTTGATGTAAAGACCTGATTCATTGGAAAAGATCCTGATGCTGGGAAAGATTGAAGGCAGGAGGAGAAGGGGACGATAGAGGATGAGATGGTTGGATGGCATCTCCAACTTGATGGACATGAGTTTGAGCAAGCTCAGGGAGTTGGTGATGGACAGAAAGGCTTGGTGTGCTTGTAGTCCTGGCGTGCTCAGTTGGACACAACTGAGCAACTGAACTGAACTGCAAAAAAAGTAGCTTTGACTATACACACCTTTGTTGGCAAATTGATGTCTCTGCTTTTTCATATGCTGTCTAGATTTCTCATAGCTTTTCTTCCAAGGTGCAAGCATCTTTTAATTTTATGGCTGCAGTCATCCTATGCAGTGATTTTGGACCCCAGGAAAAGAAAATCAGCCACAGCTTCCACTTTTGCCCCTTCTGTTTTTTTCCTCTATTTCTTTGCATTGTTCAACTAAGAAGGATTTCTTACCTCTCCTTGCTATTCTTTGGAACTCTGCATTCAGTTCGGTATATGTTTCCCTTTCTCCTTTGCCTTTCACTTCTCTTCTTTTCTCAGCTATTTGTAAGGCCTCCTCAGACAACCATTTTGCCTTCTTGCATTTCTTTTTCTTGGGGATGGTTTTGATCATTGCTTCCTGTACAGTGTTATGAACCTCTGTCCATAGTTCTTCAGGCGTTCTATTAGATTGAATCCCTTGAATCTATTAGTCACTTCCACTGTATAACTGTAAGGGATTTGATTTAGTTCATACCTGAATTGCCTAGTGGTTTCCCTACTTTCTGCAATTTAAACTTGAATTTTGCAATAAGGAGTTCATGATCTGAGCCAGTCAGCACCCAGTCTTGTTTTTGCTGACTGTATAGAGCTTCTCCATCTTTGGCTGCAAAGAATATAATCAGTCTGATTTCGGTGTTGGCCATCTGGTGATGTCCATGTGTAGAGTCTTCTCTTGTACTGTTGGAAAAGGGTGTTTTCTATGACCAGTGTGTTCTCTTGTCAAAACTCTGTTAGCCTTTGCCCTGCTTCATTGTGTACTCCAAGGGCAAACTTGCCTGTTACTCCAGGTATCTCTTGACTTCCTACTTGTGCATTCTAAACCCCTATGATGAAAAGGACATCTGTTTTTTGGTGTTAGTTCTAGAAGGTTTTGTAGGTCATCAAAGAACTTGCCAACTTGAGCTTCTTCAGCCTTGCTGGTTGGGGCATAGACTTGGATTACTGTGATGTTGAGTGGTTTGCCTTGGAAATAAACCGAGATCATTCTGTTGTCTTTGAGAGTGAACCCACATATTGCCTTTTGGACTCTTTTGTTGACTAGGAGGGCTACTCCATTTCTTTTAAGGGATTCTTGCCTACAGTAGTAGATATAATGGTCATCTGAATTAAATTCACTCATTCCTGTCCATTTGAGTTCACTGATTCCTAAAATGTTGATGTTCACTCTTGCCATCTCCTGTTTGACCACGTCCAATTTACCTTGATTCATGGACCTAACATTCCAGGTTCCTATTTAATATTTTTCTTTCCACCACTGGACTTTTCTTTCACTACCAGACACGTCCACAACTGGGCATTGTTTCTGCTTTTGCCCAGAATGCTGGAGTGAGTTGCCGTTTCCTCCTACTGTGGTCCACATTTTATCAGAACGCTCCACTATGACCCTTCCATCTTGGGTGTCCCTGCAGCATATGGTTCATAGCTTCATTGAGTTATGCCAGCTCCTTTGCCATGCACAAGGCTGTGATCCATGAAGTGGCTTTACAAAGATAAGCAAGTTAAAATGAGGATATTCTGGTAGGTTGTAGTCAGAGATGACTGTGTCCTTATAGTAAGAGGCAATTTGGACCCAGACATGCATAGAGGGAAATGATGTGAAAAAAGGCAGGCAGAAGACAGCCATTGACAAACTAATGAGAAGGGCCTGGAGCAGAATCTTCCCTCACAGTTTCAGAAGGAACAAACCCTGCTGATTCCCTGATTTCAACTTCCAGCCTCCAGAATGGTGTGGTAATAAATTTCAGTTGTTTAAGCCACCCAGTCTGTGGTACTTGATTATGGCAGCCCAAGCAGACTAATGTACAATCTTAAAGTAGTTTAAACTTCTCATGGTTACTTTATGTTCTTGCCATCCTCTCCCCAACCAGCCATACAAATCTTCATTTGCCTAACTGATTTGTGTTCTGCTTTACATCTCAGAACTGTCTTTTCCTTAGTATTTTCTGCCATCACGGTATACTGTCTCTCTCTGTATACCATCACAGTTGGTCCTTGCTTCCAAACTTGGTTCAAACCTGACCCACATTCACTCACTCATTATATTTAATGTCATTACTGATATATTTGCATTTGAATCAGCTATCAAACAACATAATTTCTAATTTCCCTCACTTTTTTTTCATTCATTTCTTTTGATTTTTAAAATATAGCCTGTTTCCCCTGTGTCAGCATATACATTATTTTAAACTTTCTTGAGTATTAATTTTAGTGATTACCATATTGATCACTGAGTCATGAGTCTATTATAAATTAGCACTTTGATCGCTTCCAGAATGACACAAACTCTATAAAATACTCTAACTCCTTTTACTTTCCTATCATGTTTTTGTTAACATTTTATGTAACTTTATAATTTATATATATTTTAGACCACACACCACACTATTTTAATTTTATTTTTTAAATGGCCACTATTCACCCACATTCATGTATTGTTTTGGTGACTATTTCTTTCTGCTTCTGTATGAGTTCATTTTTATCTGCCTAAGTACTTCCCTGGACATTTTTATCATTGCATATCTGCTATAGATGATTCTATTCACTTTTTGTTTCTTGAATATTAATTACAGTCATTTTAAAGTCAACCTCTGACAACCTCATTACCTGGATCTCTGGTTCTACTTCATATGTCCTCTTACTTTTTTGTTCATTTGGTCTAATTTTCATATGTTGTTTCTTTTTTATTGATGGCTGAATATTATATAGAAAATGCAGTAGCAATGATTTGAATTGCTAGATGATATACTTCTGAGAGAACTTGCTTTAGGTTCTAGCACATGTAATGTTTGGGGCAAGTAAACAAGCAACCGTGAATTGAGCTGATTCATCACAGGGCTTTAGTGTTTGTATAGGCTACTCTATTTCTGTTTCACTCTGAGTTCTCTGGCCATCACAACTGTATATCTAGAGTGATTATCAGGATCTCCCATCCTTTGTGGGCCACAACCTCACTTTTTGCCCAGTTGGCTATCTAAGACCACTAGAATCTCTGCTCATCTGCTCATCCTCTCACTCACTGCTTCCTGCTTGGCTTCTCAGCCAGGAAATGCAGCATGAGATTTGAGGCTTCTTATTCAGAATTTCCTTTTCTCTGGTGTCTTAACCCTTGAGGTCTTAACTGCCTTGGTATCTCTCCAATGTCTTCAGGAGTGACCTAGAGATGTGTTTCCCTCCATATGTTTATTATAGTCATTCTAATGAAGCAGGGCAAAGGTTAATAGAGTTTTGTCAAGAGAACGCACTGGTCATAGCAAACACCCTCTTCCAACAACACAGGAGAAGACTCTACACATGGATATCACCAGATGGTCAACACCGAAATCAGATGGATTATATTCTTTGCAGCCAAAGATGGAGAAGCTCTATACAGTTAGCAAAAACAAGACCAGGAGCTGACTGTGGCTCAGATCATGAACTCCTTATTGCCAAATTCAGACTGAAATTGAAGAAAGTAGGGAAAACCACTAGACCATTCAGATATGACCTAAATCAAATCCCTTATGATTATACAGTGGAAGTGAGGAATAGATTTAAGGGACAAGATCTGATAGATAGAGTGCCTGATGAACTCTGGACGGAGGTTCGTGACGTTGTACAGGAGACAGGGACCAAGACCATCCCCATGGAAAAGAAATGCAGAAGAGCGAAATGACTGTCTGGGGAGGCCTTACAAATAGCTGTGGAAAGAAGAGAGGCGAAAAGCAAAGGAGAAAAGGAAAGATATACGCATCTGAATGCAGAGTTCCAAAGAATAGCAAGGAGAGATAAGAAAGCCTTCCTCAGCGATCAATGCAAAGAAATAGAGGAAAACAACAGAATAGGAAAAACAAGAGATCCCTTCAAGAAAATTAGAGATACCAAGGGAACATTTCATGCAAAGATGGGCTCGATAAAGGACAGAAATGGTATGGACCTAACAGAAGCAGAAGATATTAAGAAGAGGTGGCAAGAATACAGAGAAGAACTGTACAAAAAAGATCTTCACGACCAAGATAGTCACGATAACGTGGTCACTGACCTAGAGCCAGACATCTTGGAATGTGAGGTCAAGTGGGCCTTAGAAAGCATCACTACGAACAAAGCTAGTGGTGGTGATGGAATTCCAATTGAGCTATTTCAAATGCTGAAAGATGATGCTGTGAAAGTGCTGCACTCAATATACCAGCAAATTTGGAAAACTCAGCAGTGGCCACAGGACTGGAAAAGGTCAGTCTTCATTCCAATCCCAAAGAAAGGCAATGCCAAAGAATGCTCAAACTACCGCACAATTGCACTCATCTCACACGCTAGTAAAGTCATGCTCAAAATTCTCCAAGCCAGGCTTCAGCAATATGTGAACCGTGAACTCCCAGATGTTCAAGCAGGTTTTAGAAAAGGCAGAGGCACCAGAGATCAAATTGCCAACATCCACTGGATCATGGAGAGAGCAAGAGAGTTCCAGAAGAGCATCTATTTCTGCTTCATTGACTATGCCAAAGCCTTTGACTGTGTGGATCACAATAAACTGTGGAACATTCTGAAAGAGATGGGAATCCCAGACCACCTGACCTGCCTCTTGAGAAACCTGTATGCAGGTCAGGAAGCAACAGTCAGAACTGTACATGGAACAACAGACTGGTTCCAAATAGGAAAAGGAGTGCGTCAAGGCTGTATATTGTCACCCTGCTTATTTAATTTATATGCAGAGTACATCATGAGGAACGCTGGGCTGGAAGAAGCACAAGCTGGAATCAAGATTGCTGGGAGAAATATCAATAATCTCAGATATGCAGATGACACTACCCTTATGGCAGAAAGTGAAGAGGAACTCAAAAGCCTCTTGATGAAAGTGAAAGAGGAGAGTGAAAAAGTTGGCTTGAAGCTCAACATTCAGAAAACAAAGATCATGGCATCTGGTCCCATCACTTCATGGGAAATAGATGGAAAAACAGTGGAAACAGTGTCAGACTTTATTTTTTTGGGCTCCAAAATCACTGCAGATGCTGAGTGCAGCCATGAAATTAAAAGACGCTTACTCCTTGGAAGGAAAGTTATGACCAACCTTGATAATATATTAAAAAGCAGAGACATTACTTTGCCAACCAAGGTCCGTCTAGTCAAGGCTATGGTTTTTCCCGTGGTCATGTATGGATGTGAGAGCTGGACTGTGAAGAAAGCTGATTGCCGAAGAATTGATGCTTTTGAACTGTGGTGTTGGAGAAGACTCTTGAAAGTCCCTTGTACCGCCAAGGAGATCCAACCAGTCCATTCTAAGGGAGATTGATCCTGGGTGTTCATTGTAAGGACTGATGCTAAAGCTGAAACTCCAATACTTTGGCCACCTCATGCGACAAGTTGACTCACTGGAAAAGACTCTGATGCTAGGAAAGGTTGGGGGCAGGAGGAGAAGGGGACGACCGAGAATTTGATGGCTAGATGGCATCACCGACTCTGTGGACATGAGTTTGAGTGAACTCCGGGAGTTGGTGATGGACAGGGAGGCCTGGCGTGCTGTGATTCATGGGGTCGCGGAGAGTCGGACACGACTGAGCGACTGAACTGAACTGAAAATAATACAGCTATGGTGCTGTTATCCCTCTGATAGGAACTCTAACTCGGTGTAAAGCCCCAAAGGTCTGTTAACTATTTTTACTTTATATTATACTATATTTTATTTACAGTGTTGTGTTTGTTTCAGGTGTATAGCAAAGTGATACAGTCATATATATATATATGAATTAACAAAAGCAGTTCCCGTCTTTTGATGGGGTGCTCATGGTTTATAACATAAATGGCATTACTTTGAGAGAGGGATAACTTAGGTATGGTATTGGGTTTTTTTTCTTTTTGCAGCTTGAGGCAGTTGTAAAATAACTTAATGTAGCTTTTTACAACTGTGTATTATATAGTATTTTTTCATTTGGTGAAATTTTAACTGTTAATGTTTTTGGCATTGTGCTTTGTATCATTTATTAAATAAAAATTTAAAAAAATAGTACAGCTAATTACCTTCAGGTGTAAGTACAATTCTTGTTTTGCAAGTAAGATTAAAAACCTTACCTAGAAATAAAGGAAATGGTATTTATGTCTCATATTTACTTTCACTCAAAGTTCTAAAGAATAATATGGCAAGTTAAGGGGTAGTATCAGATCTTGAGTGGCTTCTCAAAATACTCCTTTATGTGTGTGGCAATTACAATTACTATTGTGGAAAAAAAAACATTTTGAATCTAGCTGACACAAATGTTGAATTAGAGCCATTTTAGTATGATAATCAGAATTGCATCGAATGGATGAATTTAGAGGGCTTAAGTTTTATTTGGTATTTGTCTTTTTTTAATGTTAGTATTTTTCACTACTAAATGGATAAGATATTTCATACTGTCTTAAAAGATGATTTTAGTTCATGTATGCTTGATTGGAAAAATATGTCATGATTTTGTAGCAGGAAAAACAAACCAAACACAAAATGAAATGAGAAAGAAATGGTTTGATGATAAAAGGCTTGAGAAATATAAATAATGTTAGAGAATTCAGAGCTATTTCAGCCCTAATTTTTATAGGTATATTTGTAAGATACTTATCTGATCTACTTAACATTAAGTCCCTTTATTTAGTTCACCTTCTGATTTTCTCCCAGATTAATCATCTAAAAACTTCTAATCTTATCTTCAAATGGCTATCAGTTTCCTGGTGAAAAAACATACACTCCTCCACTTCCACACAGAAATGCATTTCTTCACAGTGTAATTCTCTATCTGTATCTGTAACCCTCTCCACTACCATTTTCATCTGAAACCCTATGTTCTAGCTTCTCCCCAAGTTTCTACATTTCATATTGTTGTTGCTACCTTTAAATCGCCTTTATCCTACTCTTTACTCAGGAACCTCCTACTCATTTGTATGCCCCAACACCACAGATCACCTTGCCTAATTTTCCAAGAAAAGTTTAGTCATCCACCTCTTATGTTCACAACACTTGGTATAAATTAGAGTGATAGAATTAGAATTGCTAATATTTTTAGCATTTCCTATATGGTTAAGTCAGTGGCAAATGATTTACACTGCAATCATAAGATCTGCAATATTGTCTCGTGATAGATTTATGTCTGTTCACATCACTAGATTTTTTATAAGTTTTTGTGTTATTTCCTGTGCATGCTCGGTGAAGAGAAAGACAATTCCACAGACAGAAATATATATTAATTTCAGAAATATTACTGCCAAGATTTTAAGTTTTTAATCTTGTGTGATAGGATTAGAAATCATTTTCTTTTTTTTCCCCTAAACTTTCTTCTGTGGACCTTAATGTTTAAAAAATGTAAGCAGGAAACCAATGATTTTTTAAAAATAAATTGCTCACAGGAAAGACTATAATACTATAATATCAGTTATTTGGATTGTAGTGTGGATTTATATCAACTTGTAACAATACTTAGGAGAGCAGAGAACTTTACCTATTAATATGTAATTAAAGGCTTTCATCCTTTTAGAAGAATGTGAGGTGTCAATAAGCAAGTGGGTTTTTGTTGTCTGTGTTAATAGACTGCTTGAAATGATCACATTCTGTTTTTACTCTTCTATAGATCAAGTTCCTTGTAAACATATGTATCTCATGTTGATTTTTCCACTAGGAACTAGAAACCATCCGAAGAACAATGCTGATGACCAACTTCTCTATTTTATTACCTATTTTGCGTCTAAATGTTTTACGATTTGAATTTGTTCCCTAAGGATCCTCCTTTTTCTTGCACTTTTAACTCTTAGAATTATGGATAATTTTTAAGGTCTACAAGACCCTTGCAATTCTAATTACTTATCTAAACCAGAAAGACTCTCCAGTGTACCACCAAAAGCTATTCTGAAGCTTGACGCCTGCATGGTATTCTTTTCTGTGTTAAGTCATTTGTCAGAGATCATTTGTGAATTTCATTTGAAGTCATTCAATTCAGTGGTCATAATAGTACACCCTCAAAATGTAAAGAGGGCAGATTTTGAAACACATAATCAATCCACTTAGGATCTGTTTATGTAAATAATGCAATAGAATCCAGGAAATCCCAACCTGCCCTGGCAGTTTGCTGTGTATGATTGTTCTAATTTAAGAGAGGCATGAATCAGTAAATTGAGCAATTATGAGTGACTTGTGTGGACAATTTATTGACCTGTGTTCATGTTCTTCTTTTGAGAAAAATGATGTAGACAATCATGTAGATAGGAACTGGACATGTTGAAAGCTTTTTTCATTATGATTAGAAAGTAGCATAGCATAGGTATGAATAGAAATGTTTAAAGGCAGAACGAGTTTATGTATATATACTCCAGGTATTGGGAATACAACCTCAAAGACACAGACCTTGATTTCTGTTCCTCAGGGGAGTTCACACTCTAGAGAGAGAGACCAACAGGGAAAGAAGATATCGTGAGTGATCCAAGAAGTACCATGATAGATGTATACAAGGAAAACAAGGGGAGTAGGGGGTGTGGCTTCTAAAACCCTGATGGGGGAGGCAGCAAGGCTTCTAGGCAGAGGCCAGACCCGAGGCTACAACTCTTCCAGGATAAATTTGATTTTTATTTTGTTTGATTCCGAAATTATGAAAGCACAATATGTAATAGAGTTTGGAAGATGCAGAAAACATGAATTAGAAAATATGAACAACCCATGATTTTACCAGGTAAATTCACATATTAGTATTAGTTTTAGATATTTCTTTGCATATTTTGCATAGATTTCCAATCCTCTCCAGTATTTTTGCCTGTAGAATCCCCATGGACAAAGGAACCTGGCAGGCTATAGTCCATGGTATCGCAAAGAGTCGGACATGATTGAGCGACTAAGCAAGGCATGGCATGGCAGAGATTTTAAACGGTTTTGTGTTTATTGTGTACAAATAATTTTGAATTATTTTGTAAATTTAACTTTAAAATGCAAAATAAACAAATACAAATAAGAAAATAGCAGATAGTACTGTTTATGGAGAGAATTAGAGCATGGTGATATGATGGAAAGTCACTGAATGGAAATTTATTTTGAGGTTTTTTTAATTTTTGTAAGTGAAATGAAAGTTGCTCAGTCATGTCCAACTCTTTGCGACCATAGACTATACAGTCCATGGAATTTTCCAGGCCAGAATACTGGAGTGCGGGGCCTATCCCTTCTCCAGGGGATCTCCCCAACCCAGGAATCGAACTGGGGTCTCCTGCATTGCAGGCGGATTCTTTACCAACTGAGCTATCAGGGAAGCCGTGATACAACTTTTAAAGGTTACTTTCCATTTTGTTATTACAAAATCACTGGCTGTATTCCCCACGGTGTACAATACATCTTTGACCCTGTCTTACACCCCACAGATTGTACCTCCCACTCCCTTAATAGCCCCTTCCCCCATCACTGGAAACCACTAGTTTGTTCTCTGTATCTGTGAGTCTGCTTCTTTTTTATTATATTCACTGGTTTGTTGTATTTCTTAGATTCTACATACAATGATAGTGCACAGTATTTGTCTCTGACTTATCTGAATGTCTCTGTCTTAACTGTCCTGGTGGCTCAATGGTAAAGAATCCGCCTGCAATTCAGGAGACCTGGGTTCAATCCCTGGGTTGGGAAGATGCCCTGGAAAAGTGAATGATAACCCACTTCAGTATTCTTGCCTGGGGAATACCATGGACAGAGGATCCTGGTGGGCTACAGTCCATGGGGTTGCAAAGAGTTAGACATGACTGAGTGACTGACACAACACTATCTGAATGGAATTTTAGATGGGGTGGTCAAAGAAGGCTCTCTGTGGAGGTGCTGTGTAATGCTAGAATATATGGCAAGTGCTATGATCAGCTGCATAAAGAGCAGGGAAAAACCACTGGAAGCAATGAGGACAGCAACACACAGACCTCCTGATGGAACTAAGCTTGGCAGGTTTAAGGAGAAGGAGAAAAGCCAGAAGGCTGAATCATAGTGAAAGTTTCAAGAGAAGCAGGAGATGAGAGTGGAGAAGTAGGTGGAAACAAGATCATGCCTGGCTTTAATTCAGAGCTAGGGAGTTTTGTAAATGGGCAGCGCTGGAAACGGAACACTTCAGTAGCCATCACAGCACACTAGGTACGGGGCCATGCTGGTTTGGCTTCTTTATTGCTACAGGCGAAAGCTAAGAAGTGGTGAGCCCAGGGGATGTTTTCATGGTAGAGGTTTCAAGATACACTGAAAATTTTGATCTGGAAAATTTAGAGTAAGGAAGACTCAATGTTGACTCTTAGGTGGTAGTTTCACCAATTACATGGATGATGGGTTAAGGTGCCTGTTCTGGTAGGCCTAGGGCTTTCTTGGTTTTAACACTGAAAGTTCTGTGTCCTAGGAGGCTCCTCAGTCCTAGGCAAACTGGGAGAGTTGATCAAACTCAGTACGATTTGGTGGGTAGTAGGCTTTATTATCCGGAGAAGGCAATGGCAAGCCACTCCAGTACTATTGCCTGGAAAATCCCATGGATGGAGGAGCCTGGTAGGCTGCAGTCCATGGGGTCGCTAAGGGTCGGACACGACTGAGCGACTTCACTTTCACTTTTCACTTTCCACTTTCACACATCGGAGGAGGAAATGGCAACCCACTCCAGTGTTCTTGCCTGGAGAATCCCAGGGACAGGGGAGCCTGGTGGGCTTCCATCTATGGGGTCACACAGAGTCGGACACAACTGAAGTGACTTAGCAGCAGTAGCAGCAGCAGGCTTTATTATTACAGGTGGGCACAGCAAGAATCAGCAGTTATATTTTGCCCTTTTAATGACTGTGATGCCTTTCTCTATACACCAGAGTTGAAGAGGGAGCATTAATGGGACTGGAATAATGGAGTGTCATTTAAATATTATAATATTAGCAAACAATCATAGAGGGAAGAATCCAGCTCAATTATCTTGTATTTCGGTTGTTTTAAACTGCAGGACCTATCCTATCATTGTAATCTGCTTAAGAAATTCAGATGTGCAGTGTTAACTTGTGGATATTGGTATATTATACCAACTCCTCTGCTTCCTGCATAATATATTTAAGTAGCCAAATTGTTATTGAATAACTCAAAATATTTCTGTTTAAACTAAGTGCTAATGGTATCAGAATCGGAGTACCAGAGTTACTGATTCAATGAAAAAATTGTATATGTTCATCTGCATAAGCATTACATATTCATTAAATGTCAAGATGTTCAAGTATCTCTCTTAGTTATGGCTACTTTTCCTCTAAATCTCGTATGGGTTGTTGTCTTCACTGTTTACGTATCTTTTCCTCAAAAAATCCTCAAGCAGTTTGGATGTCTATTTAAATAACTTATTCTAAGATAGATAACTGAAGCAGGAGCTACTTTGTGTCTAGTTTCAGCATTGCTGCTGCTAAGTCACTCAGTTGTGTCCAACTCTAGCGACCCCATGGACTGCAGCCTACCAGGCTCCTCCACCCATGGGATTTTCCAGGCAAGAGTACTGGAGTGGGTTGCCATTGCCTTCTCCAGTTTAAGCATTAAGTACTATAAAATGTGAAACAGGTACCTGAAAAGGAAGGGGGGAAATAAACTAGGGATTTTGTGATATCAAAATTCTTCAAAGAGCAAATCTGACCTTACAGAATATTGTTACACTTCCATTTTTTGTTGTTGTTGTTTATGGAAGAAGAGAAATAAAACTTTGCAAAATAGGTGAAAACATTTAGAAGTATAGGGTACAGATGAACATTCTATATCAATTGATATATATGCACACATTCATACTGAAAAATTGCATACATAATCATTCATTCTTCTCTATCTACATCCCAAATATTTCTTCCCTGCCAGTCCTTCAGCTGAATTTATGATTTTCACATGGTTGTGTACTTGGATTCTTTTAGTATAGTCATTGGATATTGTTTGAAAATTAAATACTAATATGGACAGCACAGTAATGAGTAATTTTTAGCATATTATCTAAAAAAAAGTTAGTGATTATATTTAAAGAGACCTAAATAGTCAAGGCAGAGGATAGACATCTTTTTGATTAGGGCTGGAAATCACTAAGAAACAGTTTCATGAAGTGCTGCTCCCCCAGTGAGTAAAAGTTTGAATATCCTACTGCAGTGGGGTTTGCTAGTCATGAGAACAGCAGGAAAGAAACAAAACAGATTTTTCCAGGACAAGCCTGGTACCAAGGCTTAGGGATTTGAAAGGAATGACAAATCATGCAGAGACTACCACAGGATCATATGTGGTAGGGCATGTTATTTACCTCTTATCCTCTTTCCTGAAATGGAATATTAACATACATCGCTGTAGCTCTTCTTAGGTTGTAATCAAAACAAAGATGGGACCACAGTAGACTGGTAAGATGGGAAAAAGGGACAGACACTACTAGAATGACAACATATTGGCATTATATCCTTATCAATTTTACTAAGAGAGATATTTGTGATTTTTTTCATTATATCATTTTAGTTCACCCATGCCGCCTCATTCACATCAGAAGCCCCTTACCCCAGTTGGGAAATCAGATTGAACCAAGAGATTAACAAGAAAAGGAAGCTAGGCTTGTGAGGATGGAAGAGATCTGAAAAGACCCAAGGAATATGATGGAATAAAGTGGAGGGAATAAGACCACTGGATGGTTCAATCTGATGGGCATTAATGAGGACAAGAGGAAGAGACTTGGGGAATGAAGTCAATTAATGGTCTGGGTTATATATGACCTTAATAAACAAGGAAAAAGTGTTTGCTCTCAAGTAATGGCAGCGCTTTCTATGATATTCCCATTACATATAGATATATAGATATATATGCTGCTAAGTCACTTCAGTCATGTCCGACTCTGTGTGACTCCATAGATGGCAGCCCACCAGGCTCCCCCGTCCCTGGGATTCTCCAGGGAAGAACACTGGAGTGGGTTGCCATTTCCTTCTCCAATATATAGAGATATATATAGATATAGATATATCTTTAAAAATATGTTGTTCAAGCTTTTCACTTTAGAGATGAGTAAATTGAGGTTCGGGGAATTTAAGAAGCCTGCCAACAATAACTCGCTAATTAAATTTGCATTCCTTAAGAACTGATCTTTTTTCCATCTGAGCTATAGTGTTGTAGTAACTGCCACTCAGAAAGATAACTGCAAGAGATTACAGCAACTTTCTGAGACACGTACAAATCTGAAAACACTAATTAAGTCTTAGATAGGCCTCTATCCTGTAACACGCTTAGACATGTTTCTAGGGACTAGATGGCCCCCAAATCTAACATTATCATCATCTAAGAATTAAAATATAGGAAAATTGTTTAGGGTATTTCATAAGATATTTTGTTTCACACAGAGATTCTGAGGAATATTTTTATGAAAGGAAAAAAATATAAAAGGATAGAATATGATTTTCTATAACAGGAGATGAGAGAATGAGACTTACTCTTCTGTCATTATGAGTGCCTATTTCATTTACTAGGTTTACGTGAAGGTAGGAGTAGGGTAGGTACTTTGTACCACTGTTTGGATGGACATCCCATTTTAAAGGGATAACTAATTTATATTCCTAGAGTGAATAAAAGCCAACTCAGTGACTGCTCCTCAGAAGTGAGAACAGACTAGATAAAGTTCATGTCCATTTAAAGGTATTTTTCTCTGAGCAATAATAAATATCTCTTTTATTAGGGAAGGTTGCCTGAATTTTGTCTACTAGAATCAAAATAGTTTAAGAATATGGTAAAATACAGTAATTGTGAAAGGGGGAAAGCTAGGCAACAGCTGAAAAATATATAATAGTTTCCAAGACTGGGAATAAAAGGTGAGTATAAGGAGATTATGTAAAACGGATGAAAACAAGACATTTACAGAAGAAAACAGGTAGTATTTAAAGAATATTTGACCAAAAAGATACACATGTATGCATAAACTTAGCATGTTTACTCTTTAAGAGAGGAAAGGTGAAAGTGTAAATTTCTTAGTTGTGTCTCACTCTTTGTGACCCCATAGACTATATAATAGTATAGTAGTATAGTCCGAACAAAGCTAGTGGAGGTGATGGAATTCCAGTTGAGCTATTTCAAATCCTGAAAGATGATGCTGTGAAAGTGCTGCACTCAATATGCCAGCAAATTTGGAAAACTCAGCAGTGGCCACAGGACTGGAAAAGGTCAGTTTTCATTCCAATCCCAAAGAAAGGCAGTGCCAAAGAATGCTCAAACTACCGCACAATTGCACTCATCTCACACTCATGCTCAAAATTCCAAGCCAGGCTTCAGCAATACGTGAATCATGAACTTCCAGATGTTCAAGTTGATTTTAGAAAAGGCAGAGGCACCAGAGATCATATTGCCAACATCTGCTAGATCAGGGAAAAAGCAAGAGAGTTCCAGAAAAACATCTATTTCTGCTTTATTGACTATGCCAAAGCCTTTGACTGTGTGGATCACAATAAACTGTGGAAAATTCTGGAAGAGATGGGAATACCAGACCACCTGACCTGCCTCTTGAGAAACCTATATGCAGGTCAGGAAGCAACAGTTAGAACTGGACATGGAACAACAGACTGGTTCCAAATAGGAAAAGGAGTACATCAAGGCTGTATATTGTCACCCTGCTTATTTAACTTATATGCAGAGTACATCATGAGGAACGCTGGGCTGGAAGAAGCACAAGCTGGAATCAAGATTGCTGGGAGAAATATCAATAACCTCAGATATGCAGATGACACTACCCTTATGGCAGAAAGTGAAGAGGAGCTCAAAAGCCTCTTGATGAAAGTGAAAGAGGAGAGTGAAAAAGTTGGCTTAAAGCTCAACATTCAGAAAACAAAGATCATGGGATCTTGTCCTATCACTTCATGGGAAATAGATGGGGAAACAGTGTCAGACTTTTTTGGGGGTCCAAAATCACTGTGGATGCTGGTTGCAGCCATGAAATTAAAAGACGCTTACTCCTTGGAAGGAAAGTTATGACCAACCTAAACAGCATATTAAAAAGCAGAGACATTACTTTGCCAACCAAGGTCCGTCTAGTCAAGGGTATGGTTTTTCCCGTGGTCATGTATGGATGTGAGAGTTGGACTATAAAGAAAGTTGAGCACAGAAGAATTGATGGTTTTGAACTGTGGTGTTGGAGAGGACTCTTGAGAGTCCCTTGGACTGCAAGGAGATCCAACCAGTCCATCCTAAAGGAGATCAATCCTGGGTGTTCACTGGAAGGACTGATGTTGAAGCTGAAACTCCAATACTTTGGCCACCTGATGTGAAGAGCTGACTCACTGGAAAAGACCCTGATGCTGGGAAAGATTGAAGGCAGGAGGAGAAGGGGACGACAGAGGATGAGATGGTTGGATGGCATCACCGACTCAGTGGACATGGGTTTGGGTGGACTCCGGGAGTTGGTGATGGACAGGGAGGCCTGGCGTGCTGCGGTTCATGGGGTCACAAAGAGCCGGATACAACTGTGCGACTGAACTAACTGAATTGAACTTAGAAAAACATTATGCATTTTTTTACCTAAATGTCTCCTTCATAAGATGGAAACTACTTGAGGGCAAGGGCTTTGTGTCAGTTATCACAGTCATCACATAGACAGAAATCCTACCAGCTCCTTCTTTGTTTACTCTCAGTGAAATCCATACTTGGTGATTGAGAAGTAATCATATGTCCCTTTTATTTGTACATCACAAGCTGGAAACTTTTCTCTTTTGTTATCAAGCATCAGGTACATTAGTAACAATCCAGAAATATTTTGAGATTTTTAAAAAACATCAGTAATTTGATGCTCACAGCCCAAATACAGAAGCAGAAAAATTAATCTTGAGTTGTTTGGATTGGTGCCCACAGAACTCTTTGCTAAATTTCCTCCAAAAACCAAATAATCTTTAGGTCATATGAAGTCACTTAAAAAGTGATAAGCGACAGGCTGTTGAAAAGGCTTTCCGGCAATGCATGGCTCACTTATTTGTAGCAAAATGTGGAGACAAGCCTCCAGTTCCATTCTTGACCACAGGCATTGAAGTAAACATTTATATGTGTCAGAAGAATGATGTGCTGTATTTTAAGGTATAGTTTCACACACTGTCTTACTGTCTATGAATAGCTGGCTACTTATAAGGGTTTTTTTAAAAAGGCATGGAAATATGTCCCCTGGGAACTAAAGTCAAAATGCAAACTCAGCTTCCAATTTCCTCAGTGAGACTGGGGTTTAGCATGAGTGACAGTGGAATCCCCAGCCAGCCAATTAGAAGGTGGTTGAATTGAAGGAAGGCTGAGAGATGGAAGAAGAAAAAGTCACGCTAGAATGTAAGGGAGAGTGAGAAGTGCTGGGAAGTGCACTACACCTGGCAGAAGTGATTAGTTTTGATTTAAAATGAGTTTTCTAACACTGGTACTGGAGCAGGGAGTGGCCAGATTTACATGGAATGGATGGACTTTTTTTGAACAGTAGCTGCCATAAAGGCAGAGTCCGAAATGAGTATGATGCAAAAAAGCTCTTCCAGAAGAGCTCTGAAAGAACAATTTCCCCCTCATAGCTTTTTCTGCCAAGAACAGGAGTTCCTGTCAGAAGGACAACTACCTTTCTTACTCAGGAAGGAAGTCAGGTCTGCAGTGATGGACAGGAGGTGCCCTGTCAAAATGAACCAAACAATACCCACTTTTTATATCATAGTTGAGGTTCTTGGAAGGAAATGAAATCATAAATTTTATCTCATAAAAGGTGACTTTAAAATATGTTTTATCTTAAAAAAAGTGAAAATTTGAATTTCCAACAACATGGATAGACTTGGAGGGCATTCTGCTAGGTGAAATAAGTCAGTCAAAGAAAAGAAAAGAAGTTACTCAGTCATGTCTGATTCTTTGCAACCCCATGGACTGTAGCTCACCAGGCAAGAATACTGGGGTGGGTTGCCATTTCCTTCTCCAGGGGATCTTCCCAACCCAGGGATCGAACCTGGGTTTGCTGCATTGTAGACAGATTCTTTACCACCTGAGCCACCAGGGAAGCCCACTATATTGGATACTTGTAATATTATACATCAATTTTACGTCAATTTAAAAAAAAAAACAAATGTTTTATCTTGATTTTTAAAGGTGTTATTAAGTCTAAAACAACAAAACATATTTTCAATTGAAACATTTTTAAACTCACTTAATACCAATCAAAATCTTAATTTATGCTCAAAAATATAGTTAGGCCCTTTTGTATCAGCCAGAACAAATTTCTTCCATTGATGTTTTTCAAACCCACCCACCTACCCCACCCACCTCCATAAAGTAAATGTTATCTTGAAAAGACCTCTGATTAAGAAGTACAGAACATGGGCTTTAACTGTTAACTCAGCCACTGATAGCTGGGGAATTCTGGACAGGTGATTCAGTCTCCCAGCTGACAGGTAGTAAGTGGCTGGGACCAGCTCTTTCAAATGCACAGGACTGCTTTGATGTAAATGCTGAACACGTATAGTATAAGGTATTTAGAATTTCATTTCCCTCCAATTCTTAAGTCATTTGTCACTCTCCAATACTAAGGCTGTTCAAGATTTCTAAATCCTGTACTAAAATGTTAAGTTTTAAATATTTTGATTCTACAGGAGTAAGTCCTATGGCTTTCTTGTTTAAATATGATGAATAATGTAGAAGGAAATGGCAACCCACTCCACTGTTCTTGCCTGGAGAATCCCAGGGACGGGGGAGCCTGGTGGGCTTCCGTCTGTGGGGTCGCACAGAGTTGGACACGACTGAGGCGACTTAGCAGCAGCAGCAGCAGAGTCATTTAACCATTGTTCAGTTGCTCAGTTGTGCCTGACTCTTTGCAACCCCATGAACTGCAGCACGCCAGGCTTCCCTGTCCTTCACAATCTTCTGGAGTTTGCTCAAACTCATGTCCATTGAGTTGGTGATGCCATCCAGCAACTCATCCTCTGTCGCCCCCTTCTCATCCAGCCTTCAATTTTTCTCCTCTTTCACCTTCACTAAGTGACCTGCCTCTTGAGAAACCTATATGCAGGTCAGGAAGCAACAGTTAGAACTGGACATGGAACAACAGACTGGTTCCAAGTAGGAAAAGGAGTACGTCAAGGTTGTATATTGTCACCCTGCTTATTTAACTTCTGTGCAGAGTACATCATGAGGAACGCTGGGCTGGAAGAAGCACAAGCTGGAATCAAGATTGCTGGGAGAAATATCAATAACCTCACATATGCAGATGACACCACCCTTATGGCAGAAAGTGAAGAGGAACTCAAAAGCCTCTTGATGAAAGTGAAAGAGGAGAGTGTAAAGGTTGGCTTGAAGCTCAACATTCAGAAAACAAAGATCGTGGCATCTGGTCTCATCACTTCATGGGAAATAGATGGGGAAACAGTGGAAACAGTGTCAGACTTTATTTTTTTGGGCTCCAAAATCACTGCAGATGCTGACTGCAGCCATGAAATTAAAAGATGCTTACTCCTTGGAAGGAAAGTGACCAACCTAGATAGTATATTAAAAAGCAGAGACATTACTTTGCCAACCAAGGTCCGTCTAGTCAAGGCTATGAGTTTTCCAGTGTCATGTATGGATGTGAGAGTTGGACTGTGAAGAAAGCTGATCGCTGAACAAGGAGAAGACTCTTGAGAGTCCCTTGGACTGCAAGGAGATCCAACCAGTCCATTCTAAAGGAGATCAATCCTGGTTGTTCATTGGAAGGACTGATGCTAAAGCTGAAACTGCAATACTTTGGCCACCTCATGCGACGAGCTGACTCACTGGAAAAGACTCTGATGCTGGGAGGGATTGGAGGCGGGAGGAGAAGGGGACGACAGAGAATGAGATGGCTGGATGGCATCACCGACTCGATGGACATGAGTTTGAGTGAACTCCGGGAGTTGGTGATGGACAGGGAGGCCTGGCGTGCTGTGATTCATGGGGTCGCAAAGAGTCGGACACGACTGAGTGACTGAACTGAACTGAACTGAAGAGGCTCTTTAATTCCTCTTTGTTTTCTGCCATAAGGGTGGTGTCATCTGCATGTCTGAGGTTATCATTATTTCTCCCTATAATCTTGATTCCAGCTTGTGCTTCATCCAGCCCTGCATTTTGCATAATGTACTCTGCATATAAGTTAAATAATCATGGTGACAATATACAACTTTGACATACTCCTTTCCCAGTTTGGAACCAGTTTGTTTTCCATGTCCAGCTTGAACTGTTGGTTCTTGACCTGCATACAGGTTTCGCAGCAGTAAGGTAAGATAGTCTAGTAGTCTCAGCTCTTGAAGAATTTTCCACAGTTTGTTGTGATCCACACAGTCAAAGGCTTTAGCATAGTCAATGAAGCAGAAGTAGATGTATTTCTGGAACTCTCTAGCTTTTTCTATGTTCCAACGGATGTTGGCTTGTACTTCTGGAAGTTCTTGGTTCACATACTGTTGAAGCCTAGTTTGAAGGATATTGAGCATTTTTTTTGCTAGCATGTGAAATGAGTGCAATTGTGTGGTAGTTTGAACATTCTTTGGCATTGCCTTTCTTTGGAATTGGAATGAATACTGACGTTTTCCTCCTGTGGCCACTGCTGAGTTTTCCAAATTTGCTGGCATATTGAGTGCAGAACTTTCACAGCATCATCTTTCAGGATTTGAAATAGTTCAGCTGGAATTCTACCACCTCCACTACCTTTGTTTATAGTGATGCTTCCTAAGGCCCACTTGACCTTGCACTCCAGGATGTCTGGCTCTAGGTGAGTGATCACACCATCATGGTTATTGTTTTCATTAATATCTTTTTCATGCAGTTCTTCTGTATACTTGGCACCTCTTTCTTAATTTCTTCTGCTTCTGTTAGGTCCATACTGTTTCTGTCTTTTATTGTGCCCATCTTTGCATGAAATGTTCCCTTGGTATCTCCAATTTTCTTAAAGAGATCTCTAGCCTTTCCCATTCTATTTTTTTCCTCTATTTCTTTGCATTGATCACTGAGGAAGGCTTTCTTATCTCTCCTTTCTATTTTTTTTTTTTTTGGAACTCTGCATTCTAATGGGTATATCTTTCCTTTTCTCCTTTGCCTGTTGCCTCTCTTCCTTTCTCAGCCATTTGTAAGGCCCCCTGAGACAGCCATTTTTGCATTTCTTTTTCTTGGGGATGGTTTTGATCACTGCCTCCTATACAATGTTACAAATCTCTGTCCATAGTTCTTCAGGCACTCTGTCTATCAAATCTGATCCCTTGAATCTGTTTGTCACTTCTAGTGTATAATCATTTAACCATTAATCAGTGGATTAACTTTTCTTCTAAGCATTCAACAGGTCTTAGATTTCAAAAGTGGATTCAGATTAGTTTGGATGAATGAGTTTGAATTTCCACTATTTTTATTTTAAATTTACAATTAGCAGTAAGTTACATAGAAACAATATCTCCTTGCTTATTACACTAAAATATATAGACATACACTTTTATAGAAAGGCATATCCTATTATGAGATGTCAGAAACTACAATTAAATTTCCATTAACCATTTTGTTTGGATTGAGGAGACATTCCTATTCTGTAATTTAAAAATAAAATACTCATTTTGTTAGATCAAATGTTTTGGTTTAAATTATTTTAATTTTTATATAATGAAGTATTGAAATAATTTTTAAATTCCTCAATTGTAACATTAAAATTATTTATGCTGGTAGAATTTTTTTGTTTAAATAAACTTATTTTAGAATATATTCACAAAAATGTTGCAAAGATGTTAGAGTTCCCAATACCCCAGAGCTTAACTCCTTGTTAATATATTATTGTGTTATATAGTCTCATGATTAATGAATCAGTATCAATGCATTATTTTTTCAAAAATTTAAAACTTTTTATCGTGGTAAGAACACTTAAAATAGAGCTAACCTCATAATAAACTTTTAAGTGCACAATAAAGTAGCATTCACTATGGGTTCAATCTTGTACAGCAGATTGAACTTATCTTGTACATCAAAATTCACATCCATTGAATAGCAACTTCCAATTTCCCACTGTTGCCACTCTCTGGCAGCCAGCATTCCACTCTGTTTCTATGAGTTTGATCATGTTAGATATCTTATGTAAGTGGAACTATTCACTATTTGTTCTTCAATGACTATCTTATTTCACCATAATGTATTTTAGCTTCCTCCATGTTGTCACATATGGCAGGATTGCATTTTTTAGGAGTGATTAATCCTTAATTGTATGAATATAACTAGCTTTGCTTTATGCCTTCATCCATCCGTGGACATTTAAGGTGTTCCTACCTCTACATTATTGTTAATAGTGCAATGAACATGGGAGTGCAGGTATTTTGTTAAATATGGAGTTCAAGACTTTTGGAATACATACCCAGAAGTGGAATTGCTGAGTCATATATTAGTTGTATTTTTAATTTTGAGAAATTTCCATTCTGTTTTTCAGAGTGGCTTCAACATTTTACGTTCCCACAGTGTGAAAGGATTGTAGTTTTTCCACATCATCACCAAGACTTATTATCATCATTTTAAATAATAGCCATCCTAATAGGTATGAGATAATATCTCATTCTGATTTGATTTGCATTTCCGGGATAGTAATGCTGAGCATTTTTCCATGGACCCGATGGCCATCTTGTATGTCTTCTTTGGAAAATGTCTATTCAAGTTCTTTAACCTTTCTCTAGTCAGGTTGTTTTTTTGCTATTGAGTTTTAGGAGGTATTTGAATATTTTGGATATTGTTTTTGCTCAGAAAAGTGATTCAGCTATACACATATAGGTATCCATTCTTTTCAAAATTCTTTACCCATTTACCCGTGCTTTACACCCAACCCTTCCCCTCTCGTAACCCCAAGTTCATTCTCAACGTCTGTGAGTCTGTGTTGTAAATAAGTTTATTTGTATCATTTCTTTAAATTTTGCATATAAGCAATATCATATGATATTTCTCTTTCTCTTATTTCACTCAATATGGCAAACTCTTGGTCTATCCATGTTGTTGCAAATGGCATTTCATTCTTTTTAATGGCTGAGTAATATTCTGTTGCATGTATACACACCACATCTTCTTTATCCATTGCTCTGCTGATGGACATTTAGGCTAGTTCCATGTCTTGGCTATTGTAAACAGTGGAGCAATGAACACTGGGGTGCATGTAGCCTTTAGGTAAGGTTTTTAAGGATCATCCATACTGTTCTCTATAGTGGCTGTACACAATTACATTCCTACCCACAATTTTTCTCCACACCTCTTCAGAAATTGTGGATTTTTTTTTCATAATGGCCATTTGGACTGGTGTGAAGTGATAGTTTTGGGTTGTTTGTTGTGATGATATGAAGCCACATGAGCTGCTTGGAAGTTTTAAAGACTAATCCCTTGTCAGTCACATTATTGGCGAATAGTTTCTCCCACTCTGTGGTCTTTTTGTGTTGTATACGGTTTCCTTTGCTATGCAGAAGCTTTTGAATTTAATGAGGTTCCCTTTGTTTATTTGTTTTTATTTCCATTCTTTTTTCATTACTCTGGAAAACAGATGCAAAAAGATATTGCTGCAGTGTATGTCAGGCTGCTCTGCCTGTGCTTTCCTCTAGCAGTCTTGTTTATCTTAATGTAGCTAAGGGTTTATCCATTTTGTGTGTCTTTCAAGAAACCAACTCTGAGTTCTGTTGTTTCTTTTTTTTTTTTTTTTTTGGTACCTTCTCCCACCAGCAGCCTTGCTGCATCTACTCATGCCTGACTCAGCCTGAAACTCCTTAACCCACTCCTCTGACTGGCCCAACTTCAATCCAGGCGCGGGTTTGGAGAAGACCCTGCCAGAAA
The DNA here is from genome assembly GCF_049115385.1 of Moschus berezovskii. Taxonomy (NCBI): domain Eukaryota; kingdom Metazoa; phylum Chordata; class Mammalia; order Artiodactyla; family Moschidae; genus Moschus; species Moschus berezovskii. The sequence goes on from NC_142489.1 coordinate 2,015,148, forward strand.
AAGTGAGTGAGGAAGTGAAGGAATAAATGGCATCCCTGAAAAATTCAAGGATCTCATCATTCAGAGCACAGTTTCCTAACCTCTCGCTGTGTGTGTGCTCAGTCATGTCTGACTCTTTTCAACCCTACGGACTGTAGCCACCAAGCGCCTCTGTCCATGAAATTTTCCAGGCAGAATTACTGGGGTGGGTTGCCATTTCCTGCTCCAGGGATCTTCCCGACCTGGGGATCAAACCCACCTCCTGCGTCTCCTGCATTAGCAGACAGATTTTTGTTGTTTCTATTTTATACTATTTTAATGAAGTATAGAACAATAGAATGATTCAATGTTTTTGGATCACAGAGTATGACAGCTTATGACAAGACGGTGGCTTTAATTCCTATGCTGTACAATACACGCTTGTTGCTGTTTTATACATAGTTTCTCTCTTAATACCCAAGCTTTTGTGGTTCTCTTTCTTTCTTTGTGGTTTGATTTTCTTCAGTAGTATGCTGATGTTCCTTGGTTTTCCATTTCTGAGTTGGAGATTTTTGATTTGTATTTAGTAGGGGGTTCATATATGTTGACGTGTAACCATCTACTTCTCTTAAACTGGTAGTCATTTAAGCTCACACTCACTGTAGAAGATCTACACTTGTACTCCCTCCATTTTGTGTTTCTGATGTCCTATTGTATGGGTGATTTTTTTACCTTTTAAGGTAGATATTAGCTAATGAAGTAGTTGATCCTCAGACCTTACTACATCTGTGCATTTCCTAGTGGGAGTTTCCCTTTTCCATGGACTCTTACTTTTCCACTTAAAGACCCTTCACCCTTTCCTTTAGGGTAATTTTAGCAGTAATAGACTTTAGTTGTTTGCTTCTTTGTTAAGTTCTCTCTCCTTCCATTCTAAATGATAATCTTGCTGTGCAGATCATCTTGGTGTCTCCATTTCAGCACTTAGAATATCCATCCTGCCACTCCATTCTGCAGCAAAGTGAGTTGATAAGGAAATTCTCTTGTGTATGACTTTATCTCTTGCTGCCTGTAGAATTCTAACTTTGGCCATTTCAGTTATGACACATACTGGTGTGGGTCAGTATGGGACCCTCTGTGCTTGCTGGGCATTTTAGGTAAGTTTTGGAAGATGGTTCAAGGTAAGTAAAAAATCTCTGAAACACCAATTTTTCCCTCTGCAGTTGTTTCTGCCAAGCACAGGAGTTTGTACCATCCTGGCCAGAAGGAGCTCACTGTATGGAAAATGGCAGAACAGGTTTCCATAGCTGGGTTTGATTGTGATGAGTTTCAAATTTAGAATATGAAAGTAATTGAGCTGTGTGCAATATACTTTGTTCTCACAAATTGTCCTCTAAAGCAGTCTGTGTATAAGTCTGTCTTGTTTATGACTCAGCATGATTTCTACTTTTCATGGAACCATTCCTATGCTCTGTAAAGTCAGGGTATTTGTCAGAGTAAGGAGGGAAGCAAAAGCTAAGCGTTTCAGAGTTCCTAGTAGTGATTAGGCCATTGCTTGGCAATACAGGGATCATAAGTTTGATTCCAGAGCTAAGAAGAGCTATGGAGACTTACTTACTTTACTTTCCTTAGAACACGATAGGTCAGAGTCAGTAAGTCTCCTTACCTCTCCATACTTCTCCTTAGAACATTTTACTTCAGAGTAAGCGAGTCTCCTTAGCTCTCCTTAGAACACTATACTTCAGAGTAAGTAGGTCTCCTTAGCTCTCCTTATCCCTCCATAGCTCTCCTTACCTCTCGTAGAACACTATAGAACACTACAGTTCAGAGTAAAGGAGATTTGCTTACTCTGACATATAGTGTTCTAAGCGAGCTAAGGAGAGCTAGGAGACTTACTTACTCTGACCAGTAGTGTTCTAAGGAGGGCTGGTGGTGGTGGTTTAGTTGCTAATTCATGTCCGACTCTTGCTACCCCATGGACTGTAGCCTGCCAGGCTCCTCTATCCATGGGATTCTCCAGGCAAGAATACTGGAGTGTATTGCTATTTCCTTCTCCATTAAGGAGGGCTATATAGGGCTAAGGAGACATACATACTCTGACCTATAGTGTTCTAAGGAGAGCTAACAAGAGTTAAGGAGAGCTAAGGAGACTTACTTACCCTGACCTGTAGTTTTCTAAGGAGAGCTAGGAGACTTATTCTGACTTGCAGTGTGCTAAGGAGAGCTAATGAGATGTACTTACTCTGAACTATAGAGTTCCAAAGAGAGATAAGGAGAGCTAAGGAGATATACTTACTCTGAACTATAGTGTTCTAAGGAGAGGTAAGGAGACTTTCTTACTCTGAACTATAGTGTTCAAAGAAGAGCTCAAGTGAGCTAAGGAGAATTACTTACTCTGACATATATTGTTCTAAAGACAGCTAAAGAGAGATAAGGAGACTTACCTACCCCTAAGCAAGTGTTCTAAGAAGAGCTGAGAAGAACACTACACGTTCAGGGCAAGTAAGTCTCCTTAGCTCTGCTTTTCTTAACAACACTTGATTGTCTTTATTCCTAGTTTTTTTAGAACCTCCATCCTTTTCTCCAAAGAGTAATACTTACTCATGGGTGAGGTGCTTCAGGGAAGATTTACTGTAGCAGTGGCTGTCACTGCTGTGTTCAGCGCAGGGTCGGAGTCCAAGTTGCTAGAGCAGAAGTCCTGAGGGATAAGTGGCAGCTACCTCTGTTCCCGCTCACTACACAGCTTCACCTGCAACACTGTTTGGTCCCTCACAGCCTCTGCTACCCCCATTTCCCCCCTGCCCCCCATTGTGGATTGACACAGCTGGGCAACCCTTAGCCCCATGCACATTTGGCTCTTCTAGGGGGGTGGGGGGTGAGCCGGGATACCAGCTGCTGTCTGTGTTCTCAGCTGCTTCTGACAGACCACACTTGAGTCAACACCAACAATGGCCACCACTCCACCCAGACTCTGCCCTGGGAGGAAGGCACCGCTGAGTCCCACCGTTGAACTCTTCCCCTGCTCCTGGAGGTTCTAGATATAGTGCTGCAACGTGGAGGAAGTGGGGCTGGGACAGCCACTCACCTCAGGAAATCTGGCCACTGCTGGACCAGTCCTCAGGGTGCCCTCTCTTCTGGCACTCGTGCTCTTCATGAGTCAATTTCAGGCTCCCCACGGCCCTCCTGTGAATCCCAGGGGCACTCTATATTTTAAGATGTCATGGAGACTAACCTTTCTTCTATGACATATTTTTTCCCATTATCCTGAATACACATTTCAGTTTTCAAATTCTGATAGAGACAATACTATAGTTGTAGTCACACTTTGAAATGTAGAACAAAAAGTTTAAAGATGAGTTTTCCCTCTCCCTTATCAATTCAGTGAAACATGGAATTTGCCACTTATTCCATCTCATTTCCCTAATACAAAAACTTCACAATTCTATCCCTAGGAATATATAAGCATGCTTTACTACAATGAAATCACTTAGTAATTGTTACACTTCATTTTTAAAAAGCATTAATGTTCCTTTGAAACATTTGACTTCTTTCAATATTATAACTACCCATGGAAAATTAATCCAAAAACAAAGTAATAACTTTATTGAATGTTTGCTGAATGGTTGGTTTTGGATCATCTCCTCTACTCCATTATTAAACATTGAAAAAGGGTTAAAATTTTATATTAAATCTTAATAGAAGTAAGAAATAAATGTTCAATTATGATTATTGTTATCTTTTTAGTAACATCCAATTGGAGCTCATGCTCACTCAACTCTCACTCTATTGTGACCCCATGGACTATAGCCCACCAGGTTCCTCTGTCTATGGGATTTCCCAGGCAAGAATACCGGAGTGGGCTGCCATTTCGTCCTCCAGGGGATCTTCCCAACTCAGAGATTGAACCTGGGTCTCCTGCATTGGCAGACCGAGTCTTTACACTGAGCCACCTGGGAAGCCCAGTGTGTAACTGGACATAACCATGTAAATGCCTACATTGCCCAGTGCTCGTGATTGTGTTCAGAATTGAGAAATTCACATCTATTAAAGTTATTGTTACATACCAGATGAGAGAGGAGTGGAAATCTTAAACAAAAGACATGCAAGAATAAGTTTAGTATTATTTCATGAATGTAGCAGATTCCTGTAGATAATGTTTCTACCACCATCTTTACTCAAAATGATAGACTAGTAGTAAACACCACTGTAAACTATTACAAGGAAATCTTTCATGAGACATTTTTGAGTTAAATGTTTCACATACTGCCACAGATGCTATGCCCAATAATTTAGTGTTTTTCAAAAACAATAATTTATTTAAAAAACTAACACTATTCTCTTTGATACTCTAAGAACTGAATATTAATTTACATTGTATTGGAGCAGTGAGAAAAAGAATAGATTGTAGAAATCTAGATTCATACTGGAATTATCATGTAAAGCAAATATGTCTCTATATTGATGACATCCCACAAGCGTAACTGGAGAAGGCAATGGCAACCCACTCCAGTACTCTTGCCTGGCAAATCCCAGGGACAGAGGAGCCTGGCGGGCTGCTGTCTCTGGGGACACACAGAGTTGGACATGACTGAAGTGACTTAGCAGCAGCAGCAGCACAAGTGTAACACAAGTAATGAATAGGATTAAACTACAATGAACCATTCAAATATGTTGAAAAATTTAGATCTGCTTGTTAAAAGCAACAGGAAAAATATACCATTTAAGAAAGTTACTTTTTTAGATTGTTTTTCTGAGGTATAATTTTATTATAATTACTTTTTAAAAAAACAATTTATTTATTTTATTTATTTTAATTGGAGGCTAATTACTTTACAATATTGTATTGGTTTTGCCATACATTGACATGAATCTGCCCCAGGTGTACATGTGTTCCCCATCTTAAAGCCCCCTCCCACCTCCCTCCCCATATCACTGATTAGTGATGATGGGAACAAGCCAACACTGTATTAGTTCTACTTCAACACTTAGTTCAAGTCAAAAAATCCCATTTTAAGAGCTCCCTTTAAATCTCAACCTGACAAAACTAGAAACAGTATTACCATATATCCAGTAATCCCACTCCTGGGCATGTATCTGGACAAAACTGTAATTCAAAAACATGCAGGCACTCCTATGTTCATAGCACTACTAGTCACAATTGTCAAAACATGGGGAAAATCTAAATGTCTATCAACAGAGGAATGGATAAAGCAGATGTGGTATATATATATACAATGAAATATTACTCAGCCATAAAAAAGAACGGAATAATACCATTTTGTAAGTGAATGGATTCAACTACAGATTATCATGCTAAGTGAAGTCAGTCATAGAAAGAAAAATACCATATGATAGCACTTATGTGTGGAACTTACAATATTGCACAAATGAACTTACTTACAAAACAGATGCAAAACATAAAAAACACACTTTTAGTTGCCAAGGGGAAGTGGGGGAAAGGGAAAGGGAGGCACTTGGAGTTTAGGATTAGCAGATGTGAACTATTACATGAAGTGAAGTGAAAGTTGCTCAGTCATGTCCGACTCTTTGCTACCCCATGGACTAAACAGTCCATGGAATTTTCCAGGCCAGAATACTGGAGTGGGTAGCCTTTCCTTCTCCAGGGGATCTTCCCAACCCAGGGACTGAACCCAGGTCTCCCGCATTGCAGGCAGATTCTTTACCAGCTGAGCCACAAGGGAAGCCCCTAACTATTACATATAAAATGGATAAACAGCAAGATCTTACTGAATGAATCTTCTGGACTTTATGAAAGGTTTGGGGGAGAAAAAAAACCACTTTCAGCCATATTCAGACTGGACACCTGAGTCATTCTCTAACTACCAAAATGATCCTTTGCTTAATTCTGGCTTTTTAGAAGGCTTAGATGAGGATTTATCTGCTCTAGTCAAAAGACACTCTAGGTTGGTCCGAGTTACACACAAACACCCTTGTTACAATGGCTGACAAACTTCTCAACACCATTAAAAGAATAAAAAGGGGGTATCTACAAAAATTATAAACCTTCAATTGCAACAGTTAAGTACATGATGCTAGTTGAAGCTTAACTGATTCCCAACCAGTAGAGAAAGCTAGCTTGAAAAAAAAAAGTCCCGAGGAAGTAAGTCCTACTTAGGAGAACCTGATTTTCACTATCTATGCCTTGAGACCAGAGCTCTCAGGAATACTTACATTATCAAGACCATCTTTAATTCCTGAAACTGAGAGAAAAAAAATAAGGAATGAAGCTAGATCTCTTATAGAGTCTGTTTGGATATATGTATGACTCCATATGTATCTCTGTCTTTGGATGATATTGCTGAGGTTAACTTGTATATGATCTCTATTTAACTGACCTAAGGAAAAAGAAGCAATTTACTATCAAACAATTCTAAATATAATAAAAGATAAGCTAAATGAATTTTAGGTACATGTGAACTGTGAAATAGTATTAAATTAACATATGTTTTTTTAAAAATTTATTTATTTTAATTGGAGGCTAATTACTTTACATTATTGTTTTGGTTTTGCCATACATTGACAAGAATCAGCCCCGGGTGTACATGTGTTCCCCATCTTGAAGCCCCTCCCACCTCCCTCCCCATCCTATCCCTCTGGTTCATCCCAGTACACCAGCCCCGAGCATCCTGTATCATGCATTGAACCTGGACTGGCGATTCATTTCACATATGATAATATGCATGTTTCAATGCCATTCTCCCAAATCATCCCACCCTTGCCCTATCCCACAGAGTCCAAAAGACTGTTCTATACATGTGTGTCCCTTTTGCTGTGTCATATACAGGGTTATCGTTATCATCTTTCTAAATTCCATATATATACGTTAGTATACTGTATTGGTATTTTTCTTTCTGGCTAACTTCATTCTGTATAATAGGCTCCAGTTTCATCCACCTCATTAGAACTGATTCAAGTGTATTCTTTTTAATTGCTGAGTAATACTCCATTGTGTATATGTACTACAACTTTCTTATCCATTCGTCTGCAGATGGACATCTAGGTTGCTTCCACGTCCTGGCTATTATAAACAGTGCTGCGATGAACATTGGAGTATATGTGTCTCTTTCAATTCTGGTCTCCTCGGTGTGTATGCCCAGGAGTGTGATTGCTGGGTCATATGGCAGTTCTATTTCCAGTTTTTTAAGGAATCTCCACACTGTTCTCCATAGTTGTTGTACTAGTTGGCATTCCCACCAATACTGTTAAAGGGTTCCCTTTTCTCCACACCCTCTCCAGCATTTATTGCTTGTAGACTTTTGGATAGCAGCCATTCTGACCTATAATATAGATAACTGTAAAACACTGGTGAAAGAAATCAGAGAGGACACGAATAGATGGAGAAATATACCGTGTTCATGGATTGGAAGAATAAATATTTTGAAAATGAATATATTACCCGAAGTAATTTATACATTCAAGCAATCCCTATCAAGCTACCAATGGTGTTTTTCACAGAGCTAGAACAAATAATTTCACAATTTGTATGGAAATACAAAAAACCTCAAATAGCCAAAGCAATCTTGACAAAGAAGAATGGAACTGGGGGAATCAACCTGCCGGACTTCAGGCTCTACTACAAAGCCACAGTCATCAAGACAGTATGGTACTGGCATAAAGACAGAAATATAGATCAATGGAACAAAACAGAAAGCCAAAAGATAAATCCACACACCTATAGAAACCTTATCTTTGACAAAGGAGGCAAGAATATTCAATGGAAAAAAGACAATCTCTTTAACAAGTGGTGCTGGGAAAACTGGTCAAACACTTGTAAAAGAATGAAACTAGAACACTCCCTAACACAATACACAAAAATAAACTCAAAATGGATTAAAGATCTAAATGTAAGACCAGAAACTATAAAATTCCTAGAGGAGAACATAGGCAGAACACTCTCTGACATAAATCAGAGCAGGATCCTCCATAACCCACCTCCCAGAATATCGTAAATAAAAGCAAAAATAAACAAATAGGACCTAATTAAAATTAAAAGCTTCTGCACAGCAAAGGAAATTATAAGCAAGGTGAAAAGAAAATGGGTCAAAGAACAGAGGTTTCTCCAAAGAAGACATCAGTTCAGTTCAGTTTGGTTCAGTCACTTAGTCGTGTACGATTCCTTGTGACCCCATGAAACCACAGCACGCCAGGCCTCCCTGTCCATCACCAACTCCCAGGGTTCACACAAACTCATGTCCATCGAGTCGGTGATGCCATCAAGCCATCTCATTCTCTGTCATCCCCGTCTCCTCCTACCCCCAATCTCTCCTAGCATCAGACTCTTTTGCAGTGAGTCAACTCATCGCATGAGGTGGCCAAAGTATTGGAGTTTCAGCTTTAGCATCAGTCCTTCCAATGAACACCCAGGATTGATCTCCTTTAGAATGGACTGGTTGGATTTCCCTGCAGTCCAAGGGACTCTCAAGAGTCTTCTCCAGCACCACAGTTCAAAAGCATCAATTCTTTGGCGATCAGCTTTCTTCACAGTCCAACTCTCACATCCATACATGACCACGGGAAAAACAATAGCCTTGACTAGACGGACCTTGGTTGGCAAAGTAATGTCTCTGCTTTTTAATATGCTATCTAGGATGGTCATAACTTTCTGTCCAAGGAGTAAGCGTCTTTTAATTTCATGGCTGCAATCAGCATCCACAGTGATTTTGGAGCCCCCAAAAATAAAGTCTGACACTGTTTCCACTGTTTCCCCATCTATTTCCCATGAAGTGATGGGACCAGATGCCATGATCTTCATTTTCTGAATGTTGAGCTTCAAGCCAACCTTTTCACTCTCCTCTTTCACTTTCATCAAGAGGTCTTTGTGTTCCTCTTCACTTTCTGCCATAAGGGTGGTGTCATCTGCATATCTGAGGTTATTGATATTTCTTCCGGCAATCTTGATTCCAGCTTGTGCTTCTTCCAGCCCAGCATTCCTCATGATGTACTCTGCATATAAGTTAAATAAGCAGGGTGACAATATACAACCTTGACGCACTCCTTTTCCTATTTGGAACCAGTCTGTAGTTCCATGTCCAGTTCTAACTGTTGCTTCCTGACCTGCATACAGGTTTCTCAAGAGGCAGGTCAAGTGGTCTGGTATTCCCATCTCTCAGAATTTTCCACAGTTTATTGTGATCCACACAGTCAAAGGCTTTGGCATAGTCAATGAAGCAGAAATAGATGTTTTTCTGGACTCTCTTGCTTTCTCGATGATCCAGTGGATGTTGGCAATTTGATCTCTGGTGCCTCTGCCTTTTCTAAAACCTGGTTGAACATCAGGAAGTTCATGATTCACATATTGCTGAAGCCTAGCTTGGAGAATTTTGAGCATGACTTTACTAGCGTGTGAGATGAGTGCAATTGTGCGGTAGTTTGAGAATTCTTTGGCATTCCCTTTCTTTGGGATTGGAATGAAGACTGACCTTTTCCAGTCCTGTGGCCAGTGCTGAGTTTTCCAAATTTGCTGGCATATTGAGTGCAGCACTTTCACAGCATCATCTTTCAGGATTTGAAATAGCTCAATTGGAATTCCATCACCTCCACTAGCTTTGTTCGTCGTGATGCTTTCTAAGACCCACTTGACTTCACATTCCAAGATGTCTGGTTCCATGTGAGTGATCACGCCATCATGATTATCTTCGTCGTGAAGATCTTTTTTGTACAGTTCTTCTGTGTATTCTTGCCACCTCTTAATATCTTCTGCTTCTGTTAGGTCCATACCATTTCTGTCCTTTATCGAGCCCATCTTTGCATGAAATGTTCCCTTGATATCTCTAATTTTCTTGAAGAGATCTCTTGTTTTTCCTATTCTGTTGTTTTCCTCTATTTCTTTGCATTGATCACTGAGGAAGGCTTTCTTATCTCTCCTTGCTATTCTTTGGAACTCTGCATTCAGATGCTTATATCTTTCCATTCCTCCTTTGCTTTTCGCTTCTCTTCTTTTCACAGCTAGTTTTAAGGCCTCCCCAGACAGCCATTTTGCTTTGTTGCATTTCTTTTCCATGGGGATGGTCTTGGTCCCTGTCTCCTGTACAATGTCACGAACCTCCGTCCAGAGTTCATCAGGCACTCTATATATCAGATCTAGACCCTTAAATCTATTTCTCACTTCCACTGTATAATCATAAGGGATTTGATTTAGGTCATATCTGAATGGTCTAATGGTTTTCCCTACTTTCTTCAATATAAGTCTGAATCTGGCAATAAGGAGTTCATGATCTGAGCCACAGTCAGCTCCTGGTCTTGTTTTTGCTAACTGTATAGAGCTTCTCCATCTTTAGCTGCAAAGAATATAATCAATCTGATTTCGGTGTTGACCATCTGGTGATGTCCATGTGTAGAGTCTTCTCTTGTGTTGTTGGAAGAGGGTGTTTGCTATGACCAGTGCATTCTCTTGGCAAAACTCTATTAGCCTTTGCCCTGCTTCATTCCGTGCTCCAAGGCCAAATTTGCCTGTTACTCCAGGTGTTTCTTGACTTCCTACTTTTGCACTCCAGTCCCCTATAATGAAAAGGACATCTTTTTTTGGGTGTTCGTTCTAAAAGGTCTTGTAGGTCTTCATAGAACCGTTCAACTTCGGCTTCTTCAGCATTACTGGTTGGGGCATAGGCTTGGATTACTGTAATATTGAATGGTTTGCCTTGGAAAGGAACAGAAATCATTCTGCTGTTTTTAAGATTGCATCCAAGTACTGCATTTCAGACTCTTTTGTTGACCATGATGGCTACTCCATTTCTTCTAAGGGATTCCTGCCCACAGTAGTAGATATAATGGTCATCCGAGTTAAATTCACCCATTCCAGTCCATTTTAGTTCACTGATTCCTAGAATGTTGATGTTCACTCTTGCCATCTCCTGTTTGACCACTTCCAATTTGCCTTGATTCATGGACCTAACATTCCAGGTTCCTATGCAGTATTGCTCTTTACAACATCGGACCTTGTCTATCATCAGTCACATCCACAACTGGGTATTTGTTTCGCTTTGGCTCCATCCCTTCATTCTTTCTGGAGTTATTTCTCCACTGAGCTCCAGTAGCATACTGGGCAACTACCGACCTAGGGAATTCCTCATTCAGTATCCTATCAATTTGCCCTTTGATACTGTTCATGGGGTTCTCAAGGCAAGTACACTGATGTGGTTTGCCATTCCCTTCTCCAGTGGACCACATTCTGTCAGACCTCCTGGCTAACAAACACATGAAAAGATGCTCAACATCACTCATAATCAGAGAAATGCAAATCAAAACCACAATGAGGTACCATTTCACGCCAGTCAGAATGGCTGCTATTCAAAAGTCTACAAATATATGGTATTAATGTTTGTTAATCTTATATATACATGTCTTAATGTCATCAATATTAAGTATAATACATTCATTGTGCCTAGGTTTAATAGAAGCTAAATAAAATCTTGCTGTGTCAAATTTGTCAGCAAGGAAAGTAATTGAATGTGAAGAAACTTTTAAGGAAAGATTGTTTTAGTCACTCCAGATTTTGCTAAATTGAATTTCTAGGGTTGTACTAAATTAAGTGATGTAAGATGATGACATCAGAAGTAGACAGCTTACGCAAGATGCTGGACTTGATTCATATGAACATTCACAATATTTTCTTGACTACTTGGACTTTTGCATATAGAGCAAATGTTTCCTATCATGGACACAATCCTATGCTAGTTTTTAAAACAAATCCAGTTGTTATATTGTAGACAAGTACCTGTGTCTGGTACTTGTAGATTAGTTTGGTGGATTTCTCCACTCCAAGACTCTAATTGGATGACCCTTAAATTTTTATTATAGAATAAAAAAAGTTCATTCCTGCTCAGGCCACTCTTGATATTACTAGTTGGGATCCTTTCACTTGACCAATTAATAATACCCGTCCTGTGTGTGTGCTCAGTTGCTCAGTTGTGTCTGACTCTGTGACCCCATGGACTATAGCCCGCCAGGCTCCTCTGTCCATGGGATTCTCCAAGCAAAACTATTGGAGTGGGTTACCATCTCCTCCTCCAGGTGAATCTTCCTGACTCAGGGATTGAACCCAGGTCTCCTGCATTGCAGGCATATTCTTTACCACTGAGCTACCAGGGAAGCCCACTCCAATTAAGATATTCAATATATAATAAATTACAAATAAATGCTTACAAACAATAAATGCTGGAAAGGTTGTGGAGAAAAGGGAGCCCTCCTATACTTTCCGTGGGAATGTAAATTGGTACAGCCACTATGGAGAACAATATAGAGGTTCTTTAAAAAACTAAATACAGAGCTACCATATGATCTAGCAATCCCACTTCTGGGCATATATCCAGAGAAAGACATGGGTAGAAAGGATACAGCACTCCAAAGTTCATTACAGTGCTGTTTACAATATGTAAGACATAGAAGCAACTGAAATGTCCATCATTAGAAGAATGCATAAAGTGGATGTGGTACATATACACAATGGAATATTACTCAGGCATGAAAAAGAACAAAATAATGCTATTTTTGGCAATGTGGATACATCTGGAGATTATCATACTGAGTAAATTCAGACAGAGAAGGACAAGTGTCATGATACTGCTTATATATGGAATCTAAAAACATGATACAGATGAATTTATTTGTAAAGCAGTATGGACACGACTGAGTGACTAAACAGAACTGAACTGACGTAACACACTCACAAAGAGAAGGAACTTATGGTTATGAGGTGGGGTAGAATGTTGGGGAGAGCAGATAGATTGGGAGGTTGGTATTGACATGTATACATTGCTAATATTTAAAACAGACAATGATCTAGTTATAGTACAGGGAACTCTACTCAGTATTCCCTAAATGGGAAAAGAATTTAAAAGAGAATAGATACATATATATGTATAACTGAATCACTTTGCTATACACCTATAACACAACATTGCTAATCAACTATACTCCAATATAAAATAAACAGTTAAAAAATGTATCAGGTCTTACACTCATTGAAAGAATAAAAAGCCTTTATTTTTTTGTGTTATATCTATTGATATGTTCAGTATTAAAACTGAAACTGAGATACTGTTTAATAAATTGTTTAGAACTGTGATACATCTGAGATTTTACAAGTTAGCCTGCCACAGTTTTGTGGATGCTGGCAAAAGAAATGAGAAAGGAAATAACTTACATTAATAGTGGGCAGAGTATTGTAATTGTCTTTTACCAATTCTGAATGGCACTTCCCACAGGGAAATATGAAGAGTATCAGGTTACATGGGCACATGCAGTCAGTCATATTCTAGGAGAGGAACCTTAAGTTTAGGATCCTGGTATTTTTTATAATCATTTTTATGATTATAAAAATGTATAACTTCTCTTTGCAATTGAGAAAGACACTATCTCTGTCTCCCAGGCTGTTCAGTAAATAAACTGAAAAAGTAGCCCAGAACAAAGGCAGTGACTGCCTCCTCTCACCAGAAAGTGTACAAATATGAGAGACCCCTAGTTAATTGTCTTTCAACCCGTTCACATTAAAATAAATAACACATTTTATGAAAAATAATTTTTCTGAAACAAAATAAAAATTAGTGAGAAGAATGTTTTACAACTTGATTTACAATTTTTCACATCTATTTAACACCTGGTTTAATAAAAGGAGCAACCTTGATGTCGAATAAGAGATGGGAAGTTAAATAAAGATACATGCTAGAAGGAAATAAATTCTTTTAAGACTGATGTAGATATATATGTGCTGATATGAAAAAATACTCAAAATATATCAAGTATATATGTGTGTGTATACATATATAATGCATGATTTTACATTTGCATAAAGGAAACTAATGCACATATGTATCTGTCCATGTGTCTATTTGTAGGGAAATAAAATACCAAGAGTAGCAGTTTTGTGGTTGAAGACCAGAACAGGAGGGGATCTTTTTTTACTTTAACTTTCTTTGATTTGATTTCTTTTATAATGATCATGTAGAGTTTTTATAACTGAAAAAATGCAAATCCTTTTCCTCATTGTTCAAATCCCTTCAGTGCATGTTTTTTGTCCATAAGATAAAGTTCTTATTCCTTATCCAAGGTCCACCATGATGCTGCTATCCCTACATCCTTGGTTGTATCACTTTCTGTCCCTATTTTTTATCCTTCTATCAGAAACACTTTTCAAACCCATGTCTTTTGCATCTTTTGCAATGGCAGGCAGATTCTTTTTTTTTCTATATATTTTTATTTATTTTTCTTTTATTATTTTTAAAATTTTATTTATTTTAATTGGAGGCTAATTGCTTTACATTATTGTTTTGGTTTTGCCATACATTGATATCAATCTGCCCTGGGTGTACATGTGTTCCCCATCTTGAACCCCCCTCCCACCTCCCTCCCCATCCCATCCCTCTGGTTCATCCCAGTACACCAGTCCCCAGTATCCTGTATCATGCATCGAATCTGGACTGGTGATTTGTTTCACATATGATAATATACATGTTTCAATGCCATTCTTTATCACTGCGCCACTTGGGAAGCCAAAGAAATCTTGAGAAAGAAAAATGGAGTTGGAGGAATCAGGTTCCCTGACTCCAGACTATACTACAAAGCTATAGTCTTCAAATAATGTGGTACTTGAGCACAAAACCAGAAATACAGATCAATGTGATGGCATAGAAAGCCCGGAAATAAACCTGTGGAGACTTTCCTGGCATTTCAGTGGTTAAGACTCCATACTTTCACTGCAACGGGTGCATGTACAAACCCTGTAGCCTAAAAAAAAAAAAAAAACCTATGGTTAATTAATCTACAAAAGAGGAGTCAAGACTTCAGAGGAAAGACAGTTGCTTCAAGAAAAGGTGCTGAAAAAGCTACATGTAGAAAAATGAAATTAGAACACTCTTTAACACCATACAGAAAAAATAAACTCATAATGAATTACAGACCTAAATATAAGATCAGATACTATAAAATTCTTAGAGGAAAACACTGTTTGAACAGTCTCTGACATAAATTGCAGAAATATCTTTTTTAATCTATCTCCCAGAGTAATGGAAAACAAAAATAAACAAATGGGACCTAATTAAATTAAAAAGATTTTGCACAGCAAAGGAAACCACAAACAATTCGAAAAGACAACTCACAGAATAGGATAAAATATTTGCAAACAATGGTACCAGCAAGGGATTAGCCTCCAAAATTTATAAACAGCTCATGTGGCTTAATATAATAAAAACAACTCAATCAAAAAAAAAATGGGCAGAAGGCCTAAACAGACACTTCTCCAAAGACATACAGATGGCCAAGAGGCACATGAAAAGATGCTCAACACTGCTAATTATTCAGTTCAGTTCAGTTCAGTCGCTCAGTCGTGTCCGACTCTCCGCGACCCCATGAATCACAGCACGCCAGGCCTCCCTGTCCATCACCAACTCCCGGAGTTCACTCAAACTCATGTCCACAGAGTCGGTGATGCCATCCAGCCATCTCATTCTCGGTCGTCCCCTTCTCCTCCTGCCCCCAACCTTTCCCAGCATCAGAGTCTTTTCCAGTGAGTCAGAGAAATGCAGATCAAAACTACAATGAATATCACCTCACACTAGTCAGAATAACAATCATTGAAGTCTACAAATGACATATGTTGATGAGGCTGCAAAGAAAAAGGAACCCTTCTACAGTGTTCATGGGAATGTAAATTGGTATAGGCACTGTGGAGAATAGCATAAAGGTTCCTTAAAACACTGAAAATAGAGCTTCATATGACCCTGCAATCCCACTCCTGAGCCTATATCCAGAGGAAAAACAAGGCTTGAAAAGATACATGTATCCCAATGTTCACTGCAGCACTGTTTTCAATAGTTAAGACATGGAAGCAACCTAAATGTCCATCAACAAAGGAATGGATAAAGAAGATGTGGTACATATACACAACAGAATATTACTCAGTTATTCAAAAGAATAAAATAATACCATTTGCAGCAACATGGATGGACCTAGGGATTGTCATACTAAGTGAAGTTAAGACAGATAAAGACAAACATCATTTAATATGCAGAATCTAAAAAACAAAACAAAACAAACTTATTTACAAAACAGAAACAGACTCACAGATTGAGAGAAGGAATTTAGGATTACCAGAGGGGAAGGATTGGGGGTGGTGGTATAGAGATAGATTGGTAGTTTGAGATTGTCACACACACACTGCTATATTTAAAACAGGAAACCATGAAGGACCTATTGTATAGCAAGGGAAACTCTAGTCAGTATTCTGTAATAACATAAATGGGAAAGAAGGTGAAAAAGAACATATATATATATATATATATATATATATCAGTTCAGTTCAGTTCAGTTCAGTCGCTCAGTCGTATCCGACTCTCCGCGACCCCATGAATCACAGCACGCCAGGCCTCCCTGTCCATCACCAACTCCCGGAGTACACTCAAACTCATGTCCACAGAGTCGGTGATGCCATCCAGCCATCTCATTCTCCGTCGTCCCCTTCTCCTCCCGCCCCCAACCTTTCCCAGCATCAGAGTCTTTTCCAGTGAGTCAACTCGTCTCATGAGGTGGCCAAAGTATTGGAGTTTCAGCTTTAGCATCAGTCCCTCCAATGAACATCCAGGATTGATCTCCTCTAGAATGGACTGGTTGGATCTCCTTGCAGTATAAGGGACTCTCAAGAGTCTTCTCCAACACCACAGTTCAAAAGCATCGATTCTTCGGCGATCAGCTTTCTTCACAGTCCAACTCTCACATCCATACATGACCACGGGAAAAACCATAGCCTTGACTAGACGGACCTTGGTCGGCAAAGTAATGTCTCTGCTTTTTAATATACTATCAAGGTTGGTCATAACTTTCCTTCCAAGGAGCAAGCGTCTTTTAATTTCATGGCTGCAATCAGCATCTGCAGTGATTTTGGAGCCCAAAAAAACAAAGTCTGACACTGTTTCCACTGTTTTTCCATCTATTTCCCATGAAGTGATGGGACCAGATGCCATGATCTTTGTTTTCTGAATGTTGAGCTTCAAGCCAACCTTTTCACTCTCCTCTTTCACTTTCATCAAGAGGCTTTTGAGTTCCTCTTCACTTTCTGCCATAAGGGTAGTGTCATCTGCATATCTGAGGTTATTGATATTTCTCCCAGCAATCTTGATTCCAGCTTGTGCTTCTTCCAGCCCAGCGTTCCTCATGATGTACTCTGCATATAAGTTAAATAAGCAAGGTGACAATATACAACCTTGACGCACTCCTTTTCCTATTTGGAACCAGTCTGTTGTTCCATGACCGGTTCTAACTGTTGCTTCCTGACCTGCATACAGGTTTCTCAAGAGGCAGGTCAGGTGGTCTGGGATTCCCATCTCTTTCAGAATGTTCCACAGTTTATTGTGATCCACACAGTCAAAGGCTTTGGCATAGTCAATGAAGCAGAAATAGATGTTTTTCTGAAACTCTCTTGCTTTCTCCATGATCCAGCGGATGTTGGCAATTTGATCTCTGGTGATATAGCTGAATCTCTTTGCTGTACATCTGAAACTAACACAATGTTGTAAATCAACTATATTCCAATATAAAATAAAAATCTAAACATAAGAATTGAGTCCTTATATAGCCTGTGACTTAGCCGCATGAAATTACTCAGAGTTCCTAGAACATCTCAAACTCTTTTCCACTCTGGTGCTTTCGCACATGGGCCTCTTGTCTAGTATGACTTTTTCTGCCTTCTTTATTTTCTAGTATGACTGTTTCTGCCTTCTTTATTTTCTTTATTCTTTGTTTTATATTGCTGATACTACTGCTACTTTGTTTTTTACTTTTTTCCTATTAGTATGGATTGTACTTATCCTGGTATTTGTTTTCATTCTGGAAAATTTGGGAACTTTTAAAAATTATAAAGAATAAAACAAAAATCTCACGACCCTATTATATCTAGAACTTTTTGTTTTGTTCTCTATAACTCTAGTCATTTATTTAAACTTCATAATTTAAACTATTATAGATTACTGTGGATGTTATTTTGTGTTTAACCACTTGTAATATTATAAGATTTTCCTCATTATTCTTTGATAATCTAATTGTTGCTCAATATTTATTGCAATTATAATTAATAATGCAATTGATCTATTCCCTACCATTGTATATTCTACCAATTTCATGATGTACACCTTTCTGTAGCGTTCAACCTTATTATTACATCTTTCTGAGTATTTCTGATTGCTAAAAAATAACTTCCCAAAGTTAAATAGCTGAGTTAGGCTCTGAGCATTTTTGATACATTCTGGAAAGCAGTTTGATGGAATGGTTGTGTGCCAACACACTCATTGTCATTATAGTACAAATAAATGAACAAAAAATTTTGGTCAGTGGAGTTTCATTGTTGCTTTAATTTACTTTTCTTAGATACTTTATGAATCTGTAGGTTTATTACTGTTTCTTGTTTACTTTTCAAAGTTCCTAGTTCATGTTCTTTTATTTTGAGAGTGTTTTTAATGTAACAACATTTAGACCTACTTTGCTATATAATTTCAGAGTATTTTTCCCAATGTATCTATTTGTCTCACGTTTATTTTTATGACAAAACTTTAAGTTTTTACGTAGTCACAAATACCATTTAAAAATATATTTATAAGGACCTTCATTGACCAGGGATCAAATTAATATTTACCCTCATGTTATTATAATTATCTTGTATGTGTGTGTGTGTGTGTTGTTTTTAACTGTGTTTCTGTATTTAATCTACTTGGAGTTGATACTGTTGTATGGGTTAATCTATATACCAAGTCCCTAAAGACTTGATTCTTAGCTCAAGCCACCTCAGAAGAAAGTCTGTAAAGGGTCCCAACTTTACTATCTTGAGCCAGAGAAGATTTAAAACAACAATTCCCCAACACAGTTATATTCTGTCAACTCTGATTACCTGGCACTACGTTTTGACGCTTCCTTATCTCAGTAATATCTTTCAACCAGGGAGATCAAAATGACCAGAGAGAAATAAAATCTTCACTTTAGATTCTTCCTTCAAAACTAAACTGTTTACTGCACATGAACAAATTAAGCCTTGTGTTTACTCTCACTTTTAGAGAAATGATGACTGCCTTCCTGTGGTTGTTTGTAATGGGTTTTCTGAACAGCTATGAAAGAATTGCTGCCACTGAAATTCCTTTATCTAAAATAATATACCCGAGAGGTGAGAATCGAATCAGTTAACAATTTTTGAATGATAGAAAAGTGCCAAAATTACTTTCTTTAGATGTTTCAGAGATTTCTTATAGTAGGAAATTCTTTTGTATACTAGACCTTAAATGCCTAATGGTCCACTGGTTATAAAAAAAAAATGTTCTGTGTGTCAAGGTACCCTATATTTGGTGGAGAAGGAAAAAGGCAAAGGTGAAGATAAGGCTCTCCATTCAAGGGATAGTAGTGGTTTCCATAATTTTGGAATATAATGCAGAACTCTTAATTCATACTTTACAATCTTAAGAAGTAGGTGCATTCGAAAAGAGGAAGCACTCTTATGCTTTCTAAGGGTTCACTTTCCTCACAGCACTTTGCCAGAAGCCTGTTTTGATTGGACCAGTAGTTCCATCCACTTGCCACTTTCACCCCCCCACTACCTGCTGCCCCACCCCCTTTCAGGTTCAGCCCATTTCTGATTCCTAGGGCTGTAGCTATTAACCTCGTAGTTCCTATGAATTGCTTGTGCAGTTTTAAAACGCATAGTTGTCCAGGATTCTCATTAGAGAGTTCTTGGATCTATACCAACAAAATAACAACAAGGAAGAAGCTCCAAAGATGATTCTGACAGGCAGCCTAGTTGAACCCCACTTAACTAGAAGCAGGAGGGATTGAGGAGGCTCCAGCCCATCAAGTCAACCTTTCTCCTAGAAGGTGCTATGATATGTTCCCACATCATAAACCAACATGAGGCTCCCTGTTTGTGAATTCCTGATTTGGTAACTTTCCTAAGAAATAAAAGTTAAAAGAAAAATACTACCTTTATTCCAACAGGGTGAAATTTTTCCCTTAAACCAAAGACTAATATCTGGAGCACTGTTATCTACTTACAAGATTTCATGATACCCAAATCTGTCAATCCTGACTTCCCAGTATGGACTGTTGTTTCCTCCACTGACATTGCCATTCATTAGGAAATCAGCACAGTTTGATTTTGGATCTCCCAATAAAGAATTCTCTTATGGGGTAACATCCTTGCATGTCCATTGTGGTTCCCCTTTTCCCTGGTCTTAGATTTGCTATCTAGGCTACTACTTGAGATCAGAGTATCATCTAGAACATCCCTGTCCAAATATGTATGTCTACTTTGTGAAGTTTCTTAATCTTCTCTCATTACTGTCAGACCATAAAGCTGAGAGTTTAAGAACACACACACATGTACAAAAGGCTAGAAATATTTTATCACTTTCCTACCTCAGACTGCAAAGGAAGAATTTATAGAAGTTCATAATAAGCTAGTGGAGACCATAGGAATCACTGAGATTTAGGATCAGAATTGAGCAGAGGGATTACTGACAGTCAAAGCACATGGGAGTCTGAGATGGTGACCCTGATTCTGGGAAGGGACCAAAAGTGGTCAGCAGGACCAGGGGGAATTTCTGTCTAATGAGGATGGGATACCTGGTGCCATGCAGGTACACCTGAGGATGCCGGTATCCAATCTGCTTAGCATCCAATTTCTTAATTTAGGAAACACTGGGTTTGAAAGTAACCTGAGGAGTAGTCTTCAAACTTCACTGTTTGGATGGCTTATACAAATTCAGATTCATAGGTTCTGCACACCACATATTCTGTTTCTATAAGTCTCTGGTAGGACTGAGGAATAACATTTTTGGGGAAAGAAGCCTACAAGATTTTAATACATCTGGTGAAGGATCATACCCTGAGGAACTATGGTCACATAAACCATGTCCTACAATTTGAAGCACAAGATAGGAGGCAAAATGTCCCATATGTTGGGAGAGGGGAATATAATCCTGGGGTACTGGCCAGGGTCTGACAGCAACTACCAAGTTGGTTACAAGTGTTAAAAAAAATAAATAAACTAAGGTGTATTAAATGTTCAAGTGTTTATTTGAGCAAACATCATTTTGAATCAGGCAGCACCAAACCAGAAATGGTTAAGAGCACTCCACAAACGAGCCAGGGCACGGATTTTAGAGAGAAGAAGAGGAAGCGAAGCAAAGCAATTATTTGATTCGGTATAGCTTAATTGATTGCCTTATTTGAGAAAGCCCAGTGGGTCGTTTCGGAGAAGGCAATGGCAAGCCACTCCAGTAGTATTGCCTAGAAAATCCCATGGATGGAGGAGCCTGGTAGGCTGCAGTCCGTGGGGTTGCTAAGGGTCGGACACGACTGAGCGACTTCACTTTCACTTTTCACTTTCACACATTGGAGAAGGAAATGGCAACCCACTCCAGTGTTCTTGCCTGGAGAATCCCAGGGACGGGGGAGCCTGGTGGGCTTCCGTCTATGGGGTCACACAGAGTCGGACACGATTGAAGTGACTTAGCAGCAGCAGCAGCAGTGGGTCGTTTGTGATTGGTTGTTCTAAAGTTTCCATTCAACACATGTTAAGAGTGCGTTGGCTCTTGCTTAGGTTTGCTTACGTTTGGCTACCAAGGTGTTAGGGCCAGCACAATCTGATGGTCTCCTACACTAACGAATTTTAGTTTCTTATATTTAGAGTAGAAATACCTAAACTGAATGACCTCAACTGTCCATCCTGTACCTTTATGGTTCCTAAATAGAACCTACCATCAACTTCATGTCCTCAGCCATGGTAACAAGCACCATCATATCCAGGTGCCTGGCATGGTTGGCAGTCTTTACGCCAACCACTGCCCCAACAACAGAGGGCGAATTAAACTGAGGAAGTATGTTACTGAAGTGGTGCTGCAACAATATCCTATTATATTGACTGGATCCTCGAGTGCATCCGTAAAGCCTAAATAAAATAGTTTTAAGAGCAGCGAGTTCATGGTTGTAAACTCTTCTCACATGATCACTCACATGTACCCCCTGTGAGGCTTGCTTTCAGGTTAAGTGGTAAACTGAACCAAGACAACCTGAACTCTAAATCTTCATTCTTACCACTCTTTAACTGGAGACTAACAATGGTGGTCTGACCTAGCTCGACAGATAATGCAAACTTAGAGTAGCAAATAGTAGCTAACTAATGATCCCACTTGCAGTTTCTTTAATGTCAGTGTAATTACTTCATCTTCGTAGCTAAAAATGCCTGTTAGGGAGAAACAGAAATGAAGCTCCCTGGAGTTGATTCTTTCCAAGATACAGCAGATTAACTACCTCATTTTTCTATTATTCACGTTCTCTTTCAGTCATGGTTTCCATCATGCCACTGCTATCTGCAGATACCTATGGTGGCTCTCAACTGGCTCTCAAGCTGAATTCAATTTCCTGATCCCAAGTCTAAAGTTCTCCACTTCTTCATTCTCCTTTACCTAAAAGTTCCTATTTTCCACTCTGCCATGTTCACAGCCCTCTGAATTCCAAGCCTAATTATTTTTGAGCGTTCATGTCTTGCGGTTGCTTCTGAGTTTTCATATGTACTATCATTTCCCCTAGAAAACCATTCCCAATTTCTTTTTGCTATACTGATGAACACTTTCTTTATAGTTCTCCTATGAGCAATGCTTTGAAAACACTTTTGTAGGCATTTTCACTAAACACTATGATAGTCCCCTGGTCTAGGTGGGGTTCAACCTCAGCTGTGCACTAGAATCACTTGGGGAGTAGTACCCAACTGCACCCCAGACCAATTATGTCAGAATCTCCAGGGCTAGGATCCAGGCAACACTGCTTACTAATCCTCCCCAGTGGATCTCGATATACTAGCGAGATCAGTAACAACTGCATCAAATCGTTTCTCAAATCTTACTGTGCATAAATATTAAGGATGCTGATCCTTCGGCAAGCAGCCCTTTGTGGATGCATGACTGTTCATCATCTTGCCCTTGCCAGCTTTCCCATACTAAAATGCATCAGTTCAGTTCAGTCGCTCAGTCGTGTCCGACTCTTTGTGACCCCATGAATCACAGCACGCCAGGCTTCCCTGTCCATCACCAACTCCCGGAATTCACTCAAACTCATGTCCATTGAGTCGGTGATGCCATCCAGCCATCTCATTGTCATCCCCGTCTCCTCCTGCCCCCAATCCCTCCCAGCATCAGAGTCTTTTCCAGTGAGTCAACTCGTCGCATGAGGTGGCCAAAGTATTGGAGTTTCAGCTTCAGCATCAGTCCTTCCAATGAATACCCAGGACTGATCTCCTTTAGAATGGACTGGTTGGATCTCCTTGCAGTCCAAGGGACTCTCAAGAGTCTTCTCCAGCACCACAGTTCAAAAGCATCAATTCTTCGGCAATTAGCTTTCTTCACAGTCCAACTCTCACATCCATACATGACCACTGGAAAAACCATAGCCTTGACTAGACGGACATTGGTTGGCAAAGTTAATATCTCTGCTTTTTAATATGCTATCTAGGATGGTCATAACTTTCCTTCCAAGGAGTAAGCGTCTTTTAATTTCATGGCTGCAATTAGCATCCGCAATGATTTTGGAGCCCCCAAAAATAAAGTCTGACACTGTTTCCACTGTTTCCCCATCTATTTCCCATGAAGTGATGGGACCAGATGCCATGATCTTCGTTTTCTGAATGTTGAGCTTCAAGCCAACTTTTTCACTCTCCTCTTTCACTTTCATCAAGAGGCTTTTTAGTTCCTCTTCACGTTCTGCCATAAGGGTGGTGTCATCTGCATTTCTGAGGTTATTGATATTTCTCCCGGCAATCTTGATTCCAGCTTGTGCTTCTTCCAGCCCAGCGTTTCTCATGATGTACTCTGCATAGAAGTTAAATAAGCAGGGTGACAATATACAGCCTTGATGTACTCCTTTTCCTACTTGGAACCAGTCTGTTGTTCCATGTCCAGTTCTAACTGTTGCTTCCTGACCTGCATACAGGTTTCTCAAGAGGCAGGTCAGGTGGTCTGGTATTCCCATCTCTTCCAGAATGTTCCACAGTTTATTGTGATCCACACAGTCAAAGGCTTTGGCATAGTCAATGAAGCAGAAATAGATGTTTTTCTGGACTCTCTTGCTTTTTCCATGATCCAGTGGATGTTGGCAATTTGATCTCTGGTGCCTCTGCCTTTTCTAAAACCTGCTTGAACATCTGTAAGTTCATGGCTCACATATTGCTGAAGCCTGGCTTGGAGAATTTTGAGAATGACTTTACTAGTGTGTGAGATGAGTGCAATTGTGCAGTAGTTTGAGCCATTTAAATATATCATTTAAGGCCTTAAATTTCTTAAGAATAGAAACAATCCCTTCTTTTTCTTTTGGCTTTTAACGTTATATTCAATCATATTGGTAGCTGAGGAGCCTCCTAAGTATGGCAGCTTTAAGAGGTGGCCACAGCAAAGCTAATGACATACTACTTCTGTGTTGTATTCACTGAGGTGAAACTACTGCTGTGTTTGGTTCAGCACAGAAAAACATAAGCACCGCTGACATTTCTTTCTGTAAATACCCTGGCTAGAAGGTTGGGTCAAATATAGGGAATCTGAGCCATAGAATTGGCAGCACCTCATAACGTAGCACTCCACTGATGGCTCACTAAATCACTGATAAGACATAGCTGTCCGTTCCTTTTGTGTAAGTTGGTGTGAACAAAAATGCAAATATTTGGGTGAATGGAAACCTTCATTATAGCAGGGAAGCCAATGTTTTATCAGACAGTTCAGCGTTCTGGACTATACCAATGACAATGGACCAGTACAAGCCAAATCAGGCACAGGAGAAACCCCAAAGATCCTGCTTTAAAAATTTAGAAGTGAACCCCAAATGTGCTTTTCTGACTTCAAAGTTGTATTTTCTCTTGATGTGCCTGAATAATTATAGCTAGGAAAGCTGTTTTGAAACGTGAAAACACATTATACTTAGGAAAGCAGAGTATAGTCAAAGGAACATAGGAATTGGAGCGGTGAGACCCAATTTTCAACCCTCTTTGTGATGAGCTAAGGGAAGAATTTAAACCGTCATTCCTACTTCTGAGGTTCTGATTTATCTGGACATACTCTTTGATACTGAAATCAAATTGATTACATTCTTCATAGACAAAGATGGAGAAGCTGTATACAGTCAGCAAAAGCAATACCTGGAGCTGACTGTGGATCAGATCATCAGCTTCTCATAGAAAAAAATTCAGGCTTAAACTAAAGAAAGCAGAGGAAACCACTAGGCCATCCAGGTATGACTTAAATCAAATCCCCTATGAACATGCGGGCTTCCCTGGTGGCTCAGCTGGTAAAGAACCTTCCTGCCAATGCAGGACACACAAGAGACCCGGGTTTGATCCCTCGGTTGGGAAGATTCCCCAGAGAAAGAAATTGGCAACCTGCTCCAGTATTCTTGCCTGGGAAATCCAATGGACAGAGGAGCTATGTGATCGCAAAGAGTCAGACATGACTGAGTGCGCTCAAACACACGAATATGCAGTGGAGGTGCTGAACAGATTCAAAGGATTAGATCTAGTAAAGAGTGTACCTGAAGAACTATGGATGGACGACCATAATACTGTACAGGAGGCAGCAAACAAATCCATCCCCCCCCAAAAAAAAAAGCAAGAAAAGCAAAGTGGTTGTCTGAAGAGGCTTTACAAAAAATGAAGAAAGAAGAGAAGTGACAAGCAAGGGAGAAAGGGAAAGGTACACCCAACTAAACATAGAGTTCCAGAGAATAGCAAGGAGACACAAGAAGGCTCTTCTTCAATGAACAGTGCATAAAAGTAGGGGATAGCAGAAGGGGAAAGACTAGGATCTCTCCAGGAAAACTGGAAATATCAAGGGAACATTTCACCCAAAGATGGGCACAATAAAGGACAGAAATGATAGAGACCTAGAAGAAGCAGAAGAGATCAAGAAGAGATCAGAAAAGCTGTACAAAAAAGATCTTAATGAACAGGATATCCATGATGGTGTGGTCAGCCACCCAGAGCCAGACATTCTGGAATGTGAAATCAATTGGGCCTTAAGAAGCACTGCTATCAATAAAGCTAGTGGATGTGATGGAATTCTAGTAGAATTTTTTAAAACCCTAAAAGATGATGCTATCAAAGTTTGCACTCAATATGTCAGCCAATCTGGAAGACCCATCAGTGGCCACAGGACTGGAAAAGGTCAGTCCTCATCCCAATTCCCAAGAAGGGTAGTACTAAAGAATATGCTAACCATTGGACAATTGCACTCATCTCCCATGCTAGTAAGGTCATGCTCAAAATCTTGCAAGTTAGGCTTTAGTATTATGTGAACCAAGAACTTCCAGATGTCCAAGTTGGGTTTAGAAAAGGCAGAGGAACCAGAGATCAAATTGCCAACATTTTATGAATCATGGAGAAAGCAAGGGGATTCCAGAAAAACATCTACTTCTGTTACATCCACATTATGCTAAAGCTTTTGAATGTGTGGATCATAACAAACTGTGCATGTGTGCTAAGTCACTTCAGTCATGTCCAACTCTTTGTGATCCTATGGACTGTAGCCTGCCAAGCTCCTCTGTCCATGGGATTCTCCAAGCAAAAATACTAGAGTGGGTTGCCATGCCCTTCTCCAGGGGACCTCCCAACCCAAGGATAGAACCTATGTACCCTGCATTGGCAGGCAGGTTCTTTACCACTAGTACCTCCTGGGAAGCAAACTGTGGAAAACTCATAAAGAGACTGGAATACCAGACCATCTTATCTGTCTCCTGAGAAACCTGTACGCAGGTCAAGAAGCAACAGTTAGAACCCTGTATGGAATGACTGGTTCAGGATTGAGAAAGGAGTACGACAAGGCTATTTGTTGTCACCCTGTTTATTTAACTTATACATTGAGCACATCGTAAGAAATTCAAGGCCAGATGAATCACAAGCAGGAATCAAGATTGGCAAGAGAAATATTAACAGCCTCAGATATGCAGATAATACCACTCTAATGGCAAAAAGCGAAGAGGAACTCAAAACCTCTTGATGAGGGTGAAGGAGGAGAGTGAAAAAACTGGCTTAAAACTAAATATTAAAAAAAATTAAGATCATAGCATCTGGCCCCATCACTTCATGGCAAATAGAAGGGGAAAAGGTGGAAACAGTGACAGATTTCCTCTTCTTGGGATCTAAAATCACTGTGAACAGTGACTGCATCCATGAAATCAGAAGACAACTGCTTCTTGGCAGGAAAGCTATGACAAACCTAGACAATGTGTTGAAAAGCAAAGATACCACTGCCGACAAAAGTATGTATAGTAAGGACTACGGTCTTTCCACTGGTCATGCACAGTGGTGAGAGCTGAACCATAAAGAAGGCAGAATGCCACAGAATGGATGCCTTTGAACTGAGGTGTTGGAGAAGACTTCTGAGACTCCCTCCTTGACAGCAGGGAGATCAAACCAGTCAATCTTAAAGGAAATCAACCCCGAATACTCATTGGAAGGACTGATGCTGAAGCTGAAGCTCCAATATTTTGGTCACCTGATGCAAAGTTGGCCACCAGCCAACTCCTTGGAAAAGACCCTGATGCTGGGAAAGATTCAGGGCAGAAGGAGAAGAGGCATCAGTGGATGAGATGGCTGGACGGGATCACTGATGCAATGGACATGAACTTCAGCAAACAAGGGGAAATGGTGAGGGACAGGGAGACGTGGGGTACTGCAGTCCATGGTGTCATGAAGAGTTGGACAAAACTGGGCGACTGAACAACAACACTATTTTGTGATCGGATTAGCCCTGCAGATATCTGTTGAGAGCAGGAGTCTAGTAGATGACTGTGACTGCCCAGCTTATTTTTCTTCTTGGTAAACTATCCTCCCCCTAACTCATAGAGAGTTTAATTACATGGCTTTCCCTGCTTAGTAACAAGAGTTGGCAATCAGCATACTGTCTTCCTGGCCACAGTGGCTGGCTGAACTGTGGGCTCAGTTATTCAACATGGAGCCATCAAATTCATCCCAATGACATGTTCTGGAACCAAGAAGAAAGAAGTGCTATCTTGCTATCATTTTTTCCCCCTTCTGGCTTGCCTGAGACAGGGACAATACAAAGAACAACAGAGAGATGGAAAAAAAGAGAGATAAACCTTGAAGATACCATTGAAGTCCTTGGACAAAGCTGTGTCTAAAGATAAAACCACCCTTGGAATGTAATGTAATATCTCCATTATCCCTATATTTACAAGTGACAAGTGTTAGTCACTCAGTTGTGTCTGGCTCTTTGTGGCCCCATGGACTATAGCCTGCCAGACTCCTCTGGCCATGAAATTCTCCAGACAAGAATATTGGAGTGGGTTGCCATTTTCTTCTCCAATGGGTCTTCCAGTCCAGGGATCAAACCCAGATCTCCTGCATTGCAGGCAGATTCTTGACCATCTGAGCCATGGGATATCCAAAAAAGAAGAGATATATTTATACATATGGCTGATTCAATTTGCTATACAGCAGAAACTAACACAGTACTGTAAAACAATTTGAGTATACTCAAAAATTTTTAAAAACTACAAAAAAATTCAAAAATAAAGATTCTGGCCCGAGCAACCAGGAAAAAAAGTTCTGATTTAGGGGATGAGAGGGCTTTTAGTAGAGTTAATTCTGAGGGAAGTAGGAGATAAGTAAGATAAACTTGATACAGTAAAGCCTTGGTTACTAGAAAGAACAGTTGATCCTAAATTAAACATGCCATCCCTTTTTGATATTTGTCATCTGATGTCATCTGCCCACCCTGCTTCCCTCTCGCTGTAGAAGTCCTGTGGAATATCAGGATAAAAATATCGGGGGTAGAGGATTACAGGTAAAAACAAAAATCAGAAAGATCACTTCCACTAGAAATTGTGTACAGCATGGCGACACACTGGGACACTTTGGGAAAGAAGAAGAGGAAAGCACTTGGCGTACCACTCACTCCACCACACCACCCCCGGACAGCTCTGCCAGCAGAAGGGGGCCCATACTTCAACTTCAGTGATCAGCAATGACTCTAATTGTCTGCTTTCACAGGAGGACATGTTGGCACTTAGGGTATGACTATCAGAGACTGAGAGGTCTCTGGATGTCTGTAGGAGTAACGAAGTGTCCAGCGATGACTGCAAATTAATTGCAGTTTCCAATGTATATCCACTGTCTGTGGATACGGTGGTCTCAGCAAGTATAGGCACATATGTGAGCACATACCAATTAACACCTGCAGACTCTCAGATCTGAGTGAGATTTCTGCAGGCAAGTAGAGATCCTTTATCAGTACCTGGGGTAAGAGTCACTGAACTTGAGGCTTTTACTTCTAATATGATACCATTTGAACTCATGGTGTGCTGGGCTCTGAGGAAATTCTGATAATAAGAAAGCATATGTGAAACCACTCAATATATTCATAGTAAGCAACCATTAAATATTGTATGCTTATTATTAACATCATGTAGTAAATTGTGAAGAACTTACAGTAGGCTGCTAAAGCACATGGCTTCATCTTTAAATATTCAAATGACTAAATATGCAGCTTTCAATCTTCTACAATTCTTTTTTTTTTTTAGATGTGTTATACTTTTTTTATTCTTTTTTTTTTATTTCTAAAAAAGAATTTTATTAAAAAAGCACAAATGCAAAGAAATGAACAGAGGAAAATGTATGCATCGAACCTGGACTGGTCACTTATGATAATATACATGCTACAATTCCATTCTCCCCAATCATTCCACCTTCACCCTCTCCCACAGAGTCCCAAAGACTGTTCTAAATGCCTATGTCTCTTTTGCAGTCTCTTATACAGGGTTCAGGTTACCATTTTTCTAAATTCCATATATATGCGTTAATATACAGTATTGATGTTCTTCTTTCTGGCTTACTTCACTCTGTATAATTGGCTCCAATTTCATCCACCTCATTAAAACTGATTCAAATGCATTCTTTTTGATGGCTGAGAAATACTCCATTGTGTATATGTACCAAAGCTTTCTTATCCATTCATCTGCAGATGGACATCTAGGTTGCTTCCATGTCCTGGCTATTTTAAACAGTGCTGCAATGAACATTGGAGTACATGTGTCTCTTTCAATTCTGGTTTCCTCGGTATGCTCTCAATCTTCTACAATTCTTAAGGATGATGTTCTATATATTGACACTTGCATGTACACTTTTCATCCTACCTAATTTATAGAAAAATTCTACCCAGAGTGCATCACATAACCCTATAATGTTTGCTTGTATTAGTCTAACCATGATTAACAGTCTCCAGGGTATTTTGTCTCATTAATATTATTCTATTAACCAGAAAAATGAGAAATATTTTAATATCACATATAATGCTGCTGTTTTGAATTCCATTTTTTTCCATGCATATATCTAATGCCACATCACAAGTCCCAAATAATAAGATTTTCACCTACTAATAAGAGAAATTATTCCATTTTACCATTCTTTAAAAGTTTAAGGGGGAAGTTCATAGCAATACAGGCACACCTCAGGAAACAAGGAAAAAGTCAACTAAATAACCTAACTCTACATCTAAAGCAACTAGAAAAGGAAGAAATGAAAAACCCCAGGGTCAATAGAAGGAAAGAAATTGTAAAAATTAGGCAGAGATAAATGCAAAAGAAACAAAAGAGACCATAGCAAAAATCAACAAAGCCAAAAGCTGGTTCTTTGAGAAGGTAAATAAAATTGACAAACCACTAGCCAGACTCATCAAGAAACAAAGGGAGAAGAACCAAATCAATAAAATTAGAAATGAAAATGGAGAGATCACAACCGACAACACAGAAATACAAAGGATTATTAGAGAATACTATCAGCAATTATATGGCAATAAAATGAATAACCTGGAAGAATGGACAAATTCCTAGAAAAGTACAACTTTCCAAAACTGAACCAGGAAGAAATAGAAAATCTGAACAGACCCATCACAAGCACGGAACTAAAGGCTGTAATCAGAAATCTTCCAGCAAACAAAAGCCCAGGTCCAGATGGCTTCACAGCTGAATTCTACCAAAAATTTAGAGAAGAGCTAACACCTATTCTACTCAAACTCTTCCAGAAAATTGCTGAGGAAGGGAAACTTCCAAACTCATTCTATGAGGCCACCATCACCCTAATCCCAAAACCTGGTAAAGACCCCACAAAAAAAGAAAACTATAGGCCAATATCACTGATGAACATAGATGCAAAAATCCTTAACAAAATTCTAGCAATCAGAATCCAACAACACATTAAGAAGATCATACATCATGACCAAGTGGGCTTCATCCCAGGAATGCAAGGATTCTTCAATATCCGCAGATCAATCAACGTAATACACCACATTAACAAACTGAAAAATAAAAATCATATGATTATCTCAATAGATGCAGAGAAAGCCTTTGACAAAATTCAACATCCATTTATGATAAAAACCCTCCAGAAAGTGGGAATAGAAGGGACATACCTCAACATAATAAAAGCTATATATGACAAACCCACAGCAAACATTATCTTCAATGGTGAAAAACTGAAAGCATTTCCCCTAAAGTCAGGAACAAGACAAGGGTGCCCACTCTCACCATTACTATTCAACATAGTTCTGGAAGTTTTGGCTACTGCAATCAGAGCAGAAAAAGACATAAAAGGAATACAAATTGGAAAAGAAGAAGTAAAACTTTCACTGTTCGTTGATGACATGATCCTCTACACAGAAAACCCTAAAGACTCTACCAGAAAACTACTAGAGCTAATCAATGATTACAGTAAAGTTGCAGGATATAAAATCAACACACAGAAATCCCTTGCATTCCTATACACTAATAATGAGAAAATAGAAAGAGAAATTAAGGAAACTATTCCATTCACTGTTGCAACGAAAAGAATTAAATACTTAGGAATATATCTACCTAAGGAAACAAAAGACTTGTACATAGAAAACTATAAAACACTACTGAAAGCAATCAAAGAGGACACTAATAGATGGAGAAATATACCGTGTTCGTGGATTGGAAGAATAAATATTGTAAAAATGAGTATACTACCCAAAGTAATTTATACATTCAATGCAATCCCTATCAAGCTACCAACGATATTTTTCACAGAACTAGAACAAATAATCTCACAATTTGTATGGAAATACAAAAAACCTCGAATAGCCAAAGCAATCTTGAGGAAGAAGAATGGAACTGGGGGAATTAACCTGTGGGACTTCAGGCTCTACTGCGGGGCCACAGT
This sequence comes from Moschus berezovskii, assembly GCF_049115385.1. Lineage (NCBI taxonomy): Eukaryota > Metazoa > Chordata > Mammalia > Artiodactyla > Moschidae > Moschus > Moschus berezovskii. The sequence goes on from NC_142489.1 coordinate 2,047,321, forward strand.
CGTCAAGAAAGTATGGTACTGGCATGGGGACAGAGATGTGGATCAATGGAACAGGGTGGAAAGCCCAGAGATGGGTCCACGCACCTATGGATGCCTTGTTTTTGACAAAGGAGGCAAGAATATGGAATGGAGAAAGGACAGTCTCTTTGACAGGTGGTGCTGGGAAAACTGGTGAGCCACTTGTAAAAGAATGAAACTGGAACACTTCCTAACACCATACACCAAAATAAACTCAAAATGGATTAGAGAGCTAAATGTAAGACCAGAAACTATAAAGCTCCTGGGGGAGAACGTAGGCAAAACACTCTCTGACATAAATCACAGCAGGATCCTACAAGACCCACCTCCCAGAATATTGGAAATAAAAGCAAAAATAAACAAATGGGACCTAATTGAAATCAGGGGCTTCTGCACAGCAAAGGAAACTATAAGTAAGGTGAAAAGACAGCCTTCAGAATGGGAGAAAATAATGGCAAGTGAAGCAACTGATAAAGGATTAACCTCCAAAATATACAAGCAGCTCCTGCAGCTCAATTCCAGAAAAATAAATGACCCCAATCAAAGAATGGGCCAAAGAACTGAACAGACATTTCTCCAACGAAAACATAAAGATGGCTGACAAACACATGAAAAAATGCTCGGCATCCCTCATGATCAGAGAAATGCAAATCAAAACCACAATGAGATGTCATTTCGCACCAGTCAGAATGGCTGCTATCCAAAAGTCTGCATGCAATAAATACTGGAAAGGGTGTGGAGAGAAAGGAACCCTCTTACACTGTTGGTGGGAATGCAAACTAGTGCGGCCACTATGGAGAACAGTGTGGAGATTCCTCAAAAAACTGGAAATAGAGCTGCCATGTGATCCAGCAATCGCACTCCTGGGCATACACATCAAGGAAACCAGAGTTGAAAGAGACACATGTACTCCAATGTCCATCTGCGGACGAATGGATGGGAAGGCTTTGGTGCATATACACAATGGAGTATTCAGTTCAGTTCAGTTTAGTCACTCAGTCGTGTCTGACTCTCCGCGACCCCATGAATCACAGCACGCCAGGCCTCCCTGTCCATCACCAACTCCTGGAGTTCACTCAAACTCATGTCCACAGAGTCGGTGATGCCATCCAGCCATCTCATTCTCTGTCTGTCATCCCCGCCTCCTCCCGCCCCCAATCGCTCCCAGCATCAGAGTCTTTTCCAGTGAGTCAACTCCTCGCATGAGGTGGCCAAAGTATTGCAGTTTCAGCTTTAGCATCAGTCCCTCCAATGAACACCCAGGATTGGTCTCCTTTAGAATGGACTGGTTGGATCTCCTTGCAGTCCAAGGGCCTCTCAAGAGTCTTCTCCAACACCACAGTTCAAAAGCATCAATTCTTCGGCGATCAGCTTTCTTCACAGTCCAACTCTCACATCCATACATGACCACGGGAAAAACCATAGCCTTGACTAGACGGACCTTTGTTGGCAAAGTAATGTCTCTGCTTTTTAATATACTATCAAGGTTGGTCATAACTTTCCTTCCAAGGAGTATTACTCAGGCATTAAAGAGAATGCATTTGAGTCAGTTCTAATGAGGTGGATGAAACTGGAGCCTATTGTACAGAGTGAAGTGGGCCAGAAAGAAAAGTACCAATACAGTATACTAACGTATATATATGGAATTTAGAAAGATGATAACGATAACCCTGTATCAGTTCAGTTCAGTTCAGTCGCTCAGTCGTGTCCGACTCTCCGCGACCCCATGAATCACAGCACGCCAGGCCTCCCTGTCCATCACCAACTCCTGGAGTTCACTCAAACTCATGTCCACAGAGTCGGTGATGCCATCCAGCCATCTCATTCTCTGTCTGTCATCCCCGCCTCCTCCCGCCCCCAATCGCTCCCAGCATCAGAGTCTTTTCCAGTGAGTCAACTCCTCGCATGAGGTGGCCAAAGTATTGCAGTTTCAGCTTTAGCATCAGTCCCTCCAATGAACACCCAGGATTGGTCTCCTTTAGAATGGACTGGTTGGATCTCCTTGCAGTCCAAGGGCCTCTCAAGAGTCTTCTCCAACACCACAGTTCAAAAGCATCAATTCTTCGGCGATCAGCTTTCTTCACAGTCCAACTCTCACATCCATACATGACCACGGGAAAAACCATAGCCTTGACTAGACGGACCTTTGTTGGCAAAGTAATGTCTCTGCTTTTTAATATACTATCAAGGTTGGTCATAACTTTCCTTCCAAGGAGTATTACTCAGGCATTAAAGAGAATGCATTTGAGTCAGTTCTAATGAGGTGGATGAAACTGGAGCCTATTGTACAGAGTGAAGTGGGCCAGAAAGAAAAGTACCAATACAGTATACTAACGTATATATATGGAATTTAGAAAGATGATAACGATAACCCTGTATCAGTTCAGTTCAGTTCAGTCGCTCAGTCGTGTCCGACTCTCCGCGACCCCATGAATCACAGCACGCCAGGCCTCCCTGTCCATCACCAACTCCTGGAGTTCACTCAAACTCATGTCCACAGAGTCGGTGATGCCATCCAGCCATCTCATTCTCTGTCTGTCATCCCCGCCTCCTCCCGCCCCCAATCGCTCCCAGCATCAGAGTCTTTTCCAGTGAGTCAACTCCTCGCATGAGGTGGCCAAAGTATTGCAGTTTCAGCTTTAGCATCAGTCCCTCCAATGAACACCCAGGATTGGTCTCCTTTAGAATGGACTGGTTGGATCTCCTTGCAGTCCAAGGGCCTCTCAAGAGTCTTCTCCAACACCACAGTTCAAAAGCATCAATTCTTCGGCGATCAGCTTTCTTCACAGTCCAACTCTCACATCCATACATGACCACGGGAAAAACCATAGCCTTGACTAGACGGACCTTTGTTGGCAAAGTAATGTCTCTGCTTTTTAATATACTATCAAGGTTGGTCATAACTTTCCTTCCAAGGAGTATTACTCAGGCATTAAAGAGAATGCATTTGAGTCAGTTCTAATGAGGTGGATGAAACTGGAGCCTATTGTACAGAGTGAAGTGGGCCAGAAAGAAAAGTACCAATACAGTATACTAACGTATATATATGGAATTTAGAAAGATGATAACAATAACCCTGTATCAGTTCAGTTCAGTTCAGTCGCTCAGTCGTGTCCGACTCTCCGCGACCCCATGAATCACAGCACGCCAGGCCTCCCTGTCCATCACCAACTCCCAGAGTTCACTCAAACTCATGTCCACAGAGTCAGTGATGCCATCCAGCCATCTCATTCTCGGTCGTCCCCTTCTCCGTATATGAGACAGCAAAAGGGACACAGATGTATAGAGCAGTCTTTGGGACTCTGTGGGAGAGGGTGAGGGTAGGATGATTTGGGAGAGTGGCATTGAAACATGTGTGTTGTTGTGTGTGAAGCAAGTCACCAGTTCAGGGTCGAGGCATGTTGCAGGATGCTCGGGGCTGGTGTGCGGGGATGACCGGGAGGGAGGATGGAGGGAGGAGGGAGGTGGGAGGGGGGTTCGGGAGGGGGAACTCATGTGCACCCGGGGTGGATTCGTGTCGATGTATGGCAAAACCAACCAATATAATATTGTAGGATAGTTGGCCTCCAATAAAAAATGAATAAATAAATTTAAAAAAAGTTTATGTCATTTGAATGACAAGCATTATGAAAAATTTCTTTGAGCTGTACTGACCTTTTTTCTTAGACAGTACTTTGGGGAAAGCATATGAATAGTTCTCTTGTATTTTCCGAACAACATTAAATGGCAAAACCTGACCCCTACTAGTCCCATCCCAGATATAAACCATGGTCCTCCTCCATCTCTAGGCTGCTCAGACTGGATCAAAGGAGAACTTTTCAGCACAATCAGGAAATAGTCTTTTTAAACATCAGTTTCATCTTCCATGTGATCTCTGACTAATCTCCTTTGGCTTCTGGCTCTTGGATAACAGGTGGTTTCTCCATCCCCACTGGGTTTTTAATGCCTCAGAGCAGCCAAGCCCACATCTCAGCCAGCAGACTGGAATATGTTCTGAGCTCAAAAGTTCTGCCAATCTTTTCCAGGATTAGAGCCTGATGCAGTTCGTCTTTACTTACCATAGACTGTTTGTATGTGCCAAGGACATTGTAAATCCTTTAGACCAGCTCTCCCAGCCATTAATCCACTTTCGGCATTGGTTCACCTTGGCATATGCTTCTCAGGACTATTTGTTGTGGATTTTGCTCTTTCTGGTTAAGCAGCCTGTCTTTTCTTTTGCATCTCCCCTCTCAATTCATTTCCTATATTGGTCTGGAATCTTACAGACTCCAATTAATAGACAACCAGAGACTTCATTTTCACCCTCTTTTCATCTTTCGTCATTACTTTTTTATGTGCATCCTTTGTTCTCAGGTAGACTTTATCCATTTGGTACCAGGCCACTGACCCTCAACCCTAAGTGTGATACACTGATGGATGAGCAAATACTCCTCTTTTGTCCTTAACTCTGGTAAAAACTCCAAGGTCACCCTCATTGGCCTAATCTGAGTCAAATATTCATCTTGAATTAAACATGAGTGCACAAGCCTGCAAAGTAAATCCCACCCTTAGGTAGAAAGGTGGGTTATTCCCATCTGAAGTTCATGAGTCTGAGGAAAGAATCAATTCAGTTCAGTCGCTCAGTCGTGTCTGACTCTTTGAGACACCATGAACTACAGCATGCCAGGCTTCTCTATCCATCACCAACTCCCAGAGCTTGCTCAAACTCAGTCCATAGAGTTGGTGATGCCATTCAACCATCTCAGCCTCTGTCATCCCCTTCTCCTGCCTTCAATCTTTCCGAGCATCAGGGTCTTTTCCAATGAGTCTGTTCTTCGCATCCGGTGGCCAAAGTATTGGAAGTACAGCTTCACCATCAGTCCTACCAATGAATATTCAGGACTGACTTCCTTTACAATTGACTGGTTGGATCTCCTTGCAGTCCAAGGGACTCTCAAGAGTCTTCTCCAACACCACAGTTCAAAAGCATCAGTTCTTCAGTGTTCAGCTTTCTTTATAGTCCAACTCACACATGCATGCATCACTACTGGAAAAACAACAGCTTTGACTAGACGGACCTTTGTTGACAAAGTAACGTCTCTGCTTGTTAATATGCTGTCTAGGTTGGTTATAATTTTTCTTCCAAGGAGCAAGCATCTTTTAATTTCATGGCTGCAGTTATCATCTGCAGTGATTTTGGAGCCCAAGAAAATAAAGTCTGTCACTGTTTGCATTGTTTCCCTATCTATTTTCTATGAAGTGATGGGACCGGAGGCCATGATCTTCATTTTTTTAAGGTTGAGTTTTAAGCCAGCTTTTTCACTCTCCTATTTCACTTTCATCAAGGGGCTCTTTAGTTCCTCTTCACTTTCTGCCATAAGAGTGGTGTCATCTTCGTATCTGAGGTTACTGATATTTCTCCTGGCAATCTTGATTCCAGCTTTGCTTCATCCAGCCCAGCATTTCCCATGATGTACTCTGCATGTAAGTTAAATAAGCAGGGTGACAATATACAGCCTTGATGTATTCCTTTCCCAATTTGAAACCAGTCTGTTCTTCCATGTCCAGTTCTAACTGTTGCTTCTTGACCTGCATACAGATTTCTCAGGAGGCAGGTCAGGTGGTCTGGTATTCCCATCTCGAGGAATTTTCCACAGTTGGTTGTGATCCACACAATCAAAGGCTTTGGTGTTGTCAATAAAGCCGAAGTAGATATTTTTATGGAATTCTCTTGCTTTTTCTATGATCCAACGGAAGTAAAGTCTGATGCTATAAAGAGCAATATTGAATAGGAACCTGGAATGTTAGGTGTATGAATCAAGGTAAATTAGAAGTGGTCAAACAGGAGATAACAAGAGTGAACATTGACATTTTAGGAATCAGTGAACTAAAATGGACTGGAATGGGAGATTTTAATTCAGATGACCATTATATATACTGCTGTGGGCAAGAATCCCTTAGAAGAAATGGAGTAACTCTCCTAATCAACAAAAGAGTCCGAAATCCAGTATCCTCTGTCAGGCCCTTTTCTTACTACCTACGAAAGTACTGTGTGCTCCCTAATTGGAAACCATCCACTTGGAAGTTTGAAAGTTGAGTATTTTAATGGTGGAAGCTCTTTTTTCTACAATATAAGTGTGTCAGGTGTGTCTTTGCTGATATAGATGATTGCCTATTTCAGGCACTGATGATTCAAAAAGCAAGAGGTGGACATAACATTCAACCTTTTAAAATACTACCTTTACCTAACATTTAAATTGTATTTATGAGTTCTGACTGTATATTGTAATTAAGGTGAAACAAACATTTTGTGATTTTTAAGTTAAAAAATTTAATGTTTATAAACATGAAGACCCAAATATTAGGGGTCTAAATAGAAGGTCTAAGAGTAAAATAAAAAATACATTATTCAACCTACGTTTATGGGGATATAACCAACACCCTGTTTATCTGAGAACTTTATCACCGAAGTTAATCTGAATCAGATTCCAGATACATGTGATAGCCTTAGAGCTGTAAGTAGTATTACAGGACCTCTGTAGTCCACTGAAAGTTCTGGGTTGCATCAAAATTGCCTCAAATAAAATCAGAGCTTAAACTGGATTGAAATTTTCCTTCTGGATGTCAATTTGACCCATCAGGAAAGTGGTCATGGATGGTGTGCTAAAGCTAATTTGGGTTTTGTGTATGTGTGTGTGTATGTGTGTGTGTGTGTGTGTGATGCTATTAATTATTCAACAAATATTTATTGAGTAGTTATAGGTACTCAAATAGTAAGGGGGTAACATCAGAGCAAAGTTCAAAAACAGACCTGAGAAAGGGAGAAAACAGAGAATAGCCAGCCCCATCTTTGCATCAGAATGAGCCCTGGGTACTAAGAATTTAATAAAAAACACAGAAAGATATATAACCACATCTGTCTCCAGGTGTAAGGAAAACACAATGATTCAGTCTTTCCTAAGTAATTGGCAAGATAACCCCTGTATTGATTCTTTTCAGGGGTTCCAGGAATGCCGGTCCTAAGGATGCTAAACCATAATAGACAATGATGCCTCCAATAAACTGTAGTTAGAATGTGGGTTCAAGAAGCAATTGCATGCTTGAGATATTCATGATTAGAATGATTATCAATACTTTCAGATTTTTATCTGGACTTTAATAAAACAGTTATGATACTATAAACGGTGCTTTTGTTTTTTACTCATGAAACCTTTACTGATGAATTGTTAGTAATAAGGAATTATGCCTCGCCTTGGAAGCTACTTTTGCAGCTGATAATCGATCCAAGGATCATTATTTTGCTGATTGGTGCATTATTTCCTCATGTAGTGTTAGATGAAAAAATGCTTTTAAATGTTTTTCCTTTTTTCCATTATTATTTCATGTTCAATCATATTGCTTTGGGAATATATTTCACAAAAGGGTAGCTGATATTCAGAATCTCATTCATGCATATAAGAATTCTTACTCCTAGCTGGGCAAAAAGGAAAATCATTTGTGTAGATATCGCTTATTAGTGTCATATACCTGGCACTAGGTTCTATGACAGAGAGATTATATATACAGTCTCTGGAGCCAGCCTTCTTGGATTCAAATTCTAGCACTGACTAGCTATATGACATTAGAAAAGCTACTTATCTTCTCATGACATTTTTCTCATCTATACAATCGGGATAAGAATAGTACCTGCCTCATAGGCTTGTTTTAAGCAGTCAATACATGTTAGCATTATATAGTACTATGGTATTTTCTTGTGGTTCTATATTTTTCCAAGTCAGTCCTTAAAATTCAGTAGATTAAATAAGAAAAGATTTATTTCTCATCAGATTAGATCACTTCTGTGTTATGGCTGTTGTATCATACTACTTTCCCTGTTTTGTTTTTCAGGTAGGATACTCTGACTTTACATTTATTTGGAATAATATGAAAGTATTCATATTGCAAACAAAGCTAATTTATCTCTAAAATATGGAAGCAGCTTATGCAGCTCAATAAATATCATAAAATACCCTGGATAACCCAATCAAAACAAGCAGAAGACCTAAGCAGACATTTCTCCAAAGAAGACATACATACAGATGGCCAACAAACACATGAAAAGATGGTCAACATCACTCATTATTAGAGAAATGCAAATCAAAACTACAATGAGGTATCACCCCACACTGGTCAGACTGGCCATCATCAAAAAAATCTACAAACAATAAATGCTGGAGCAAATGTGGAGAAAAGGGAACCCTCTTGCACTGTTAGTATGAATGTAAATTGATACAGCCACTATGGGGAACAGTATGGAGATTCCTTAAAAAATGTGGAATAAAACTACCATATGACCCAGAAATCTCACTACTGGTCATATACCCTGAGAAAACCATAATTCAAAAAGACACATGCATCCCAATGTTAACTGCAGCACTACTTACAATAGCCAGGACATGGAAGCAATTTGATGTGCATTGACAGATGAATGAATAAAGAAGTTGTGGCACACATATGCAATGGAATATTAACCCCAAAAAGGAATGAAATCGGGTCATCTTAGTGATGTGGATGAACCTAAAGTCAGTCATACAGAGTGAAGTAAGTCAGAAAGAGAAAAACAAATATCATATATTAACACATACAAATGGAATCTAGAAAAAAATGGTACTGATGAACCTATTTGCAAGGCAGGAATAGAAACACAGATGCAGAGAACAGACTTGTGGACACAGGGAGGGAAGGAGAGGCTGGGACAAGTTGAGAGAGTAGCACTGACATATATACACTATTCTGTATAAAGCTAGTGGGAAGCTGTTGTATAGCACAGGGAGCTCAGCTTGATGCTCTGTGATGACCTAGAGGGGGTGGGATGGCAGGGTGGGAGGGAGGCTTAAGAAGGAGGGAATATATGTATACTTATAGCTGGTTCACGTTGTTGTACAGCAGAAACCAACACAACATTGTAAAGCAATTATACCCCATTTAAAAAAATATTCATATTGACAAATATTAGGTATCTGCGTGTAGTGTCCTTTGGATGTCAATGTGATCCAGTAGGAAAGCAGTCATGGATGGTGTCTAAATTAAGGTATTCATTCATTTACAAGACTGTGCAGTGAAATGTGCTAACACTCAGAGGGATGCAAAGACAGAAAAAAGTCCAGAATCCTACTAGCTAAAAAGAGATAAGAATATTAGGCAAATAACTACTTAAATTATTTTACACATGATAAATAGTAAAGCTATGATTTGTGTATATTAGTAGCAACACTTGATAAATATTTCAGTTTGAGTTCAGTCACTCAGTCGTGTCTGACTGCGACCCCATGGACTGCAGCATGCCAGGCCTCCCTGTCCATCACCAACTCCCGGAGCTTGCTCAAACTCATGTCCATCGAGTCGGTGATGCCATCCAATCATCTCATCCTCTGTCATCCCCTTCTCCTCCTTCCTTCAATCTTTCCCGGCATTAGGGTCTTTTCTAAGGAGTCAATTCTTCACATCAGGTGGCAAAGTATTGGAGTTTCAACTTCAGCATCAGTCCTTCCAATGAATATTCAGGACTGATTTCCTTTAGGATGGACTGGTTGGATCTCCTTGCTGTCCAAGGGACTCTCAAGAGTCTTCTCCAGCACCACAGTTCAAAAGCGTCAGTTCTTCAGCACTCAGCTTTCTTTATAAGCCAACTCTCATATCCATACATGACTACTGGAAAAACCATAGCTTTGACTAGATGGACCAAAGTCTGATTTCCATGACAGATTGGAGATTCCATGATTCAATTTGGGAGAAAGAGGTTTTATTCTCATCTCAGGGGGTGAAATCAATTTAACATGAGGGTTAGATTTTTAAACTGTGCACATGATATCATTTGAAGTGAAAATTACCTTTGATCAAGCTTCAGATTGTAAGGGTTGGTTTTCTCTAAACACCCCATCTCACTGACAGTTCCTTATCCAGTTTCAGAAGAGTTCTCTTTCCTCAGTTTGACAACAGATTAAGCAGTTGGCTTATATTTAAAAGTCATACTTTATGAATAATATGTGTTTTTAAACACTGGAAATCACTCCCATAACAAAAAGAAGCTTACATAAGTAAAGGAAATCACAGGTAGGGTGGGTGGATTGAAAGAGGAGCAGAATTATAACTCCCACTGTACCTTTTTCCTGGGGAACATCTGATGAACAGAATTACTAGCAGAAGCACTGGCAATATATATATTTTTTCTCTCTCTCATCCCTCAATTGTCCTGAATGTACATATTTGAATTAGTATACATTAAATGCATGTTTTTTTCTGCTCCAACAGTATAAGGACAAATACACATAGCATGGAAGAGATGTACACAGTGCTGAGGGGTTATACTGCCCCAGCTTCATAAGTGAAAGTGAAAGCGAAAGTGAAGTCGCTCAGTCATGTCTGACTCTTTGTGACCCCATGGACTGTAGCCCGCCAGGCTCCTCCATCCATGGGATTTTCTAGGCAAGAATACTGGAGTGGATTGCCATTTCCTTCTCCAACCCCAGCTTCATAGTCCATTTAATTTGCTTTCTACACATGAAGGTCTGTATTTACTATTAAACCTGTCTATTAGGTGAATTGGTAAGCTCTGAAATGTTAATAGCATTTTCCCCTTCATCATAGCCCCACTAAGTTTTAGTGCAGGCCAGAAAGAGACCCTAAATCTCTTTCTGGGAAGCCCAGAAAAGGCTGGACTAGCCCAGTTCCACTCCATTGAAGAGAATCCCCTCCTCCTTGCATTAAAATGATTAATTTGGGTATTTCTTAGAACTATGCCAGGGACAGATAGTGAATGACAGAAACTATCCTTACCAATCTGTACACTTAACTGTATCATGTATATGAGAAACAGGTATGTAGTTTTGTCTTAGGCATTGCAATTAATCTTCCTAAAATCCTGATAGAGAATATATGGAGCTGCGATCCTTCAGCACACTAGCCTTGATCTATTTCCTTTCTGAAATATTGATATAACAAAGAAATGATGATACAATATGATAACCATCATTTGTGGAGGGAAAGCATATGAATTTTCTACTAGACTCTTTAGATTAACTAGTTTCAGTTAATTACTATAAATGCCATCTGAAAGTTCATGTTAAGTTTGCAAATTCAGATGATGGGTATATGGATGTTCCCCATGCAATTCTTTCAACTTATCTTTCACTTTTCATAATAAAATACGAAGAAGAAAAGTACTCAAAGCTTGGGCTTTTGAAAATAGGTCTTTTCATATATTCATTCCATAATCATTTGTAGACTACTTACTACATGTACTTGGATAGGTACTATGGACAAACTTGAATTCAACATGGTACCTGCCTTTAAGAATTGTATCACTTATTCACTGCTGCAGTTTTCACATTCATGGGTATACAGGTTGACTGCTAAGTGGATAATCTCTCTTAATTGTTTCAAATTGCAAGTTCTGCTAGATATGGTTCCTTGCCCCATTTTACTTAACATGTGTTCGTTCTGAGACCCAGTCTTTTCTCATTATGATGGCAGAACTGCAAGAGTGTAAGCCCTATCAAAGAAGTAGATTACATGCCTGTTTACATCACCTCTGCTAAAACATACTGACCAAAACGAATCACATGGTTGAGCCCAGAGTCAAAGAGAATGAAAGTAAACTCTGTCTTTAGTGGGAGAAATTACAAAGTCAACAGGGAAAAAGACATGATACAAGGAGAAAAGTGGTGACCAAACCTAAGTCTACACCAAGTCTAAACCTAAGTCTACGCCAAGTTCTTTGGAGCTTAGATCTGGACAAAGCAGACAAAATATTGCACCTTGGCAAATTGCTCCATTTTTTCAAAGGATAAATGACTGTGGGTACTAATCTGTGGGTCCATTTTCCATATTCAGTGGTTCTAACCTTAGATCCTTTCAGGGCTACATACACTAGCCTACCTTATTATCAGACTACATCATAACAAAGAATAAAAACAACACAAGAAGCCCTTGTTATTATTTCTAAGATTCTTTTCTAGATCTATGCAAACAGTGATAATTAATGTCTATCACTCTTCCCTCAGGGGCTTCCCTGGTGGCTCAGATGGTAAAAAATCCACCTGCATGCAGAAGAACTGGGTTCAATCCTTGGGTTGGGAAGATCCCCTGGAGAGGAGAATGGCAACTCACTCCACCATTCTTGCCTGAAGAATTCCATGGACAAAGGAGCATGGCAGACCCCAGTCCACGGGGTTGCAAAGAGTCAGACACGACTGAGCAACTAACACTAACACTTCCCCTTTCCTCTAGGAAGGCTCAATATAGTGAAATACGCTTGCTAAGTCACTTTAATCATGTCCGACTCTGTGTGACCCTATGGACTATAGTCCGTCAGGCTCCTCTGTCCATGGAATTCTCCAGGGAAGAATACTTGAGTGGGTTGCCATGCCTTCCTCCAGGGGATCTTCCCAACCCAGGGATCGAACAAGCATCTCTTGTGTCTCCTGCATTGGCAGGTGGATTCTTTACCACTAGCACCACCTGGGAAGCCCTATAGTGAAATATAAGGATATTTTTATTTTTATATCAATTGCTTCTTTAGCAGTATATCTATGGGTCTTAAATTACAGACTTTATATAATTTCTGAACAATGGGAATAAGCTGAATCTTTTGTGCTTTAATGAAGGGTTTACATCTATTTAAAATTAAACCCTTGTTGTATAAATCAACACTGAATGAAATCAACTGTAACACTTTATAATTAAGAATAATGCAGCAGTGTAAGATCATTATTGCAAAACTTTAAAAATCTATTAATTTCCCATTAGTTGCAGCATAATGATCCAACTCCTTAAATGAAAAAGAAAATAAACTTCTTGAATCAAACTTTGTGATAGAGACCCAGCATGTGTTATTAATTTAAACTGTTTTTCTCAATGATTTTATTTTATGATATAACCAATTCATTGGATTGTAAATGTAAAAAATGTTTCATTTGGCTCCTAAATAAAGGATAATGAAAGTCATTAAATGTTTACTAAAACGAATAAATTGCTATTAAGATAAAGTATGTAAATAAGTCACCAACTAAAATCAATCTTTATTCATATATATCAAAAGAGAGAGGAAAATATGTGTATATATAGATTTCTCTCTCACTTTTGCACTCTCTCTATATACACAGGAACCATGTGAAATTTGCAATGATGATATTTATACAATTAATTTACTGCCCCTAAATCATATACAGATTAACCTATTCTTATATCCTTATGTTTAAATCATATTTAAATATACATTTATAAATAAATAATATCTATTATTATATCTTTAAATGCAAGTTTACAGGCAAAAGCAGTTATAAGCCTATGGCAATCAGAATGCAGAAAACTAAAATGACTGACAATTTCAAGGATTGTTGAAGCTGTAGAGTAACTGAAATCTTCATATCCTGCCAGTGGGAGTTTACTTTGGTAAACTTTGAAAATCTCCTTGACAATAGCTTCTAAATCTGAACACAGGTACACTCTGTGACACAGGAACTCAACTACTAAGTACATAACTCTAATGCATGTAGGAACAGCCATCAAAAGATGTATACAAAGGCATTCAGAGAAGTATTATTCATATGATCTCCAAATTGGAAGCAATCTAAATGCATATCAACTCTAAAGAATAAACAAAATGAGGAATATTCACAACTGAACTCTATATGGCAATGAGAAGGATTAAATTACTGCCACGTTCCATAACATGGATGAGCAACAGCATAATATTCAACAAAAGAAGCCAAGCAAAAGACATGGAAGCAACCTACGTGTTGATTGACAGAGGAATGGATAAAGAAGATGTGGTACATATATACAATAAAATATTACTAGCCATTTAAAAGAATGAAATAATGCCATCTGTGGCAACATGAATGGGCCTAGAGATTGTCATACTGAGTGAAGTTAGCATCCCTTATATGTGGAATCTAGAAAGAATGATACAAATGAACTTATTTACAAAATAGCCTCACAGACTTAGAGAACAAACTTATGGTTGCTGGGGGGAAGGATGGCGGGAAGGATAGGGGGAAGGTATAGTTAGGGAGTTTGGGATGGACATGTACACACCACTGTCTTTACAATGGATAACCAACAAGGTCCTACTGTATAGCACATAGAACCCTGGTCTATGGTATGTGACAGGATGGGAGGGAAATTTGGGGGAGAATGGATACATGTATATGTATAGCTGAGTCCCTTTGCTGTCCACCTGAAAATATCACGACACTGTTAACTTACTATACTCCAATATAAAAAAAAAGTTTAAAAAAATAACCAGGCAGAGTATACACCTTATAATTGCATTTATATAAAGTCCAAGACAAGGCAACACTAATATAAAGTGTTAGAAATCAGGATGATTACTTCATGATGGTACTTAGTGGAAGTGAGCATGAGTGGGGCCTCAAAGGTATTGGTAATGCTATAATTTTTGATCATTTTTTAAAAAATTTATTTATTTTAATTGGTGGCTAATTACATTATTGTATTGATCAGATTGGTGGGTACATGGAGGTATTTACTCTCTGAAAATGTACCATGCTGTTCCATTAAGTTTTGGGCACTTTTCTGCACATGTTATATTTTTAATAGCTTACTGAAGTATAATTGATATACAAACTGCACATACTTCATATGTATAATTCGATACACACAAGTTTGGACATAGGCAAATACTTGTTTGGAAGAAAAGCCATGACCAACCTAGACAGCATATTAAAAAGCAGAGACATTACTTTGCTGACAAAGGTCCGTCTAGTCAAAGCTACTGTTTTTCCAGTAGTCGTGTATGGATGGCACAGTTGAACTATGAAGAAAGCTGAGCGCTGAAGAATTGATGCTTTTGAACTGTGGTGTTGGAAAAAACTATTGAGAGTCCCTTGGACTGCAAGGAGATCCAACCAGTCCATCCTAAAGGAAATCAGTTCTGAATATTCATTGGAAGGACTGACACTGAAGCTGAAACTCCAATATTTTGGCCACCTGATGCAAAGAACTGACTCCTTGGAAAAGACCCTGATGCTGGGAAAGACTGAAGGCAGGAGGAGAAGGGGACGACAGAGGATGAGATGGTTGGATGGCATCACTGACTAGATGGACAGGAGTTTGAGCAAGCTCCAGGAGTTGGTGATGGACAGGGAAGCCTGGCATGCTGCAGTCCATGGGGTTGCAAAAAGTCAGACACGACTGAGTGACTGAACTGGACTGAAACACTTGTGATACCATCACCAGTCAAGGTAATAGACCTATGCAACACCTTCCAATGTTTTCTTGTGTCTGTTTTTTGAATGTTATATTTTTGTAAAACACTTACTTTTAGAAAAGCACATCTGCTTTCTCAATATGATGACTTCCTACCATCCTACTTTTTCACAATTTCTGAAAGAGTTGCTTAATGACTCTGACACAGTCTTACAACTTCCCATTATTTTTCATACTTCAGATCATGAAGGAATTATTGTAATCTTTTCAGGTCCGTCATCCAGTTCACTTACTATTAATTCCTTTTTTGGGGCTCAGAGAGGAGACCTTAGGGAATTTATGGAGCCTTTTCTCATTCTTGTATCTGCTAAAAAAACTTTATGTCACAAACCTTGATTATTGATTCCCTCCATGACATTTAAAATGATGTATTTCACAGGAACTTTGTCTGCTACCACCTTTCTGCCCAAAGTAATTTATAGCAGCCATGGACATTTTGAAATTAGATTGGAGACCTTCTGTTGCAAACCACATGCTTCTTGAAACAGAGGGAATTTTGAATAGTGTGAGGTTATTCCTAATCCTGGCAATATTACCTAACAACAAGAAAAGGCTTAATGGGTTGATCTATTAAGTCCATTTTTCAAATCAAAGGTGAATTTATTTTTTTGAGAAATCAAGGTTATGTCTGTTTCCAGGCATGTATTAAGCAATTCACATGAGTTCCAGAGGAATGAAAGGCCTCCAAAGGTAAGCACAGGGCATACTCATTCACTTGGAAAGCCCTTTAACAAAGTAATTGCTTCCTCATGAGCAGTATTAAAGCAACCTCCCATTACTAAAGCATGTTAAACTAACTTGTGGCATTTTGCCAAATCTTTAAGTTGCATTACAGGCTTTTTGTATAAAATATGCTTTTCTCTGAAACAACTCAAACACTCTCCTCTCTCTTTTTTCCCCCCTATTCCTTACAGACACCATCAAAGTTACCTAACTTCAAACATTAACTACTTCTATAGCTCTTGTGAAGTTTCACACAGGGAGCTACTGACAAGCAAGACATCTGATGATGAAGCAGAGTTCTTTTGTGACTAGAAGAGATGAAATCCCTGTACAATGCAGAAAACTTGCCACAACTGTTCTTTTTGTCTTATACTAAAATATAGCTTTTAGAATAAAGAACATCTACACATAGAAAGAGATAAACAACATGACTTTGACACAAAGCAAATTTAATCATGAATTCCAGGAAATTACTTCAAGTATTATTGCTACATCAAGTGGTTCCAAGTGACCAGATGTGCTGTGTAGGGTGTACATTTGACTGTTACTTGTGCCCTCTAAATCTGTTGTACATTTCTCCCTGGTTACTCAGGGCAACCCAACTGGAGACCACAATGCCCAGCCTCCTTTGTAGTTACATGCGGTCACTCAACTAAATTCTTGTTAATAAAATATGAGCACAAGCAATTTTTGCTTCATCTGGATTCCTCTATTTCCTCTTCACATAAGCTAGAAGCCAAACGAGGCAGGGGACAGCTATGAGCATGCAGAGGAGGGCTGTATGCTAGGGGATTGTGAAGCACCAATGTTGACAGCACCTTCACCACTGAATATCTTGTCTGCATTAAGCCACACCTCCAGTCTGGATGTCGAACTTGCATGCGAGGGAAATATACTTCCATTTACTTTTACTCATTGTATGTTTTCATCTTTGTTATTGAAGCTACTATTTACCAGATAGGGTTATTGATTAATAATTTTTAGTATGCTTTCAACTTATTAAAAGAATGTGAAACAAATATTTGATGATTTCCAAAATAAAAATACTTTATATTTCCATAGGATATTTCTTTTATCAAGACCTTTATCCATATTTTATTATATGAGAGTCACAAGAATCCTGTGGTGGCAGTTAAGATGATTCATTATCCCTATTTCACAAATAAGGAAACAACATCATTGGTAACTGGATCCTGATCTTTCCAAATTATCTCAGGAAACTATATAACTTCAGAGGAAATATAGTTTGCTTACTATATATTAAAGTCAATTCACAATACCATATTGAATGAAAATTCACAACTTTAAGAAGGTCTTTTAGTCTTTTGGAGAATTTAATAAATATGGCTTTTTTTAAACTGCATTCATAAACTACTAATTTATCTCTTTAATGAAATAAGATAATTTTTTTAATTAAATGCATTTTCAAGTTAAATGTTTGAAATATCAAGAAATTTTATATTTACTATCCCATTCTATTTATAAATATAGCAAATTTGAAAATACATAGATGTTAAAAATTACTTTGTTTATTGTAAAATCGAGTAACAGAGGAAAGGAGAATATGACAATTATGTGTAAGTCCAAGACTCAGAGTTAACTACTGTTAATATATGTGTATACTTTTTTAATGAAAATAAGCAATACTGTTTTAAGCATTTTCACTTAATGATAGCTGACATTCATGATCCCTACTAGGGCCAGGCAGTGGACTACAAATTTTTTACCCATTATCTTATATAATATTCATAGAAGCCTATAGATAAGTGCTGTAATTATCACTATCTTTACATAATGAACAACTGAGACTTGGGTATGCTAACCAACTTATGCCTCATAACAAAGATTGAAAGTAGTAAGTAGTGTCACAGGTTGTCTGTATTCAAAACTTGCACTCCAAACATTTTGCTGTTATTTGAGTATCAAGAAACACAAGGCAGCAATGTATTCCATCTTATGGGTCACAACGAGATCAGAGAAACACCACAGATGTCCCAATCAATCTTTTACTTTTGGATATGTAACTTGTTTCCTAATATTAACAGCATGTATTTGTTATTAAATCTTTGTACCTTGACATATTCATATGACTTTATTTTAGTAATTTTATAGAACTAGAGTTGCTGATCAGGACCTGTTTTAAGGATTTTGAATATATTGACAATTGGACATGAACACTAATCAAAAATTTTTAAATGTATATCTTTTACTATTTTAGTATGCCCTTTGATTTTATCATCTTCCTAGTTTGGACAATAAATCACATAGCCACCCTGCCCGTAAACATCTCCACCTATCTGTGAGTTATGAATATGCTCCTCTATTATTTCAGTCACTATCCTTTAATGATATCCTCTAACATTTCAATTAATAAGTAAGTCGCCAAATACATACTTTATATATAAAACTGTAGAAAAGGATAAAATAATTTATATTAATAAATAGAATGCATAATAACTATAGTTTTTATTTCTACAACTAGTCATGTGCTTACATACAGTATTTATAAATTCCTGCTTCTGTTACACAGTTTATATTCCCTTTACTTTCAGATAAAATCTCAACTGGTCACAGTACTCCTGGTAGAATGACTCAAAACTTCTTTTCAAGTTTCTGAGCCTAGTGGTCCACCATTTTACCATTAGAATGACAACAGGTGCCCTTCTGTCTTTATTTTCATCAGGAAGATTGCTGTCACCGTGTCAGTGAAGGACTCAGTACCTGGTTCTGAAACTAATCTTCACCCAACTCTTGGAAGTGGATTTCCAGTCCTATTCAATCTCTGGCCCTTTCCTCCATCTTGGATGGTCTCTTAGTCTCGTCTCTACCCAGTTTCTAGCTCCTTCCACTTCACTGTATTTCTGTGCCAGTGTTTTCCTAGCTAGCGTCATGTTAAAAAGCCTCTTGGATTATGGAAGTTAACATCAATTTTAGTTCCTTAGAATAAGCTGACATACCCAACACATTTATTTTCCTTGGTGAATGCTGAAAAAAGTATGTTAAATTTTAAGTTAAAGGTAGGTATATTATCAAATTGATTAATATTTAGTTTTTAAAAGGTGCTTATATCCTATAATTTACTACTTGATATTTGCCTTATATGAATTACCAGGGAAAATCATTTAAATTCTTTATTCATTTATACCTAACTCATCAAAAAGCTGTATTTTAAAATCTGAAACCAAGAGAATTGCATCTTAAAGTCCAATCTTGTAAGATATGTTTTTTTTTAATGAAAACTCATCACATTGTAATGACTTTTTACGAAATAACAAAAAGCTATTGTTCTTAATTTAAACTGCAGGTGGAAGGAATTTTCAGTATCTTTCTTAATTGACCCAATGAAAAGGAAAAAATCCATCATTGTCTAGCTTCCTCTTGCTCTACACATGATAAGCAACATTTCAAGAAAAGACTAAAATGTTTTTTGGGGAAATTATTAGTTTTCTCTTTGCTTTACAGTACGTTCTTTTAAAAATTTTTTTCTTTTCATTTCTAAAGGAACAACAAAATAAAACCTACAATACCTTCAGAAGCAAACAACAAAAGACTGAAGTTGAAAGAACAATCTGTTCTTCCGTTATGTGTTTGCTAGCTCTATCTTGTCACTATAACAATCTATTGAATTTATTTAGTGCTTTGTAGTTTGTTAAGTACTTTCACAATGTGTAATCGTACATTTGATCCTCAAATAACTCTGAGATATCTACTGTGGGTGATTTTTCCTGAAACAGAGATGTGCTAGCTTACACATATTTTTCCCATCTCTCTTCAAGACCAATGATAAACACAGCTAAGATTATTCACTATGTCCCAAAATTGAGCCAGAGAGGTATTAAACCCATAAATTCAATTTAATCTCATTAAAGCCACTGTTGACTACTAATTTGTTCAATACTGTTCTTCCAAAAATGTTATAAAAACACCATTGAGCTGAATGCATAATTTAACAACCAAAATCTCACAGAATTCAGTTATTCTAATTAAAATGCTTTAAAGTAAATCAAAGAGTTTTGCCATATTTATGCTATAATCCTCAACAGAAAAATAAATACCCCAAAACATGTCTACTTGTCTACTGGTAATTTTAGTGCTGCCTGGAACAATTTTGGAACCCTTAATATTGTATATTTATATTGTATTTTGTAGGATTTGTCAGGTTTAATACACTACCTGTTTCCTTTCTTTAAAATACATTGTCAGTTATTCTAGCTTTTTCCTGTCATGTGCAACGTAAGAGACTCAGCCGAAATAAAGTATTTAACAAATGCATAGACAAATATATTTTGCATGCTTCTATTTGTATTGGGCTTCCCTGATAGCTCAGTTGATAAAGAATCTGCCTGCAATGCAGGAGACCCTCATTCAATTCCTGGGTTGGGAAGATCCGCTGGAGAAGGGATAGGCTACACACTCCAGTATTCTTGGGCTTCCCTTGTGGCTCAGCTGGTAAAAAGATCTGCCCACAATGCAGGAGACCTGGGTTTGATCCCTGAGTTGGGAAGATCGCCTGGAGAAGGGAAAGGCTACCCTTTCCAGTATTCTGGCCTGGAGAATTCCATGGACTGTATAATCCATGGGGTTGCAAAGAGTGACTTTCACTTCATAGACAAATAGATTTTGCTTGCTTCTATTTTTATAGTGTTCATATCTATATCTATATATTAAACTGATATGTTAAATTATTATTTTTGTAGATCAAAGGGAATAGCAATAGTTTCACATGGTATACACTTATATATATATATATATATATATATATATATATATATATATGTAGACAAACACAATTTGGAAATTTATGCATTGAGAAGTTGATAATGGTTATCACCTTTGGAAAGATTAGATGACAGTGATTTTTGGTTCTTTTATACATCTGTATATTTTATTATTGAAGAATGAGCAGGCTTGATTTGTAATATGGACAAAAATATCAGACAACACTATACAACAACAAAATGAGTGATTCTATTTAAAAGAGTGACCTGAAGTATATGTTTTTAAACTTTCCACCTGAACTGATGGCACCAACAATTTATGACCTTTTATTTTGATTGACAGTTGCTATCTCAAATAACATATCCAAAGCTAAACTCATTTTCCCTAACTTTGGCCCCTCTCCCTACAAAATAGTTTTCCCTTTCTCAGTTCAGTTCAGTTGCTCAGTCACGTCCGACTCTTTGCTATCCCATGGGTTACAGCACGCCAGGCTTCCCTGTCCATCACCAATGCCCAGAGCATGCTTAAACTCATGCCCATCAAGTCAGTGATGCCATCCAACCATCTCATCCTCTGTCGTCCCCTTCTCCTCCTGCCTTCAATCTTTCCCAGCATCAGGGCCTTTTCCAATTAGTCAGCTCTTCGCATCAGGTGGCCAAAGTATTGGAGTTTCAGCTTCAACATCAGCCCTTCCAATGAATATTCAGGACTGATTTGCTTTAGGATGGACTGGTTGATCTCCTTGAAGTCCAAGGGACTCTCAAGAGTCTTCTCTAACACCACAGTTCAAAAGCATTTATTCTTTGGCGCTCAGCTTTCTTGATAGTCCAACTCTCACATCCATATATGACTACTGGAAAAACCATAGCTTAGAATAGATGGACCTTTGTTGGCAAAGTAATGTCTCTGTTTTTTAATATGCTATCTAGGTTGCTCACAGCTTTTCTTCCAAGGAGCAAATGTCTTTTAGTTTCATGGCTGCAGTCACCATCTGCAGTGATATTGGAGCCCCCCAAAATAAAAGTCTGCCACTGTTTCCATTGTTTCCCCATCTATTTGCCATAAAATGATGGGACCAGATGCCAAGATCTTAGTTTTCTGAATGTTGAGTTTTAAACCAGTTTTTTCACTCTCCTCTTTCACTTTCATCAAGAGACTCTTTAGTTGTTCTTCACTTTCTGCCATAAGGGTGGTGTCTTCTGCATATCTGAGTTTATTGATATTTCTCCCAGCAATGTTGATTCCAGCTTGTGCTTCATCCAGTCCATCATTTCTCATGATGTATTCTGCATATAAGTTAAATAAGCAGGGTGACAATATACAGCCTTGATGTATTCCTTTCCTGATTTGGAACCAGCCTGTTCCATGTCCAGTTCTAACTGTTGCTTCTTGACTTGCATACAGATTTCTCAGGAGGCAGGTAAGGTGGTCTGGTATTCCCATCTCTTGAAGAATTTTCCACAGTTTGTTGTGATCTACACTGTCAAAGGCTTTGGCACAGTCAATAAAGCAGAAATAGATGTTTTTCTGGAACTCTCTTGCTTTTTGATGATCAAATGGATGTTGGCAATTTGATCTCTGGTTCCTCTGCCTTTTCTAAAACCAGCTTGAATGTCTGGAAGTTCATGGTTAATGTACGGTTGAAGCCTCGCTTGGAGAATTTTGAGCATTACTTTGCTAGTGTGTGAGATGAGTGCAATTGTGCAGTAGTTTGAACATTCTTTGACATTGCCTTTCTTAGGGACTGGAATGAAACCTGACCTTTTCCAGTCTTGTGGCCACTGCTGAGTTTTCCAAAGTTGCTGGCATATTGAGTGTAACACTTTCACAGCATTATCTTTCAGGATTTGAAATAGCTCAACTGGAATTCTATCACCTCCACTAGCTTTGTTCTTAGTGATGTTTCCTATGCCCACTTGACTTCACATTCCAGGATGCCTGGCTCTAGGTGAGTGATCACACCATCGTGGTTATCTGGGTCATGAAGATCTTTTTTGTATAGTTCTTCTGTGTATTCTTGCCACCTGTTCTTAATACCTTTTGCTTCTGTTAGGTCCATACTGTTTCTGTCCTTTATTGTGCCCATATTTGCATGAAAATGTCCCTTATTTTCTTGAAGAGGTCTCTAATCTTTCCCATTCTTTTGTTTTCCTCTATTTACTTGCACTGATCACAGAGGAAGGCCTTCTTATCTTTCCTTGGTATTCTTTGGAACTCTGCATTCAAACGGGTATATCTTTCCTTTTCTCCTTTGCCTTTCGCTTCTCTTCTTTTCTCAGCTATTTGTAAGGTCTTTGCAGACAACCATTTTGCCTTTTTGCATTTATTTTTCTTGGAGATGGTCTTGATCACTGCCTGCTGTACAATGTCACAAACCTCCGTCCATAGTTCTTCAGGCACTCTGTCTACCAGATCTAATCCCTTGAATCTATTTGTCACTTCTACTGTATAATGATAAGGGCTTTGATTTAGGTCATACCGGAATGGGTAGTGGTTTTCCCTACTTTCTTCAATTTAAGCCTGAATTTTGCAATAATAAGTTTATTATCTGAGCCTCAGTCAGCTCCCAGTCTTGTTTTTGCTGATTGTATACAGTTTCTCCACTTTTGACTGCAAAGAATATAATCAATCTGATTTCAGTATTGACCATCTGGTGATGACCATGTGTAGAGTCTTCTCTTGTGTTGTTGCAAGAGGGTGTTTGCTATTTCCCTGTCTCAGTGAAAGGCAATTCATTTTTTAGTTTCTTTGGGCCTAAAATTTTTGAGTTGCTGTTCAGTTCAGTTCAGTCGCTCAGTCGTGTCCGACTCTTTGCGACCCCATGAATCACAGCACACCAGGCCTCCCTGTCCATCACCTTCTTTTCTCATTCTCCACATTCAGCAAGAGAAGAAATACCAGCACTCCCACCCCAACCACTCATGACATACTCATGGCAACATCAAATCTCATCAGGTTTATTGCAGATTGTCTCCTAAAGTGTTTTCATGCTTCAGTTGCTGTTATTCAGGGTGGTCTTTCTAAAATATCACCACACTGTCAGTCACCTCTCTTAAAACCTCTTAAGGACTTCTCATTTCATTTGAAGTACAATGTAAATGGTCCCTGGCAATCCATTCCCTGGCTACCTCTGACTTTATCCTCTTCCATCCAGTCCCTTTGTCACCACCACCACCCTGCCCAGTTATACCAGTCTGCTTTCTTTACCCCAGGTTACTTCATTTGCTCTAATAGAACACTTCATCCTCAGATAGCAACATCAGTCACTTCATTCATGTCTTTGTTTAAATGACAGTACATCAGAGGACCTCCTTACCATCATAATTAAAATAGTTAGACAGACAGATAAGTAGATACACATACTGAAAGATGTGGCTATGGCTATAGATACAGATAGAATGGTAGGTCTTCAACCACACATAACCATCATTAGATTATGAATTCTATAAGTAAAGTCTCCAGGTTTTGTATTTGTTGACTATTGTTACCTTTTTGTTTAAAATAGCTCTTGACATAAAACAGCATAAAAAAGTTGACTGAATGAATTATTACAAGCATTATATAGTACATAGAGTTGGAGGGAGTGTCAGTTGAAAAGAACAGAACCATCACAAACCACCACTAGTTGGTTTTTCCATTCAATTCACTTAGGATTACAGGAACAATTATTAAATACCTGAACTTACCTTAGAAGCTAGAATGATAATTAGCTGCTGTGAATCCTTTCTGTGTCTCTGAATTTGAGTCATCAAGTTGAGAAATGATCAGCAGCCAAGTTGTAACAGTGGCAAAAAATTAAAATGAGGAGAATAGGTGGAGGTGATTGAGAAATGATTTTTGGAACCTGGAAATTGATCAGGTATGGAGAGAGAAGGGAAAAGAACTGGAAAATGGGGCAATAAGGATAAAAATCCCACCTTTATCTTCATCTAGGAACTCCTACTTCTTCACCAAAAGACTTCTTTGCCACCAAAATCTGCAATTCTCCTGACAAAATAGCATTACCTGGAAGAAATAACACCACCAATGTAAAACCACAATGGCAAGTGTGGTGACTGAAACGACCATAACACAAGATAGTGAAAAGGAAAAAAAAAAAAAACAACTTTAAACCAAATTCTGTAATATAAGGCAGTATCCCAAAAATGAATATGATGACATTAAAAATCCCAAGAATGAATATGATGACATTAAAAATCCCAAGAATGAATATGATGACATTAAAAATCCTAACTTCCTCCTTGGTGGTGAAGCACTGGTCCCCCAGACACTGACATCCCAGGACTTCCCTCCTGTCCCCCATGGTGAGGGAGTAGGAACAGCCTCAGTAGACCTGTCATGTGACCTAATCAAACCACCCGAGGCACAGATCTGAGTTCGGAAAAGAGAGGTGCTTCCTACAGTCACCGCTGTCAGTCTCCCCAGGCCTGGAGGTGGCCTGCCCTGGCGCCTATGGGCCACTGGGGCAAAGCTGCAGAGTCTGGTGGCGGGTGAGCTTGCACCTGGCGGCGGGTGAACGTCTGCCGCCAGAAGGTGGGGCTCAAAGCCAAGTAGAAACATCCATGTGTTCCACCATCCATGGTCAGGAGGCTTCCACCATAGCTGCCCTCCAGGCACTGAGGTGAGACTGTGCAGGCAGACAGCCAGCCTTTGGGAAGCACTGAATTTCCCCAGCATGGTGACACGAAAGGAAAAGGTACAGTACAAGTATACAGAGAAAGCACCAGTGTCTATATGGGCCCTGTGGATGGAAGGTACACAGCTAGAGTCGGGACAGCTTTCTGGGCAGTACAATTGTCCCTGCTTCTGTGGTGTGGCTTTCAGTTGTCCACCAGATATGGCCCTGGGTGTCACAGATACTGTGGTGGGGAGCATCTGGGAGAGCCCAGGGCCATGTGGGCTCTGAGCCTGACTTGGGTGTGAACCCTGGGTTCTTCCTCCTGTGGCTCCACCAATCTCAAAAGGGGCCATTAGATAAATATGAAGGGCTTCCCAGGTGGCGCTAGTGGTGAAGAACCCGCCTGCCAATGCCAGAGACGTGAGATGTGGGTTTGATCCCTGGGTTGGGAAGATTCCCTGGAGAAGGAAATGGGCAGCTCACTCCAGTATCCTTGCCTAAAGAATCCCATGGACAGAGGAGCCTGGTGGGCTATGGTCCAAGGGGTTGCAAAGAGTCGGACACGACTGAAGCCATTTTTCAGCTTGGAGACTTTGTTCAAATAAGCATTGCCACTTTTCAGCTGGCATTTCCTCCTTTTCAGATCTACTAAGGTAATTAGTCATCATGCTGTGAACTGCAATAAAACACTGATGGAGCCCTGTGGACTTGAACTAGTCTGCTTAACAAATTCAAAGGCAATGATTTAAGATTTAAATTACTAATTAATAATTTAACCCAAGTCTTCTTGTATCACTAAATAATATATTCATATACAACATAGTGAGGGAGTTGCTTAGACCAATGGTTCCCAAACTTTATCATTCATCAGAATCTCCTGGGGGGTTGTTAAAACACAGATTACGGGGACCCTGATCCAAGGGATTCTGACTCAGTATATCTGGAATGGGGCTTGATAATTTGCATTTCTAACAAGTTCCTCAAGGACAGTGATGCTGCTGATCTGAGGACCACAATTTGAGAACCACTGTCATAGTGTAATAGTTCTCTTTTCCCAGAGAAACTGTTCTTTAAAATATTAAATTTTAAATCCAGCTGTACAGTAATAGCTATGAGAGTGGGATATTCCTTCATCCTTGTCATTGCCAGGAGGGCAATTTCACACTCTCCTGAATCTCTAAGAGATGTAATCCTTGGATGAAGTGTTAATTAATAAAAATCACCAATGAGACAGAGAAAACAGAGAAAGGAGAAACAAAGAAATGCAGTTTCCGGGTCTCTGTCCTAGAAATGTAGTGCTGACTTTTATGAAAGGAATATTTTTAGACACCTAGAAAAACTCTTATTCTCCACATCTCTTGTCAGTAGCTAAAATGATCTGGTCAGGCTTGATGGTTTAGCCTTAGGGAGTCAGGCTAAGATGATAGAAAAACTATCTGCAGGCAATTTCTCCAAATGTTTATGTAAATCATAAGCTTCTTTCCCTCATACTTAAATATAATTTCAAATTTAACATGTTTTTCTAATATTGAGAATTAAAATACATATATAATGTGTATATATATATATATTTTTAAATAAGTAAATCTCAAAATCTGACATCTTCCTTTAATTCACCAGTCCATTTTATAACATGAAATTTTTGTGCCGAAATTAGTTTGTCCCACCCTAAGTGCTTTAGAATGCACTAATATTTTTTATGCCAACCTATTAAAGATTTTCCACTAAAACAGTTCTTGTTATATATTTGTGAACACCATATCTGCAAATGAAACATAAAAGCCTAAAAAAGTTCTCTTCACCAAAGAAATTTCTGATGATAAAACATTTGTGAGTCTGCATCAATACCAATAATAGTGCCTGGCACAT
Organism: Moschus berezovskii; assembly: GCF_049115385.1. NCBI lineage: Eukaryota > Metazoa > Chordata > Mammalia > Artiodactyla > Moschidae > Moschus > Moschus berezovskii. The sequence goes on from NC_142489.1 coordinate 2,074,517, forward strand.
AGTAAGCATTTTATAACTCTGCTCAGTGATAGATGACATGGTTCAAATGAACTGAAAATATATTAACTACTACTGATCTTATTCTCACATATTTTGGCTTCCTAGAAGGACTGAGTAAATTAAAACAAAGTTTGTATTTGGAAAATGGCTGCATGAAATGTTCAGTGATGACTAGTGGTGCATAACAAGAGTATGAATTTCAGAGGTACAGGTGACATAGGTGGAAATAGAATATGAGATTAGTCGTCATAAAGATACACTGATCAACATCCTTGATAATATTTTTCTGAGATATAGTTCTGTAATTCTAATTTACCAGGTTAGAATCTGCTAGAATGCAACTTTATAATGATCGGGGAACATTATTCTCTACTATCTTTGAATTTCTCCTGTCCCTTTCAGAATTTTTCCCTTAGTAACTGCAGAGGAAGAAAAAGTTTTCCTTGACTGTCTTAGGGTCCTTGGTTGGCCCTGAAAATTAAACTGACAAAGATAGATTAGCAGGAGAAAAGCATACAAATTTTATTGAATGAAGACTGAAAGAAATGACCCAGAGCAGGAAGCTTTTACATCTTTTAGATAAACAGCAAATTTGTGAAGAATTGACAAGACAAAGGGATTTGGGCTAGGGATAGTAAATGTTAAAGAAGTAACTAGGAACACAAGAGATTGTCTAACAACATTTCTTTATACAGATTTCTGGGCCCTCTAATTCCCTGTCTCTGGTGATAAGAATGTCTTCCTTCCCTCTGGTACTGGTACAGACTGGACCTTTCACAAGGGAGTTTTATGACCTGTTTCAGGGAAGAAGGGCAAGAGATGAGAGGTCACAGTGATGCTCCCACTTCTGCCATTTTGTTAAGCCCCTTCAGCTTAACATATTCAATATGCCAGTCCTAAACACCATCACAATATTTCATCATCATTTCGCCTTTGTGGGTGGACCAGGGGGTACTGTACACTGAAGCCAAACTTCATATACCTTCTTAGAATTATGGCTAGGGGAAGGAGAAGAGAAAAAGATGAAGAGTACTCTAAGCAGTTCCGTGCTTCTACTAAGGGACCATTAGAGCTGTTGTAAAGGTACTATTAATAATTTTAATCATTGTTATTGGAGTATAGTTGATTTACAATGTTGTGTTAGTTTCTGCTGTACACCAAAGTGAATCAGTTATACATATACATATGTCCTCTCTTTTTTAGATTCTTTTCCCATGTAGGTTATTACAGAATATTGAGTAGAATTCCCTCTGCTATACAGTAGGGAATTATTATGTCATTACAGAGTGTTGAGTGGAATTCCCTGTGCTATACATAGGTCCTTATTAGTGTGCTATCATATATATATATATATATATATATAGTAGTGTGTATATATCAATCCCAATCTTCCAATTTATCCCTCCCCTTCGTACCCAGATGTAAACAGTCTGGTGGCTCACCGGTCATGTATGACACACTAAAGAGTCAAATATCTTTCTGTGAAAATCTGAGCAGAGGCTCTGAGTCAATAACCTTGAAAAGAAAACTGGAAAAAGGGATGCAAAAATCTAAAAGAGGGAGCAGTTGTAAAACCACAGACATAGTGTGAATTTTGGCAGACATAAGACATTGTTCTGACATTCTGGGACATAATTAACTCAGAGGAAATGCTGAAAATGATTAATTGAACTAGTCTTTCCTTAAAGGAGGACAGAAAGTTCTAGGGAATATCAGAATTAGCACTCATGTGTACTCCTTCCTCTTCCCTGAGTCTATCATATACCTCCCCCGTAAAAGGTATTTACAAACAAAGCTTAGGAGTATTTCAGTCCTTCTTTCACTCTGATGTACAAAAGGTGCTTTTTTATGTTTCTGCTTCCCAAACCAAATTGTAAGGATGGGAGTTTATCTCCTTTTTGTTTGTATCTTAATGCCTAGCAATGTATTTTATGCATAGCTTGCACTCCATAAAAGCTGGTTAGATTATTAGAATAATTATGTTTAGGTTCAGATTGCCCAAGATATCCTTGCTCAATAAGCATTTATTTAGCATTCATGATATGCCAGGTACAGAGGCAGTAAATTCACAATTCAGAAGTAGAGAAATTCACATTAAAAAAAGCAATAAATAAACCAATATGATAAGGCAGGCACAAGTAAAGGCGTTCAGTATTCGGAAAAGGAATTAGAAAAAGAAAAATTATCCTTAAATATCAGTGGTTAAATAGACTAAAAAGGTAGAAGCACTTTTTTTCCCCCCAGTTACTGAGGACTCTACAAATCCCATTTTAACATGACTTCAGGAGGTAGGACAATTACTGGACGGTGTCCCCTTAGGTGAGACCATTGATTCAATTCAGAAACAAATAACTATGGAGGTTTCTATATACCTGCCATTTTGCTTCATTGGTACCAGCTCGGTATGTAGTGAACATTGCTTGCAAGGTCCCTTGGTTATTCCTATACTCCGGGAAACACAGTTTAACAAGAAATAATTTCTGGTTTGATCAGTTTATAAAGTTTTTTTCCCCATTTTTATTAATACAACTATCTTTGGACAAAGTCCACAGAGTAGTAAACTATGTGCCCAGCTGTATTCATGTTTCGTGGAACTCTTTAAAAATATAAGGTCAGGTCAGTTCAGTTGTTCAGTCATATCTGACTCTTTGTGACTCCATGGACTGCAACATGCCAGGTTTCCCTGTCCATCACCAACTCCCAGAGCTTGCTCAGACTCATGTCCATCGAGTCGGTGATGCCATCCAACCATCTCATCCTCTGTCATCCCTTTCTCCTCCTGCCTTCAATCTTTTCCAGTATCAGGGTCTTTTCCAATGAGTCAGCTTTTCAGGTAATCAAAGCATTGGAGTTTCAGCTTTAGCATCAGTCCTTCCAATGAATATTCAGGACTGATCTCCTTTAGGATGGACTGGCTGGATCTCCTTGCAGTCCAAGGGACTCTCAAGAGTCTTCTCCAACACCACAGATCAAAAGTATCAATTCTTTGGTGCTCAGCTTTCTTTATGGTCCAAATCTCACATTCAAACATGACAACTGGAAAAACAATAGCTTTGACTAGATGGACCTCTGTTGGCAAAATAGTGTCTTTGTCTTTGCTTTTTAATATGCCGTCTAGGTTGGTCATAACTTTTCTTCCAAGGAGCAAGTGTCTTTTAATTTTATGCCTGCAGTTATCATCTGCAGTTATTGTGGAGCCCCCAAAAATAAAGTCTCTCACTCTTTCCATTGTTTCCCCATTTATTTTCCATGAATTGATGGCACTGGATTACATGATCTTTGTTTTTTGAATGTTGAGTTTTAAGCCAGCTTTTTCACTCACCTCTTTCAATTTCATCAAGAGGCTCTTTAGTTCCTCTTCAATTTCTGCCATAAGGGTGTAATCAGCATATCTGAAATTACTGATATTTCCCCCAGCAATCTTGATCCCAGTTTGTGTTTCATCCAGCCCTGCATTTTGCATGATGTACTCTGCATATAAGCTAAATAGGCAGTGTGACAATATTCACATCCTTGATGTACTCCTTTCCTAATTTTGAACCAGTCTGTTTTTCCATGTCCAGTTCTGTTGCTTCTTGACCTGAATACAGATTTCTCAGGAGGCAGGTAAGGTGGTCTGGTAGTACCATCTCTTGAAGAATTCCTCACAGTTTATTGTGATCTATATAGTCAAAGGCTTTGGTGTAGTAAATAAATCAGAAGTAGATGTTTTCCTGGAACTCTTGCTTTTTTGATGATCCAATGGATGTTGGCAATTTGATCTCTGGTTCCTCTGCCTTTTCTAAAACCAGCTGGAACATCTGGAAGTTCTTGGTTGACATACTGTTGAAGCCTTGCTTGGAGAATTTTGAGCATGACTTTACTAGTGTGTGAGATGAGTGCTACTGTGTGGTAGTTTGAGCATTCTTTGGCATTTCCTTTCTTAGGGATTGGAATGAAAACTGACCTTTTCCAGTCCTGTGGCCACTGCCGAGTTTTCCAAACTTGTTGTCATACTGAGTGAAGCACTTTCACAGCATCATCTTTCAGGATTTGAAATAGCTCAACTGGAATTCCATCACCTCCACTAGCTTTGTTCTTAGTGATGTGTCCAATGGCCCACTTGACTTCACATTCCAGGATGTCTCTAGGTGAGTGATCACACCATCATGGTTATCTGGGTCATGAAGATCTTTTTTGTATAGTTCTTCTATGTATTCTTGCCACATCTTCTTAATATCTTTTGCTTCTATTAGGTCCATACTGTTTCTTTCCTTTATTGTGCCCATCTTTGCGTGAAAAGCTTCCCTGGTGACTCAGAGGTTAAAGCATCTGCCTGCAACGTGGGGGACCTGGGTTCGATCCCTGGGTCAGGAAGATCCTCTGGAGAAGGAAGTGGCAACCCACTCCAATATTCTTGCCTGGAGAATCCCATGGAGGGGAGAGCCTGGTAGGCTACAGTCCAAGGGGTTGCAAAGAGTTGAACAGGACTGAGCGACTTCACTTTCACTTTCTTTTGCATGAAAAGTTCCCTTGGTATCTCTAATTTTCTTGAAGAGACCTCTAATCTTTCTCATTCTATTGTTTTCCTCTATTTCTTTGCACTGATCACTGAGGAAGGCTTTCTTATCTCTCCTTGCTATTCTTTGGAGCTTTGCATTCAAATGGGTATATCTTTCCTTTTCTCCATCGACTTTCACTTCTTTCCTTTTCTCAGCTATTTGTAAGGCCTCCTCAGACAACCATTTTGCGTTTTTGAATTTCTTTTTCTTGGGGATGGTCTTAATCATTGCCTCCTGTACAATGTCATGAACCTCTGTCCATAGTTCTTCAGGCAGTTTGTCTACCAAATCTAATCCCTTGAATCTATTTGTCATTTCCTGTGTATAATCATAAGGGATTTGATTTAGGTCACACCTGAATGATATAGTGGTTTTCCCTACTTTTTTCAGTTTAAGCCTGAATTTTGCAATAAGGAGTTCATGATCTGAGCCACAGACAGCTCCTATCTTGTTTTTGCTGACTATATAGAGCTTCTCCATCTTTGGCTGCAAAGAATATAATCAATCTGGTTTCGATATTGACCACCTGGTGATGTTCATGTGCCGAGTCATCTCTTATGTTGTTGGAAGAGAGTGTTTGCTATGACCAGTGTTTTCTTTTGGCAAAACTCTCTTAGGCTTTGCCCCGCTTCAGTTTGTACTCCAAGGCCAACCTTGCCTGTTACTCCAGGTATCTCTTGACTTCCTACTTTTGCATTTCAATACCCTATGTTGAAAAGGACAGCTTTAGCGAATATGAATGACTGTCCACATTCATGTTTTTCCAATCAGGAAGAGGTGAACAGCTTGAAGTCTGAAAAGTAGACTTTATGATAATTCCTTAGTAAATGGGAAACATAATATTCAAAGTCAAACATGTTTAAAATTAAAGAACCTTTTTGAGAAATGTAATTACATTATATAACTTTATATACACAATTTAGGTGAACTCTAATATTGAAACTAATACCATACTCATTATATAGGTTAAACATAATGTGAAAATTTCACTGTGACTAAAGAATTCATTGCTTTCCCAAACAACCTGAATTAGTCCATGTCTTGGTCAATCACATGCTTTTAAATTTTATTATCTCTACCACAAACATTTCATTTTTCCTTTTGAGAGTTTCAAATTAATTTTATTGATGTTATCTTACTTCAGTTTCTCATAAGCTTCCATGATCTTTTTAAATATTCACACTCTTTTAAAAGATTTACTTATTAAATATTTAATATTTACATACTTTTATCACAAAAAAGGCAAATTTTGCACTTTGAATATATTTTTAAAGTTGGGTTTTTCCCTTTGTTCTCCAACTTAAGCCTTTTTTAACATCACAGAATTATACTAGGAACTTGCCTCTGGAGTCTTAAAATAGTAATTTTTTTCCTTGGTCATAAGAATCAGTATTATCAAAATTACTACACCACCCAAAGCAATCTACAGATTCAATGCAATACCTATCAAAATACCAATGGCATTTTTCACAGAATTAGAACAAAAAATTTTACAATTTGTGTGGGAACACAAAAGACCCTGAATAGAGAAAGCAATCTTGAGAAAGAAAACCAGTGCTGGAGGTATCAGGGTCCCTGACTTCAGACTATACTACAAAGCCACAGTCATCAAAACAGCTTGGTACTGGAACAAAAGCAGAAATACAGATCAATGGAACAGCATAGAAAGTCTAGAGATAAACCCACACATCTATGGTCACCTAATCTATGTCAAATGATGTAAGAATATACAATGGAAAAAAGTTTTACAATAAGTGATGCTGGGAAAACTGGACAGCCACACGTAAGAAAATGAAATTAGAAACTCTCTAATATCATACACAAAAATAAACTCAAATTGGATTAAAGACCTAAATCTAAGACAGCATACTATAAACTCTCAGAGGAAACAAAAGACACATCACTCTTTGACATAAATAGCAGCAAATTCTTTTTTATCCACCTCCTAGAGTAATGAATGGAGAAGGCAATGGCAAGCCACTCCAGTACTCTTGCCTAAAAAATCCCATGGATGGAGGAGCCTGGTAGGCTGCAGTCCGTGGGGTCACTAAGGGTCGGACACAACTGACTTCACTTTCACTTTTCACTTTCACACATTGGAGGAGGAAATGGCAACCCACTCCAGTGTTCTTGCCTGGAGAATCCCAGGGACGGGGAAGCCTGGTGGGCTTCCGTCTATGGGGTCAAACAGAGTTGGACACGACTGAAGTGACTTAGCAGCAGCAGAGTAATGCAAATAAAAACAAAAAAAAATATTAAACTTAAAAGCTTTTGCATGGAAAAGGAAACTATAAATAAAATGAAAAGACAATCCACAGAATGGGAGAAAATATTTGCAAATGAAGTATCTGATAAGTAATTAATCTTCAAAATATATAACAGCTCATGCAACTCAATACCAAAAAAACAACCCAATCAAAATATAGGTGGAAAACCTCAATAGACATTTCTCCAAAGAAGACACACAGATGGCCAAAAAGCAAAGGAAAAGATGCTCAACGTCATTAATTATTAGAGCTAGACAAATAAAAACTACAATAAGGTATCACCTCACATCCATCAGAATGGCCATCAGAAAGAGAAAACAAGCATCATATATTAATACATATATGTGGAGAAGGCAATGGCAACCCACTGCAGTGTTCTTGCCTGGAGAATCCCAGGGATGGCGGAGCCTGGTGGGCTGCCGTCTATGGGGTCACACAGAGTCGGACACGACTGAAGCGACTTAGCAGCAGCAGTGGAATCTAGAAAAATGGTATAGATGATCTAATTTGCAGAACAGAAAAAAAGACACAGAAGTAGAGAGCAAACGTATGTACAACAAGGGGGGAAGAGGGGGTGGGATGAATTAGGAGATTGGGATTAACATGACATATATAAACTGTTGATACTATGTATAAAATGGACAACTAATAAGAACCTACTGTATAGCTCAGGGAATTCTTAGTGCTCTGTGGTGAACTAATTGGGAAGGAAATCCTAAAAAGAGGTGATATATGTAGACATATAGCTGATTCACATTGCCATACAGTAGAAACACAGCATTGTAAAGCAACTATACTTCAATAAAAGTTAATTTGGTGGAAGAGGATGCAGAAATAATTTTCCCGCATGAACATATAAAAAATACACCTACATGTGGAACAGTTTGCACTGAAAAATAACAGGAAACTGGCAGAAAAATGTCTGTGTAATCAAGAAAGACATACACAGGACAGAGTATGAGGGGAAGAGAAGCCATTAAGTGGGGGACCTATGCTCCTGGGAGGGTATCAGTCAGTATCAGTTCAGTCACTCAGTCATGTCTGACTCTTTGTGACCCCATGGACTGTAGCACACCAGGCCTCCCTGTCCATCAGCAACTCACAGAGTTTACACAAACTCATGTCCGTTGAGTCAGTGATGCCACCCAACCATCTCATCCTCTGTCGTCCCCTTCTCCCACCTTCAATCTTTCCCAGCATCAGAGTCTTTTCCAATGAGTCAGCTTGTCACATCAGGAGGCCAAAGTACTGGAGTTTCAGCTTCAGCATCAGTCCTTCCAATGAATATTCAGGACTGATTTCCTTTAGGATGGACTGGTTGTATCTCCTTGCAGTCCAAGGGACTCTCAAGAGTCTTCTCCAACACCACAGTTCAAATGCATCAGTTCTGCACTCAGCTTCCTTTATAGTCCAACTCTCACATCCATACATGGCCACTGGAAAAACCATAGCCTTGACTAGATGGACCACTGTTGGCAAAGTAACGTCTCTGCTTTTTAATATGCTGTCTAGGTTGGTCATAACTTTCCTGCCAAGGAGTAAGCGTCTTCTAATTTCATGGCTGCAGTCACCATCTGCAGTGATTTTGGAGCCCCCTAAAAAAACACTATCACTGTTCCCATTGTTTCTCCAACTATTTGCCATGAAGTGATGGGACCAGATGCCATGATCTTACTTTTCTGAATGTTGAATTTTAAGCCAACTTTTTCACTCTCCTCTCTCACTTTCATCAAGAGGCTCTTTAGTTCTTCTTCACTTTCTTCCATAAAGCTGGTGTCATCTGCATATCTGAGGTTATTGATATTTCTGCCGGCAATCTTGATTCCAGCTTGTGCTTCATCCAGTCCATCATTTCTCATGATGTACTTTGCATATAAGTTAAATAAAAAGAGTGACAATATATACCCTTGACGTACTCCTTTCCTGATTTGGAACTAGTCTGTTGTTCCATGTCCAGTTCTAACTGTTGCTTCTTAACCTGAATATAGGTTTCTCAAGAGGCGGATCAGGTGGTCTGTTATTCCCAACTCTTTAAGAATTCCTCAGTTTATTGTAATCCACACAGTCAAAGGTTTTGGCATAGTCAATGAAGCAGAAATAGATGTTTTTCTGGAACTCTCTTGCTTTTTCCATGATCCAGCAGATGTTGGCAATTTTATCTCTGTTCCTCTGCCTTTTCTAAAACCAGCTTGAACATCTGGAAGTTCACGGTTCACATATTGCTGAAGCCTGGCTTGGAGAATTTTGAACATTATTTTACTAGAGTGCGAAATGAGTGCAATTGTGTGGTAGTTAAACATTCCTTGGCATTGCCTTTCTTTGGGACTGTAATGAAAACTGACCTTTTCCAGTCCTGTGGCCACAGCTGAGTTTTCCAAACTTGCTGGCATATTGAGTGCACCACCTTCACAGCATCATCTTTTAAGGTTTGAAATAGCTCTACTGGAATTCCATCACCTCCACTTGCTTTGTATAGTGATGCTTCCTAAGGCCCACTTGACTTCACATTCCAGGATGCCTGGCTCTAGATGAGTGATCACACCATCGTGATTATCTGGGTCATGACCTTTTCTGTACAGTTCTTCTGTGTATTCTTGCCACTTCTTCTTAATATCTTTTGCTTCTGTTAGGTCTATACCATTTCTGTCCTTTATTGAGCCCATCTTTGCATGAAATATTCCCTTGGTATCTCTAATTTTCTTGAAGAGATCTCTAGTCTTTCCCATTCTATTATTTTCCTCTATTTCTTTGCATTGATTGCTGAGGAAGGCTTTCTTATCTCTCCTTGCTATTCTTTGGAACTCTGCATTCAGATGCTTATATCTTTCCTTTTCCCCTTTGCTTTTCCCTTCTCTTCTTTTCACAGCTATTTGTAAGGCCTTCTCAGACAGCCATTTTGCTTTTTTGCATTTCTTTTCCATGGGGATGGTCTTGCTCCCTGTCTCCTGTACAATGTCATGAACCTCCGTCCAGAGTTCATCAGGCACTCTGTCTATGAAATCTAATCCCTTAAATCTATTTCTCACTTCCACTGTATAATCATAAGGGATTTGATTTAGGTCATACCTGAATGGTCTAGTGGTTTTCCCTACTTTCTTCAGTTTAAATCTGAATTTGTCAATAAGGAGTTCATGATCTGAGCCACAGTCAACTCCCAGTCTTGTTTTTGCTGACTGTGTAGAGCTTCTCCATCTTTGGCTGCAAAGAATATAATCAATCTGATTTCGGTGTTGACCATTTGGTGATGGCCATGTGTAGAGTCTTCTCTTGTATTGTTGGAAGAGGGTGTTTGCAATGACCAGTGCATACTCTTGACAAAACTCTATCTGCCTTTGCCTTGTTTCATTCTATACTCCAAGGCCAAATTTGCCTGTTACTCCAGGTATCTCTTGACTTCCTACTTTCTCATTCCAGTCCCCTATAATGAAAAGGATATCTTTTTTGGGTGTTAGTTCTAAAATGTCTTGTAGTTCTTCATAGAACCGTTCAACTTCAGCCTCTTCAGCATTACTGGTCGGGGCATAGACTTGGATTACTGTGATATTGATTGGTTTGTCTTGGGAACGAACAGTGATCATTCTGTTGTTTTTGAGTTGCATCCAAGTATTGCATTTCAGACTCTTGTTGACTATGATGGCTACTCCATTTCTTCTAAGGTTTTTTTGCCCATAGTAGTAGATATAATGGTCATCTAATTTAAATTTACCCATTCCAGTCCATTTTACTTTGCTAAAATGTTGATGTTCACACTTGCCATCTCCTTTTTTACCACTTCCAATTTGCCTTGATTCATGGACCTAACATTCCAGGTTCCTATGCAATATTGCTATTTACAGCATCAGACCTTGCTTCCATCATCAGTCACATCCACAACTGGGTGTTGTTTTTACTTTGGCTCCATCTCTTCATTCTTTCTCGAGCTGTTTCTCCTTTGATCTCCAGTAGCATATTGGGCACCTACTGACCTGGGGAGTTTATCTTTCAGTGTCCTATCTTTTAGCATTTTCAAAGTTTTTATGGGGTTCTCAAGGCAAGAATACTAAAGTCTTTGCCATTCCCTTCTCCAGTGGACCACATTTTATCAGAACTGCCCACCATGACCCATCCATGTTGCGTGGCCCTACACAGCATGGCTCATAGTTTCATTGAGTTAGACAAGGCTGTGGTCCATGTGATTAGATTGGTTAGTTTTATGTGATTGTGGTTTTCAGTCTGTCTGCCCTCTGCTGGAGAAGGGTAAGAGGCTTATGAAAGCTTCCTGATGGGAGAGACTGACTGAGGGGGAAACTGGGTCTTGTTCTGATGGGTGGGGTCACGCTCAGTAAATCTGTAATCCAATTTTCTGTGGAGTGGAGCTGTGTTCCTTCCCTGTTATTTACCTGGGGTGGAGGTAATGAAGATAATGGTGACCTCCTTCTAAAGATCCCATGCATGTACTACTACACTAGCTGCCCCCAACCCTGCAGCAGGTTACTACTGACCCACGCCTCCACTGGAGTCTCCTGGACACTTACAGACAAGTCTGGGTCAGTCTCTTGTGGGAGGGTACTCAGAAAAACAAAGATTACACAGGTGGACATCCTCCCTGGGGAATAAGTAGTTTGAGCCACATATTGGGTGCCTCAGTCCTGGGGTCCAACCAAGGGAAAGTGAGCTACCTTGGCAGGTTGGAAGGCAGTGGGACTAACCAGAGGGCTGCGGGAAGCCTAGACTTTGTGAGTATCATACCAATGCTAGCTTCCTCCCAAAGCAAGGTAGAATGGGCAGAATGAGAATGCTCATGTGGCTGACTGTTTCCTGTAACTGTCCTGGTGCATGCCCCAGCCTGGGCCAAGTGAATGTTTTCCGTTCTGTTCCGTTCAGTCACTCAGTCGTGTCCGACTCTTTGCGACCCCGTGGACTGTAGCCTACCAGGCTTCTCAGTCCATGGGGTTCTCCAGGCAAGAATACTGGAGTGGGTTACCATTTCCTTCTCCAGGGGATCTTCCCACCCATGGATCGAACCCGGGTATCCCGCATTGGAGGCAGACGATTTAACCTCTGAGCCACCAGGGAAGCCCAGTGAATGTTTTAGTCCCACTTAACTCACATTGCAGCTCACACTGGAGTGAAAGCTGCCACGACCCAGGAAAGACCTCAGCTGTGAGACACTGAGGTGGTTCAAATCCAAAGTGGCACATGAACAGGATGGAGACAGCTCCTACTTGGCAAAATATGACAGCACATCAGAAGTAGTCCAGATCTCTGATGACAGCCAGACTGCCACAACCCATGCCCCACCCTCACTGAGTGCCCATGCCATCCCTTCTTATTCCAGGGCTGCTCTCCTCTGGGGTGAGGATGCCAGTGCTGGGAGGGAGATCTCAAAGCTGAAGGGAACTGAATCAGCTCATACCCAACCCTAAGGACTTTTGTTCCAATAGCTTGAGACTTGCCCTCACCCCTTATAGAGCGAGGATGGCCAATGATCATAGGAGAAGCCCCAGCTCACACCTGGCTTCAGCACTATCCCCTGCCTGAAGCCCCAGTTCCTATCAAGGTGATAGCTACCAATACACCCTGAGACTTTTGTTCATGTCACCACACACTTTTGTTCATGTCAAATCCAGTTCTGTCCCCAAGCCACCGGGTACACATAGCCTGTATAGGGAGCTCCCACATAAGGATAGCCCTTTATAACCACCACAGATAACTGCTTCACCTCATATCATAGAGACTAAGAAGGCAGAGAAATGTCTCAATTGAAAGAGAAAATTCCTCAAATAACTAAACTGCTGCATGAGTGGTAAGTCACTTCTCTTGGGTCCAACTCTTTGTGATCCTATGGACTGTAGCCTACCAGTAGCTCCCCTGTCCATGGGATTCTCCAGGAAAGAACATTTGAGTGGGTTGCCATGCTCTCCTTCAGGGGACCTTCCCAACCCAGGGATCGAACCTGTGTCTTTTACGTCTCCTGCACTGGTAGGCAGGTTCTTTACCACCTGGGAAGCCCAAAATAACAACTAATGAAATGGCAATAAATTTACTAGATAAAGAATTCAAAGTATTAGTAAGAAGAATGCTAACTAAAAGAGGAAAAGTAATAGATGACTCAGAGTTATAGCAAGAAACTAGAAAATATAGAAACTTCTGGAATAACATCAAGTGTACCAACATTTGCATTACAGAGGTTACAGAAGAAAAAAGTGACTATGGGGTCAAAATTGTATTTAATGGAATGATTGCTGAAAACTTCCCCAAACCTGAAGGAAACAGATATTCAGATGGGAAACACAGAGGGTCCCAAACAAGACGAACTCAAACAGACCCATATCAAGACATAGCAAAATTTAAATGGAAAAAATCAAAGACAAAGAGAGGATTCTAAAGGCAGCAAGAAAAGCTAAAGAAGGAATCCCCTTAAGGCTACCAGCTGACTGTTCTGCAGAAACACTGTAGGTCAGAAGGGAGTGACATGATATATTTAAAGTGCTGGAAGGGAAAAACCTGTGAATTAACACTGAGAATTGAAGGATAGATAAAATAAATTTCACAAACAAAAACTATGAGTGCATCAAGACTAAATAAGTCCTAAAAGCTATATCAAAAAGTATCTATAGGAATAGGAAAATTCCACTAGTAAAGGCAAATATACAGTAAAGTCTGAGGATCCACCACTTAAATAAGCTAGTATGAAGATTAAAAGAAAAAAAAATTGCAAATAAGTACAGTTACAATAAATAGTGAAGAGAAAGACATGAAGGTGTAAAATATGACATCAAAAACAAAATGTGGGGAAAGGGAATTAAAAATATAGATCTTTTAGAATGTGTTTGAACTTAAAGGACTACCTATTTAAGACAAATATGTATATATATATATATATATATATATATATATATATATATAGTTCATATATATATATATATAGTTCATATATATATGAAGCCCATTGCAACCACAAATCAAAAACCTACAACAGACACACAGAACATAGACAGGAATACAAGGGTACCACGAAAGAAAATCATCAAACTACAAGGGAAAAAACTAAAAGAAGAGGAATTAACATGCAAGAACTATAGAAACAACTGGAAAACAAGTAATAAATTGGAAATAATTACAAACCTATCAATAATTATGTTAAATGTCAGTGGCCTAAATACTCCAATGAAAAGACATAAAGTGGGTGACTGGATAATTAAACAAGACCTATCTATAGGCTTCTTACAAGAAACTCACTTCTGAATTAAAGACACACCCAGATGGAAAGTGAGGGATGGAAAAAAGATGTTATACACAATTGGAAAAAAGAAAGTGGGGGTACCATGATACTCATGTTGGACAAAATAGACTTTAAAACAATCTAGGACTTCTTTGGTGGTCTGTGGTTAAGAATCTAGCTGTCAATTCAGGGGACATGGGACCGATCCCTGGTCATACCTTGATGTTCAAACTAGCATGAAATGTGAAAAAAGTTTGGGAATTTTCTTGTTAAGAGATGGATATTTAGGGACACAGAAGCTGAATATCTGGGCTTCCCTGATAACTCAGCTAGTAAAGAATCCGCCTGCAATGCAGGAGACCTGGGTTTGATCCCTGGCTTGGGAAGATCCCCTGAAGGAGGGCATGGCAACCCATTCCAGTATTCTTGCCTGGAGAATCCCTATGAGCAGAGGTGCCTAGCAGGCTACAGTCTATGGAGTTGCAAGGAATCAGACATGACTGAATGACTAAGCACAGCACAGCAACCTTATTAAACAAGTTTTTGTAGAGGACAGAACTCTCCCAAATTCATTCTAAGAGACCACCATTTCTTTGATATCAAAACCCAGACAAGGTGATTCAACAAAAAAAGAAAATTATAGGCCAACAACTCTGAAGAATACAGGTGCAAAAATTCTCAACAAAGTATTAGCAAACTGAATCCAAAAATACAGAAAGGATCTTACACCATGATCAAGTGGGATTTATTCCAGAGATGAAAGGATGAATCAACATTTTGCAAAATAATCAATGTGATATATCAGATTAACAAAAGAAAGGATAAAAAAAATCACACAATCATCTCAATACAGGCAGAGAAAGCATCTGACAAAATTCAACACCCATTCATGATAAAAATTCTCATCAAAGTTGGTGCAGAGGGAATATACCTCAATATAACAAACTGCAATTATGACAACCCACAGCTAATATCATACTCAATGGTGAAAAGCCTAAAGCATTCATCTAAAAGGACAAGGATGCCCACTCTTGACACTTCTATTTAACATAGTGTTGGAAGTCCCTAGACAAAGCATTCACACAAACAAGCAAAAATAATAAAAGACATCTAAACTGGAAGGGAAGAAGTGAAACTGTCACTATTTACAGATGACATGACAATATTTATAAAAAAACCCTAAAGTCTCTAATAAAATCTATTAGAACTCATAAATGAATTCAGCAATAGCTGCAAGATATACAATTAATATATAAAATCCATTGTTCTATAATAAATAATGAACTATCAGAAAGATAAATCAAGGATGCAATCCCATTAAAACTATATCAAAAAGAATAAAACACCTAGGAATAAATATAACCAAGGAGGTCAGTGACCTATACTCTGAAAATTTTAAAACACTGATGAAGGAATTTCAAAATGATACCAAGAAATGGAAAGCTATCTCATGTTCCTGGATTGGAAGAACTAATATTGTTAAAATGGTCATACTACCCAAAGCACTCTCCATTAGTTAATGCAATCCTTATCAAAATACCCAAGACATTCTTCACAGAATGAGACAAATAATCCTAAAGTTTATACAGAACCAGAGAAGACCCAAAACAGCAAATGTAGTCTTGAGGAAAAAGAACAAAGCTGGAGGTATCATGCTTCCTGACTTCAGAGTATACTTCAAACCCATATGCTATGGTCAATTAACGTACAACAAATGAAGCAAGAATAAACTATGGAGAAAACACCATCTCTTTAATAAGTGGTGCTGGGACAAAACAACAACTATGTGCAAACGATGAGATTAGAAACTTTCCTCACATCATATACAAAAATAAACTCAAAATGGATTAAAGATCAAAATGTAAGACTGGAAACCATAAAAGTCCTAGAAGAGAACATAGAACACTCTTGGACATAAACGGTAGCAAAATGTTTTAGATCTGTTTCCTAAGGCAAAAGAAATAAAAGCAAATATAAACAACTGAGACTTAATTAAACTTAAAAGTCTTTGGCACAGCAAAGGAAATGGTCAACAAAATGAAAAGACAACCTACTAAGTGAAAAAAAAATGTGTAAATGATATGACTGATAATGGTTAATATCCAGAATATATAAACAGCTTATACAAATCAATATCAAAATAAGCAACTCAAAAACTAGGCAGAAAATCTGAAAAGACATTTTCCCAAAGAAGATATGTATTCAACAGGCACATGAAAAATGTTAAACATTGCTAATCAGAGAAATGCAAATCAAAACAATAATGAGATATCACCTCACACCTGTCAGAATGACTATCATCAAAAAGTCTACAAATAAGAAATTGGAAGATATTGATAAGAGAGAATGGAACCCTTGTACATTGTTGTTGGGATGATAAACTGGTGCAAACACTGTGGAAAATTGCATGGCACTTCACCAAAAAACTAAAATTAGAACTACCATGTGATCCAGCAATTCCACTACTAGGTATGCTTAGTTGCTTCAGTCATGTCCAACTCTCTGCGACCCCATGGACCATGGCCTGCCAGGCTCTTCTGTCCATGGGATTCTCCAGGCAAGAATACTGGAGTGGGTTGCCATTTCCTTCTCCAACTACTAGGTATATATACAAAGAATTCCAAAATACTAATTTGAAAAGATACATGTACCTGAACCTTCATATCAACATTATTTACAACAGCCAAGAAATGTAAGCAACCTAAGTGTCCACCAACAGAAAAAATAAAGAAAGAAGATGATGTATATATGCATACAATGGAATATTAGTCATAAAAAGAATTAAATTTTGTCATTTGCAGCAATGTGGACTTACTTGGAGGGCGTTTGCCTAAATGAAATAAGTGAGACAGAAAAAGACTAATACTGTATGATATCACTTCTATGGGGAATCTAAAAAATAAAAACCAAAAATGTATATAATGAAACAGAACCAGACTCACAGGTATAGAGAACAAATAAGTGGTTATCAGTGGGGAGAAGGACAGAGGGAGGGTGAGATAAGGGTATGGTATTAGGAGAAAAACTACTATGTATAAAATTAATAAGCAACAAGAATAAATTATATAGCACAAGGAAATATAGCCATTATTTTATAATCACCTTCAATGAAATAATCCATAAAACATTAAATCACTAGGTTGTAAAAACTTGAAACTAATATAAATTTTAATGCAACTGTACTTCACTAATAAAAAATAAATTTTCTTGGCTAATCAATGAACATTATTCATTTTATGAAACCTTGGTTCAAAGAAGCAAGTTACTTATTTTTATGAATGAACCCATGTGGATGATACACATGACTTTCACTCAGTATCAGGAAGCAAAGGAAAATCCAGCAAGCAGTTGTTTAAAAACAGGAAACAAAATGTTGCATAAAGAAATAAAACAAAGGTTTTTAGCCTTATTTGTTGCTTTGTTTAGTTTATTTTTCTGAAAAATACGTATTTTACTCATTCTCATAAAAAAGATCACCTTTTTATAATTTTGCCAAAGTCATACATATGTATGTTTGAAAATCAAATAGTATACAGAAAAATTTATAATATGATCAATAATTTTCTATAATCATCCCACCTTTGTATTATTACCCATGCCACCCCCCCAAGGAATAAAAAATTGAATAGTTTCTGCTTTCAACTCTTTCAATTCTTAATTGAAGGATAATTGCTTTACAGAATGTTTGCGTCCTGTTTCTAAACACTATTGTTATATGATAACTTTTTACTTACTAATTTTACAATTTATCTATGCTTTTCTCAGTTGATAATGAGCAATTGGCTTATTAACATGTTAACGTTGTTATTAACAATATCTTACAATCTCTTTCTGCTTCTGCCAAATCAGTTTTATATCAGTAATCTCAGTTCTTCCACACACCTTTTCCTTCCTGTCAAACATTTTAAACCTCCATTTCTTGTTCCATTACTCTAAGTGCATTTTTGGATAACTTATTGTATTAATCAGGGTTCTCCAGAGAAATGGAACTAACGGTATATATGTATGCATATGTGTGAATGGGTGTACACAATACACAAATTATAACATTATATATATACATATATATATTTATGGAGATTAATTATCAGGAATCAGCTTGTGCCATCATGGGTCTGGAAAATTGCAAGGTCTGTAGCGTGAGTTGGCAAGCTGGAGACCTGGGAGAGCCAATGAGTATAGGTTCCGTTCTGAAGGCCCATAGGTTTGAGACCCAGGAGGAGTTCATGTTTCAGTTCGTGTCCAAATTTACAGGCTGTCAAGCAGGAAGAATCCTCTCTTACTTGGGGGACGGTCAGCCTTTTTGTTCTTTCAAAACTTCACAGGATTGGAGGAGGTGCACCCACATTGTGGAGGGCAATCCGCTTTACTCAGTCCACTGATTTAAATATTAATCTCATCCGAATCACCCTCATAGACATACCCAGAATAATGTTTCACAAAATTTCTGGGCACCTTGAGACCTACTTAAGTTGACACTAAAATTTACCATTACAGCAGGCACCGTGTAGAGAAGGCTGTCACACAGCCCTGGAGAGAGACCCATCTGGAGAGGGACTGAGGCTGCCAGCCCTCACTCACACTACCTGGCCAGTCATGTGAGCAAGCTATCTTCGAATCTGATCCTCCCGTTCCAGTCAAGCTATCCAATGACAGCACCCTGGGCAACATTTTGACAGCAACCTTGTAAGAAACAGCAAGACAGGACCTCTCACCCGATGCTTCCAAATTCCTGAGCTATAGAAACTGTGAGAGATAATGTTTCTTATTGTTGTAACCACTGATTCGGAGGAATAACTTCCTATACATCCATAGACACATAATGAACACACAGTATTTGGGTTAATTATTATTCACCACCAGATCTAGCAATATTCTAGAGTAACATTTCCTTCTCTAACTGCTCTGATGTTATGCCCCTATGATGCTTAGTGAGGGAAGTTTTCAATGTCAAATTCAAATGAGTCTTTTTTTTAATCCAAAAACACTGTTTACTCTACCTCCAGTATTTCCCAAATATGTAATCCTAATGTCTATTCTATCTATTCCACTCTCTGCACCACCCACGGACCTCTACTTTTCTGTTTTAGAACAAACTGATTCTTCACTTGCATACTAGTTGGCTGTCATACCAAGCCTCCCTGCACAGACCTCCTGGGTTATGTTCACAGTTTCCAGGTAAGTAAGGGTTGGGAAGGTGTTGTCAACATCTGGATGCCATCATTTTTTTTAATGAGAATCAAAAGGAGGCAGCTGTGGTGAGAAATACTGGCTCCAACTGATCTATTGCCAGCATTAATTTTGACTCTTGCCTATTTCAAATCCTAAAAGATGATGCCATGAAAGTGCTGCACTCAATATGCCAGCAAATTTGGGAAACTCAGCGATGGCCACAGGACTGGAAAAGGTTAGTTTTCATTCCAATCCCAAAGAAAGGTAATGCCAAAGAATGTCCAAACTACTGCACAATTGCACTCATCTCACAAGCTAGTAAAGTAATGCTCAAAATTCTCCAAGTCAGGCTTCAGCAGTACATGAAGCAAGAACTTCCACATTTCAGTCTGGATTTAGAAAAGGCAGAGGAACCAGAAATCAAATTGCCAACATCCATTGATCATTGAAAAAGCAAGAGAGTTCCAGAAAAACGTCTATTTCTGCTTTATTGACTATGCCAAAGCCTTTGACTGTGTGGACCACAACAAACTCTGGAAAATTATTCAAGAGATGGGAATACCAGACCCCTTGACCTGCCTCCTGAGAAACCTGTATGCAGGTCAGGAAGCAACAGTTAGAACTGGACATGGAAAAACAGACTGGTTCCAAATCGGGAAAGGAGTATGTCAAGGCTGTATATTGTCACACTGCTTATTTAACTTATATGCAGAGTACATCACGCGAAATGCTGGACTGGATGAAGCACAAGCTGGAATCAAGACCTCACCCTTATGGCAGAAAGTGAAGAAGAACTAAAGAGCCTCTTGGTGAAAGTGAAAGAGGAGAGTGAAAAAGCTGGCTCTGCTGTAACTCTGAGAGATAATTTGATTCCTCTTCCTAATTTTGTGGACAATTAGAATCCTAAAATTCTGGACCTTGCTGACAAGTTCATTTCAGTCACTTAGTCGTATTCAACTCTTTGTGACCCCATGGACTACAGCACGCCAGGCCTCCCTGTCCATCACCAACTCCCGGAGCTTACTCAAACTCATGTCATTGGGTCAGTTATGCCATCCAATCATCTCATCCTCTGTCCTCCCCTTCTCCTCCTGCCTTCAATCTTTCCCAGCATCAGGGTCTTTTCCAATGAGTCAGCTCTTCGCATCAGGTGGCCAAAATATTGGAGTTTCAGCTTCAGCATCAGTCCTTCCAATGAATATTCAGGACTGATTTCCTTTAGGATGGACTAGGTGGATCTCCTTGCAGTCCAAGGGACTCTCAAGAGTCTTCTCCAACACCATGGTACAAAAGCATCAATTCTTTTTTATAGTCCAACTCCCACATCCATACATGACTACTGGAAAAACCATACCTTTGACTAGACAGACCTTTGTTGGCAAAGTAATATCTCTGCTTTTTAATATGCTTTCTAGGTTGGTCATAACTTTTCTTCCAAGGAACAAGCATCTTTTAATTCCATGGCTGCAGTCACCATTTGCAGTGATTTTGGAGCCCCCCAAAATAAAGTCTCTCACTGTTTCCACTGTTTCCCCATCTATTTGTCATGAAGTGATGGGACCAGATGCCATGATCTCAGTTTTCTGAATGTTGAGCTTTAAGCCAACTTTTTCACTCTCCCCTTTCACTTTCATCAAGAGGCTCTTTAGTTGTTATTCACTTTCTGCCTTAAGGGTGGTGTCATCTGCATACCTGAGGTTGCTGCTGATTATTCTGCATTTATCTGCCTGAGTGGCAGTCTCTACAATCAACCTGTTTCTGTTTCTTCCTCTAGTATCTGACAGAATTGTTCTCTGACTACTGGATTGACCTGTTCACATTAAATAAGACATTTATTATAGAAATTTTGAAACATAAACTAAGAATAATATAATTAACCTGTTCAATCCCTGGGTTGGGAAGATCTCCTGGAGAAGGAAATGGCAACCCACTCCAGTATTTTTGCCTGGAAAATCCCATGGAGAGAGGATCCTGGTAGGCTACACTCTCCATGGGGGTGCAAAGAGTTGGACACAACTGAGCAACTTCACTTTCACTTCACTATCCATCAACCAACTTCAACATTTCAATATTATACCAATCTTTCTCATTGCTTCATTTCCCCTCCTCTTTATTAATTTTTCTGGATCCTCAAGGGAAATCTCAGACATATCATTTTACCCATAAATACTTTAGTATGCATTTCTGATTGATACACAAATAAATACATGTGTGTATGTATTAAGCATTATTACGTCTACTACCCTCAACAGTATGTCCTTAATACTTATTTCATACTGGACTTTTTAAAAATTTATTTACTGTTTCAAAGATTTTTTTTTATACTTGGTTTGAATCAAGATCCAAACAAAGGCCACATAATACATTTAAGTGTTGAATCTTTATCTAGTCTCTTTTCTTCTGTAACAATTCCCTACCCCCTACTCTGACTTTATGCTTTTATGTCTGAGAAAGAAGGACAAATTCCTAAGTATGGTACTGCCAAGCATTTACTTCTCTTTTGGGAACTTTCTGGAATCAGCCTCTTTCTTGCCAAGCCATCTAGTAGCTAAAAAGCTAAAAACCACTTCTTGTTTAGTTGGATTCTACACATTGTCTCTCTGCAGTTAGCCCTGTTCAACTATCATCTATTAGTATTGGGGGACAATCTCTCCTCACCCTCAGTTCAGTTCAGTTCAGTCACCCAGTTGTGTCCGACTCTCTACCACCCCATGAATCATAGCACGCCAGGCCTCCATGTCCATCACCAACTCCCGGAGTTCACTCAAACTAATGTCCAGCGAGTCGGAGATGCGATCCAGCCATCTCATTCTCTGTCATCCCCTTCTCCTCCCGTCCCCAATCCTTCCCAGGATCAGAGTCTTTTCCAGTGAGTCAACTCGTCGCATGAGGTGGTCAAAGTATTGGAGTTTCAGCTTTAGCATCAGTCCTTCCAATGAACACCCAGGATTGATCTCCTTTAGAATGGACTGGTTGGATCTCCTTGCAGTATAAGGGACTCTCAAGAGTCTTCTCCAGCACCACAGTTCAAAAGCATCAATTCTTCGGTGCTCAGCTTTCTTCACAGTCCAACTATCACATCCATACATGACCACGGGAAAATCCATAGCCTTGACTAGACAGACCTTTGTTGGTAAAGTAATGTCTCTGCTTTTTAATATACTATCCAGGTTGGTCATAACTTTCCTTCCAAGGAGTAAGCATCTTTTAATTGCATGGCTGCAATCAGCATCCGCAGTGATTTTGGAGCCCCCCAAAATAAAGTCTGACACTGTTTCCACTGTTTCCCCATCTATTTCCCATGAAGTGATGGGACCAGATGCCATGATCTTTGTTTTCTGAATGTTGAGCTTCAAGCCAACTTTTTCACTCTCCTCTTTCACTTTCATCAAGAGGCTTTTTAGTTCCTCTTCACTTTCTGCCATAAGGGTGGTGTCATCTGCATATCTGAGGTTATTGATATTCCTCCCGGCAATCTTGATTCCAGCTTGTGCTTCTTCCAGCCCAGCGTTCCTCATGATGTACTCTGCATATAAATTAAATAAGCAGGGTGACAATATACAGCCTTGACGTACTCCTTTTCCTCTTTGGAACCAGTCTGTTGTTCCATGTCCAGTTCTAACTGTTGTTTCCTGACCTGCATACGGGTTTCTCAAGAGGCAAGTCAGGTGGTCTGGTATTCCCATCTCTTTCAGAATTTTCCACAGTTTATTGTGATCCACACAGTCAAAGGCCTTGGCATAGTCAATGAAGCAGAAATAGATGGTTATCTGGAACTCTCTTGCTTTCTCCATGATCCAGCGGATGTTGGCTATTTGATCTCTGGTGCCTCTGCCTTTTCTAAAACCTGCTTGAACATCTGGGAGTTCACGGTTCACATATTGCTGAAGCCTGGCTTGGAGAATTTTGAGCATGACTTTACTAGCGTGTGAGATGAGTGCAGTTGTGTGGTAGTTTGAGCATTCCTTGGCATTGCCTTTCTTTGGGATGATTGGAATGAAGACTGACCTTTTCCAGTCCTGTGGCCACTGCTGAGTTTTCCAAATTTGCTGGCATATTGAGTGCAGCACTTTCACAGCATCATCTTTCAAGATTTGAAATAGCCCAACTGGAATTCCATCACCTCCACTAGCTTTGTTCGCAGTGATGCTTTCTAAGGCCCACTTGACTTCACATTCCAAGATGTCTGGCTCTAGGTCAGTGATCACATTATCGTGATTATCTTGGTCGTGAAGATTTTTGTACAGTTCTTCTGTGTATTTTTGCCACCTCTTCTTAATATCTTCTGCTTCTGTTAGGTCCACACCATTTCTGTCCTTTATTGAGCCCATCTTTGCATGAAATGTTCCCTTGGTATCTCTAATCTTCTTAAAGAGATCTCTTGTCTTTCCTATTCTGTTGTTTTCCTCTATGTCTTTGCATTGATCGCTAAGGAAGGCTTTCTCATCTCTCCTTGCTATTCTTTGGAACTCTGCATTCAGATGCTTATATCTTTCCTTTTCTCCTTTGCTTTTCGCTTCTCTTCTTTTCACAGCTATTTGTAAGGCCTCCTCAGACAGCCATTTTGCTGTTTTGCATTTCTTTTCCATGGGGATGGTCTTGGTCCCTGTCTCCTTTACAATGTCACGAACCTCCGTCCAGAGTTCATCAGGCACTCTATCTATCAGATCTGGTCCCTTAAATCTATTCTTCACTTCCACTGTATAATCATAAGGGATTTGATTTAGGTCATATCTGAATGGTCTAGTGGTTTTCCCTACTTTCTTCAATTTAAGTCTGAATTTGGCAATAAGGAGTTCATGATCTGAGCCACAGTGAGCTCCTGGTCTTGTTTTCTCTAACTGTATAGAGCTTCTCCATCTTTGGCTGCAAAGAATATAATCCATCTGATTTCAGTGTTGACCATCTGGTGACGTCCATGTGTAGAGTCTTCTCTTGTGTTGTTGTAAGAGGGTGTTTGCTATGACCAGTGCATTCTTTTGGCAAAACTCTATTAGCCTTTGCCCTGCTTCTTAGACAAGGATAAATGTTACTTGAATATCCTGTTTATGACGCTATTTTAAGAACTTGAATTAGCTACATTGGATATAAAAAATGAAAGCATTGCATCACTGAAGAAATACCAATATTAAACACAAAGAGGTTTTTATCAACAGTGACAGGAAGGAAAAGAATTATAATATAAAAGTATCACAAATATTTATCAGATTTGGAACTGGTCCATGAGATCTCATTTTTTCTGTGAATGTTTATTTTTCCTACCAAAACACTTTCTGGTGGACTCAAGCATTTTACATATTAGTATTCTAAATTATGTCACTGCCTATGATGCTGAGTTCTCCAGATTCACATCTGTCCAACACAGCCCTCAAGTTTTAAGTTTGGATCCTTGCTGGTACCAAGCTATTGCTTCCCCCCCCCCCCCAATTTCTGTGAAAGAAAGTATATACCTTCATTTGTTTCTTGTCACCCTTACAAGCTCTGGTGATGATATAAGAGGATATTAGCAAAGTGTTTTAAATGCTTTAAAAGATGAGATACAGGATACTTAGGGCTGGTGCACGGGGATGACCTGGAGGGAGGATATGGGGAAGAGGGAGGTGGGAGGGGGGTTCAAGAAAGGGAACACGTGTACACCCGGGGCGGATTCGTGTCAATGTATGGCAAAACCAACCAATATATTAATGTAAGGTAATTTGCCTCCAATAAAATAAATTTAAAAATTTTAAAAATAGTATAAAGAGGAAAAGAAAAAGAAGTAATCTACTGAAACACCCCAGCCATAATAGTCATCCAGTGAATATCTGTCGAGCTGAATCAACTTGAACAGAGAAAGTCCCAGACTTTGTCAAAGGGTAACAATTTATAGCTGAATCTCAAGGGAGGCACGGGGACAGGAAATAAGTATAGCGTATTCATATCTGAGGGAGTTACTTCTTAGGTAGGTTGATAAGAAGTCCCAGAGGAGGAGGAGGAGAAAAGGACAACCATTTTTTCCCTACATTCCTTAATATTTTTCTACATTCTTAGTCAGATAAAAAGTTTTTTCTTTAAGCCCAGAGTTAATGATTACACACAAAACAACTCATCTTGGTCAAGGATATGTTTTTCCTTCAACTCTGTACCAATGATTATATAACAACAGTGTATCTTGCTTGAGGATATTCAGTTCAGTTCAGTTCAGTCGCTCAGTCATGTCCGACTCTTTGCGACCCCATGAATCACAGCACGCCAGGCCTCCTTGTCCATCACCAACTCCCGGAGTTCACTCAAACTCATGTCCATCGAGTCTGTGATGCCATCCAGCCATCTCATTCTCTGTCGTCCCCGTCTCCTCCCACCCCCAATCCCTCTCAGCATCAGAGTCTTTTCCAGTGAGTCAACTCTTCCCATGAGGTGGCCAAAGTATTGGAGTTTCAGCTTTAGCATCAGTCCTTCCAATGAACACCCAGGATTGATCTCTTTTAGAATGGACTGGTTGGATCTCCTTGCAGTCCAAGGGACTCTCAAGAGTCTTCTCCAGCACCACAGTTCAAAAGCATCAATTCTTCGGTGCTCAGCTTTCTTCACAGTCCAACTCTCACATCCATACATGACCACGGGAAAAACCATAGCCTTGACTAGACGGACCTTGGTTGGCAAAGTAATGTCTCTGCTTTTTAGTATGCTATCTAGGTTGGTCATAACTTTCCTTCCAAGGAGTAAGTGTCTTTTAATTTCATGGCTGCAATCCGCATCCACAGTGATTTTGGAGCCCCCCAAAATAAAGTCTGACACTGTTTCCACTGTTTCCCCATCTATTTCCCATGAAGTGATGGGACCAGATGCCATGATTTTTGTTTTCTGAATGTTGAGCTTCAAGCCAACCTTTTCACTCTCCTCTTTCACTTTCATCAAGAGGCTTTTGAGTTCCTCTTCACTTTCTGCCATAAGGGTAGTGTCATCTGCATATCTGAGGTTATTGATATTTCTCCCGGTAATCTTGATTCCAGCTTGTTCTTCTTCCAGCCCAGCGTTCCTCATGAGGTACTCTGCATATAAGTTAAATAAGCAGGGTGACAATATACAACCTTGAAGTACTCCTTTTCCTATTTGGAACCAGTCTGTTGTTCCATGTCCAGTTCTAACTGTAGCTTCCTGACCTGCATACAGTTGTTGCTGAACCACAAAAGACACCCGGATTCTTGGCCTCTGGAGGAGAAGAATTCAATCCGGGGCCAGAGACAAGGCTTGATTGCTCAGAGCTTTTGTGTAATAGAGTTTAATTAAAGTATAAAAGGGATAGAAAAAGCTTCCAACAGTGACATCAGAAGGAGGCAGAAAGAGTACCCCCTCTCTAGTGTTAGCAAGGGAGTTATATACTTTTTAATTAGTTATTACAATGAATCTCAAAAATGTCTGGTGGTTGCAAAGATCTTACTAGATCCACTCCCATAATTTACATTTTAAAATAACAGGATTAGCCAGAAGGTTTTCAAGAAGGAGAAACTGTCCTTAAGCAGGATACATTGTTGTTATATAATCCTTAGTACATAGTTTAAACTGAGTTGTTTGTTGTGTAATCATCAGTTCCAGGGTTAAAGATAAAAATGTTTTATGTGACTAAGACTAAGGAATGTAGAGGGGGAAAAAAAAGTTTGTTCTTTTCTCCTTGAGACAGAGAAGGCAATGGCAACCCACTCCAGTACTCTTGCCTGGAAAATCCCATGGATGGAGGAGCCTGCTAGGCTGCAGTCCATGGGGTCGCACAGAGTCAGACACGACTCAAGTGACTTAGCAGCAGCAGCAGCAGCCTCCTTGAGAATTCCAGACCCCTCTCTCCTTGGTGAACCCCGGACTTCTTATCAACCTGCCTAGGAATTGACACTCTGAGGGCATGCTCCGTCCCCTTTCTGATGTCTATGTCAGAAGCTATCCCTGTCCTTTTTCACTGTAATAAAACTTCTGCCACACAAAAGCTCTGAGTAATCAAACCTGGTCTCTGATTTCAAAGCTAAATCTTCTTCGGAGATCACGAATCTGACATTGTTCACTGTAAGCTATCATATCCATGTCTGGATATTTGCAATAAACTAGACGTGAGGAAACAGGCGCTGTTGTGTGAAAACTACACAGAGATAGGCCTCTCCTTCCACAAGTACAAAATTCCATCTTGTTATGTAGCTGATAATTCATTTTAGAAACCCATGATGGTTAAATGGACATCTAGAATTCTTTACAGAAATTGTTTTCATGTATCTAAGTAGCTTGTAAATATAATTTTTGTATCATTTAAATAAAACAAAATAATGAACAAAAATAATAAGAGTGAGTTAAATATCCCCACTGTGCATGTAGGAGGGATTCCTTAGTGAAGATCCACCACCACAGTTTTTCAATATCATTTTACTTCTGTCATTTTGTAGCAAGGAAATTAAATCAAGACCATTAATTTTTTTTAAAAAAAACCTATTTTCTATTAAAGATAAATGTACACTTCATTCTTTTCATGAAATATGTTACTGAAGTTCATAAACCTTAACTGCTTTTGCAGAATTTCTCTGTATTAATAGGGATGAGAAATATTGCTCATTCAGAAAACACTTGTTTTAAATATAAAGTGTAAGGCCCAATACAATTGATGTTGAGACATTTATTTTCATATCTTTAAAATCAAACCTAAACTGCAATGCATTCATGTCCCTGCATGTGTTCAAACTATGGTGAAATTTGCAGGTGAGTGGGATAAATTGAGGTGTGTGCATGCTAAGTCGCTTCACTTGTGTCTGACTCTATGTGACCCCATGGACTGTAGCCCACTGACTCCTCTGTCCATGGGACTCTCTAGAAAAGAATACTGGAGTGGGCTGCCATTTCCTTCTCCAGGGAATCTTCCCAACCCAGGGATTGAGCCTGAGTCTCTTATGTCTTCTGCATTCACAGGTGAGTTCTTTAGTGCTAGCACCACCTGGGAAGCCCTAAATAAACTGAAGTTAGACAACCTTTCATGCAATTATTTTCTTCTGGGGAACATAGGTATGATAATTTTCTATAGCCCTTATATTATATTCTCAAATATGTCCCAGGTCTGACATTTTCTAGCCCTAATTCTAATTCCTAACAACACCTTCGTTACAGACACAATAGCTGTGAAAATATCTAGACATCATGCACACATAAATGAGTAATAGAACAATTTTTCCTTTGATAGATCATCCAAATACAATTATATTGCCATATGTAGGTTAAATTCAATAGGTAAATTTTTAAATAACACTTAATTCCTAAGTTGGGAGATGGTTTATGTGTATGTGTTGTGGGGGGATGTGTATAGGTGTGGTGAACACATAAGGAAAGCTGCTTTATTATATAACCGGTGAACTTTAATCAAACTTCTTCAAATGTACTACCTCTTCCCATTTCATTTGTGACTATTTCCAAATTGTCCTGTGGCTTAGGGTTATTAGACATGTCTTAATTGTATGATTCATGTAAGTTTCAAGTATTACAATTTGGAGGGAAGAATACATTCTAACTACTCCGTGGTTCAAACTGTTAGCATTATGTCTCTCCATGCAAATTTTGATGCACTTTTCATTAATACTGTTATCATCTTTATTATCGGAGAAGGCAATGACACCTCACTCCATTACTCTTGCCTGGAAAATCCCATGGATGGAGGAGCCTGGTGGCCTGCGGTCCATGGGGTCACTTAGAGTTGGACACGACTGAGCGACTTCACTTTCACTTTTCACTTTCATGCATTGGGGAAGGAAATGGCAACCCACTCCAGTGTTCTTGCCTGGAGAATCCCAGGAACGGGGGAGTCTGTTGGGCTGCCGTCTATGGGGTCGCACAGAGTTGGAAACGACTGAAGCGACTTAGCAGCAATAGCAGCAGCAGCAGCATCTTTATTATACATATATTTTTTGATTTTAGCAATACTTTCTGAGCTGAAGAGGATGTCAAATGCTTTTCTGTGTTATTATATCAGGTTCCTAACAACTGTTTCCAGTGGCTGGATAATATTCTATTGAGTTTCATTAACTATATTATTAGATATTTAAGTAGTTTTTCTCACTCTATTAACAACATTATGAAATCTATGTTAATGCATAAAGGTTTTATATATTTTACATTTTGCCTTAGGCTGGAACACTGCCATGTACTGAATAGTAAAAGGAAAAAATAAACCCATGTGTTCCTTCTTGATAGGGCCCTCTTGTCTACATTTTCTCTTACACCATTCCCCATGAACTTCCTCTCAGTCATCAATATGCTTATTTTTGTGCTCTCACCTGAAGGAAGAAACTCTTCCAAATTGAACTCTCTTTCAGGCATTGTTTGCTCTCATGCTGGCTCTTGAGGATTGTCTTGGAGTATGTTTCTCTCTTCGAGGCAGCATGTTACGGTAGAAAGAGCATGGATCAACTTGTTATTCACTCTTGTGTCATACACAGCCTTAGTCTTCCAGCCTCTAAAATGTCTTCCCATCTCTAAAATGTGAAGAACAATACCTACCCATCAGGACTGTTGTGACAGTTAACAAAGAATAACATCCATGAATATGTAATGCTAGATATATCTGAGGCTCTCAGAAAATGTAACCTGAATCTTAATCAAGACCTAAGTTATTAACCGGATACTTTAGATACTTTATAGACTTTTCAGAGCAGTGCTGTCCAAGACAACTTTCTATTGTGATGGAAATAAAATGCATTGTCCAGTATGGTAGCCACCAACCATATGTGGATATTCAACACTTGAAATAGGTTCTTCTACAACCAAAGAACTGAATTTTTATGTTTAATTAATCTTAATTAGACACAAGTGGCTAGTGCTACTGCAATTGTCTAATACAGGTCTAGAGAATATGTCTTTGCTTTTGTTATCTAAACAATGAATACCTTAATAATGATAGAACTTCTGGATAGTTAAAACCAGGGCTATTCCATGAAGATGGATGAATGAAATACTCAAAACTGAGGAGATTATGAAAATTTTCAGTTGTGGCTCTCTAGGCAGATAAGTACTCTTTCTCCACAGGAGGCTGAAACTGGCCTTATAAGGACAGCTAAACAGGACACCTTGATCTTGTTAGAGCCATAATTCATTCCCTACAACCAAGGTGGTTGTTTGCAGGAACTGGAATACCTGAGTAGTTCATTGCAGATTCAAAACTAAATATATTGATGAACCAACTTTGGCCTACTGAAAATAAAACCACCATTTCAAAAAATGAGAAATACTTAACAAATTTTAGTAATAATGAGCTAAAACAAGCCATTTGCGTTGGTGCTTTGCTCAGTGAGGCGTTTTCTGGAAGTTAAATTGATGGGTGAGTTTTAGTTTACATTGTGAAGAAAATAACAGGAGCAATTTTTGAACCTAATTGCTAATAAAGTGAACAAATAATGACTTATAAATGTTAACATGTGATTCTGTGGTGTTTAATGTATAAATGCCTGAAAGAAGTTAATTTTCAGAAATTTACATTTAATAATATTACTGATTAATAGTGTTGTATTTATAAATGTTGAAAATTATTCCTCTGTATTTCCGTGGTGTAGTTATTATAGTAATATCAATTATAATTGTCACAAGTATAGGGAAAAGCAAGTACCACATTTTATACAATTAATAGAGAGGAATTGTTTACTAGGGTTTGTGGAATTTATCACATGGCTTTGTTAATACATATTAAACTTAAAATTTTGTATTGGAGTATACTTGATTTACAAATACGTGTTAAATTTTGATGTGTCTAAATGGTTAATTCTAAATCTATTAATAGAAAATTAAAAATTAAAATAGATTATCAATGAAAGAGAAAATGTACCTATTGATAACACTTTTGATGATATTTTCAATGTAGTAATGCATTGGCGCTGCTGCTGCTGCTAAGTCACTTCAGTCGTGTCCAACTCTGTAGGACCCCAGAGACGGCAGCCCACCAGGCTCCCCCATCCCTGGGATTCTCCAGGCAAGAACATTGGAGTGGGTTGCCATTTCCTTCTCCAATGCATGAAAGTGAAGTGAAAGTGAAGTCGCTCAGTCGTGTCCAACTCTTAGCGACCCCATGGACTGCAGCCTACCAGGCTCTTCTATTCATGGGATTTTCCAGGCAAGAGTACTGGAATGGGTTGCCATTGCCTTCTCCAAGTAATACATTACAAAAACAAAAATAAGAAAACTACTTTCAGAACAAAGAGTTGGTCTTCATTTGAGCACTTGTTTTCCTTATTAGAGTCATTATCCCAATTTATTAATTTTTCCTGATACTAACCACCACTGGAAGAATCTCACATTCTTACTTCAAATACCCTCTATGATCAGTGTATAAATTGGTCTAATTATTCAACACTAGTCTAGGTGTTGCTGTGAAGGTACATTTGGAGATGTCCCTATCATCTACAATCAGCTGACTTTCTATAAAGATTAGCCTCAATAATCTGAGTGGGCCTATCTAATCAGAATAAAGGCTTTAAATGCAAAATTTAGGTTTCTCTGAGGAAGATGAAATTCTGCCTGTTAAATGAACTGTCACTTCAACTAGTGTTCATGAGTTCCAGCCTTCCTCATTTGCCCCTGTTGTTAGTGTTGTTTAGTCGCTCAGTCTCACTCTTTGCAACTCCATAGACTGCAGCATGCCAGGATCCCCTGTCCTCCACTATATCCTGGAGTTTGCTCAAACTCATGTCCATTGAGTCAGTGATGCCATCCAACCATCTCATACTCTGTCGTCCCCTTCTCCTCCTGCCTTCAGTCTTTCCCAGGATCAGAGTCTTTTCCAGTGAGTTGGCTCTTTGCATCAGGTGGCCAAAGTATTGGGCTATGGATTTTTAAGTTTAACTTATATGCAGAGTACATCATGAGGAACTCTGGGCTGGAAGAAGCACAAGCTGGAATCAAGATTGCTGGGAGAAATATCAATAACCTCAGATTTGCAGATGACACCACCCTTATGGCAGAAAGTGAAGAGGAACTCAAAGCCTCTTGATGAAAGTGAAAGAGGAGAGTGAAAAGGTTGGCTTGAAGCTCAACATTCAGAAAACAAAGATCATGGCATCTGGTCCCATCACTTCATGGGAAATAGATGGGGAAACAGTGGAAACACTGTCAGACTTTATTTTGGGGGGCTCCAAAATCATTGTGGATGTAGGTTGCAGCCATGAAATTAAAAGACGCTTACTCCTTGGAAGGAAAGTTATGACCAACCTGGATAGTATATTAAAAAGCAGAGACATTACTTTGCCAACAAAGGTCTGTCTAGTCAAGGCTATGGTTTTTCCAGTGGTTATGTATGGATGTGAGAGTTGGACTGTGAAGAAAGCTGAGCGCCGAAGAATTGATGCTTTCAAATTGTGGTGCTAGAAAAAACTCCTGAGAGTCCCTTGGACTGCAAGGAGATCCAACCAGTGCATTCTGAAGGAGATCGTTCCTGGGTGTTCATTGGAAGGACTGATGCTAAAGCTGAAACTCCAATACTTTGGCCACCTCATGGGAAGAGTTGACTCACTGGAAAAGACTCTGATACTGGGAAGGATTGGGGGCGGGCGGAGAAGGGGATGACAGAGAATGAGATGGCTGGATGGCATCACCAACTCGATGGACATGAGTTTGAGTGAATTCCGGGAGTTGTTAATGGACAGGGAGGCCTGGCGTGCTGTGATTCATGGGGTCGCAAAGAGTCGGACACTACTGAATGACTGAACTGAACTGAACTGAGGCATACCCCAGGCGTCCCTGGCAGTTCAGTGGTAAAGAACTCCCCTGAAATGCAGGAGACGCAGATCTTCCCAACCCCCTGAAATGTGGGTTTGTACGATCCCCTGGAGAAGGGAATGGCTACCCACTCTAGTATTCTTGGCTGGGAAATCCCATGGACAGAGGAACTCTGTAGGCTATGGTCCATGATATTACAAAGAGTTGGACATGACTAAGTGACTAAATAACAACAACGAGGCATCCCTTACAACCATATAAACTGATCCTGCTGGTTCTGTTTCTCTGGTAAAAGCCTGACTGATACATCTGCCATGCTCAGTCACTACCAGGGAGCTGCCCAGGGAGACTGTGACCTTGGCATGAATGCCATGCATAATTCCCAAGTGGTAACAACTGGAGGCTGTCAGCCAACTCTATTCTTTTTAGCAGCTTCTCCTTTGAAAGATCTGAGCAGCCAGTGTTCATGGTTGCCACATACTTTTACAATGATCACCTAGAAAGCAAAGTGCTAAATCCAGGGAATTCATTGCAGGACTTACTTGAACTCCTTATAAAGCTCCATTCTCCTTCCTCTTCAGAATCACTACTGTTCCTTGTTCAGACTATTCCTTTCAAATCACTTCATGACAGATCCTGATTTCATCATCTTTATACTATTTATCTTTTAATTTAGGATCCCCTGGAAGCTGACCCAAAGATTTGATTGCAAGTGGTTTGTTTGGGAGATGGTAGCCAGCAGCAAAGTGAGAACATAAGATTTAGATGAAAGGAAAGTAAAAATTTTAAGAGGTAGTTTTTCAAGCTACATATCATGATGTGTAAACGAAGTTTAGTCACCTGGAGAACTCAGGGAGACTGTTCAGGGCAACATGTCAGTTATCTTACTAAAGAGGTTATGGAAATTGAGTATTTATCCAGCGATTACCAGCAGCTCTGCTAAATGCCTCTTACAGGGTGGGTGGGTGATTATCGGTACTTATTGCAGAGCAGGCTTTGGGGCGAGAGAGAGCCCTTAAAGTCACAGGTTCCTGGCAGTTGGAAACTTGCCAATTTGCACTGAACTGTCACATGTTAAAGGGATACAGGTGGGATACCATGACCATGTGCTACATATCACCCACCCATGGCACAGAGTAGACGCTAAAGTTTCTTTACTGACTGACTGAATGACTATGTAGACCTGGACAAAAACTTCCATATCTGTTTCAAGGTTTGAGGTCCCATATAGAATGGAAATTAACTCCTTCTTTGTCAATCTGACTTTCAAGCTGATTGATGCCTGCAGACATGGGATTCTTAGCTATGCATTTATGCATCTCCCGAGGAATACTAGTTCGCAGTTTACTCTCAAATTTGCCTTACTTTAAAATTTGCTAACTTAAAGAAAATCTACACTGTTCAGAAAAATTGTGCCTTTCTGACTCTAAATTTGTGGAATATTTCAGAGAATGTGAAATAAAACTTGCATCATTTTATGACAGTCATAAAATTTTAAAAAAAGTTATATTCTACCAATGATCATAGCAAGTACAAGCTATTTCAGGACACGACTGCAAGAAAATGGCAGACAAAAATACAGTTTTGGTAACTTCTTCCATAGGTTTTTCACAAGAAAGAATAAATGATACCTAGACCAAATCTTAAATATTTTAAACCTGCAGGGTTCTTTCAGTGCACATTCACACTACCTTGTCATCATGCTGACAGAATTTGCTAAACAAGCACAGCTTAAGAGGATTTCACATTACTGAGAGAAAAGGGCAACCCGTAATATAAAGCATTAAACCGCAAGGAAAGCTGGCCTGTTGGTAATACTTACAAAATTGATTTGTGTTGCTTGAGATTCTAGAGGCAATAGGGAAACTTTACAGCACTCAGCTGCAAAATAAACCCTTTATCTTGCTGCCCTATGTATGTCCTTCTCTATGATCCACAGAGATTTTCTGAATAGGTAAATTCTTCATATTTTCATAGCACATAGAGATCTTAGAAGAGTGCATCAAGTGTTCAAAAATATCATCTGATATTATTAGTATTGCAAATTGATTGGATGCACTTTCAACCTTACAAAATTAGTAGGAGTGATCCCAGGATTGTGTTCATGGTGGAGTAAGTAACATGTCAGTGAATATCTACTTAGTTCCTGAAAGCAGATTGTGTGTATTAAGACAATTACCATACATGAAGCAACTATGGGTACCTCTGATTTCTAAACAAATATATATATTTCCTTTAGCAATGACTTTCAACATATGCTAGGAAAAAAATACTTTGATTTTGAATAAACTGTCACATGTGCTATGTTCTGTTTTCATCTTAGTTGCATTTTTTAGTTATATAAACGGCCATATCATCTTTCCTTAAATGGGGAGAAGGATACAAGACTATCTCGGCCATTACAACCACACCCACAAAGATTAAAGAGCATAAACAAAGAACTTCTCACCAAATAAGAACTCTTTGCACTGACCTTTTTCTTCAAGTCTCAGTGGCTGAATTAGACTCACAATGGCCCTATCCAATTTCTTTAAACAACCTTGTGTATTCACATAACCTGTGCTCTGATGATTAAGAACGGAGGTTCTAGATGCAAGCAGACCATAGTTCAAACCCTAGTTCTACCAAGATTATCACCTGAGTGACCATGAACACATAATTTAAGTACTCTTAGTTTCTTAATCTGCAAAATGGAAATAATATTATTACAGAAACAATAGCAGGGTTGCTGTGAGGATAAAGTGAGATAACCACATGAATGTTTGCTTATCTTAAAATTCAAAACTGTTAACTGATTAAAAATTTAAAACCTTACATTTTTTTATATTGTCTTTAATGACATCTATATACCATGGGAGGGATTGGGGGCAGGAGGAGAAGGGGACGACAGAGAATGAGATGGCTGGATGGCATCACTGACTCGATGGAGGTGAGTTTGAGTGAACTCCGGGAGTTGGTGATGGACAGGGAGGCCTGGCGTGCTACGATTCATGGGGTCGCAAAGAGTCGGACACAACTGAGCGACTGAACTGAACTGATATACCATGCTTAGAAAAAATATTCCTTGTATTTTTAAGTATATAACTTAGAAACTTGGGAACGATGAAATTTCTTTCCAAAGAAGACAGAACTGAGACAACCCTTCAAGAAGAAAAGGATGCAAGTTATCATCTTTTACTTAACAACAAGCAGTCAAGTTAATTTCCTAAGAAAACTTAGATAAGAAAGAATCAAACACCATCTATGATTCCACATACCCTGGCTGGATTTCAAATTGAGTTATTAAATATTTACTATTAATTTTAGAAATTTATAGTGACAATCTGCCAATACTCTCAACTATTCATTTTGTGAAAGCTTAGCTGTATCACTGTAAAAATATAATTCCCTTACTATGTCAATTGTGGTGAGATAGTTAATTTCTTATTCACCTGAAAGAAAAAATTACACACCTAGTAGACAAAAAGTCTCATTAAACTCTGAAATTAAATCTCAGCTGCAAACAGGTCGGTTTAATCCTATCTCTATCTTCAAGTGCTTTATAAATAAGTTTCTATCTTAACAAGGATGTATATATTTAGTATATGATTATTCAGATGAGAAAGAAGAAAATGTCTACCAAATATGAAAAGACAATCTTGACTTCAAACCAGGGATTCTCAAACTGTACCATAGTTAACTTCCACCAGTAACCATGACTCATCACAACATTTATGTTACTTGGCAGGGACCAAGAGGAGGGAGTTGCAAAGCTCCCTGGGGAGGGTATAACAGAATGCCTATGGAGGTACAGATTAAAATATTTCACTAGGGTTTTCTGGCATGATCTCCTGGGAAGTTGGGTTTGGGCATCACTGTCAAACTCTTCAAATTGTTTTAAATAATTTTCAATTCTTTAACACTGATTTAGAGGTTCATGTTTTACATTTATTCTTTACGTCATGAGATTTGCTAACATCTCTAGTTCTAAATATTTTTTGCTGTTGCTGTTTCACAATGATCTAAGAGACGGCACATTTCTCTATAATGATGCAGGAATTAAGCAATACATAATTGACCACTGAGATCAATCTTAGTGTTTAGTGTTTGTGGTGGGTGACCATTTATACACTCCAAATACTCCCTAATCAACTTACAAAATTAAATAAAGAAAATGGAATTCTTCTAGTCAGGGGCTTGTGTAGCTCAATGAGGCTATGAGCCATGCTGTGCAGGATCACCCAAGATGGATGGGTCACAGTGAAGAGTTCTGATAAACATGGTCCACAGGAGGAGGAAATGGCAACAAATTCCAGTACTCTTGGCACGAGAATCCATGAATAGTATCAAAAGGCAAAAAGATACGACACCAAAAGATGAGCCTCCCAGGTCAGAAGGTGTCCAATATGCTACTGGGGAAGAGTGGAGGGCAACTACTAAGAGCTACAGAAAGAATGAAGAGGATGGGTCAAAGCAGAAACTACACTCAGTTGTGGATGTGTCTGGTGATGAAAGTAAAATCTGATGCTATAAAGAAAAATACTGCATAGGAACCTGGAATATGAGGTCCACAAATCAAGGTAAGTTGGACATAGTCAAGCAGGAGATGGCAAGAGTGAACATTGACATCTTAGGAATCAGTGAACTAAAATGGATGGGAACAGGCAAATTTAATTCATATAAACATTAAATCTACTACTGTGGGCAAGAATCCCTTAGAAGAAACAGAGTAGCCCTCATAGTCAACATAAGAGTCTGAAATGCAGTACTTGCATGCAGAATGATCTCTGTTCATTTCCAAGGCAAACCATTCAACATTACAGTAATCCAAATCTATGTTCCAACCACTAATGCTGAAGAAGCTAAAGTCGAAGGGTTCTATGAAGACCAACAATGCCTTCTAGAAATAACACCAAAAAAAGATGTCCTTTCATCATAGGGGATTGTAACGCAAAAGTAGGAAGTCAAGAGATACCTGGAGTAACAGGCAAGTTTGGCCTTGGAGTACAAAATGAAGCAGAGCAAAGGCTAACAGAGTTTTATAAAGAAAACACACTAGTCACAGCAAACATTCTTTTCCAACATTCCAAGAGATGACTCTACACATGGACATCACCAGATGGTCAATACAAAATCAGATTGGTCATATTCTTTGCAGCTAAAGATGGAGAAGCTCTATACAGTCACCAAAAACAAGATCAGGAGCTGACTATGGCTCTGATCATCAGCTCCTTTTTGCAAAATTCAGGCTTAAATCGAAGAAAGTAGGGAAAATCTCTAAGTCATTCAGGTATGACCTAAATCAAATCCTTTATGATTATACAGTGGAGGTGACAAATAGATTCAAGGGGATGAGATCTAGTAGACAGAGTGCCTGAAGAACAATGGATGGAGGTTCATGATATTGTACAAGAGGCAGTGACCAAAACAATCCCGAAGAAAGAGCAATGCAAGAAGGCAAAGCGGTTGTCTAAGGAGGCTTTACAAATACCTGAGGAAAGAAGAGAAATGAAAGCAAGGGAGAAAGGGAAAGATATACCCAACTGAATGCAGAATTCCAAAGTATAGCAAGGAGAGATAAGAAGGCCTTTGGAAACAAACAGTGTGAAGAAATAGAGGAAAACAATTGAATGGGAAAGACTAGAGATCGCTTCAAGAAAACTGGAGATATCAGGGAACATTTCATGCAAGGATGGGCACAATGAAGGACAGAAATGGTAAGGACCTAAGAGAAGCAGAAGATATTAAGAAGAGGTGGCAAGAATACACAGAAGAGCTATACAAAAAAGGTCGTATAGCCAAAGCAATCTTGAGAAAGAAGAATGGAGCTGGAGGAATCAACCTTCCTGACTTCAAACTATACTACAAAGCTACAGTCATCAAGAGAGTATGGTACTGGCACAAAAACAGAAATACAGACCAATGGAACAAGATTGAAAGACCAGAGATAAACCCATGCACCTATGGGTACCTCATTTTTGACAAAGGAGGCAAGAATATGCAATGGGGCAAAGATAAGTGCTGCTGGGAAAACTGGACAGCTACATGTAAAAGAATGAAATTAGAACATTTCCTAACACCATACACAAAGATAAACTCAAAATGGATTAGAGGCATAACTGTAAGACCAGGAATTACAGAACTCTTAGAGGAATACATAGGCAGAACACACTGACATAAAACACAGCAATATCCTCTATGACCCACATCCTAGAGTAATGGAAATAAAAACAAAATAAACAAGTGGGACCTAATTAAACTTAAAAGGTTTTGCACAACAAAGGAAACAAGGTGGAAAGACACCCTCAGAATGGGAGAAAATAATAGCAAATGAAACAAATGACAAAGGATTAATTTCAAAAATAAACAAGCAGCTCCTACAAATCAATATCAGAAAAATGAACTACCCAATCAAAAAGTGGGAAAAAGACTTAAACAGACATTTCTCCAAAGCCAACATACAGAAGGCTAATAAACACATGAAAAGATGTTCAACATCCCTCATTATTCAGAAGAGTTAAGTTCAGTTCAGTCGCTCAGTCGTGTCCGACTCTCCGCGACCCCATGAATCACAGCACACCAGGCATCCCTGTCCATCACCAACTCCCGGAGTTCACTCAAACTCATGTCCACAGAGTCAGTGATGCCATCCAGCCATCTCATTCTCTATCGTCCCCTTCTCCTCCCGCCCCCAAACTTTCCCAGCATCAGAGTCTTTTCCAGTGAGTCAACTCGTCGCATGAGATGGCCAAAGTATTGGAGTTTCAGCTTTAGCATCAGTCCTTCCAATGAACACCCAGGACTGATCTCCTTTAGAATGGACTGGTTGGATCTCCTTGCAGTATAAGGGACTCTCAAGAGTCTTCTCCAACACCACAGTTCAAAAGCATCAATTGTTCGGCGATCAGCTTTCTTCACAGTCCAACTCTCACATCCATACATGACCACGGGAAAAGCCATAGCCTTGACTAGACAGACCTTTGTTGGCAAAGTAATGTCTCTGCTTTTTAATATACTATCAAGGTTGGTCATAACTTTCCTTCCAAGGAGTAAGCGTCTTTTAATTTCATGGCTGCAATCAGCATCTGCAGTGATTTTGGAGGCCAAAAAAATAAAGTCTGACACTGTCTCCACTGTTTCCCCATCTATTTCCCATGAAGCGATGGGACAAGATGCCATGATCTTTGTTTTCTGGATGTTGAGCTTCAAGCCAACTTTTTCACTCCCTCTTTCACTTTATCAAGAGGCTTTTGAGTTCCTCTTCACTTTCTGCCATAAGGGTAGTATCATCTGCATATCTGAGGTTATTGATATTTCTCCCAGCAATCTTGATTCCAGCTTGTGCTTCTTCCAGCCCAGCGTTCCACATGATGTACTCTGCATATAAGTTAAATGAACAAGGTGACAATATACAGCCTTGACGTACTCCTTTTCCTATTTGGAACCAGTCTGTTGTTCCATGTACAGTTCTGACTGTTGCTTCCTGACCTGCATACAGGTTTCTCAAGAGGCAGGTCAGGTGGTCTGGGATTCCCATCTCTTTCAGAATGTTCCACAGTTTATTGTGATCCACACAGTCAAAGGCTTTGGCATAGTCAATGAAGCAGAAATAGATGTTTTTCTGGAACTCTCTTGCTTACTCCATGATCCAGCGGATGTTGGCAATTTGATCTCTGGTGCCTCTGCCTTTTCTAAAACCTGCTTGAACATCTGGGAGTTCACGGTTTACATACTGCTGAAGCCTGGCTTGGAGAATTTTGAGGATGACTTTACTAGCGTGTGAGATGAGTGCAATTGTGCGGTAGTTTGAGCATTCTTTGGCATTGCCTTTCTTTGGGATTGGAATGAAGACTGACCTCTTCCAGTCCTGTGGCCACTGCTGAGTTTTCCAAATCTGCTGGCATATTGAGTGCAGCACTTTCACAGCATCATCTTTCAAGACTTGAAATAGCTCAACTGGAATTCCATCACCTCCACTAGCTTTGTTCGTAGTGATGCTTTCTAAGGCCCACTTGACTTCAAATTCCAAGATGTCTGGCTCTAGGTCAGTGATCACGTTATCGTGACTATCTTGGTCATGAAGATCTTTTTTGTACAGTTCTTCTGTGTATTCCTGCCACCTCTTCTTAATATCTTCTGCTTCTGTTAGGTCCATACCATTTCTGTCCTTTATCGAGCCCATCTTTGCATGAAATGTTCCCTTGGAATC
The DNA here is from genome assembly GCF_049115385.1 of Moschus berezovskii. Taxonomy (NCBI): domain Eukaryota; kingdom Metazoa; phylum Chordata; class Mammalia; order Artiodactyla; family Moschidae; genus Moschus; species Moschus berezovskii. The sequence goes on from NC_142489.1 coordinate 2,115,593, forward strand.
TCTAATTTTCTTGAAGAGGTCTCTTGTTTTTCCTATTCTGTTGTTTTCCTCTATTTCTTTGCATTGATCACTGAGGAAGGCTTTCTTATCTCTCCTTGCTATTCTTTGGAACTCTGCATTCAGATGCTTATATCTTTCCTTTTCTCCTTTGCTTTTCGCTTCTCTTCTTTTCACAGCTATTTGTAAGGCCTCTCAGACAGCCATTTTACTTTTTTGCATTTCTTTTCCATGGGGGTGGTCTTGGTCCCTGTCTCCTGTACAATGTCACAAATCTCTGTCCAGAGTTCATCAGGCACTCTATCTATCAGATCTAGTCCCTTAAATCTATTTCTCACTTCCACTGTATAATCATAAGGGATTTGATTTAGGTCATACCTGAATGGTCTAGTGGTTTTCCCTACTTTCTTCAATTTCAGTCTGAATTTGGCAATAAGGAGTTTATGATCTGAGCCACAGTCAGCTCCTTGTCTTGTTTTTTCTAACTGTATACATCTTCTCCATCTTTGGCTGTAAAGAATATAACCAATCTGATTTCGGTGTTGACCATCTGGTGATGTCCATATGTAAAGTCTTCTCTTGTGTTGTTGGAAGAGGGTGTTTGCTATGACCAGTGCGTTCTCTTGACAAAACTCTATTAGGCTTTGCCCTGCTTCATTCCGTGCTCCAAGGCCAAATTTGCCTGTTACTCCAGGTGTTTCTTGACTTCCTACTTTTGCATTCCAGTCCCCTGTAATGAAAAGGACATGTTTTTTGGGTGTTAGTTCTAAAAGGTCTTGTAGGTCTTCATAGAGCCGTTCAACTTTGGCTTCTTCAGCGTTACTGGTTGGGGCATAGGCCTGGATTACTGTAATGTTGAATGGTTTGGCTTGGAAACGAACAGAAATCATTCTTTCGTTTTTAAGATTGCATCCAAGTACTGCATTTCGGACTCTTTTGTTGACCATGATGGCTACTCCATTTCTTCTAAGGGATTCCTGCCCACAGTAGTAGATATAATGGTCATCTGAGTTAAATTCACCCATTCCAGTCCATTTTAGTTCACTGATTCCTAGAATGTCTATGTTCACTCTTGCCATCTCCTGTTTGACCACTTCCAATTTGCCTTGATTCATGGACCTAACATTCCAGGTTCCTATGCAATATTGCTCTTTACAGCACCGGACCTTGCTTCTATCACCGGTCACATTCACAACTGTGTATTGGTTTTGCTTTTGCTCCATCCCTTCATTCCTTCTAGAGTTATTTCTCCATTGATCTCCAGTAGCATACTGGACACCTACCGACCTGGGGAATTCCTCTTTCAGTATCCTATCATTTTGCCCTTTGATACTGTTCATGGGTTTCTCAAGGCAAGTATACTGAAGTGGTTTGCCATTCCCTTCTCCAGTGGACCACATTCGGCTGTGGTCCATGTGATCAGATCAACTAGTTTCCTGTGATTATGATTTCAGTGTGTCTGCCCTCTGATGCCCCCTCACAATACCTACCGTCTTATTTATGTTTCTCTTACCTTGGGCGTGGGATATCTCTTCACAGCTGCTCCAAGAATTAAATCACAATTAATTATCACCTCACACCAGTCAGAATGGCCATCATCAAAAAATCTACTAACAATAAATGCTGGAGAGGGTGTGTAGAAAGGGGGACCCTCTTGCACTGTTGGTGGGTATGTAAATTGACACAGTTGCTATGGAAGACAGTATGGCGATTCCTTAAAAAACTAGGAATAAAATCACCATCAGTTCAGTTCAGTTCAGTTCAGTCGCTCAGTCGGTCTGACTCTTTGTGACCCCATGAATCACAGTACGTCAGGCCTCCCTGTCCATCACCAACTCCCGGAGTTCACTCAAACTCATGTCCATTGAGTCGGTGATGCCATCTAGCCATCTCATTCTCTGTCGTCCCCTTCTACTCCCGCCCCCAATCCTTCCCAGCATCAGAGTCTTTTCCAGTGAGTCAACTCGTCGCATGAGGTGACCAAAGTATTGGAGTTTCAGCTTTAGCATCAGTCCTTCCAATGAACACCCAGGATTGATCTCCTTTAGAATGGACTGGTTGGATCTCCTTGCAGTCCAAGGGACACAGCAATCCCATTACTAGGCATATACCCTGAGGAAACCAAGACTGAAAAAGACACATGTACCCCAATGTTCACTGAAGCACTATCTACAACAGTTAGGACATGGGAGCAACCTAGATGTCCACTGACAGATGAATGGATAAAAAAGCTGTGCTACATATATACAATGGTATATTACTCAGCCATAAAAAGGAACACATTTGAGTCAGTCCTAATGAGGTGGATGAATCTAGAGCCTATTACACAGAGTGAAGTAATTCAGATAGAGAAAATATTGAATATTAATGTATACATAAGAAATCTAGAAAGATAATACTGATGAACCTATTTTCAGGGCAGCAATGGAGACACAGACATAGAGAAAAGACTTATGGACACTGGGGTAGTGGGGAGGAAGAAGGTGGGATGTATGAAGAGAGTAACATAGAAACTTATATTATCATAGGTAAAATAGATAGCCAATGGGAATTTGCTATATGACTCAAGGAACTCAAACTGGGGCTCTGTAACAACCTAGAGGGTTGGGAAGGGGAAGAAGGTGGGAAGGATGTTTGAGAGGGAGGGGATGTAGGTAAAACTGTGGCTTATTCATGCTGATGTTTGGCAGAAACCAACAGAAGAATACTGCAAAGCAATTATTTTTCAATTAAAAATAAATTTAATTAAAAAAAAATAAGACGACTTGGGGGAATAAAAAGAGCAGGGTGATTGGTACGGTACATATCTGGCTTTTTCTGATTGGTCCTAAATTGGAAGTGAGGCAAAAATTAGGGAAGCTGTCAGGTATTGGAAATTTGGGCCTATTTTTAGAGAAGTGATTGTTTGGCTTCCTAGGTTGTTATCAAAGCTAACACTCTGTCTTCCTACGAGTCTGACTTACAGAAGGCTGTCTTCCTGGGCTGTTTATTATTGATAAGACAGTTGATTTCTTTGGCAAGTTCTTGCAGATTGTGGGTCAGAGTTCCATTTTTACACAAGGTCTATTGCCCACATATTCAGTCTCTCAGCACCTATAAATGAGAATATTTATACATGAAAATTGTTAAGAGAGAGTAAATCTTAACAGTTCTCATTGAAAGGAAAATTTTTGTACTTTATTAGACGATAACTAAAGTCAACTATGCCAAAGAATGCTCAAACTACCGCACAATTGCACTCATCTCACACCCTTGTAAAGTCATGCTCAAAATTCTCCAAGCCAGGCTTCAGCAATATGTGAACCGTGAACTAAGAGTTGACTCACTGGAAAAGACTCTGATGCTGGCAAGGACTGGGGGCGGGAGGAGAAGGGGATGACAGAGAATGAGATGGCTGGATGGCATCACCGACTCGATGGACCTGAGTTTGAGTGAACTCCAGGAGTTGGTGATGGACAGGGAGGCCTGGCGTGCTGTGATTCATGGGGTCGCAAAGAGTCGGTGACGACTGAGCGACTGAACTGAACTGAAAGTTAACTAAGTTTTGTGTAAGCATTTCAAAATATATTTAAGTCAAACCACTATGTTATATACTTTAAAATTATACAGTGTTGTATGTCAGTTTTATCTCACTAAAACTGGGAGAAAAAAAGTAGTCATAATAAAGAAGGTTCTAACAATGGTTAAAAAAAAAAAGAAAGAAAAAGTCTGAGTATATACAATGGAATACAATTCATCCATTAAAAAAAAAAGGAAATCCTGCCATTTGCAAAAATACAGATGAACCTTGAAGGCACTCAGCTAAGTGAAATAAATCAGATAGAGAAAGACAAATATTCTATGATCTCACTTTTATGTAGAATCTAAAACAAAAACAAAAATCCCTCATAGAAACAGAAATTTCTGCTGGCTGCCAGGGTTTACGAGGAGAGGGGGTAGGGGAGACGGTGGGAGAATTGGGTGAAGAAGGTCAAATGGTGCACATTTCCAGTTATACTCTTGAGATGTAACGCACAGCATGGTAAATATAGCTGGTAATACTGTATTGTATACTTGAAAGTTTTTAAGGGAGTGGATCTTAAAGTTCTCAACTCAAGGATAAAACTTTATAACTGTGTGAGGTGATGGATATTTGCTAAATTTATTGTGATAGTCATCTCATAATTTACATATATATAAAATCATTATGTTGTACACTTGAAACTTATACAATGTTATTTGTCAATTATATCTCAATACAACTGAAAAAAGAAAAAAAATAAGGAAATTGGAATTTTAAAAAAGGGTGACTACCAATGATTGACTTTTGAGTAGTAAAACACTCATACATTCCTGGAATAAACCTGAATGTTTGTCATAGATTGTCCTTCTTATAAATTACAGGGTCAATTTATTAATTTTTTTTTTTTTTTTAGAATTTCTGCTTCTATTCATATGGGCGCTTGGCCTGTAATTTTTCTTTCTTGTAATATCCTTGTCATGCTATGATATCCCTGTGAAGCTGTTCTAATAAAATGAGTTGGAAAGTGTTCTTTTTCTATTGTCTAAAAGATTTTAAGACTGGTGTTATAAATGTTTGGAGGAAACGTCAATAAAACCTTCTGTGCCTTTCTAATATAGGCTTTTAAAGCTATAAAACTTTCTTCTAAGTACAATTATTTTTGTCATTCAATTAAAAATATGTTGTAATCTCCAAAAAAAGAGAAAGGTCTTAATGACCTGGATAATGACCATGGTGTGGTCATTCACCTAGAGCCAGACATCCTGGAGTGTGAAGTCAAGTGGGCCTTAGGAAACATTATTACAAACAAGGCTGCTGGAGGTGACAGAATTACAGCTGAGCTATTTAATATCCTAAAATATGATCATTGGCAGAAGATGCTGTTAAAGTGCTGCGTTCAATATGCTAGCAAATTAGGAAAACTCAGCAGTGGCCACAGGACTGGAAAAAGTCAACTTTCATTCTAATCCCAAAGAACAAATATGCCAAAGAATGTTCAAACTACAGTACAAATGCACTCATTTCACATGCTAGCAAGGTTATGCTCAAATCCTTCAAGCTCGGCTTCAGAAGTATGTGAACCGAGAATTTCCAGATGGACAAGTTGGGTTTGGAAAAGGCAGAGGAACAAGAGATCAAATTGCCAACATTTGTTGTATCATAGAAAAAGCAAGGGGATTTAAGAAAAACATCTACTTCTGCTCCATTGATTGGCTAAAGTCTTTGACTGTGTTGATCACAGCAAACTGAAAAATTCTTAAAGAGATGGGAATACCAGACCACCTGACCTGCCTCCTGAGAAATTTGTATGTAGGTCAGGAAGCAACAGTTAGAACTGGACATGGAAAAACAGACTGGTTCCAAATCAGGAAAGGAGTATGTCAAGGCTGTATAATGTCACCCTACTTATTTAACTTATATTTAGAGTACATCATGAGAAACTCTGGGCTGGAAGAAGCACAAGCTGGAATCAAGATTGTATGAGAAATATCAATAACCTCAGATATGCAGATGACACCACCCTTATGGCAGAAAGTGAAGAACAACTAAAGAGCCTCTTGATGAAAGTGAAAGAGGAGAGTGAAAAGGTTGGCTTAAAGCTCAACATTCAGAAAACTAAGATCATGGCATCCGGTCCCATCACTTCATGGCAAATAGATGGGGAAACAGTGGAAACAGTGGCTGACTTTATTTTTCTGGGCTCCAAAATCACTGCAGATGGTGACTGCAGCCATGAAATTAAAAGATGCTTGCTCCTTGGAAGAAAAGTTATGACCAACCTAGAGTATAAAAAAGCAGAGACATTACTTTGCCAACAAAGGTCCATCTAGTCAAAGCTATGGTTTTTCCAGTAGTCATGCATGGACATGAGAGTTGGACTATAAAGAAAGCTGAGTGCCAAGGAAGTGATGCTTTTGAACTGTGGTGTTGGAGAAGACTCTTGAGAGTCCCTTGGACTGCAAGGAGATCCAACCAGTCCATCCTAAAGGAGATCAGTCCTGGGTGTTCATTAGAAGGACTGATGTTGAAGCTGAAACTCCAATATTTTGGCCACCTGATGCGAAGAGCTGACTTACTGGAAAAGACCCTGATGCTGGGAAAGATTGAGGGCAGGAGGAGAATGGGATGATAGAGGATGAGATGATTGAATGGCATCACCGACTCAATGGACATGAGTTTGAATATACTCCAGGAGTTAGTGATGGACAGGGTGGTCTGGCATGCTGCAGTCCATGGGGTTGCAAAGAGTAGGACATGACTGAGCAACTGAACTGTATTGAACAAGCAACTGAACAACAAGAACAACAAATTCCTCTAACAGAAATAATAATAATGATTAACACTTACATGGCATTTTTATTGTGCGTTTTATTTTTATTGTACAATTTATTTTTATTGTGTATTGTGAGTTACATATATTAAACCATTACTTTATCCGAAGAATACAAACGATACCTATCCTCCTTTTACACATTTGTAGATAGTGGCAATAGAGAACATGTAACTTGCCCAAGGTTGTAATAACTAAAATTAGCAATATATAATAAGAACAAAGCTAATTATATTAATAAAATGATATCAATGGTTACCACTTACTGAATTTTTATACAAAAATTCAATGTTCAATTTTACATTTAATTATAATACTACTCTAAAAAAGATCTTATTACTTTTCTTTTCCAGAAAATAAACAAGTTCAAAGGAAAAAAAAAAACACTTTTTCTTGAGGTCTCACAGCTAATTTATTGTCACATTTGAAATTAAAATATATATCCTTACTCTTGTATTTCTGAAAGTTTTTAAGAGAGTAAACCCCAAGAGTTCTCATTCTAAGGAAAAGATCTTTTTTTCTATTTCTTTAACTTTGAGAGAATGACTGTTCACTATACTGTGGTAATTGTTTCATGATGTATGTCAGATCATTATGCTGCACAGAAATGTACAGTACTGTATGTCAATCATATCTCAAAAAACTGGAAGAAAAAATAAACTAAAAAATAAAATGCACATCTTTCTAACTCTAAGGCTTGTGCTCTTTCAATTAGGCAACACTATTTTAACAGATAATAGCAGGACGCATAGTAACATATTGGCATGATTTACTCTGCAGCTTGAGTAACTGAAATCAAATCTTTTTCTGGAATCAGATTTCAAAACACTAGTACAGGGAATGCAAGGTTTGTGAATGAAAAGTGGGACATCTCAAGAAATCCTCATACTCTGCATTCTGTAGCCATAAAAAAAAAAAAAAAAAAAACGAATTTTTGCCAGCAATGGTTAGCTGCACTTTATGGCCCACTTCATATATATTTAAGTAGGAAGTGATTTTTAAAATGAAGTACTTCATAAGTTTCGGATTTATTCTCCTGCTTATCTTTTTAGATTTCTCATTTCCTTTTTTCTGACATGAATTGAATGTCCTTTACGTACTTCTTCAAAATCATTTTTAGTATATATTTTCAATATAATGCTAACTAACTGCCATTTCTTGTAGCCTTGAACTGGGAGTCAAGAGGCATATGTTCTATTCATCAATCACTGTTGACTGCTGCTGCTGCTGCTAAGTCACGTCAGTCGTGTCCGACTCTGTGCGACCCCATAGACAGCAGCCCACCAGGCTTCCCCATCCCTGGGATTCTCCAGGCAAGAACACTGGAGTGGGTTGCCATTTCCTTCTCCAATGCATGAAAGTGAAAAGTGAAGTCACTCGATCGTGTCCGACTCTTAGCGATCCCATGGACTGCAGCCTACCAGGCTCCTCCATCCATGGGAGTTTCCAGGCAAGAGTACTGGAGTGGGTTACCAGTGCCTTCTCCACACTGTTGACTACATGACACCAAATCCTCCAAATGACAAGTAAATAATTGTTTCTAAAGTGTGCTAATATTTTATCCACACTATAACATTTATCTCGTTATGTAAGAAATGGTCAACAATTGACAGAGGTTTTCTTTTCTATCTGTCTGGTTGACAACATGTAAGCTGTCATTTGAGATAGTGAAAGACTAATTTCCATGTATTTAATCAGCAACACACAGGTATGAAATTCACACTCAGAATACTTTTAAGAGTTCTGGTACTAAGATTCCATATAGGAGAAAAATGGAGAATGGTTTCGTGCAGTAATTCTAAACACAGACCCATATATTATCAAGTAAGAAATGCATGCTTTGAACAGGGTATAACATTTAGTGCTAAAAATAAAAAAGTTAAATTGCCTTGAGTTTTAACTTTCATTCTATGTTGGCATGTATATATTTCCATGGGGTGTCAAAGAGTCAGACACGACTGAGAGACTGAACTGAACTGATTTCAATTGTTAAAATATTCAATGATTATTCAATAACTCAGCATGTTGCTAGAAGAGAGGGTCAAAAAATGACTGAGAAATTTTCAATTTATCAATGAGATTTACTTAATAATTTCACTACAGATTGTTTGTAAAATGCCTAATCCCAGTCTTGTTACAAGTAATCTCTTGATGCCCTTACCCACAACGTGCTCTAAATTCTGATTTTATCTACTTCCCCCAGAAAGTGTGACAAAATATCTCTGTTTTGAAGGAAGGGTGGCTTTGGCCTTTCAATGAATATTTCATTCATAACAAATAATCCATCTCCTTTCCTACCTCACCCAGTTAAAATAAATCCAGATAAACTATATATGCAGTTTTATTGCTTGTATTAATAACATATTGGCAAATTTTAAAACTGTAAAATACAGACTTGTCAATATTTATCATTTGTAGTTTCAAATTTTTGTATAGAATTGTATAGGGAAGAAATGTTTCTCAGAGTTCAAAATAAAAATTCTAAGGTGTCTTAAGTAGCTGCTTTTAAGAGGGGCATATATCTAGTTTAAACAAACAACTAAAAACAAAAATAAAAAAAAAACTTATATAGGAAATGTGTCTGAAGACAAAGGAAACAAAAGCAAAAACAAACAAATGGGACCTAATTAAAATCTTCTGCACAGCAAGAGAAACCATCAACAAATCAAAAAGGCAACTTACTGAATGGGAGAAAGTATTTGCAAATGATACGACTGATAAAGGATTAATATCTAAAATATATAACAGCTCATACAACTCAGTATCAAAAAGAAAAAAAACACCCTGATTTAAAAAAACAGGCAGGGCAGGAGACCTGAATAGACATTTTAATAAAGATGTACAGATGGCTAACAGACACAAGAAAAGATTTTCAACATTGCCAATATTCAGAGAAATGCAAATCAAAACTACACTGAGATATATCACTTTACATCTGTCAGAATGACTATCATCAAAAAGAACATATATAACAAATGTTGGTGAGGACATGGAGAAAAGGGAACTCCCTACATTGTTGGTAAACTGGTGCAACCGCTATGGAAAACAGTACAGAAACTCTCAAAAAACTAAAATTAGATCATAGGATCCAGCAATCCCACTCCTGGGTATTTATCAAGAAAAAGAAAACACTCATTCTAAAAACACATACATTCCACTGTTGATGGCAGCATTACTTATGATGGTCAAGATATGAAAGGAATCTAAGTGTCAAACAGATGAATGGATAAAGAAGATGTGGTTTATATATTTACAATGAAACATTAGCCATAAAAAAGGAAATTTGCCATTTGTAATGACAAGGATGAACCTGGAGGGTATTATGCTCAGTTAAATAGGTCAGGCGGAGAAAGACAAATACTGTATGTTATTACTTTATGTGGAATCTAAAAAATGAAACGAATGAATGAATATAACAAAAGAGAAACAGACTTACAGATACAGGGAACAAACTAGTGGCTACCAGAGGGGAGATGAGACGGGGGAGGAGCAAGATAGGTATGCGGAATGAAGAGGTACAAACTACTATGTATAAAATAAAAGCTACAAGGATCTACTCTACAGCAAGATATTGTATAGCCAATATTTAAAAATAACTAAGTGGAGAATAATCTATAAAAATATTAAATCACTATGTTGAATATCTCAAAACTAATACAATATTGTAAATTACACTTCAGTAAAAACAAATTTTTTAAAAAAGGAAATGTGCCTTCAGACAAAGAACTAGATGATCACTCCTTGTAAGTGACACTGATTAGCTACATTTCCTTATAAACCTCTACAAATAAGCTTGAAACAGAATGGGTGATGGAAAGGAGGCCAAAAAGGTGATTTTGCCAAGTTGACAGGAGAGAATTCAAAGAAGACTAGACAATACCAGACTGGAAAACAATTTGCCTATTTCAGAAGGGAAATTTCTTCCCAATAGAAAATATTCAGACTTAATTTTGTTACATTCTGCCAATTTACTCTCCAGAAAGCCTTTACCAATTTAGATTCCTTTACCAGTTTAGATTCATTTCTCCTCATTCTTGGAAAACTTTTTATATTATCAACTTCTGATTTTATGCATCTGATGATTGTTGAGTAGTATCTCCTTTTTAAATTTGCATTTTGGGGGAACTTCCCTGGTGGTCCAGTGGCTAAGACTCTGTGTAGGGGGCCCAAGGTAGGGGGCCCAGGTTCAATGCCTGGTCCCACATGTTGCAACTGAAAGACCCTGAGTGTCACAACTAAGACCTGGCACAACCAAATAAATAAAGAAACAGATTCAGTTCAGTCACTCAGTCGAGTCCCACTCTTTGTGATCCCATGGACAGCAGCACACCAGGCTTCCCTGTCCATCACCAACTGCCAGAACTTGTTCAAACTCATGTCCATAGAGTCGGTGATGCCATCAAACCATCTCATCTCAGTAAATAGATTTAAAGAAATAAATTAGCTTTTTTATTGATTGATAGTGATGATGAGCATCTTTTCATGTACAAAATATCTAACCTTTCTCCATTTTCCTGTTGATATCCAGGGATTCACTATTTATTTACAATCTGATGAGCACTGTAAATAGCTTCATATTAATACATATCAATATATATGACATTCTTGAGATAAATCTTTAGTTTTTAGATAATTAAATCAATGTTAACATAATCATGAGTGCTTTATTTTTATCTTATTTAAGAAATCTTCTGCATTCCCCCAGATAAAAATATATTCTCTCAGTTTCTTCTGTTTGTTTGAGAAGTTAGCATTTAGGTCCTATATCCATCGAAAGTGCTTTGTATTTGCATTTTATTTTAAAAATTTCTGGGTATGTACTGGTAGACATTTTTGAAACTTTAAAGAAAAAATTCCAATCTTAGGGTTCTGAGTTTACAAATGCTCAAAAAACATATTTACTTTTTTTTTTTTCAAATACTGTCACATCTGGATTTTTTGTCATTTTATTTAATTCTTTCTATTTGCATTACTTTTCTTTTCTCCTTTGCTTTTAATTTCAGCGCCATACAATTATTCATATGTCCCTTCTTATGTAGTGTATCTGTCCCATTACCCTTGTTTCTGTGGCATCTTCTGAGTTGAACTTGAGAGGCACACACACAAGTCAGTCTGCTATGTTGTCAGAAAAAAGATGTAGCTGCACCCCTCTCCCCCACCCCTCTTTACAGCTGAAATACTCCTTTACCTAGTGGCTGGGAGTATAGGCAATTACAGTACACAACTAGGTTCCTCCCCCCCTGAGAACTGTCAGAGGCCAAAAGGTTGGGACACGACCTCCCACCAAGGTCATCTCCCAATCAATGACAGCCTAGTAGTATGTGTTAAATATTAACAAACTTTATGTATTAATGTTATCAAAACTTAATTTTCCAGCAGGATATCTTTCCCTTTTAAGGAATTTTTGGACAGAGTAAAAATATTTAATATACCATACTTTATTATTTGACACACTCAAAAGAATATGTGTGTGTGTTTGTAAGCTATAAATCATAATTATATAATGAATACTTATGAACTTAAAACCTAAACCCAAAGTGAAAACATGATGGGGAAGTATAATCTAAAAAGAAAAAGAAAAACTCCTGCCAATGTAGCAAACCTCTCCAAAGAAAACAGTTTTATTATTTAATAAACATGAAACCAGAATGTGATGTGCATCACAGGCAATCCACTAAAGACACTGCACAAATAGAAAGAAACATCCCACTTCTCTATAGCCAAGTAGATGTAACCTGTTACACTTACATTCTCAAGAGAAAAAACCACCAGTCTGCAGGTAAAAGGACTTGACAGCAACATTTCTCACACATGGTTCATCCTAAAATTCACTTGGTAGTTGGGTTGACCATCTGTCTTAGCTAATTGGCTTTATCCAAAAGAAAAATAAATTTCTCCTACCTTTATTATAGAAGTTAATTTTTCATCAAGGCTTGTGCTGAGGTTAGGCTCCTAGTCTCCCACAGAAAATGTGAGAAAGGGATGCTCTCTTCTTTGCATGATTACATTTCAAACATATGGCTCCCAAGTCTTAGAGAAAAAGATTCCTGGGTTCTAAGGCTATAAAGAGGCTTACTTCGGTTTTGAAAAGATTTATGGACATCTCAAAGAAACAGAGAAAGAATTTACAAGTTTTCTTTTTTTAAAAAAAATTGCTCTCAAAGGTTTCTTTCCCTTTTTGTACCAGGGAAAATTATTATTTCTTTTCTGATTAGCATTTATCCGAACAAACATATGCTATCTATCAGCACTATGTAACATCATTGTTTGATATCCTTGCCAACTATTGATGTAGCCAGACTTCTTAATTTCCACAAATACAGCAGGTAGAAAAAGGTATCTAGCATCTTTATCAGATATTTCTTACGAACCACTTCAAAGTCTCAACTTCACCATCTCCTGTTCCAGTTGCACCATAACCAGTGAAGCTGTCTAAAATTTTTAAGCAGGCACAAAATAACAGCGATTAGTCTCATGCCTTTGCTAAGCCTGGGGACTCTGAACTGAGGCCAAGACGTGGGATGCTATGAAACTCTGCTCTGCAGCCACACATATGCCTCATGGGATGAACTCTGACTAGGGAATATGAGAAATGGAGTACATTTTTCTACCCCGTTCATTCCTCTCCTCTAAGTAGACTGATGTGAGTCATAATTAAACACCTTCTCAGAAGACAATCCTATAGGATAATCAGGCACACTGACCTGCAACCAGGTCATTAACATACCCTATCTTGGCTCTCTCTCCCTACTTCATTATGCTTACCCCTCACTCCTGCTTCTTGGGGTTGTGTTCCCTTATAAGTAGCTTTCGGGGAATCCAGTTAAGATACAGTCTGAATATTCAGTTTGCTGATTACATAGTATGTACTGGTCATAAGTATAAAGTTCATGTTCCTGTGTTTTATTTTTATTGAGGAAAGGGAAGATATTTGTTGTTTTCTCGTGCATTTGTAAGATTTGTTTACACATTCTAAAGACTAATGACTAGTACACTATGCGTTACGATTTCATCCTTCTGTTTGCTGTTTGTATTTTATGTACACCTTCATCTTTTCATTGAAAGAAACTCAATTTTGATTTGGTTGAGTTGAACAAATTTGTTTGTTTATCTTAGTACATTATTTATTAGTCCAAGGTCAGAAATATATAACTCTATTTTCTTCTGAAAATTTTCGAGCTTTGTTTTTTTTTTCACATTTACATCTTTCATAAATATTTTATAAGGTATTTCTTATGAATCTCATTATTGTAATTATAAAGAGTATATGTTATTATTTTTGCCTTTTCATAGTCTTCATGGGGTTCTTGAGGCAAGAATACTAAAATGGTTTGCCTACTAAGTGAACAATGAAAAAAAAATAGAGAAAAACAATAGAATAGGAAAGCTTAGAGATCTCTTCAAGAAAATAGGAGATACAAAGCGACTAAACTGAACTGAACTGAACTGAAGGGAACATTTCATGCAAAGATGAGCACAGCAAAAGACAGAAAAGGCAAGGACCTAACAGAAGCACAAGATATTAAGAAGAGGTGGCAAGAATACATAGAAGAACTATACCCAAAAGGTCTTAATGGCCCAGATAACCACAATGGTGTGATCACTCACCTAGAGCCAGACATCCTGGAGTGTGAAGACAAGTGGGCCTTAGGAAGCATCACTATGCACAAAGCTACTGGAGGTGATGGATTCCAGCTGAGCTATTTCAAATTCTAAAAGGTCATTCTATGAAAGTGCTGCACTCAATACACCAGCAAATTTGGAAAACTCAGCAGTGGCCACAGGACTGGAAAAGGTCAGTTTTCATTCCAATCCCAAAGAAAGGCAATGCTAAAGAATGCTCACACTACTGCACAATTGCACTCATCTCACATGCTAGCAAGGTAATGCTCAAAATCCTTCAAGCTAGGCTTCAATAGTACATTAACCAAGGACTTCCAGATGTGCAAGCTGGATTTAGAAAAGGCAGAGGAACCAGAGATCAAATTGCCAACATCCACTGGAACACAGAAAAAGCTAGAGAGTTCCAGAAAAAAACATCTACTTCTGCTTCATTGACTATGCTAAAGCCTTTGAGTGTGTGGATCACAACAAACTGTGGAAAATTCTTCAAGAAATGGGAATACCAGACCACCTTACCTGTCTCCTGAGAAACCTGTATGCAGGTTAAGAAGCAATAGTTAGAACCAGACATGGAAAAACGGACTGGTTTGAAATTGGGAAAGGAGTACATCAAGGCTGCATACTCTCACCCTGCTTATTTAACTTATATACAGAGTACATCATGAGAAATGCCAGGCTGGATGAACCACAAGTTGGAATCAAGATTGCCTGGAGAAATATCAACCACCTCAGATACGCAGATCATATCACTCTAATGGCAGAAAGCAAAAAAGAACTAATGACCTTCTTGATGAGGATGAAAGAGGAGAGTGTAAAAGCTGGCTTAAAACTCAACATTCTAAAAACTAAGATCATGGCATCTGGTCCCATCACTTCATGGCAAATAGATGTGGAAAAAGTAGAAAAAGTACAGATTTTATTTTCTTGGTCTCCAAAAATAACTAACTGGCTGAGTGCTAAATGGCTTTCTGGAATGTTATGTAAAAAGGCTTCCAGTTGTTTTAATTATAAGAGAGGTTTGCTCATTTAAAAAAAATTTTTTTTTGGTTCTTTCTGTTTGTCAGGTTTAGAAGGTTCACTTATATTCCTAGTTTACTGAGTACCTATCAAAGGGTGCTGAATTTTATTAGATTTTTCTACGTTATGAAGTAAAAACATTGCTTTTCTCCTTTCACCTCCTATTGTGGAGAATGGTTTTTACATATATTCTAATGTTAACCTACCACTGCAATCCTGCAGTATACTCATTTTTGTTATACTGTATTATAATGAATTTACCTCCATACAATGTGTGCTATGCTAAGACAATTCACTTCAGCTCAGACACTCAGTTGTGTCCAGCTCTTTGCAACCCCATGGACTGTAGCACACCAGGCATCCCTGTCCATCACCAACTCCGGGAGCTTGCTCAAACTCATGTCCATTGAGTTGGTGATGCTATCAAACCATCTTATCCTCTGTCGTCCCTTCCCCCTGCCTTCAATCTTTCCCAGCATCAGGGTCCTTTCCAACGAATCAGCTCGTTGCATCTGGTGGCCAGAGTATTGATGAGTTTCAGCATCAGTTCTTCCAATGAATATTCAGGACTGATTTTCTTTAGGATGGACTGATTGGATCTTCTTGCAATCCAAGGGACTCTCAAGAGTCTTCTCCAACACCACAGTTCAAAAGCATCAATTCTTTGATGCTCAGCTTTCTTTATGGCCCAAATCTCCCATCCATACATGACTACTGGAAAAACCATAGCTTTGACAAGGTGGACCTTTGTTGGCAAAGTAATGTCTCTGCTTTTTAATATGCTATCTAGGTTGGTCATAGCTTTTCTTCCAAGGAGCAAGCATCTTTTAATTTCATGGCTGCAGTCACCATCTGCAGTGATTTTGGAACCTCCCCAAAAATAGTCTCTCACTGTTTCCATTGTTTCTCCATCTATTTGCCATGAATTGATGGGACTGGACAATGATCTTCATTTTTTGAATGTTGAGTTTTAAGCCAGCTTTTTCACTCTCACTTTCATCAAGAGGTTCTTTAGTTCCTTTTCACTTTCTGCCATAAGGGTGGTGTCATCTGCATATCTGAGGTTACTGATATTTCTCCTGGAAATCTTGGTTCCAGCTTGTGCTTCATCCAGCTCATCATTTCACCTGATGTACTCACCTGATGTACCTGATGCATATAAGTTAAATAAGCAGGGTGACAATATACAGCCTTGACATACTCCTTTCCAAACTTGGAACCAGTTCATTGTTTCATATCTGGTACTAAATGTTGCTTCTTGACTCGCATACAGATTTCTCAGGAGGCAGGTAAGGTGGTCTGGTATTCCCATCTCTTTCAGAATTTTCCACAATTGGTTGTGATCCACACAGTCAAAGGCTTTAGTGTAGTCAGTGAAGCAGAAATAGCTGTTTTTTTCTGGAATTCTCTTGCTTTTTCTATGATCCAAAGGATGTTGGCAATTTGATTTCTGGTTCCTCTGCCTTTTCTATATCCAGCTTGAACATCTGGAAGTTCTCGGCTCCTGTACTGTTGAAGCCTAGCTTGGAGAATTTTGAGCATTACTTTGCTAGAATGTGAGATGAGTGCAACTGTGCAGTAGTTTGAACATTCTTTGGCATTGCCTTTCTTTGGGATTGGAATGAAAACTGACTTTTTCCAGTCCTATGGCCACTGCTGAGTTCTCCAAATTTGCTGGCTTATTGAGTGCAGCACTTTCACAGCATCATCTTTTAGGATTTGAATTACCTCAACTGGAATTCCATTCCAGTAGCTTTGTGCATAGTGATGCTTCCGAAGGCCCACTTGTCTTCACACTCCAAGATTTCTGGTTCTAGGTGAGTGATCCCAGCATCGTGGTTATATGGGTCATGAAGATCTTTTTTGTATAGTTCTTCTCTGTATCCTTGCCACCTCTTCTTAATAGCTTCTGCTTCTGTTAGGTCCATACCATTTCCGTCCTTTATTGTGCCCATTTTTGCATGAAATCTTCCCTTGGTATCTCTAATTGTCTTGAAGAGAGCTCCAGTCTTTCCCATTCTATTGTTTTCCTGTACTTCTTTTCACTGATCACTAAGGAAGGCTTTCTTATTTCTCCTTCCTATTCTTTGGAACTCTGCATTCAGATGGGTATATCTTTGCTTTTCTCTTTTGCCTTTCACTTCTCTTCTCTTCTCAGCTATTTGTAAGGCCTCTTTAGACAACCATTTTGCCTCAAAAAACCATTTTGCCTCAGACAACCATTTTAAGCAACCAAGTTGCTTCTGTTGTGTCTAACTGTTTGTGACACCATGGGCTGTAGCCTGCCAGGCTCCTCTGTCCATAGGATTCTCCAGGCAAGAATACTGGAGTGGGTTGCCATGCCCTCCTCCAGGGGTTCTTCCCTACCCAGGGTTTGAACCTGCATCTCTTATGTTTCCTGCATTGGCAGGCAATGTTCTAATATGAACTAATAATGTTCTTTATTATTAGTGCCACTATGGTTTTCTAATACTTGGGGATTTTTCCACCTGCATTCATTCAAGAGCTTTCCTAAATGAATTTTGATGAAGATTACATTAAGTCAGTAAATTATTTTATAAAGAACTCATTAAAATAATGCATCTTTCCACTGAGCAACAAGGTTTTTTGTTTCTCTTTTTTTCTGGTCTATCAGCAAAATTTTATTCCTGTTATTCAAAAGTTTCTTTTTGCTGTTAAAACAATTCTCTGGCATAGCATTTATTTTTGCGGTTATTGATGCTGCTGTTACTGTTCTGATAATGTTTGGTTTTGTATTTGCTACTTTGTGCTTAGTCATGTCCGGCTCTTTGTGACTCCACGGACTCTAGCCTGCCAGGCTCCTCTGTCCATGGGGATTCTCCAGGCAAGAATACTGGAGTGGGTTGCCATGTCCTCCTCCAGGGGATCTTTCCTACCCAGGGATTGAACCCAGGTCTCCCACACTGAAGGCAGATCATTTACCATGAGCCACCAGGGAAGCCCAAGAATACTGGAGTGGGTAGACTATCCCTTCTCCTGGGGAACTTCCCCACCCAGGAACTGAACCAGTGTCTCCTGCATTGCAGGCGGATTCTTTTCTGGGTACCTGATGTCCTCTGCCGGCATTCAGAAGTTATTTTGTGGAATTTACTTAGCGTTCAAATGTTCTTTTGATGAATTTGTGGGGGAGAAAGTGGTCTCCCCGTCCTATTCCTCCGCCATCTTCCTCCCTTCTCCTGCAGGCGGATTCTTTACCAGCTGAGATACCAGGGAAGCCAAAGGGAGTCTTTTTTCCTTTTTACAATTTTACAGATTGTTGAAATTAAAGTGGAAATCTATTGATTTATTCAAACCCATTGGTAGCATTTCTTCTTGATTAGATTGTATTTCTAGGTGCAAAACTATCATCTGCAAATGATAATGATATCCTGTTTTTGTCAAACATCATATATTTCAATTTTGTGTTTTATGTCTGCCAGAAATTACATTGACTTTGTTTATTCTTATTTTTCACAATGACCTGAAAGTTTTGCATTTGGTCATACTAGTTGTTACAATTATGATTGCTTAATAATATACTTGAATATATATCTCTTATTATCAAAGCCAAAATTGAATGATTTCTCTGGGATTAGGCCTTTGTAAAGCAAAAACTGCCATATTCTTTTACTTCTGTTTCTTATCCTATTCACTTTTTGCTATCTATTGATATAATGTGCAATTTGAAACTATATTCTTGTTATCATCAGAATTAGTTCTGAAATTTGCCTTCAGCCTGGCAGCTATATTTGCTTAAAAGCTTAATGTGACAACACAGGATGAACAGAGCATTGTGTAGCCAAAGTATATAGTAATAGGTTTAGGTGAACCCCACAACCAAATTGGAAGCACAAACAAGGCACCAATGAGGTGACTCCCATCGAAGTAAATAAAGCTGTTGACTAGACAGATGACATCTTAAACATAAAACTAATAATCATGTTAAGGAAATTCAATTGTAGCATTCCAAAGGAAAAAACATTCCTGGAACTAAAAGAGAATAACAATTTGCGTCTTCATTTTAAAATTCAGTAGATAAGATAAACTGAAGATGATGGTGGCCATTCTTGAGGAGCTACCATTAACCTGAAAGATTAGAGGTTCGAAGCACAGTACAAAATATGAATACATATGATTTTCTGAAAAATTAAAAGGAATAGAGGAACAATGTCAATAAAAATGTCCTTGGTATGAAAAAATATGTTTGCAGATTCAAGGGGCTCACAAATATTGTAGAGAATTAGTGGAAAATGACAGGCATTTAGGTAGAAGTCTTAAGATCAATGTGAGAAAATTAAAACCTACAAATTTCTAGAAAAAAAGACAAGTTACTGAATATGAAAAAGGATCAGATTATCCATCGGACTTCTCATATGCAATCTGGAAACTTCAGACAAGGAAATACAGTATATGAAGAATGTTGAGGAAAAAACATTACCACAGCTCAAAAAATTTACACTTAGCCTGATGTAAATTCACTTCTCAGGGTGAGCAATGGACATTTGTAGTTACAAAATTTATGGAAGATATTACCCATTTTCCTTATCTCAAAAAACTACTAAAGAGACTATTCTAGCCAAACAACAAGTAAATCAATACAGAGCCTTCAAAAGAGGGAGTGAGATAAAGGTGAATAAGCAAAGGGTAAAAATGTATGATCTAGCCATTTTTATATCTGATTGTATTGTGATATTGGGAATGAAGCTTTGAAATATGCATATTAACTAATGAGACTGAGGGAAAATGATTCTTGCAAGAGAGAAATGCTGCAAAGAAAAGACTAATCCTAGTTCAGTACTTTTGATACATAACTATCTCATTATAACCCTGGAGTAAGTGGAACAAGAAAGGAGTGAAGTAAAGGCATTCTGAGCCAGTTGTGAGAACATGCAGCAGTAAAGAAAGTAAAAATACTCAAAATTTTTCATCTTACTGGAATGATGAGGTAAAGTCAAGAAGCATGGTCAGCATTTTCTTTTGGTTAGAGATAGATAAGTATTTGACTCAGTGCAAGAGGCAGGAAAATAATACTAGTAGAATGATAAGAGCCAATATAAGATAAAATTACCAAAGGAAAGAAACAGAATTAATGATAATGCAGCGAGTCCAGCACAAGTTAGGAAAAGAATAAAGACATAAAATTATTTTTTAACATAAAGTGAGATGAAAGGAACAAATCTAAGAACATGAATTGTTAAAATACAAGTACATAGGATAAATTTCCCTGTTTAAAGGGAAACTTGAAGGCTGGAGAGAAAAGAAGGTCCTAGGTATGCTGCTAAGTCACTTCAGTCGTGTCCGACTCTGTGCGACCCTATAGATGGCAGCCTACCAGGCTCCCCTGTCCCTGGGATTCTCCAGGCAAGAACACTGGAGTGGGTTGCCATTTCCTTCTCCAATGTGTGAAAGTGAAAAGTGAAAGTGAAGTCGCTCAGTCGTGTCCGACTCATAGCGATCCCATGGACTGCAGCCTACCAGGCTCCTCCATCCATGGGATTTTCTAGGCAAGAGTACTAGGTATATGATTTCCTAAAGGAAATCAACCCTGAACATTCACTGGAAGGACTGACGCTGAAGCTCCAGTACTTTGGCCACTTGATGCTGAGAGTCGACTGATTGGAAAAGACACTGATGCTTCCCTAATGCTAGGGAAGATTGAGGGCAGGAGAAGGAGAAGACAGAGGATGAGGTGGTTGAATGGCATCACCCACTCATTTGACATGAGTTTGAGCAAGCTCTGGGACATAGAGAAGGACAGGGAAGCCTGGCGTGTTTGCAGTCCATGGGGTTGTAAAGAATTGGACACGATTGAGTGACTGAACAATATATGTTATGCTGGACTTAATTTCCTGTTTCACTGCTCTGCCTCTAAACATAAAATCATTTTATGCCTTACTAATCTTATTCTTCACATTTCTGTAGCATGTTCTTGAATAATACCTTTTCCAGAAAACTTTATTTTAAGTTAAAATAATAAATCATATGGCTATATTAATTTCAATACATTTATATTTTAAGAAGAATGCACATATTTGCTGTATGGATTCTCACATACAGGAACTTAGTATATTTTTCAGTTTACCTCAATTTTTTTTTTAATCTTTCAGTAGAATTTTAGGTTTTAAATATAGGTCTGTACTTTTCTTGGTAAATTTATTTCTTGTTATATGATACTATAGCTCACTATGTTTTAAATTTTTTATTGTGACAAAATACATTAGAAATAAAACTTACTATCTTATCCATTTTTCAAGTGTACAGTTCAATGGTATTAAGTATACTGAGCCATTACCACCAATGGATTGTAAACATAACAACCAATGGATTACTATTTAAAATTAACCTTTTCAGTGGTATTTTTGAAATGATCTTTTTGTTATGTATCAAAATTAATGATATTATATCAATTTAATAGCCAGCAGCCATGTTTAATTTTCTAATTTTTCAAGCATTCTACATTTGTTTCTCATAAATATTCTAAGTACATAATGAAGACATATGATGTCTCTTGTCTTCTCGTCTCCAGTATTTAGACTATTGGGAAAGGCAGGCTCCTGCCTGCAGTCTTTCTACCTCCACTCCGCCACATGGGAATGGGCCTTGGGCCTAGAACACTTCCTTACCAAGAGATAAACTGGACACAGGCTGTGTGAACTATATCACTGTGTGTGGGAATATCTTTCCTTGTTTCAGATGTAATGAGCACTCTTTTGTTTCTACTGAAAGTGCGTGCATCACATGGCACCTGACCAAGCCCACTGTTACCTCTGTCCTCTGAAGAGAGTAGAGAAGGTTCCTTCCGCTGGAGCACCAGAGAGCTGCATGCAAGTGAACTGTCCTGTATCTGGTCACCAGGAGGAACTCACTGGCCGTGGGGGACTGACGCTCACCACTGAAGTTTATTTGGCTGTCTCTTCTCTAAGTAAGTGAAATTGTCATTCCATCCAGTGCTTGACTGTGCTGTTTCTCTTGGCAACTCTGATACCAATATGCAATGGGCAGAAGTGTTTAGAGATTTCCCCTAGAACTGCTAACTGATACATGATAGTCTACACCTTTGGGATTGATAACCAGTGCACGGTTCTCTGTCCAACATAGATTTCTCTTGCTATTCTTTTTTTTTTTTCCAAACTGACTGCATTTGCAATGGTGATGACAGTAAGCATTGTCCCTTTGATCTGAGAACAATGGAAAAAATCTAAGATTTCAAACAAAGTTATTGCCCTTATTCCCTCTCTCTGCATTTCTCCTTTAGATATTCCAATTATTTATAGATCAGTGCTTTATACTCCAATTTTCACATCATCCTTTTTTCCCACCTTTCATTTTTCTGACTTCTTTTCAGGAGAACATTTATATACATTATTCTCTACATCAATTTTGTGTATTGCCAATCCTAACTTGTACCTTGTGAGTTTTAATTTTACACTTTCCTTTGTAGTTTCCCACCAACACTGAATACTTTTATTATTTCAACTTATCAGAGTATTATTTTAATATACCATCTTTTCATCTTAGTCCATCCTTAATACTCTGGATTCCCTTTTGATGGAGAGTAATGTCAGGTGGTATAACTTGCGATTTCTTAAAAATGCACAATCTGAGGCCACCACATAGAACTACTAAAATTAGGATCTATTCTTAAAAGATCCCCAGTTCATTAGTATGTACTTTCACGTTTGATAAGTATCACCCTCCTATTTTATCCATTTGTTGTTTAGTCACTAAGTCATGTCCAACTCTTTGTGACCACATGGACTCTCCACCAGCCCACCAGGCTCCTCTGTCTATGGGATTTCCTAGGCAAGATAACTGGAGTGGGTTGCCATTTCCTTCTCCAGGGGATCAAACCCACGTCTCCTAAATCTCCTGCATTGGCAGGAGGGTTCTTTACTGCTGAGTCACCTGGGACACCCATTTTATCCATAGCACATATCATTTTCAGATATATAACTTGTGTTTATGTTTATTTTAATTGAAGTACTGTTGATTTACAATATCTTTATTTTAGGTATACAACAGAGTGATTCCAATATTTTTGTGGAATATTCTCCATTTAAAGTTATTATAAAATATTGGTTATACTCCTTGTGCTGTACAATATATACTTATAGCTTATTTACTTCACACATAGCAGTTTGTACCTCTTGATCCCCTAACCCTATCTTGTCCCCACCTTACCTCTCCATACTGGTAACCATTAATTTATTCCCTATATCTGTAAGTCTGTTTTTTCTTTTTTACCTATATTCATTCATTTTTAAAATTCCACATAAAAAATACAGTATTTCTCTTTCTGACTTATTTAATTAAGTATAACATCCTCCAGGTTCATCAATGTTGTTGCAAATGGCAAAATTTCATTCTTATGGCTGAGTAATATCTCACTGTATATGTACATACCACATCTTCTTTAACCATTCATCTGATAAAGGGAATTTAGGTAGCTTCCCTGTCTGCTGTCATAAATAATGCTGCTATAAATGGTGGGGAGTATGTATCTTTTTAAATTAGTGTACAGTGACCATTTAACAATTTCAAAAATTAAAGAAAGTTCAGCATTACGATACCATGATGATTAAAAAATAATAAAGAATACTACAAACAACTCTATGCCTACAAATTTGATAAAATAGCCAAAATGGACCAATAGCTTGAAAGACACAAGCTAACAAATCTTACACAGGGAAAAATTATCTGAGAAGGCCTATATCTATTAAAACTAAATCAATAGTTAATAACCTTCTAAAAAAGAAAACACCAGACCCAGATGATTTTACTGATGAATTCTACCAAACTTATAAGAAATTATATCAATTTCCCACAATCTTTTCCATGAAACAGAAGCAGCAGTAATGCTTCCTAACTCATTCCATGAGGCCCACATTATCCCTTACCACAACTAGATAAAGATGTTTAAAAATAAACTATAGACCAACATTTCTCATGAATATAGATGTAATATCTTCCACAAAATAGTAGAAAATCTAACCCAAAAATGTACAGTTCAGTTCAGTTCAGTCACTCAGTCGTGTCCGACTCTCTGCAACCCCATGAATCACAGCACACCAGGCCTCCCTGTCCATCACCAACTCCCGCAGTTCACTCAAACCCATGTCCACAGAGTCGGTGATGCCATCCAGCCATCTCATTCTCGGTCGTCCCCTTCTCCTCCCTCCCCCAACCTTTCCCAGCATCAGAGTCTCTTCCAGTGAGTCAACTCGTCGCATGAGATGGCCAAAGTATTGGAGTTTCAGCTTTAGCATCAGTCCTTCCAATGAACACCCAGGATCGATCTCCCTTAGAATGGACTGGTCAGTGTCAGACTTTATTTTTTTGGGCTCCAAAATCACTGCAGATGCTGATTGCAGCCATGAAATTAAAAGACGCTTACTTCTTGGAAGAAAAGTTATGACCAACCTTGATAATATATTAAAAAGCAGAGACATTACTTTGCCAACAAAGGTCCATCTAGTCAAGGCTATGGTTTTTCCCATGGTCCTGTATGGATGTGAGAGTTGGACTGTGAAGAAAATGTACAGAAAGAGTTATAAATCACAAGCAAGTGGAATTTATTCCAGATATGCAATGCTTGCTGCCTTAGGAACCCAGAACTGACAAACAGTCTAACTGTATTACAAATGTATGAAAAAATACAATGAAGAGAATAAGGCAAAAGGTGGTGATGTAAGTACCTCTGGAAATAAGCCTAAATACGTAAGACTGAGGCAAAAGAAACTGTACACAAGTGCAGTACTCTAGTTGATAACAATGTTTCCCACGGGGGTTAAGGTTAACCATCCTGATACAGCTATACACATATACTGGAACAGAACAACTAAGTAAATGAATCGTAGATAGTGAGAGCCAATTTTTAATAATTGATAGATCAATCAGAGTGCAATGGGAAATTACAGAGAAGAAAGAGAAGAAGCTAGTGTGGTTCATGTAGTAATGAGAGTTGAAGACATCAATGTGAGCTCATGGTAAGTTTAGATATGTGTGTATATATGGGTTAATATACAACAACACACGTATATTCCCTTGCTTTGTCAGCTGAGAGGCCTAAACAATGACACCCCAGTAGCAATAAGTTTACCCAGTGTTGGGATCTTGGTTTCTAAATCTTTTCTTCCAAGAAAAGGAACTGGGGCTCCTTGGGGAAATGGCTAGTTCTAAGACTGAGGCAGGGAATATGCAAGATGAGCCTGGAACATTTTGCAATGCTAGAATCTATGAGGGTATGTCAAAGGGATACGTGATCCAACTGAGAGACCTCCCAATGGCCAAAAATGGAAAAATCTGAGTAACAAAATTAAGAGGTGTCACATCATAACGCCAAATAGAAAAGAAACACCCATGAGCTCACACATTTATAAATAAATGATTAATAATTAAATGGGGGAAGTAGACAAATTGCCCATGAAGAAGAATTTCAAATAATTTATGTAGATATTTTGCCCCTAAGGAGATAGAACTTAACTACCCACCCCTTAGGTGTGGGATGGGCATAATGGGTTCTTTCCAAACATTTAGTGCATTTTATGGAAAGAGGAGGAAAAGTAATTACCCAGTGCAGAAAACCTAACAAACACTAACTACTTACTAGTGCAATCAAGGTTAACATCAACAGTGATAAGGCATGATGATACAAAGAAAATGGCATCTTTATGGACTTCCTCCTCCAAACACATTCCGTTCCGTTCAGTCACTCAGTCGTGTCCGACTCTTTGCGACCCCGTGGACTGTAGCCTACCAGGCTTCTCCATCCATGGGATTCTCCAGGCAAGAATACTGGAGTGGGTTACCATCTCCTTCTCCAGGGGATCTTCCCGACCCAGGGATCGAACCCGGGTCTCCCGCATTGGAGGCAGATGCTTTAACCTTACTCAAGTCTAATTGTGAGAAATGCATCACACAAATCCTGATCGAGTGAAATGCTACAAAATATCTGACCAGTAATCTCCCAACTGTTAAGGTGACTAAAAAATTAAGACTGTCTGATCAACTATCACAGCCAAGGAGAGCCTAAAAAGACATGATGACGAAATGTAACATGGTACCCTAGAACAAGAGCAACAGAAAAACACAAACAGACCAAAAAACTATTGGGTGAAAACTAAGGAAATCTGAAAGATTATGGACTTTAGTTAATAATAATATATCAACCCTGGTTAATTAGTTGTAACAAATACACAATACTAATGTCACCTAAGATATAATGTAATAGGAGAGATTGGATGTATGGTATACGGAAAATCTGTAATTTCTATTAAATCTAAAACTGTTATAAAACAAAAAGTTTATCTTTAAAAAGCAGTGGGGAGCTGTTTCCATGTGCAGGTAAATCCTGACTTGATCCTTTCAGGATCATGAAATTGTATAGTCCCTGCTTCCACACAAACTCTCTGCTCATTCTGAGTTTAATAAGACATTGAAGAGGCGAAGGCCTGTTCTAGGAGGCTCAGTGAGTAAACAGGATTATAAGCATCTCCTTTAGGGACCTGAAGTGTGCCCTGCTTTAACCCAGGCCTGCTCAGCCAAGGCTTCCCTCTGGACTCTCCATTTCACCTCAGTCTTCCTCTTCAAGAACAACTCAAATATAAATGCAATTATTAGCTTGATATTTTACTTGCATACAAGCAAGAATAAGGCACACATCCATTTCACCTATGAAAGGCAGAAACAGGATTCAAACACTAAAAAGAGGAAAGAAGAGTCAACTGCCAACTTTTGAAATAGCAAATTCTGTTTTCTTATTCTTGAGCCATTTGCTGGTTTCCTGGCAGCCACCACTAGTTGGGGCATCCAGCCCTTGGGCAAATAGGTGGGTTTTCAAAGGAAGCAGTTAGGTTGTTTGTTGCTCTGGAAAACCTTTGGAGTGTTTAACAGTCTGCTTCTGCGCTATGTCTTCAGTGTCCTTTTGAGCATTTCCGTCTTAGTGATTCCAAGTCTTCATCTTTTCCCTCACAAAAGTTCTCTCTCTTCCCTGCCTCAATACAACTTTATGCATCCTCTCTCTCAAACACGAAACCCCATTTCCTTCTTAAGACACTGTAATCATCTTACCCCTTTGCTGACATCCTGAAGCATTATTGTATGCCTCCTTTACCTCCTCTCAAACTTTTGGTGAAAAGGTTTCCCTCTTATTGAAATGCATGCTCTTGTTTACTATCTGTGTTACTAAAAATCTAACCTGTAAGTCTAGAATTAGCTCTGCTCACATCCCCTTCATTATCATGGGAGTCCCCTCTACTTAGTTTCAGTATCAATTCTGTGTGTAAAAACACTAGCATTGTTGTACATCACAGGAAGCTCAGCTTGGTGCTCTGTGTTGACCAGGTGGGGTGGATGGGGAGTAGGGGTGAGAGGGAGACTCAGGAGGGAGGGGATGAAAAGTGAAAAGTCATTCAGTTGTGTCTTACTCTTTGTGATCCCATGGACCAGGCTTCTCTGTGCATGGGATTCTCCAGGCAAGAATACTGGAGTGGGTTGCCATTTCCTTCTCTGGGGGATATTGCCAACCCAGAGATCGAACCCAGGTCTCGTGCATTGCAGGTGGATTCTTCACCATCTGAGTCACCAGGGAAACCCAGGGAAGGGATATATGTATACTTACAGCTGATTCACATTGAATGGCAGAAACCAACACAACATTGTAAAGCAATTATCCTGCAATTAAAAAAAAATACTAGCACTGTATCACGTTTACAGTCTGGGAGCATAATTTCAGGAGTCAGCATTTATTCTTTTATACCTTGAGATCCTGGTTTCACTTAATTAATTACAGGTAGATTTTTCTATCTTTTCAGAGCAAGCTAAACTAATGATTTCTCTTTGCAATAGAATTCACAGTTGTTTATATGTTTTCTAATGATCCTCTGCCCTCTTCTCCAAGGAGGGAGGGAAAGCTCTGTGTGTGACTGTGTGTGCACACACTTGTGGGAGCTTATTCTTGTTCTTTAATTTACAATGACTGCTTCTAGTCAGGGCTTTTGATTCTTACTGGATTGTTCCTTTCTCATTTCTGTTTTGCATTTTTCAAAAGTGCTTTTCTACTCTTAAGTGTTATACTTCTGACTTTCTAGATATCTTTTTTTTTTTTTTTGCTAAAGTAAAACGTCACTACAATTTATACTCTGATTTTTTTTTTAGGCTTTTCCAAATTTTACAAAATGAAATAAGCAGTGTAAATGTGTTGTCATTTTCAAAATTTTAGTATCAGTTCTGCAAGAGGGAACTTGTTAGAAATTTTAAGTCCGAAGTTTAACAAAGTTCAAAAGCAACACAAGGATGGAAATAGTCTGTAGTATGTGCTTTCCAATATGGTATCCACTGTCCACAAATAGCTATTGAGCCCGTGAAATGTAGTTAGTGCAGCTGGGAAGCTGAAATTTTAATTTTATTTAGTTTTAATTAATTTAAATATGAGTGGCTACCATTGTAGCTCTAAGGCCAGCAGATACTCTTATGTACCTTCTGCTGCTGCTGCTGCTGCTAAGTCACTTCAGTCGTGTCCGACTCTGTGTGACCCCATAGACGGAAGCCCACCAGGCTCCCCCGTCCCTGGGATTCTCCAGGCAAGAACACTGGAGTGGGTTGCCATTTCCTTCTCCAATGTGTGAAAGTGAAAAGTGAAAGTGAAGTCGCTCAGTCGTGTCCGACCCTTAGCGACCCCACGGACTGCAGCCTACCAGGCTCCTCCATCCATGGGATTTTCTAGGCAATAGTACTGGAGTGGCTTGCCATTGCCTTCTCCGATATGTACCTTCACTGGGTGCTTTATTACATTTTATTAAGCATGACTTAGTTCCTTCATTCAAAAAATAAATTGAAAACATTAACAAAAATACTATGTGGATTAAAGGTTGCTGATAATATATGGTTGATTGCCTCCCAAAGACAGGATGCATCAATGAAGACAGAATGACTTTTCTTCCAAAATAACTGAACTACACTGATGTCTGTCATAAACGATAACGCACTTTACTACTTGTATTAGTTTACTATTGTTGCTGGAACAAACACCAAAAATTTAGTGGGATGAAACAACACAGATTTACTTTCTACAGTTTTGAAAGTCAGAAGTCTGAAGTGAGTTTCCCTGGGTGAAAATCAAAGTGTCAGTGGGCCTGCACACCTTCTAGAAACTCTAGGGGAAAACTTACTTGACTTGTGGCCCCTTCCTCCATCTTCAAAACCAGCAGTGTAGTTCTGACTACACTATCTGACTCTGTTTCACCTGTTTCATCTGTGGTGTAGTTTTGACTAAACTGTCTGACTCTGTCTCACCTGCCTCCCTTTTTAAAGAATACTTTTGGTGAGATTAAGCCACATGATAACCTCAAGATTCTTAATCACATTTTCAAAGTCTTTTTTTTTTTTTTTTTGCCATTTAAGATACCAGATTCACAGGAACCAGGTATTACGGTATCTTTGGGGGACCATTACTCTGTCAGTCACACGAGTCTAATAAACATATTGCCTAAGAATTGCATGATAATGACTTCTGAGGTGTGAATTTTGAAAAGTGGTTCTTTCTAGGGTTGCCCATGACTGAAATTTATCCTGTGGTGGGCATGACCCAATTACCCTGGTCTATCATCTTAACAACCACATCCAGGTATGGTCACTAGGTATCCGCAGGGACATAAAGACTTCCCTCATAGCCGGAAAACCCAGATTCTGAGAATAGTAAATGTAGTTCAGATATATGTATGCTATGGATGGATGTAGATAGCATCTCCTCTTTATTCATTTCTGAACTTAGGTATCTCTTCCTTCACTAATCATAGCCCAGGATTGAGTTAGATGCCAAATGTATCTGCAGCACCCCTGCATTTACCCTATTTTAATGATTTTATTCCACACTGTAACTGATCATTTACCTGAACTTTGTAAGAAAACCTATATCCTCTCCTAATGTAGTTTTTCCCCCCTGTTCTCTATATATCAGTAAATGTAACTTTTAGTGCCTGGTCACTTCAAGTCAGAGGCCTGAAAGATTCTGAGGCCTCTCTCTGCTCACCACTACTTGTCATCACTTCATGGCAAATAGATAGGGAAACAGTGGCTGACTATTTTTCTGGGCTCCAAAGTCACTGCGGATGCTGATTGCAGCCATGAAATTAAAAGACGCTTACTCCTTGGAAGGAAAGTTATGACCAACCTGGACAGCATATTAAAAAGCAGAGACATTGCTTTGTCAACAAAGGTCTGTCTAGTCAAGGCTATGGTTTTTCCAGTGGTCATGTATGGATGTGAGAGTTGGACTCTAAAGAAAGCTGAGCGCAGAAGAATCAATGCTTTTGAACTGTGCTGTTGGAGAAGACTCTTGAGAGTCCCTTCGACTGCAAGGAGATCCAACCAGTACATCCTAAAGGAGATCAGTCCTGGGTGTTCATTGGAAGGACTGATGTTGAAGCTGAAACTCCAATACTTTGGCCACCTGATGCGAAGAGCTGACTCATTGGAAAAGACCCTGATGCTGGGAAAGATTGAGGGCAGGAGGAGAAGGGGACGACAGAGGATGAGATGGTTGCATGGCATCACTGACTCAATGGACATGGGTTTGGGTGGACTCTGGTGATGGACAGGGAGGCCTGGCATGCTGCGGTGGGGTAACAAAGAGTCGGACACGACTGAGTGACTGAACTGACTGAACTGAATTCTATCTTCTCTATGTCTCTGAAACCCATCTATTTCTTTCCAATGCCATTTCCATATAAAGTTAACAATTCCTAAAATTATTCCAACAGCCTCTAACTAGTCTCCTCTTGCCTCCCTCATGTGATCTTCCAACAGAAGAAACAGGATCCTAATCTCAGCCCCATCACGGCCCCTACCTTCCCCAAATTCAATTGTTCTCCTTTCCTTTTATGGCAAAAAAAAAAAAAATCATTGAAAGGTTTATTAGGCCTTGTTTTGCTAACCCCTCCATCCTAGACTCCTGCTTGTTTTCACTGTGACAGCTGAAAATATAACGTAATGACTGCAGAGTACAAGGCTCTGGAATTAGAATTCTGGTTCATCTTGGTGCAAGTCTGGTGATTTGATAAGTTCCTTCCTTCTGTGATTCACTTATACCATCTGTTACATTCAGTTCAGTTCAGTTTAGTTCAGTCGCTCAGTCGTGTCCGACTCTTTGCGACCCCATGAATCACAGCACGCCAGGCCTCCCTGTCCATCACCAACTCCGGAGTTCACTCAAACTCATGTCCATCGAGTCGGTGATGCCATCCAGCCATCTCATTCTCAGTCATCCCCTTCTCCTCCCGCCCCCA
Source organism: Moschus berezovskii (assembly GCF_049115385.1). NCBI lineage: Eukaryota > Metazoa > Chordata > Mammalia > Artiodactyla > Moschidae > Moschus > Moschus berezovskii. Next base: position 2,146,845 of record NC_142489.1, read on the forward strand.
ATCCTTCCCAGCATCAGAGTCTCTTACAGTGAGACTCGTCGCATGAGGTGGCCAAAGTATTGGAGTTTCAGCTTTAGCATCGGTCCTTCCAATGAACACCCAGGATTGATCTCCTTTAGAATGCACTGGTTGTTTCTATTTGCAGTCCAAGGGACTCTCAAGAGTCTTCTCCAGCACCACAGTTCAAAAGCATCAATTCTTCGGCATTAGGATAATAATAGACTCTTCTTAATTGGCTCATGAGAACGCATAAAAAGGCCTCACTACACGTTCTCATGTACTTTTAAATGCTCGATTAATTATGTTGTAATTATTAGTACTATTATTCTTAGTTACAGGTGTCTCAGTTTGAATTCCTCCAGAGTTTGAGCTTCAAATAAAGTTTCCAGTGTAAATAGTTTATTTGGGATGTGATCCTACCCAATAACCAACTGGAGAGCAGAGAAGTCAAATAGGGAAGGACACCACTAAAAAATGATGTTAACAAGCAGGTCATCATTATAGGGAAGTAAACTTCACCTTACTGTGAACATGCCTTATTGGCACTTTACCCAAGGAATCCGGAGCCAGGTCTTAAACTCCAACTTGCATTCCCTCTTTTTTCAGGTCTCTTTCTAGAACATCAACCACCAAACACTTCTGGTCTGTTTCACTCACAGATCAAACATGCTCTGCTAGTCCAACAAAACCTTCAGGCCGGAGTTCAAGACACTTGAAACAGGCAAGACATGCACATGACCTGGCAGTCAGGGCCTATGTAACAGATAGCATCTGCCAAAACAGGTCAGAGAACGGAGGCTCAACGAGGCAAATGACTTATCCAAGATCATTACTACAAAATATTTGAGTCAGGGTTTGAACCCATGGACATTTAATTCCAGAATACTTGAAGTTTTCACTAAATGAGAGAAGTAAGGCTAAATATGAGGCAATCAGTCAAAGAAGCTGGGGAGAAATGAAGACAGTGAGCCAGGCTGGTTATTATAATTCAATAATTGGCCACTGTCGGAAGCAGATATTCAAGAAATATCCTTATCTACCAGTTTCCCATTTGGTACATGTTTGTCAGGGGGAGCATTACATTAGAGTATATTTTAGTATGAATTACATCATGCATTATAAAATACGTTTTATATTAAGATTACGATTTGATTTTGGCAGTATGATTTTAGAATCTACTCTGTTACACTTAACTGCTTTTCATATTCTAACTATTTAAGATGTTAGATTATGCTCAGACTTGATTCTGAATCTTGTGTATCTAATCAAATACATATCCTTTGGAAAAATCATTTGATCTACTAATTCCTTAATTTAATTTTCCATTAATGGTTCTCATATAAGTATCTAAATTATATAGAGGGCTTAATAACTAATATGAGGATTCATTGAAAGTGACTAGCATATGGCAGAAAGCAACACAATATTGTAATTATTCTTCAATTAAAATTAAATTTTTAAAAATCGAAACAAAAAAGTGATTAGTATAAAGATTTTGAAAAACAGACTTAATAAAAATCAAAAACGTAAAGAGCAGATCTAAAGTGAGAAAACATGGCAAACATGAACAACAGGACAATGCAGAGAAAACATGCAACATTCCCAATAGTGAAGAAAAGACCATAAATAAATTCTAATAGAGGATATATATGCTGAAATAAAGGGAGACTTAAGTCTGTATTTTAAAACAATCAGCATGTTTCATATTCCAGGAGTAATTAACAGAGATCAAAATAAAACTCTGTAAAAATGTTCACAACTGAAAAATAAGGAACAAATTCTGAGAGCATACTTTCAGAAAAGCAATGGGAAATGTCAGGCTCACCCTTGAATTATGCCTGTTTCATCAAAGACAAGAAAGACTGTAGATCAGAAATCCACAGGATTCAGACGGGGCTCCTGGATAAAAAGAGAATCCCTTCCATTCCCCAGTGTTGGAGCTCATCTTGTCCTATCTCCTTACTTTGCGGGTGAGCCACCACCTGGGCCTGACCTGAGAATTCTGAAAAGCAGAGAATATTTAACAAAACTAAAGAGCTGGAGGGCTTTCCTAGTGGCTCAGACAGTAAAGAATCCACCTGCAACTGGGAGACCTGGGTTTGATCCTTGGAAGATCCCCTGGAAGAGGGCACGGCAACCCACTCCAGTATTCTTGCCTGGAGAATCCCCATGGCCAGAGGAGCCTGGAGGGCTAGAGTCCATGGGGTTGCAAAGAGTTGGACATGACTGAGTGATCAAGTTCAGCACAAAGAGCTGGAGAGGAAAGAGACTCATGGGATACCCCAGTTACTTGGGCATGCGCCAGGCCTGTTTCTAGGACTGTGGGAAGAGAGCAGCCATCAAGCACATCTGGTCCCTGGAAATGACCTGGAAAAGGAGGGAACCATAGATGGCCTTGGGAGGCATGGGGCCAACAAGCCTGGGTTGGGACCCTTGAGGGTCCCACTTGCCAATGACCACTGGGTGGCCTCAGGCAGCCATTGTACCTCCCTGGGCCATGGTTTCTTCTTCCCCATATTCCCACTGCTTCCACAGTATAATGTTTCCAAATTCCTGACCAATATCCTAAAATTATGAAATAGAGGCAAGATATATGACCTTACTCAAGGTTATGGCTAAGAAGTAAAGTGCCTGGCTGCAAACCTAGGCTCTGTCCCCACCTGTCCATCTTCCTACCCAGGCTAAAAGACCCAGCTCCCACCCTGACTCAGCCCCTCAGGGCAGAGGACAGATTTACTCTCAGGTGGTTTCCCTAAATTAATCCATGACACAACACCTTCTCCCTACTCCTCCCAACCACCTCAAGAGCTCCCTGAGGGCAGAACAATGTACCATTTCCTCACTCAACCCACCACTGAGCACTCAGTGGAATGGCTCTGTATTGATTAGTTCAGTTCAGTTGCTCAGTCACGTCCGACTCTCTGTGACCCCGTGAACCGCAGCAGGCCAGGCTCCCTGTCCATCGCCAACTCCCAGAGTCCACCCAAACCCATGTCCATTGAGTCGGTGATGCCATCCAACCACCTCATCCTCTGTCGTCCCCTTCTCCTCCTGCCCTCAATCTTTCCCAGCATCAGGGTCTTTTCAAATGAGTCAGCCCTGCATCAGGTGGCCAAAGTATTGGAGTTTCAGCTTCAACTTCAGTCCTTCCAATGAACACCCAGGACTGATGCAACTATTTCCTTGAAAAATAATTAAAACCAAGTGGGCAATAGTAGCCTCAACTGTTATGGCGGCAAGTGTTGCATTGGTTATTTCTGGAATAATTAATGACTGTGCTTGTCTAATCTTACTAGAGGTGTTAGGAGCAGGAAAAGGTGGAAAGTTTCTGTATCTGTCCCATGAAGGACTTGGAGGGTTATTTCTATAAATTGGGCCTCAGAATCTCAGAGCGTTTGCTAAGACAGCCCCTTCTTCTGTGCTGGGCAGCTTCAAGATGGCAAACAGTTCTGATTAACCTCCCCTTGAGGAGACAACTCTGAACACATTTTCCTCATACTCAGGTCCACATATCTCCACATACAAGCACTTATGACTGTCCTTGACAGCCATAACCATGGGGTAAAAAAGACAAGAAAGACTGTATTAAAGGACTTCCAAGGTGGCTCAGTGGTAAAGAATCAGCCTGCCAGTGCAAGAGCCACAAGAGATATCAGTTCCATTCCTTGGTCAGGACAATCCCCTGGAGAAGGAAATGGCAACCCACTCCAGTATTCTTGCCTGGAGAATCCCATGGACAGAGGAGCCTCGCAGGCTACAGTCCATGGGGTCACACAGAGTTAGACATGACTTAGCAACTGTGCATAGCACAAGACTGTATTAGTTTTGATAATTTTTCCCTGCAAATTACAGGAGTCATGACTTAACAAGTTACAAACAATAAATAATATATATATGAAGTGATAGAAAGTCCACAGATAAGTTAGCTCATTCATTAATTCACTCATCTCATTGAGTGCAGTTCAGTTCAGTCACTCAGTCGTGTCTGACTCTCCGCGACCCCATGAATCACAGCACGCCAGGCCTCCCTGTCCATCACCAACTCCCGGAGTTCACTCAAACTCATGTCCATTGAGCTGGTGATGCCATCCAGCCATCTCATTCTCTGTCGTCCCCTTCTCCTCCCACCCCAAATCCCTCCCAGCATCAGAGTCTTTTCCAGTGAGTCAACTCATCACATGAGGTAGCCAAAGTATTGGAGTTTCAGCTTTAGCATCAGTCCTTCCAATGAATATCCAGGACTGATCTCCTTTAGAATGGACTGGTTGGATCTCCTTGCAGTACAAGGGACTCTCAAGAGTCTTCTCCAGCACCACAGTTCAAAAGCATCAATTCTTCAGCGATCAACTTTCTTCACAGTCCAACTCTCACATTCATACATGACCACGGGAAAAACTATAGCCTTGACTAGACGGACCTTTGTTGGCAAAGTAATGTCTCTGCTTTTTAATATGCTATCTAGGTTGGTCATAACTTTCCTTCCAAGGAGCAAGTGTCTTTTAATTTCATGGATGCAGTCAGGATCTGCAGTGATTTTGGAGCCCAAAAAAATAAAGTCTGACACTGTTTCCACTGTTTACCCATCTATTTCCCATGAAGTGATGGGACCAGATGCCATGATCTTTGTTTTCTGAATGTTGAGCTTCAAGCCAACCTTTTCACTCTCCTCTTTCACTTTCATCAAGAGGCTTTGACCCACATAATTTCAAATTTTCTTTGCTATTGTCAATGTTATGGAGAAGGCAATGGCAACCCACTCCAGTACTCTTGCCTGGAGAATCCCAGGGACGGGGGAGTCTGGTGGGCTGCCGTCTATGGGGTCGCACAGAGTCAGGCACGACTGAAGCGACTTAGCAGCAGCAGCAGCAGCATTGTCAATGTTGGCTTGATTATTGATTTACATGCAAAATGGCTGGCTGTCAATGGATATACAGACAAGATGATATTCAGAGGAATATAAAAGACTATCTCTTACTGACATTTTATCTTAAAAGTAAAAATATCTTCCCCAGGAGTCTCCAGTAAATTCTATTTATGAATTTTTTAGAAGTGATTCCCATGCTGAATTCTGAACCAATCCCTAGTAATAGCGGTATGATCATTATAGATGAATATGGAGCTCAGGATAGGCTCAACATCCCCTCAGTCATTTGGTTAGGAGGAAAGAGAAAGGAAGGATGAGATAAATGATCAGGTTCAGGGTCAGAGAAGAGATAGCAATGGATACTAGGAAGGCAACTTACAGTGTGCACTGCAAAGGCAATGTGGTAAAAAAGGAGCAGATTCTAAATAAATTAGAAGGGAAAATGCTGTGACCCAGAAACTCTATACTTAGGCAACTTTCCATTCATATGTAATATTTTCTAAAGTTTTCAAGTAGGCAAGGACTCAGAAGATCCAACAACAAAGACAATCCTTAGAAAATTGTTGAATTCAAAAGTCAGCCCAACTGAATTACTGAAATATATAAGTAGTGATGATGAATCCTGAATTCAGTTAAAAATAATTAAATTCAAATTACTATTTTACTTATTGTAAAATCAGATTTCACATTAAAACTCCTAAAGAGAAGTTACAAAATTTAACTAAAATAAATTGAAAAATTCCAGAATGTACTACAGTTGACAAGAGAAAATGAAGTATAAGAATACTAATTATATTTACTAACATCTCAAAGAAAACTAAAATATTTTCTGAAATTAAAAGTATAATATAAACAAAATTAAGTAACATAACTTACAAATTATTTGAGGATAAAAATAAAGCAAAATAGACCATTAAACTAAAAAAGAAAGTAAACATATTAAAAGGGAAAAAAAAACCCAGAAAAACACAGAAATAGGAGCACATAAAGGAATTCAGCTTGATATTTTTTCACAAGAAAAATTAAAAAGTTTATTATATTTTCTCCTCTGTAAAAATATAGGCTTGGATAAGGCTTATAAGCACTTATCCAAAACCCTTAGGGCCTGATGTGGTGTGGAATTATTTTCTTGGAATTTAGAAGACAGTATAAGGCTTATACTCTTCATGCACTGTTCCCAATCACTTCCCTAAATAATGCTAATTAGCTTATATAGGAAACCTTTACATTCTGCTCTAGGAAAAATAAAGGGCTTCCCTTTTGGCTCAGTGGTAAAGAATCCTCCTGCCAATTCAGGAGAGGTGGGTTCGATCCCTGGGTCAGAAAGAGCCCATGGAGAAGGGCATGGCAACCCACTCTAGTATTCTTGCCCAGAGAATTCCATGGACAGAGAAGCCTGGCAGGCTACAATCCATGGGGTCGCAAAGAGTTGGACAGGATTTAGAGACAGAGCACATATACTATGTAAAATGTATTTTGAAGTTTCAGAGTCAGCTCAATATTATATTAGGAGAACACATCAAGCTGTCATTTCAGGAGTGTAGGTATTCTGTTAATATAATCAACTGCATAAGTAGTTTAAAGGAAGTAATAAAAAGAATCATGAAGAAACTAAAAATCTAATCATGGCTCTTAAGACAGAAAAGGAAAAGAAAGGAAGGTTCTTGATAATCTCATCACTGAAGAAAGAAACTAATCATGACAGAGTATTTTCTTCAAACTAATAATTAAAAATCAAACAAGTGACAAAACAAGAAAAATTTCCATTCAAATAAGTTCCTCCAATAAAAGAATGCCCAATTCTACTGTTATTTAATATTGTTAAAGATTTGAGCTAGCGACTTCTCTGGTGGTCCATTGGCTAAGACTCTGTGCTCTTAATGAAGGGAGCCTGGGCTCGATCCCTGGTTAGGGAACTAGATCCCACATTCTGCAACTCAGAACTAGTTCAGTTCAGTTCAGTTCAGTTCAGTCACTCAGTCGTCTCCGACTCTCCGCGACCCCATGAATCACAGAACTAGAGCAGCCAATAAATAAATAAAAATTTTAAAAAAAGAATGTGAGCCATTTTAATAATGTAAACTCAAAAAATAAGATATCATGGTCAAAGAACACAAGACAATTTAATGAAAAACAATTTCTAGAGAATTTGGGAAAACAGCATACTAAAAATATAATAAAATATAAAAAATATATTAAAATGGCATAATATATATAAATAGATAAATCTAAGCAATTTGTAAATAAATTAGACAAACTGTATTTAAAAAACTATTTAAGGCCAGCACTATCCTAATTTCAAAGTCAGATAAACATACTACAGGAAAACAAAACTATAGATCAATATCACTTATGAATATTGATGCAAAAATCATCCACAGGAAACTAGCAAGCCAAAGCTAAGAGCACATTAAAGGAATTATACACTATGGCCAAGTGGAATTTATTCCTATAATTGCAAGAATGTTTCAACATATGAAAAACAACCAATATAATCCCTAACATACACAGAATTAAGGAAAATCACATGATCATCTCCATTGATGCAAAAAAGAGATTTGACAAAATTTAATATCATTTCACAATAAAAACAACTAGGGAAATAACATCTACTTGAAAAAAATAAAGGTGCATATATGATAAACCCACAACTTTTCCTCTAAGATCAGGAACTGGACAAGGATGCCTGCTCTTACCAACTATATTCAACAACAACATATTCAGAGTTATAGCCAGAGTAATTAGGCAAGGAAAAGAATAAAAGTCACTGAAATAGGGAAGGAAGATGTAAAATTCTGTTTGCAAACAATATCTTATATGTAAAAAACCCTGAAGATTACACACACACATAAAACAGATAACTTATAAGAACCTACTGTATAGCACAGGGAACTCCACTCAATATTCTGTAATGACCTGTACAACAGAAATTAATACAACACTGTAAATCAACTATACTCCAATAAAAATTGTTTTAAAAAAGATTACACACACGTCCTTGTTAGAATAATGAATTCGGCCATGTTGCTGGATAAAAAGTCAACATACAACATTCCTGTTTTTTGCATTTCTATGCATGCTGTATGTGCTAAGTTGCTTCAGTCGTGTCTGACTCTTTGCACTATTACAGACTGTAGCCCGCCAGGCTCCTCTGTCCATGGGGTTTCCCACACAAGAATACTGGGGTGGGTTGCCATGCCATTTCCTCCTCCAGGGGATCTTCCTGACCCAGGGATTGAACCTGTGTCTCTTATGTTTCCTGCATGGGAGGCAGGTTCTTTACCACTAGCACCACCTGGCAAGTCTTTTTATACACTAACAATAAAAAATTCAAGACAGAAATTATGAAAATACCTATTTTTAATAGCTTCATGAAATAAAAAGTATTCAAGAATAAACTTAAAGAAAAGGTGAAGGACTTGTATACTGAAAACTGTAAAACACTGCTGAAAGAGAGTAAAGACACAAAAATAGATGTGAACCCATCTTGTGTTCATGGAATGGAAGACTAAATAACGTTAATATGTCAATATTACTCAAAGTAATCACAGATTTAATGTAATCTTTATCAGTTATCTCAGTGACATTTTTTCCTGTGAAAATAGGAAGATCCACCCTAAAATTCATATCTGGAGAAGGGAATGGCAACCCACTCCAATATTCTTGAGAATTCCATGGACAGAGGAGCCTTGCAGACTACAGTCTATGGGGTCGCAAAGAGTCGGACACGACTGAGTGACAAACACACACAAAATTCATATGGCATCTCAAGGGACCACAAATAACCAAAACAATCTTGAAAAAGAAGAACAAAGTTGGCAATTTCACACTTTCTGATTTCAAAACTTACTACAGAGCTGCAGTTATCATTATGGACTCACGGAACGGTTAAAAAAAAAACAAAACTACAAGTCATGAATCTCATAAAGGAATAATATCAAGGATATTTAAAGAACTCTTTATAAGTCAACAAAAATCCAACAACCCAATTGAAAAATGAAAAAAGGACCTGAATAGACATTTTTCATCAAAATGCATCAGTTCAGTTCAGTTCAGTTCAGTCGCTCAGTCATGTCCGACTCTCCGCGACCCCATGAATCACAGCACACCAGGCCTCCCTGTCCATCACCAACTCCCGGAGTTCACTCAAACTCATGTCCACAGAGTCGGTGATGCCATCCAGCCATCTCATTCTCAGTCGTCCCCTTCTCCTCCCGCCCCCAACCTTTCCCAGCATCAGAGTCTTTTCCAGTGAGTCAACTCGTCGCATGAGGTGGCCAAAGTATTGCATACAGACACGCTAATAGACACTTGAAAAGCTGCTCATCATCAGTAATTATTTAAAAAATGCAAATCAACACCACAGTGTGATACCACTTTCCACACATTAGGGCGATTATTACCAAAAGCAGACAATAAATATTGGGGATGATGTAGAGAAAATGCAACCTCTATGCATTGCTGTGGGAATATTGTGTCGCTGGTGTGAAAAACAGTATGGTGATCCCTCAAAAAGTTAAATACAGAATTACCATATGATTCAGCAATTCTGTTACCAAACAGGTTTGTTCTCCCCCTCCACTTGAAAGTAAAAGTGAAGTTGCTCAGTCATGTCCGACTCTTTGTGACCCCATGGACTGTAGCCTACCAGGCTCCTCCGTCCATGGGACTTTCCAGGCAAGAGTATTGGAACAGGTGGCCATTTCCTTCTCCAGGGGATCTTCCCAACCCAGGGATCAAACCCTGGTCTGCTGCATTGCAGGTAGATGCTTTACCATCTGAGCCACCACGGAAGCAAGTATACAGGCCATCTCAATTTTCCAGTGTATTTTTTTAATCTCCATTGTGTGAATTGCCTGCCTGGAAAGTTTATTTGTTGACTTAGTTTTAGTATTTTCTACATAGAAAATTTACTTTGATCAGGGCGTCATCATTTAATAATATTATTTTAAAATGTAGCCATGACTTTCATTGTCAATCTTCTACCTTTCTAGTCAGTAATCCGACTGGAAGTGCCAATGGTCCAAGGTCTGATTATGGGAAGTTGTTCTTGGCTGGGCAAGAGGGGTTCTGGGGGGCATATAGGTTGCTGGCTATGACCCTGGCAGGTGGTTTGCAGTAGGGATGAGAATACATGGGAGTGTTTGGCCCTGCAGCATGGGGGGACACCTTTGTGCCCCTGCAGAGGCAGCAGGAGTGAGGAAGCATAATCATGCTAATAAGTGGAAGGTTGATATCACTGCTGTCAGGGAAGGGACACTGTAGCAAGGGAAGAATGGATTAGGTCTAGACCAGTGCTTTTCTTTTTTTTTTTGTAATTAATTTATTTTTTATTGGAGGAAAATTATTTTACAATATTATATTGGTTGGTTTTGCCATACATTGACATGAATTCGCCCCAGGTTTACATAAGTTCCCCCTCCTGAACCCCCCTCCCACCTCCATCCTCCCTTTATCCTCCCTCTGGGTCATCCCCGCATGCCAGCCCCGAGCATCCTATAACATGCATTGACCCTGAACTAGTGATTCATTTCACATATGATAATATACATGTTTCAATGCCATTCTCCCAAATCATCCCACCCTCACCCTCTCCCACAGAGTCCCAAAGACTGATCTATACATCTGTGTCTCTTTTGCTGTCTCGTATACAGGGTTATCATTTGCATCTTTCTAAATTCCATATATATGCGTTAGTATGCTGTATTGGTGTTTTTCTTTCTGGCTTACTTCACTCTGTATAATAGGCTCCAGTTTCATCCACCTCATTAGAACTGATTCAAATGTATTCTTTTTAATGGCTGAATAATACTCCATTGTGTATATGTACCAAAGCTTTCTTATCCATTCGTCTGCAGATGGACATCTAGGTTGCTTCCATGTCCTGGCTATTATAAACAGTGCTGCAATGAACATTGGAGTACATGTGTCTCTTTCAATTCTGGTTTCCTCGGTGTGTATGCCCAGGAGTGCGATTGCTGGATCATATGGCAGATAAAGGATTAATCTCCAAAATATACAAGCAGCTCCTGCAGCTCAATTCCAGAAAAATAAATGACCCAATCAAAAAATGGGCCAAAGAACTAAACAGACATTTCTCCAAAGAAGACATACAGATGGCTAACAAACACATGAAAAAATGCTCAACATCCCTCATAATCAGAGAGATGCAAATCAAAACTACAATGAGATACCATTTCACACCTGTCAGAATGGCTGCTATCCAAAAGTCTACATGCAATAAATGCTGGAGAGGATGTGGAGAGAAAGGAACCCTCTTACACTGTTGGTGGGAATGCAAACTAGTACAGCCACTATGGAGAACAGTGTGGAGATTCCTCAAAAAACTAGACCAGTGCTCTTCAAACAACATATCATTCCAGAAACATTAGGCGGCAGCAACATATGTAGTCCTGTGGGCAGCAAAAGCAGACTTGAAATCTTCTTCCTCATTCTGGAGGGGTTTTACAACCTACATAAAAAAATAAGATCTCCACAGAAGGAAATCAACCCTGAATATTCATTGGAAGGACTGATGCTGAAGCTGAAGCTCCAATACTTTGGTGACCTGATGCAAAGAGATGATGACTCATTGGAAAACACCCTGATGCTGGGAAAGACTGAAGGCAGGAGGAGAAGGGGATGATAGAGGACAAGATGGTTGGATGGCATCACCAATTCAATGGACATGAATTTGAGCAAGCTCTGGGAGATATTGAAGGACAGGGAAGCCTGGCATGCTGCAGTCCATGGGGTAGCAGGGTCAAACACGACTTAGTAACTAAAGAACACAGAAATATGAGTTTGAAAATACAAAAGTTCTCAAGGAAAGGAGAATATCTTTGATGATAAACAACTGTTTGCTTACTGTATCAGGTGGCCTCACTGATTTTGCTTGTAAATGTGTCATATCTAGGGTAACTTGAATATGTGTCTATTTTTTCCTATTTGTGGAAACTCTCTATATATACATGATTTCAGGTAATAACAGAAGTGAATTTTGTCTGGGCTGCATATCTTTGCAGCTTTTTATTCAATATGTTTCATTTTCAAGTTAAGTCATGAAACGTGAAGGTACCTGGTAGTCCATTCCTGTTAGTAAGTCTGGGGTGAAAGCTCTGTCCAAAGCCTAAAACAAGCTGGTCAGCATATGAGCTTCTGTTTCCCACTGTAAGGCTGAGGTATTGGATCTGTTCTCCAGTGTTTGTGTTCCTATGTGTATGTAAATATTACGTATTTTCCATGATATAAAATGTGTATTCCTGTGCTTAGTGTGGACCAGAGGATTAAAACCATAAATATTTGTGACCTCTGAAATGACAAATTGTTTTAGAATGAGGAAAGGTTAATTAAAAGTTATGGAGGGCTGGTAAATCAGAAAGTCATTTTGCACAATTCTGTCCATTTGAATACATACTTAATGAGTGTCTAAAAAGAGGTCAGCTACTTTTCTTTGTTTCCACTCTCAGCCTTCATTTATTTCCTCAAATGTGTAGACTAAGAGGACAATTAGATTTGCACAAGAACATGACAGGTAGGAAAATGAGGATCAGGGTTGTGGGGAAAACCAGACAGACAGACAAAACACTGTACTCTGTAAGAGGAAAAGCAGAGAGCTGCCACTTCCAGTTACCCACTGGCTTCCTAAGTGTTCACTTACTCAGAGACCTTACATGGGAGTTAAACTTTGGAAGGAAGAAGGAGATGATGGGACGTTATATTAATAGACGGCTCTTCCATATGTTACCATGTGCGGCTCTATTTTCACAGGCCCCCAAATGATCTCCTATCTCCTCTGACACATGTACCCTAAACTGTTAACTTGACAGACTAAGCAAATTGATTGAAATTCTACAAAAATCCTTTCCCTGGTTACAAAATTTAATCGAGGTGGGAGTTTAGTGGGGGTGGGCGATGAGTGTGGGTGTTTCTTTCAAGAAAATCTGAAGTAAAACTTCTTTTACTGCTGTAATAGCTTCCCATATAAGGTAAACCTTCATTTCTGAGGATGAAATTCTAGTGAAATAAAAGGAGTGCACATTACTGATGCTTTCACACAGAGGTCAGTATTGGTCACTGTCCACAGTTTTATTTATAAATGCAAGATTTCCCACAAAAATTCTCTGCATCATCATAGTCTACTGTTGGTATTTACTTTCTGGGCTTATTATTTGGGGAGGTCGATAAATGATTAACTGCAGCTTATTTTGTTTTAGCCAGAGCGTTGACTAGACCGCATTTCTCACTTTGTCTTCTCAGCAGTTGTGTGGATTATGGAGATGAGCTGTGGCTCTAGCGGAAAATGCATCATTTATATATGTCAGTTGGACGGCATCACGTGCCTGCTCTGGACTTCTTCTCAGAGGCTGGGAGATTTACGACCGTCATAAAGCCTTTTTTTCCTCCATAGATCATGCTAGTAGAATACTCATACCTTTTCTGGACTTTACCCTTTCAGAGACCAGCCAGGTTCAGAAAGAACAAGATGGCGTTTTGGTAATTTTTACCAAAATGAGAAAATGACTCCATTCTCTCCAAACTTCCCTCTCTTGCATAACTACTAATTATTCAACATACATAGAGATCTAGCAGATTATTTTTCCTTTCCGACATTTCTTGTTTGGAAAAATTAAGCATATATTTATTTTTACAAAAATCTTTTTAGAGCAAAGGTATAAAATTGCTTACCTTGGCAGAGGAAAATTCCATGGATTTAGTGTAAAAATGCACACAACACAGGTCTGTTTTCACTAATGCTTCCCCAATTCTCAGAAATACATATGTGTTTTCATTTGTTTCATCCAATGATTGCTTACCATTGGTATCATCTAACCAGAAAATAATTTTCATAATCAGAGACCACTTCTGAAGCAGTTACATATGTAGTTGAAAGCAAAGCAGAACACAGTGTAACATCACCAAGTCAAAGCTCCAATTCATGAAGTAGCTGCTTAGAAAAGGGAGGTCCATGCTTGCTCTCTCCTTCTCTCAGTTTAGCCTGCCTCAGTCCCTCCTCAGTCCCTCTTCAGCAATGCAATGAGGAATAAAACCTTCTTCCTACTTTGAAAAATAGCACCAATTAGCAAAAAGAAAAGCACCGACAACAATGATACAAAACATACATAATAGAAGACAAAGTGTGGTGACAGCAGGGTGATGGGATTACCTAAGAAAATGGAATAGGCTTCAAAGAGCTAGAGTTTTGAGAAATATATTTCCCTTCTGACTGAGACCTCTCCTATCAGTAAGAAAAGATAAAATTAGCAAATTCAAAGTGTTAAAGAGACAGGTAATGAAAATTATGTTATATATCAAGTTTTCTCAAAAAAAAAAAACCCACCAAAATAAATGTAGTGGAGCATATAGAATCAGAATGAGAATCCGCCTACCAATGCAGGGGACATGGGTTCAATCCCTGGTCCAGAAACATTCCACATGTGATGAAACAACTAAGTCCATGCTGCAACTACTGAAGCCTGTGCACCCTAGAGCCCGTGCTCCACAACAAGAGAAGCCACTGCAATGAGAAGCCCATTCACGTGAAAGTTGCTCAGTCATGTCAGACTCTTTGTGACCCCATGGACTATACAGTCCACGGAATTCTCCAGGCCAGAATACTGCAGTGGGTAGCCTTTCCCTTCTTCAGGGGATCTTCCCAAGCCAGGGATCAAACCCAGGTCTCTCACATTGCAGAAGGATTTTTCCACCAGCTGAGCCACAGGGGAAGCCCTGGAATACTGGAGTGGGTAGCCTATCCCTTCTCCAGGAGATCTTCCTGACCCAGGAATCAAACCGGGATCTCCTGCATTGCAGGTGGATTCTTTACCAACTGAGCTATGAGGGAAGCCCTCTATTATATCTATACATTTACACAATATTTATCTATATCTAGATATACACAAATACATACACAGCATATACAAGAGCAAAGACAAACGTCAGAAGGCAAAACTTGTTTTTGAATGAATGAATCATCCTTGAGCAACTACTCCTATACCCTTCATTTTCATTTGTCCTCTCTTGCAGCATCATCATAGATTAAAAAGGGAATCTCTTTCTCGACCAATTTTCATCTTTTTTAATATTTTCTTCATTGATTTTCCCCTTTTTTGTATCAAATCTTGAAATTTTTAAAAATGGGGTTTATTTCCATTTCTACAGTCACATACTGTGTGACATGGAAATATGACTATAAAAGGTTTAGATTGACTATGTTGTGACTTCAGGAAAAGGAAAAGCGAATAAAAACAAAGAAAAACTCTTGGTATGAGCTTCTTTCTTGGTGACTTTTTATTTATTAATGTCTGAGCATTTAATTCATCAAAGATTTATGATACTGAGTCTTGTTCTCCCTTGGGAGGACCAAAGTTTGTTTGGGTGTCACTGAATTATATTCAATAAAAGGTTATGTGATCATCTAAGTTATGTAATAGAGAGACCACTTATTACCCTGATAGCATGTGAAAAAGAACTTAATTTAGGGAGTATTCAAGATGGAAAGATCATAGAAATGTTTGAACACATCTCAGTTACACAGATGGAGAAGTTGAAATACAGAGAAAAATGTAGTCAGGATCCTACCTTAGGTGTTACTGATTATACTGGTTTAGTAATATGGATCTAGGTATTTTTTAATGAGTATTTTTTTTAACAAATTAAGCAACTTATATTGAATGTCTACAGGCTCAGATGATCAAGAACCTGCCTGCAATGTAGGAGACCTGGGTTCGATCCCTGGGTTGGGAGGATCTCCTGGAGGAGGGCAACCCACTCCAGTAGTCTTGCCTGGAGAATCTCAATGGACAGAGGAGCCTGGCAGGCTACAGTCCATGGGGTCACAGAGTTGGACATGACTGAGCAACTAACACTTTCACATGCAGTAAAGCTAACAGTCCATCTTTATTAAACATTTATATATTTTTGGTGCTGCTAATCCTTTAGCTATTTCAGACGTTCTTTATTTATACAAATAGAATTTTTCAAATACCTTATTTAGAATTAATTTTTTTATAATATTTTTATAAGGAACTTGAGAAGCCTTCTGCACATCCTTGCATGCCCTAAATGAAACAAGAATTTGAGTTTTTCACTTTATACCATAATGGAACTGATCTATCCTCAGGAAAATTAGTCTTCCACATAAATATCTATCTTTGACAGGAAAGGAAGCTTAGAGATGTGTGAAAATATATATATACTTTTACAATTGTAATACTTTCCCATCAGAAAGTGCCAAAATACCTGCAAAGAAAACACTTGTCAAAATCAATTTTATAAGAAGGTTGATTTAATGAGTAGTTTTTATGGGGCACAGAAATCTCTGCAATCTTCTCTCTTTGTTGCCAACCAATTTCATTAATCATGAAGCAGCTAGATTTCACGACCAACTACCTGTCCTTTAGGACTGATTTCCAGGACTTCAGCAGATCTTACCTCCAAAAATTCTTTCAGGAACACAGAATCACTTTCTCTAAGAATATAGGGTCTCGAACTTAAAATCCTGTAGGTTGAAACAGGCATCCTAATTAATAGGAGTAGGGGATGGGATACATTTTGTATTATCTAATATTAACTAGAACAAAACGTCACCTTCCTATCATTCTAGCACAAAGTTTGCACTAAATTTTTATTACCTGCTCAGGAGTAGAAGGGGATTAGCAATGAGGTGACCTTAATCACAGAAGACTGGACAGATCTACAAAAGCCTCCTAAATTCAGAGCAAGTGGCAGTCCTAAATACATTATTATAATCTCCTCAGGCCATGTGGTTGATTTTCAGTTTAGTCAAGGAAAACTATCTTGTGGTAATTCCAGTAGTTTCTATGGTGCTGTTACTTCTTAGATTGTCAACTTTTACTTTCTGAATTCTAACTTCCACAAAATTCTTGCATTTTTCTGACTACTCTCCCTGGAATCAGAAATGGCTTTCATAGTCAAAGAAGAATTGAACAGGAGATTCTGTTTTCTTAAGGATTCAGAAATATATTACCTCGCTCAGTCCTGAGCCAGCTTAAAGCAAATATTTTATAATAGATCTTTTTAGAAATTTTAATTTGTGAATGCTAACATTTCAAAGTTGATATAAAATAGAGCTGTAGATCCACTGAAGAGACTATGTTTGCAATTTTAAACATATCTGCCCCCATTTTCACAAACACAAAGATTTAAAAAAATCTAAGGGATTTCAGTTCCTGGTGATATGATGGGTTAGATACCCTAAACAACTCTGCAAAGCAAAAAAAAAAAAATGAATGAAATACATGAATATAATTAACTGTATACCCAAGTTGGCAAGGAAAAAGCATTTCAACTTCAAAACAAAGTGGAATGGTAAAAGTGGAAGATCAGTGTTGACATAAGTTTTTGAGGTAAGGGTAACTGCAGAAGCAAGGTGAATCTGAGCTTTTTTTTCTGATCAGGATTAGAAGACAGGAAGAAAAGCTATGGTTTGCCTTTGCCAGAGAGTCTAAAAAGAGGGCTACCTCCTTCTTGTGACGTTAAAGAGAAATAAGCCTGTCACACAGAAGAGGATGGCAACACAGCAGCAAGGAAATTACCTATCTTGACATGAGTACTTAAAGTATCTACAGTAGGGACTTCCCTGGCAATCCAGTGGCTAAGACACCGAACTCCCATTGCAGGGGGCCCAGATTCGATCCCTAGCCAGGGAACTAGATCCCACATGCTGAACTAAGAATTCCATGCCACAACTGAGAGTTTCCAAGTTGTAACTAAAAGATCCCACGTGCCACAACTAAGACCTGGAGCAGCCAGATAAATAAATACAGATATCTTTTAAATCTATGGTAAACACTAAAGGATTATATATAATAATTTATAGTCAAAACAAATTAAATTGGGCAAATAAGCATAATACATAAATATGGACATATGTATTTATTTTTAAAAGGGCTTCCCAGGTGGTGCTAGTGGTAAAGCACCCTCCTGCCAATGCAGGAGACTTAAGAGATGTGGGTTTGATCCTTGGGTTGGGAAGATCCCTTGGAGGATGGCATGGCAACTCACTCCAGTATTCTTGTCTGGAGAATCCCGTGGACAGAGAAGCCTGGTGGGCTGCAGTCCATAGTGTTGCAAAGAGTCAGACATGACTGAAGCAACCTAGCACGCAGGCATGCATGCACTCATTCAATTAAAAGAAAAAGAAATTCAGTCCTGAGTTCACTATATCTGCTGCTGCTGCTAAGTCAGTTCAGTCGTGTCCGACTCTGTGTGACCCCATAGACAGAAGCCCACCAGGCTCCCCCGTCCCTGGGATATATCTAGCAATATGTTTTTATAAAAGGGACCCTCAAAACATTAGGACACATAATTCTGTAACTATACATGGTGATGGATATTAACTAGACTTACTGTGGTGATCATTTTCCAGTATATACAAATATCAAGTCATTATGTTGTACGCTTGAAACTAATATAATGTTGTATGTCAAGTATATTTCAATTTAAGACAAACCAAAAAAACCCTAAAACATTAAGATATAGAAGTTTGAAAATCAAAGTGTGGAATCATATATACCAGGCTGCTGCTGCTAAGTTGCTTCAGTCGTGTCCAACTCTGTGCAACCCCATAGACGGCAGCCCAACAGGCTCCCCCATCCCTGGGATTCGCCAGGCAAGAAAACTGGAGTGGGTTGCCATTTCCTTCTCCAATATACCAGGCAAAAACTAACAAAAAAAAATTGGTATAGATAAACTAATAACAAACAAAATAGACTCGACAACACACAAAAAAGTATGTATTACTTGAAGAGGATCTTGTCATATGATAAAAGTTTCAATTCACCAGAAGACATGCAAACTTTAGATCTGTATGTGTAATACACATGAGTATTAAAACAAACTTTAGATCTGTGTATATAATACACATGAGTATTAAAACAATTTTTAGTATTAAAACACCAAAAATTACAGAAATAAAAGGAGAAATACACATACACATTGACATAGTGGAAGATTTTAAAACACTTCTATCAATAATATATAGATCAAGGGTATAAAGATCAATCAGTAAAAATAAAAGAGATGAACAAGCTTTATCTGTGATATTTCTGTTCAAGAACACATGAAATACTTAAGGAAACTGATCATGTATTAGGTCATAAAGCAAGTCTCATCAAAGTTCAAGGAAATGCTATAACACAGATAATATTCTTTGACTATAATGCACTTACATTTTAAATTAATAAAAATAATGTTAAATATCCATATCCCTGGAGATTCAAAAAAGAAACTTTCAAATAACCTATGGATAAAATGAAAATAATGAATATTAAAAAATACTCAACACACATGTGTGAACAGCTCAAGAAAGCTGTTCAATATAGTTAAGATCTAAATATACACCTAAATTATCTTTAGATCTCAATCCTTTTAATCAGAATCCTAATAGTGATTCTCATGGTAATGTACAAACTGATTCTACCATGCTTATATGTAAAAGCAAAGGACAATAGTCTGAAAAAGAACAGAACCGAGATTTGATCCAACCAGATAGCAGGACATTAAAAGTAGTGTTAATTAAGGCATATAGATTTGGTGCTGTGATATATACTGCTTCCCTGGTGGCTCAGAGGGTAAAGCATGTCCCTACAATGTGGGAGACCCGGGTTCGATCCCTGAGCCTGTGATATACAACCTGATTCAAAGACTGGAAAATGCAGAAATTGGGCAACAGTGGATTATTCAACAAGGCACTGAGACAACTTGTAATCTATAAGGAAAAGCAAATTAGATCTTTACCCTTATACTACTATAAACATTGAATTGGATTGAATCATTATAAAAATCAAAAATTAAAACTTTTAGAGGACAGTATAGATAACTAATTTATGAACCCTGAGTAAAGAAGAATTTATTAAACAGGACTAAAAATGTATAGCCATAAGATAAAAAATTGTAATCCGAAAATTACGAACATTTGATTAACAAGAGACACTGGAGGAGAAATGAAAATTCAGGGTACATACTTGGAGAAGTAATTTCCAATTTGTATAACTGATAAACGAATAGCTGTCTACTTATCTATCATATATCAAAAGACAGATAAACAATAAAAAAAACAGACCCTCCAAAACCTCACGAACAATAGTTCTCAGAAGAAAAATATCTCACAGAGATAAAGAAAATAAAATAAAAGCTGCTCAGACTTTTTAAGAATAAAGAAAAGTCTGAGGAATTAAGTGACATTAAGAATGGATGACAATAGGAATTAAACACTGCTGACTGGATGGCACAATCATACAAACATCAAGTGGTGCTGGGAAAACTGGTCAGCCACTTGTAAAAGAATGAAACTAGAACACTTCCTAACACCATACACCAAAATAAACTCAAAATGGATTAGAGAGCTAAATGTAAGACCAGAAACTATAAAACTTCTAGAGGAGAACGTAGGCAAAACACTCTCCGACATAAATCACAGCAGGATCCTCCATGACCCACCTCCCAGAATATTGGAAATAAAAGCAAAAATAAACAAATGGGACCTAATTAAAATCAAAAGCTTCTGCACAGCAAAGGAAACTATAAGTAAGGTGAAAAGACAGCCTTCAGAATGGGAGAAAATAATAGCAAATGAAGCAACTGATAAAGGATTAATCTCCAAATTATACAAGCAGCTCCTGCAGCTCAATTCCAGAAAAATAAATGACCCAATCAAAAAATGGGCCAAAGAACTAAACAGACATTTCTCCAAAGAAGACATACAGATGGCTAACAAACACATGAAAAAATGCTCAACATCCCTCATAATCAGAGAGATGCAAATCAAAACCACAATGAGATACCATTTCACACCAGTCAGAATGGCTGCTATCCAAAAGTCTACATGCAATAAATGCTGGAGAGGATGTGGAGAGAAAGGAACCCCCTTACACTGTTGGTGGGAATGCAAAGTAGTACAGCCACTATGGAGAACAGTATGGAGATTCCTCAAAAAATTGGAAATAGAACTGCCATATGATCCAGCAATCGCACTCCTGGGCATACACACCGAGGAAACCAGAATTGAAAGAGACACGTGTACTCCAATGTTCATCGCAGCACTGTTTATAATAGCCAGGACATGGAAGCAACCTAGATGTCCATCTGCAGACGAATGGATAAGAAAGCTTTGGTACATATACACAATGGAGTATTATTCAGCCATTAAAAAGAATACATTTGAATCAGTTCTAATGAGGTGGATGAAACTGGAGCCTATTATACAGAGTGAAGTAAGCCAGAAAGAAAAACACCAATACAGTATGCTGCTGCTGCTGCTGCTGCTAAGTCACTTCAGTCGTGTCCGACTCTGTGTGACCCCATAGACGGAAGCCCACCAGGCTCCCCTGTCCCTGGGATTCTCCAGGCAAGAACACTGGAGTGGCTTGCCATTTCCTTCTCCTAACACATATATATGGAATTTAGAAAGATGCAAATGATAACCCTGTATACGAGACAGCAAAAGAGACACAGATGTATAGAACAGTCTTTGGGACTCTATGGGAGAGGGTGAGGGTGGGATGATTTGGGAGAATGGCATTGAAACACGTATGTTGTCATATGTGAAACGAATCACTAGTTCAGGGTCAATGCATGTTATAGAATGCTCGGGGCTGGCATGCGGGGATGACCCAGAGGGAGGATAAAGGGAGGAGGGAGGTGGGAGGGGGGTTCAGGAAGGGGAACTTATGTAAACCCGGGGCAAATTCATATCAATGTATGGCAAAACCAACCAATATAATATTGTAAAATAATTTGCCTCCAATAAAAAATAAATTAATTACCTAAAATAAATAAATAAATGACACGGCATTATCAAGCAATTGTGATAGTGCAGATAATGATGACACAACTGACCAACTCCTAGGTATATACTCTATAAATTCTTAACCTTTCTGCTCCAGGAGACAAACACAAGAAAGTCCACAGCCCAGTAGCCACATTTACTCTGGGAGTTGGATGGGATCAGTTTGGACATCATCACCTGGCCCCCTTGCCTGCCAGCCAAGGGGAGGCTCTAACAGACTATAAGAGGTTTGAAAGAGGGTGAGGTCTGTGCATTTGTTTCAGAATCACCTCCCTGCGAGGTCTTCGTGAATTGACTGCATTTTACCTCTGCGGAGACCACAGTTCTCTTCAGGCAGTCCTCTCCCTATACTTTCTCTGTGTCTACTGTACCTTCTCCAGGTTTCTGTAACTGCTTTCTCTCCCTTCAGATCTCCAGGATTGGGAGGAGCTATCCACTATTGCACTATCCATTGTTGGTTTGCTGAAACCCTATCACAATTTTGAAAAATAGCCCCTTTATTAAACTCTATCAATGTGCTAAGTTTGAGTTAGCCATCTAATTCCTGTGTGGATTGTTACTAATCCAAACTCAATGAAATACTGCTAATAAAATGAAAATATAATTTGCATTGCATTTATATAATTACATTTGTATAATTTAGATTGTTTAAGTATAATAGAGTACTAAAATGTATGAATTATAAGTGTATGAATTAATATGGTTAGATCTCCGTAACTTTACTGAACTAATAAAAAAGACAGAAAAGGCCTAAGTATCATTTCATTTATGAAAAGGTATAAAAATGGAACCACATATATTTGCAAATACATTCACATATCATAAAGCTATACATTTAAACAAGAAATAAATTGTGTTCTTATCTGGATCACTACTATAGGATGTATAGGAGAAGAAAAGTGGGCATCTAACATTTTGCTCCAGACTTTTGCTATCTACAGTGCCAATGTAGACATTCCATTATAGAACTGTTGTTGCTGTTATCAGCATTTAGAAGGACATATTACATGGTTTAAATGGTGATCCTTAGATCTCCAGTTTCACTTATTATCTGTACCCTGCAGTTGGGCTTCAGTATGCATAACTTCCTACTGTGAGCTCAAGTTTAATAGGTACAGGGCATCTGCATTTCGAAGAAGAAGGGTTATAAGTTCTCAGACCAAGAGGAATATTTGAGTTCCCCCAACAAAATGAAAAACTGTGAGAGACTAGAAGGAAATGAGTCCCAGGAGAGATGGAAATAGAATTCTGTTACGCATGCTATTGTTTCCTCGTACTGCCTTCCCCACTCATTAAAACATTGCAGCTGATGACAGTTTTTTATTTAACTGAAGCGACAGGAAAGTAGAACTATTCCAAGCCAATAAAATAGTCTTTGATCTGAGTGAATATCTAAATAGTAAAATGGAATGACAATTTTGAAGCATGGGTTCAAAATCTGTCTACTCGAGGCATCAGCCTACTCATTTTCTCTCTACTTTCTCTTGAGTAGAGTCTTTCAGGGATTTAAATGTATGTGGGAGAAAAAAGCTAATTAACAACATTTCAAATACTTTTCAAATTGGTCTGAGAATTTGAACCATGAGGTTCAGATGAAAGGAGTCCTTCTTAGAGGAGGGAGATTGGGTATAGGAGGATAAAAACAGTCCTAGAAAGGAAAATGCATTCTTACCACTAAGGGATCTCCTGTGTTTCTCTTATACTTTTCAGGGGATGAGGAATAATTTTCCCTCTTCTAGGTTCTTGTCTGAGACCCCATGTAATAAAAAGACAGACTAACAGGAGAAAAGAAAACAGAAGTTTAGTAACATGTATGCCTCCTATATGGGCTTCCCTGGTCGCTCGGTGGTAAAGAATCTGCCTACCAATTCAGGAGACATGGATTCTATCCCTGGGTCTGGAAGATCCCCTGGAGAAGGAAATGGCAACCCACCCCAGTAATCTTGCCTGGGAAATCCCATGGACAGAGGAGCCTGGTGGGCTACAGTCCATGGGGTCACAAAAGAGTCAGACACGACTTAGCAATTAAACAACAATATCTCCTATATACACAGGAGAGATTCAGGAAAACTGAGTAACTGCAGGAAAAGATCCAAGCTTCTACATTAAGTACCATCTCCCACTAAAAACAAAAGATGTTGGGAGCAGGGAGCTAGTCATGAGAGGTTTTCCCGAAAAACACAGTAAGCAAGAGTAAGGTTGCTTTGCATATCTAAATTGTTGTCTTCTCTACTGCTATATATAAAATAGACAAGGACCTATTGCATAGCATGGGGAACTACTCTCAATACTTTGTAATAACCTATAAGGGACAATATCTGAAAAGGAATATATATATATATATATATACACACACGTGTGTGTGTACACAGACACACAACTGAATCACTGTGTTGTACACCTGAAATTAACACGATATTGTAAATCAACTATACTCAACAAAAATAAATTACAATAATAAATGAATAAACTGGTGCTTTCTCCACTGATAAGAGTTTCTAGAAATTTCATCATCCCTTCTTGGTACAGAGAGGGAGACACCCTTACAGATGAGGCTTTAAATGTTTAAACATAAATGTTTCTAACAAAAGGCTAACTTTTACTGGGTTTTCAGAGTTTCTCCGGTGTCTGCAGATTCTTAAAAATAATCAGCCTAAAATAATAATATGCCAAAGAGGCATATTTTGGTATGGCAAATTTTAATCCCCTTCAGTGTCCCATTAAGTAAATTCTCAAAGAGCAGGGAGTTCATTCTTTCATTACTGCTCCAATCAAGTTCTTTTAGTAAAGAATATTTGTTGGTTGATGACATGATAAACTCAAAGAGCAATTTCTGTTGACACTAGGATAGTTACACAGCAGATTTACTGAGAGGTTATTTGGGAATGACCAGGAAATTTTATTATTAACTTAAAACAAAAGGTAATCAGTGGAATTCCAATATAGTATTTCTGGAAAAAACAAAACAAAACACCTATAAACTCTTTCAGAATCCTCAAGTTCAAAACTGTGTAAAATATAGACTGAATTGAGATTAGTGGGTACAAGCTATAAGGAGAAGGATTTTCAGACAATTTATTCATTGAACCATTCACTCATTCATTAAATACATTTTGAGTGACAAACACTATTTTAAATATCAGAAGTACAAATATGAATAAGACACAATTTTGAATATTGTTGGGTAGGAGGAAATTTCCTTCTTTACCCCTCTTGAATTCTTGTGGCTGGACTAGTAATAAAATTGACACAAGACAGATTCAGTTCGGTTCAGTTCAGTTCAGTCGCTCAGTCATGTCCGACTCTCTGCGACCCCATGAATCACAGCACGCCAGGCCTCCCTGTCCATCACCAACTCCCGGAGTTCAGCCAAACTCATGTCCATCGAGCTGGTGATGCCATCCAGCCATCTCATTCTCTGTCGTCCCCTTCTCCTGCCGCCTCCAATCCCTCCCAGCATCAGAGTCTTTTCCAGTGAGTCAACTCATCGCATGAGGTGGCCAAAGTATTGGAGTTTCAGCTTTAGCATCAGTCCTTCCAATGAACACCCAGGACTGATCTCCTTTAGAATGGACTGGTTGGATCTCATTGCAGTACAAGGGACTCTCAAGAGTCTTCTCCAGCACCACAGTTCAAAAGCATCAATTCTTTGGCGATCAGCCTTCTTCACAGTCCAACTCTCACATCTATACATGACCACTGGAAAAACCATCAGTTCAGTTCAGTCGCTCAGTCGTGTCCGACTCTCCGCGACCCCATGAATCACAGCACGCCAGGCCTCCCTGTCCATCACCAACTCCCGGAGTACACTCAAACTCATGTCCACAGAGTCGGTGATGCCATCCAGCCATCTCATTCTCCGTCGTCCCCTTCTCCTCCCGCCCCCAACCTTTCCCAGCATCAGAGTCTTTTCCAGTGAGTCAACTCGTCTCATGAGGTGGCCAAAGTATTGGAGTTTCAGCTTTAGCATCAGTCCCTCCAATGAACATCCAGGATTGATCTCCTTTAGAATGGACTGGTTGGATCTCCTTGCAGTATAAGGGACTCTCAAGAGTCTTCTCCAACACCACAGTTCAAAAGCATCGATTCTTCGGCGATCAGCTTTCTTCACAGTCCAACTCTCACATCCATACATGACCACGGGAAAAACCATTGCCTTGACTAGACGGACCTTGGTCGGCAAAGTAATGTCTCTGCTTTTTAATATACTATCAAGGTTGGTCATAACTTTCCTTCCAAGGAGCAAGAGTCTTTTAATTTCATGGCTGCAATCAGCATCTGCAGTGATTTTGGAGCCCAAAAAAACAAAGTCTGACACTGTTTCCACTGTTTTTCCATCTATTTCCCATGAAGTGATGGGACCAGATGCCATGATCTTTGTTTTCTGAATGTTGAGCT
This sequence comes from Moschus berezovskii, assembly GCF_049115385.1. Classification (NCBI taxonomy): domain Eukaryota; kingdom Metazoa; phylum Chordata; class Mammalia; order Artiodactyla; family Moschidae; genus Moschus; species Moschus berezovskii. Next base: position 2,172,917 of record NC_142489.1, read on the forward strand.
TCAAGCCAACCTTTTCACTCTCCTCTTTCACTTTCATCAAGAGGCTTTTGAGTTCCTTTTCACTTTCTGCCATAAGGGTAGTGTCATCTGCATATCTGAGGTTATTGATATTTCTCCCAGCAATCTTGATTCCAGCTTGTGCTTCTTCCAGCCCAGCGTTCCTCATGATGTACTCTGCATATAAGTTAAATAAGCAAGGTGACAATATACAACCTTGACGCACTCCTTTTCCTATTTGGAACCAGTCTGTTGTTCCATGACCGGTTCTAACTGTTGCTTCCTGACCTGCATACAGGTTTCTCAAGAGGCAGGTCAGGTGGTCTGGGATTCCCATCTCTTTCAGAATGTTCCACAGTTTATTGTGATCCACACAGTCAAAGGCTTTGGCATAGTCAATGAAGCAGAAATAGATGTTTTTCTGGAACTCTCTTGCTTTCTCCATGATCCAGCGGATGTTGGCAATTTGATCTCTGGTGCCTCTGCCTTTTCTAAAACCTGCTTGAACATCTGGGAGTTCACGGTTTACATACTGCTGAAGCCTGGCTTGGAGAATTTTGAGCATGACTTTACTAGCGTGTGAGATGAATGCAATTGTGCGGTAGTTTGAGCATTCTTTGGCATTGCCTTTCTTTGGGATTGGAATGAAGACTGACCTCTTCCAGTCCTGTGGCCACTGCTGAGTTTTCCAAATCTGCTGGCATATTGAGTGCAGCACTTTCACAGCATCATCTTTCAAGACTTGAAATAGCTCAACTGGAATTCCATCACCACCACTAGCTTTGTTCGTAGTGATGCTTTCTAAGGCCTGGCTTGGAGAATTTTGAGCATGACTTTACTAGCGTGACAAGACAGATTAACAGAAGAAAAAGAAATTTTACTTCATGCACACAAAGGTCTCATAGAAATGGGACCTAAGAAATAGCCAAAGCAGTCTGTTTTTATACTTTTTAGATAAAGAAACAGTAAATTTGTATGGAATTAACAGGACAATGAAACTTGGGCTTCTGTGCTTAATTAGTGAAGACTAAGGGGAATTTGAGCTCAGGGTAGTAAATTAAAGACTTAACAAGCTTTGTGTATATAGGCTTCTCTGCTTTATCTCCCTATTTTTGGTTAGAAGGGTGTCCTGCCTTCAGATACAGGGAGTGCATTTCATACAAGAGATTGATTTCCTGCTTTCAGGGAGACAGAAAAGGGGGGTCAGGGTGCCCCTCTTGAATTTCTTAAGTAACTTTAACTCAGAATAATCAATATGCTATTGAGGCATATTTTGAAGTGACTTGCCCCGGGTCGCAGCAATATTTAGGATTTCATGGTCTAGTTTGAGAGATGTAAACATGAATCAATATATTTCTATACAAGGTAACATGGACTGTACTAGCAACAATAACAAAATATTGTACAAAATAAAAATGTTACAATGCTTGCAAAGTTGAAGGAAGGGTTCACAGTAGAGGTGACACTGTTTTAAAGAACCAGTAGTAGAAAAGTTAAAGTTATAAAGCCATTAAAACTGTCCAAACTTGATGAAACTTTTCTTTTTGCAGAAATTTCTTTATGCAATTTTCTTTGATGTGATTGTTTTAATAATCACATGAGTTTGGCTTCAACTCCATATTTTTTTCCCAGGGGAATAAACAGAAGTTCAGAGGGATCAAATTATTTAACCAAATTTCATGGCTACTAAGATAATAAATGAAAATCCCCCAAAGGGAATTGTCCATCTCAGGAAGTTGGGAGTCTCCCACCACGGTGGATGTTTGGGAATAAATTAGATGAGCAGTTGGCAGGAAGGACAGATTGATGATTAGTATAAGGAAGTGGATGAATCCCTTTACATCTCACCATCTCGTAATTTTCAGGGCTGTAGTAATTATGAATTTAAATAATGAATGTAAAAGAGCTTTGTAAATAATGAAGAACCATCATCAGCTTCATTTATCAGGCACTTCTTGTAAAACTATCCCAATAGCAGAAATGCCATATTGGGAGCTTGGGACACTAAGAATAAAGAAGAGAGTATGTACTTCAGTTACATTTCTGTACAAGTTAGTAGTAGTAGTAGCAGTGGTAGTAGGGTCATTTAAGTATCATGTTTATTTAAGATTTGTCCCAAATAACTAAGAATTATTAGTGTTTTCAATATTGTTAATAGCCAGGAAAAAAGAACACACAAAAAGAAATGAAATTTAAAGGCAATTATTCATGTTGTTTGGGAAAATCATTTGAGAATAACATTCAGACTCCAAAAGTTGCAAAATTATACCAGTTATTCAAGTAGTTAGCACATGCAAGGGCTTATATAGTCTGAACGAATTAGCTGATTATTTTCTACACATCTCATATGCTAAACAGAGTGTGAATCACTGTCATACTGCTACAAAAATATGTCAAGGTCAATGTCTTCATATTAGAAGTCATTTGCATTTTGTGATACTGGAGCTTGTTGTCATGAAACATATTAAGAAACAAAATCAACAAATGCCATAAAAATCTCTCAACTCCGCCACCCTCCCCACTTACCATCCTGAACCTAGGCAACTGAGTAATTCTTTCTCATCCACTTGCATTCAGTATTCCAAACCTAGAAAAGCCCCAGAAGTGATCCTCTGACTTTGGATGAGAGACACAGGCATTTCCTAAACACTTTGCCTTCTGCTCATAGTATCCTCCCTCTCTTTTACCAGTTTCTAATTAAGTATGCAGTGTTGCAGACCCACCAGTGAGCTGATCCATTAAAAGACACCGTGTTGTTAAATATTTCATTGTTATGAGCTCACACTTAAATCTAAAGAGCAATCCACGAGAGAACGAAGTATTCAAAGATTTTATAGCCCATAAAACAACAAGGAAATGACTTTTAAGGGAACTACCACATCAAGGAGGCACTGCCTTTTCGTATTTCTCTCTTTCCTACTGATTCCCCCCTCTTCCCTGTTTTTCTTTACAAAACCACAATACATCAGATCAGAACTACAGAAAAGTATACCCTCTGAACCACAAGTCAACCAAGGGCATAGGATGGTTAAAGACCCAGGATCTTCCTGCCCACTTCGGTAACTCCTTTGTGCTGTGCTTAGTCCCTCAGTCATGTCCAACTCTTTGCAACCCCATGGTCTGTAGCCCACCAGGTTCCTCTGTTCAAGGGGATTCTCCAGGCAAGGATACTGGAGTGGGTTGCCATGCCCTCCTCCAAGGGTTCTTCCTAACCCAGGGATTGAACCCAGGTCTCCTGCATTGCAGGTAGATTCTTTACTGTCTGAGCCACCAGGGAAGCCCAAGAATACTGGAGTGGGTAGCCTATCCCTTCTCCAGGGGATCTTCCTGACCCAGGAATCAAACCGGGCTCTCCTGAATTGCAGGCAGGTTCTTTACCAGCTGAGCTACCAGGGAAGCTCAGCTCCTCCTTTAAGAAGGCTCATTTCCATGTCCGTGATCCATACTGTACCACCCCCACTAAGAGGACTTCCTTTCGTTCTGCTTCCACTCACAGCAACTAGCAAGTAATCTCACTGGCATTATGAAATAATTTTCTCACACAACGTAGGGGCACTGGAAAACTAAAGGAAGCAAGAGAAACGCACCAGCAGAAAGCCAGGAACAGAGGAAAACCACTTTGAAATACCAGGAGAGCCAGGACTCCTGGACTTGTGTGAAAATGGTGCTGGGAGGGTGAGAGATGTCAATTTTGCCATCTTTACTTCTGGCTCTGCTGCTTGCCCTAAAGCATCTTTTCTCCCCTACTGAGTTTCACTGACGACAACACCCTTCCCTCGGGGTCCTAAAGCTGTTTGTTGCAGCTGTGCTGGCAACTAAATGATTTCCTGTCATATTGCTTCCAGGGTGAATGTATTAAGTTGAATCTTTGTCTCTTTCAACACAAATAGTTGAGCTCCACTGTGCACTGAGAGAACAGGCATTAAGGAAATAGAATCAGTTGAGCTACCACTAATTTAACACTGAACAATGACACACACACACAAAAATAAACCTTACTGCCGAAAAGGACAAAAAGAATCTCCTGTTAATTCTGTACCTCCTTTATTTTAAACTCCCATTTGAGAGATGAAAATTTTAATTTCTGAAAATAATGTGACTGATTAGCGATAATATCAAGTCACCAAGGCAGAATGATATACTATTTATATAAGAATAAATTTCTTACTCTAAAATAAATTTCTTACTCTAACCACATAGCTAAATTCTTAAAGCTTCTCCATAATACTGGTTTCATAATAGGCATATTAATCTATGCTTAAATACACCCAGAGGGAGAACACTCACTTCTTGGGCAACCAAAGCATTTTGGAAGTTTTAAGAATTAGAAATTTTTTTTAATGTTCACCTGAAAGTTATGTCTCTATATATTCCATTTCTTCATTCCCGTTGACCCTTTGGAGCCAAAAAGAACCCTTATTTTGCTTCCACATGACTAACATATTTTAACCATGCTTTCAACAACTTTACTTAGCCCCTGCCCCACCCCTCAGGCAGTTTTTCTCACTAGAGGTATTATGTTTCTTCATCTCCTTTTCTCTCGGCAAAGAGCTACATATTCTCCAACCAAGGCTTCCCAGCTACTGAATATTAATCCATTAGTACAGGTGTCTACTATACCTCAACTGTTGGCTGGTTTCCTTCATTTATTTTCATAATGATGGTGATTTTGTCAGACAATTTTGACCACCTGGAGCCACTGGACACTTGTGCAAATACATCCATACGATAAAAAAGTTGGCCACTGAACTGCCAGATCAAAGCATTTTTGTACTATTCAGGGAAAACATCTGTATTCTTTTGCCAGTCTCTTATCTACCAGTTATATCTGTCCAATTTTGCTTCCACAAGACAATTTGTAAGCTCTTTGAAAACAGAGTATGTGTGCATGCATGCTAAGTTGCTTCTGTTGTGTCTGACTCTTTGCAACACTATGGACTATAACCCATAAGGCTCCTCTGTCCATGGGATTTTTCAGGCAAGAATACTGGAGTGGGTTGCCATGCCCTCCTTCAGGGGATCTTCCTAACCCAGGGATCGAATCCATATCTCTTATCTCTCCTGCATTGGCAGGCCACCTGGGAAGCCCAGATCCAGAGTATGCTATAGAGGAAATCAGTGCTCTGAATGTCATGAACTGGGCATGAAACGGGCCTCTTGTGATTTTGACAAGGTATCTAGGGCAATGTGTCTTAATTTATAAAAAGGAGGGTCATTCCCTAAATGGGAAAGAAATTCAAAAAAGAGGGGATATATGTAAACGTATAGCCATTTCACTTTGCTGTACAGCAGAAATTAACACAACATTGTAAATCAACTATACTCCAATAAAATTTTTTTTTTTTTAAAAAAAAGAGTCATTCCATCACTGGCATTCTTTCTGCCCTTCCTTCATGGCACTTCATAACTTGTACTTATGTTCATTACATATTCATTATCTTGAAGTTTTTAAATGATCTTTACATATATTTTTAATGTTTTATGCTGTCTCTTTTCTATCAATATGGCTTTTCAAAGACCCTTTTAAAATGTAGAATTAGAGATAACCCTGTGCTATTGTATAGCACAGGGAACTATACTTAATATTTTGTAATAACCTATAAGGTAAGAGTATCTGAAGAATATATATATAGAATATGTATTATATATATAAATGAATTGCTATGCTGTATACCTGAAACTGCCACAACGCTGTAAATCAAGTATACTTCAATTTTTTTAAAAAAGTAACATAAATGAACACAGAACTCACAGTCTAGTCAGACCAATATAAAACAGAGATACCAGCTAACTAACTTGCTCTTGAGACTATAATTCTACTAGAATAGCCTTATGCTGTGATATGCTGTTAGGTTTTTAGGTTTTGTCTTCCCTTTTAGTTTTTGGTTTGATTTTTTTCTTAACTGTGTTACACTGAACCTTTTCAAATTGAACTTTAATCTTTGAATTTTTGATTACTGTCAGTCCATGTTTTTCTTATCTTCTACATTGATTAACTACTATTTGAAAACCAAATTACTGGTCAATACATTAATCTCAGTTAAACTTACTTTGGAGGCTTTGGTATACAATTCCAGTATGTTTGGTATGTTTTTAATGTTGCTTCTGCTGCCAGTTTTATTATTATTACTTATAGTATATTATACCTAAATGCTGTTTCACACTGTAGGGGAGGAAAAAGTTTTCCTCAACCTTCTTAGGGTCCCTGGTCTGAAAATTAAACTGATAAAGACAGATTAACAGATGAAAGGCATTTAATGTAAGTTTTATATCTCATGGGAGCCTCCATAAGGAAATGAGACCTGAAGAAATAGTTCAACCTGAGTATTTTTATGCTGGATTTGATGAAGAGTGGATAGTCATGTAGAAAAGTGATATGTCAAAGAGTATAAGGTGAATGCAGGAAGCTAGGGATCTACAGCATGGCCTGTTTGGATTTTTTTTTCAGAGTCCCTTTGTCTTCGGAGATAAAGGATATTCCTTTCCTTTGGGTACTGGCGTGGGCACCTCTCGCATCATGGTTTTGAGACCTGTTGCAGAAGATACAGGAGGCAGGAAGTCACAGTGACTTTGCTGTTTCTGCTGTTTTCTCAAACTCCTTCAGCTAAAATATTCAGTGTGTCAAGGTGCCATATTTGGGTATAGCTTGTCCCGAATCCCATCAATATATTTCCACGCCTTGGCAAACAGAATATCTTGAGGGAAACAAACATGGAACATGTCCTACAACCTGCTGCACTGAAATGAAAATGTAACACCTATCAATCTAGTAAATTTACCAAAAAAGAATGTTTTTCATAATCCATTTGGTTCCTGTTTACTACCATTTTTTCAAGCATCTGTTCTGTTAGTTGCTCAGCCGTGTCCGACTCTTTGCGACTCCTCAGTCCACATAATCTTCTAGGCAAGAATACTGGAGTGGGTTGCCATTTCCTTTACCAGGGGATCTTCCCAACCCAGGGATTGAACCTGGGTCTCCTGCGCTGCAGGCAGATTACCATCTGAGCCACTACGGAAGCCCTTTTCTAGCATAGTTGTTTGCTGTTAACTAATTAATAATCTATGCACCAATTATGCTGAAATTGTACAATGAACTTCCCCCTACCTATCTGCTTTTCCTGTTCTGAAAATCAGAATATGTGTCCCTTTCACTCTCATGGATAACCTCCATTGTCTCATTTTTCAAAAAAAAATGTTTAATGTGTATCTCCGAGCTTATCTAATGTACTTTCATTATCTGAGAATGTAATTTACTGAAAGCTGAGGTTTGATCTCATTTACAGCAGGTAGTTTTTATTCTACTTTTATTGTCTTTTGACTTTTATTGATTTTGAGTTTGTATTATTTGTCATAACTTTCAGAAACTGAATGTAATATTAATTATTAGAAAGTATAAAATCAGTACTAAATAAAAATAAACACAAAAGGTTACCTTTGTGGGCAAGTGCTCTTGAAAGAGAGCAACTGAGGATGAATTACTAAGCTTTGTTTAGGGTTCAAATATTCATTAGCTATTCTTTTAGATAAATGTAGAAATGCTTGATGGCTTAGGACAATCTTTCTTTATTCTTAGTTATCTGAGTCACTATGAGTGGTTACTTAAGAGCAGCCAATTCATCTAAATTTCTAAAGTATATTCCACAAATGCCTTTACCTTAAGGTAATTCAAATATATTTGGAAAATCCTTTGTTGTATATCCCAGTGTAGGAAATTCCTATTTTTACCTTAGCATGTTCACTTCAAAGAAGTATTGTTGAACCCAGAATACCAAAGTGGTAACAAAATCCCCTGCCTTTGTTTTCCATATATTTAGCATGAGGTGCAACAACTCTTTGGGGAGTACTGCAAAAAGCTAAGCTTCATGTAGAAAGTTAAAAATGTGAGGCCACATTTTATGTAGAGTCTGGCTCCACATTCTATTTCTCTGGGTTCTTCCATCAAACTTCCAGGGACTTCCAATTATATTTAATTTTCACCACGATATTTATTTTTATTACTTATCATCTTTATTGAGCATACAAGTTCAGTGAACAAGATACTATCTCTTTGATTTGTGTCCCTTTAAAACCCATCCTTTATTTTAAAAATATTTACCCAGGCTCTGAGTCACAAACTAAGCATAATCACCAAGTTTTTTTTTTTTTCTTGTGTGTGTGTGTAAATAAAATTCTTCCTACTGGATAATTTTATTTACATTTAACAACTGTTTTTTTCATTTATACTAATGGTGCTCATCATCTTTAACTTTGAATTCAAACTTATTTGATTATTCCAGTACATAATTATATAAAAAATTCTGTTTCCTGAAATCAGTTTCACATAATATAATACATTCACCAATATAATTGCAATTAACTTGTGTCTCACAAAAGACAAAAATAAAATAGAACAGGGTGATGATTAACAGTTCGTGTTCAGCAGGCAGCTTATCCAAGATTTCAATTCTGCCTCTGAGATGAGTCCTTTTTTCTCATTTGTTAAAAGAAATAATAGTTTCTTTCTCAAAGAGTTGCTGCAGGACTTGAAATTAGATGACAAAACATATATCAAACAGAGTTCCAACAGAGTGGCAAGCACTTCAGTGAGTGTAATTTAAATAGGAAGAAATGCTATCTCTTTCCTGGTGGCTCAGACAGTAAAGAATCTGCTTGCAATCAGTTAGTTAGACCTGGGTTTGATTTCTGGGTTGGCAAGATTCCCTGGAGAAGGGAATGGCAACCCGCTCCAGTATTCTTGCCTGGAGAATTCCATGGACAAAGGAGCCTGGTGGGCTATAGTCCATAGCGTCGCAAAGAGTCAGACACAACTGAGTGACTAACACTTTCACTTTTCACAATTCTTAAATGTACAGTTCAACGAATTTTGGTAAATGCATACACCCATATGATACATGCCCCGATCAAGACATAGAGCATTTTCATCATATCAAAAATTTCTCAAGTAACTCTTTCCAGTCTATACCTACTTTCTCCCTCCGAAACCACTGTTCTCACTTCTGTCACCATATACCAGTTTTGCCTATTCTACAACTTCACGTAAATTGAAGTGCAAAATAAGTGCTTTTATTTGACTGCCTTCTGTGGTTCAAAATAATCCTTTAAGAATTCATCCATATTGTTGTGTGTATCAGTAACATTTCTTTTTATTACTGAACTACTACCATGTTTTTGTCACTTATTACCAATATCATACTTTCCTCCTAAAATGTATGCAAAAATACACAGTTCAGTTCAGTTCAGTTCAGTTCAGTTCAGTCGCTCAGTCGTGTCCGACTCTCCGCGACCCCATGAATCACAGCACGCCAGGCCTCCCTGTCCATCACCAACTCCCGGAGTACACTCAAACTCATGTCCACAGAGTCGGTGATGCCATCCAGCCATCTCATTCTCCATCGTCCCCTTCTCCTCCCGCCCCCAACCTTTCCCAGCATCAGAGTCTTTTCCAGTGAGTCAACTCGTCGCATGAGGTGGCCAAAGTATTGCAGTTTCAGCTTTAGCATCAGTCCCTCCAATGAACATCCAGGATTGATCTCCTCTAGAATGGACTTTTTCAGTTTTGCATGTATCTTTGAGTTCAAATATAAATTCACAGTAGTTATTTTTCAAAATTCGTTATGATATTATTTAGAATTATAATCAAAAACTTATTTAAGCCTCTCATTCATCTTAGAGTTCTGTTGGAATTTCTAGTGATTCCACTACTTTCTCTGAGTTTTCAAGTGTTTCTGAGTTTGACCATATCAAAATAGGCTCCATTTCATCCTTCTTTACTCTTATCAATCCACAAACCTCCAAGGTTCAGCCCATATCCATATACCCAATTAAATTTTGTTGTTTGGAATTAAGTTAGAGTTGCAATTTCCATAATTCTCAGCATTGCTTTGTTGTTATTGCTTTGTAATAACTGCCATTTTCTGTCGAGGTTATGCTATATTTTCCACCATTAAGAACTTTCCATCCATTCCATTCTGTCGCTCAGTCGTGTCCGGCTCTCTGCGACCCCAGGACTGTAGCCTACCAGGCTTCTCCGTCCATTGGATTCTCTAGGTAAGAATACTGGAGTGGGTTACCATTTCCTTCTCCAGGGGATCTTCCCAACCCAGGGATCGAACCCGGGTCTCCCGCATTGGAGGCAGAAGCTTTAACCTCTGAGCCACCAGGGAAGCCACAAGTATTTAATTTTTTTGTCATTCAGTTTAAGTTTCTGAAATAGAGCATGCTTTTTCTGGATTTATATTTTAGTGGCTAAATCAGAATTTTTACCAACAAGTATTTTTAAGTTATTTCAGTTTTAATAGTGTTTAAATAATGTATTTTAAAGACTGTTTAGTGATTTATTTAACTGGAAACAATATATTTTACATTGAATTTCTTTAAAAGCAATATTATATCTTATTCACGATCATATTCTAAAGCTTTACCAGGCATTACCAGGGTACAATAAATCTTTATTGTTTAGCCAATACAAACACTGCCCCCTAAAATTAATATAATTAAATTAAAAAGAGATTGTTTAAATCTCCTTTATCATCTTCACACTTGCCATAATCCTAAGTGAGAATATGCTATAAGTGATGAAGACATTTTTGAGAACTCAAGATCAGAACTGGAAAAACCTGAATGAATACTGAAAGAGCCACTGACTGGCTTTGTGTCCTAAACTAATTACTTTATCCCTCTGTACTTCAAGTATTGATATTATTTATTTACTTGGTGTTTTAACTGATTTTTATTGGGGGTATAATTGATATACAAACATATTAGTTTCAGGTGTACAAGATAATGATTCAATATTTAGGTATGTTGTGAAGTGATCAGCACAATTTTTTTACATCCATCATCACATATAGTTACAGCGTATTTTTTCTTTGATGAGAACTTTTAAGATTTACTCTGTTAACAACTTTTAAATATGCAATACAGTATGCTAACTACAGTTGCCATGCTGTACATTTCATGCCTGGATTTAATATTTTTTTAATGAACTACAGATCATCATAACAGCTCTTCATAAGGTTATTGTGTGGGTTTAATAAGATAATTCATGTAGTGTGTGTTTACTTGGCAAAAAAGTGTTATGCAACTTATTATTATCAATATTACTACTATTGTCATATATTTAAATGAGATATGAATAAGGGTAACATCCGTTTGCATAAATAATTTTAGGATCTAGGAGTAAAGTTTATAAAGTCCTAGCCCTATGCAGACAAATGGCCTGATTGTTAAACATTGCGTCCTGTTAGTTCAGTTCAGTCACTCAGTCGTGTCCGACTCTTTGTGACCCCATGAATCACAGTACGCCAGGCCTCCCTGTCCATCACCAACTCCCGGAGTTCAACATGTCCATTGAGTTGGTGATGCCAACCATCCATCTCATTCTCTGTCGTCCCCGTCTCCTCCCGCCACCAATCCCTCCCAGCATCAGAGTCTTTTCCAGTGAGTCAACTCGTCGCATGAGGTGGCCAAAGTATTGCAGTTTCAGCTTTAGCATCAGTCCTTCCAATGAACACCCAGGATTGATCTCCTCTAGAATGGACTGGTTGGATCTCCTTGCAGTCCAAGGGACTCTCAAGAGTCTTCTCCAGCACCATAGTTCAAAAGCATCAATTCTTCGGCGATCAGCTTTCTTCACAGTCCAACTCTCACATCCGTACATGACCACGGGAAAAACCATAGCCTTGACTAGACGGACCTTGGTTGGCAAAGTAATGTCTCTGCTTTTTAATATGCTATCTAGGTTGGTCATAACTTTCCTTCCAAGGAGTAAGTGTCTTTTAATTTCATGGCTGCAATCAGCATCTGCAGTGATTTTGGAGCCCCAAAAAATAAAGTCTGACACTGCTTCCACATTCAGTTCTTGTCTTGAAACAAATATCTGTTGGGAACAGAGCTCCACAGGACTTCTGACTCTTACCCATCAGTCTGAAATGTCAGGCACAGCTGGATTGGAATAATATATAGCCTAAGACAGCTGTGAATCACTTTAACATTTCAGCAAAAAGGTAAGACAGTTACACGAATCTTAAAACTTCAAGATGACTAAATCTTGCTGCTCCTATATCCCTGTATAGTGAAAAACACAGGTGTTATCAAGTTGCATACAATTTTTAAACAAACTCTAAATTGATCCTTATGGAAAACATAGGCTTTGTAATGTAAAAAACAAGTGTATCTGGGCCTGCATTGGAATTTTGTATCTTAGAGTTTTTTCTACATATCATTACATGTATAGAAACACGTAGACAGATTAAGACAACCGTTTACTTCATTCATGATAGTAACAAAGAAGAAGAAAATAAAATTTGTAAGGAGAAGATTAAAAATCATTGAAAATATATTGAATGAAAAACTTGCTTTTTCTAAAGGAAGACCTTGGAATTAATTATACATAGTTACATTTTACACTCCATTAGGAAAAATTACGTGTTGAAAAGAGTTCAGTTAGCTCCTGCTCTGTGAATTGATAGCAGCTATCTTAAGCTGTTATGATTTTCTTATAGCAGAGAACAAATACCAAGTATGCCAAAGAAACTTCTCATATACATATGTGACAAGATGCAGAGATCCTTTGAGCTTGTGAGATTTCCAAAGATTTCAAAATAAAGCCCAATTGACCATACTGGACATTGTGTGTGTGTGTGTGTGTGTGTGTTAGTCGCTCAGTCGTGTCCGACTCTTTGCAACCCCACAGACTGTAGCCCACCAGGCTTCTCTGTCCATGGAATTCTTCAGGCAAGAATACTAGAGTGGATTGCCATTCCCTTCTCCAGAGGAACTTCCCAACCCAGGAATCGAACCCTGGTCTCCTGCATGGCTGGTAACATAAGCTTAATATATTGAGACTTAGGAGGGAATAGTGATAATCTGTGTCATTTTAGGGCTTCCCAGGCAGTGCCAGTGGTAAAGCACCCACTGAGCGAATATCAAGATATAAATTATTTAATCAAGATGAGTCATTAGTCAAAAGTTCCATAATTTCCAAAGGAGATGGGAGAAGCTGGTTAAGGGCAGCTTCTTTTACAAAGACTAGGTATCCAAATCTCATTTCACAATTAATAAGAGGGACTAATGAAGAAAAGCAAAAGTTAGTGAGGTCAAATTTTAAAAAGTATATCACATTTTGGTGAGATCTGAAACACACACATACACATATTTATTGCCTACCCTCAGTTTCAGTTCAGTTCAGTTCAGTCGCTCAGTCGTGTCCGACTCTCCGCGACCCCATGAATCACAGCACGCCAGGCCTCCCTGTCCATCACCAACTCCCGGAGTTCACTCAAACTCATGTCCACAGAGTCAGTGATGCCATCCAGCCACCTCATTCTCTGTCATCCCCTTCTCCTCCCGCCCCCAAACTTTCCTAGCATCAGAGTCTTTTCCAGTGAGTCAACTCGTTGCATTATGTGGCCAAAGTATTGGAGTTTCAGCTTTAGCATCAGTCCTTCCAATGAACACCCAGGATTGATCTCCTTTAGAATGGACTGGTTGGATCTCCTTGCAGTCCAAGGGACTCTCAAGAGTCTTCTCCAACACCACAGTTCAAAAGCATCAATTCTTCGGCGATCAGCTTTCTTCACAGTCCAACTCTCACATCCATACATGACCACGGGAAAAACCATAGCCTTGACTAGACGGACCTTTGTTGGCAAAGTAATGTCTCTGCTTTTTAATATACTATCTAGGTTGGTCAAAACTTTCCTTCCAAGAAGTAAGCGTCTTTTAATTTCATGACTGCAATCAGCATATGCAGTGATTTTGGAGCCCCCCAAAATAAAGTCTGACACTGTTTCCACTCTTTTTCCATCTATTTCCCATGAAGTGATGGGACCAGATGCCATGATCTTTGTTTTCTGAATGTTGAGCTTCAAGCCAACCTTTTCATTCTCATCAAGAGGCTTTTGAGTTCCTCTTCACTTTCTGCCATAAGGGTAGTGTCATCTGCATATCTGAGGTTATTGATATTTCTCCCGGCAATCTTGATTCCAGCTTGTGCTTCTTCCAGCCCAGCATTCCTCATGATGTACACTGTATATAAGATAAAAAGCAAGGTGACAATATACAGCCTTGACGTACTCCGTTTCCTATTTGGAACCAGTCTGTTGTTCCTTGTAAAGTTCTGACTGTTGCTTCCTGACCTGCATACAGGTTTCTCAAGAGACAGGTCAGGTGGTCTGGTATTCCCATCTCTTTCAGAGTGTTCCACAGTTGATTGTGATCCACACAGTCAAAGGCTTTGGCATAGTCAATGAAGCAGAAATAGATGGTTTTCTGGAACTCTCTTGCTTTCTCCATGATCCAGCGGATGTTGGCTATTTGATCTCTGGTGCCTCTGCCTTTTCTAAAACCTGCTTGAACATCTGGGAGTTCACGGTTCACATATTGCTGAAGCCTGGCTTGGAGAATTTTGAGCATGACTTTACTAGCGTGTGAGATGAGTGCAATTGTGTGGTAGTTTGAGCATTCTTTGGCATTCCCTTTCTTTGGGATTGGAATGAAGACTGACCTTTTCCAGTCTTGTGGCCACTGCTGAGTTTTCCAAATTTGCTGGCATATTGAGTGCAGCACTTTCACAGCATCATCTTTCAGCATTTGAAATAGCTCCACTGGAATTCCATCACCTCCACTAGCTTTGTTCGTAGTGATGCTTTCTAAGGCCCACTTGACTTTACATTCCAAGATGTCTGGCTCTAGGTCAGTGATCATGTTATCATGACTATCTTGGTCGTGAAGATCTTTTTTGTACAGTTCTTCTGTGTATTCTTGCCACTTCTTCTTAATATCTTCTGCTTCTGTTAGGTCCATACCATTCCTGTCCTTTATCGAGCCCATCTTTGCATGAAATGTTCCCTTGGAATCTCTAATTTTCTTGAAGGGATCTCTTGTTTTTCCTATTCTGTTGTTTTCCTGTATGTCTTTGCATTGATCACTAAGGAAGGCTTTCTTATCTCTCCTTGCTATTCTTTGGAACTCTACATTCAGATGCTTATATCTTTCCTTTTCTCCTTTGCTTTTCGCTTTTCTTCTTTTCACAGCTATTTGTAAGGCCTCCTCAGACAGCTATTTTGCTTTGCTGCATTTCTTTTCCATGGGGATGGTCTTGGTCCCTGTCTCCTGTACAATGTCACGAACCTCCGTCCAGAGTTCATCAGGCATTCTATCTAACAGATCTAGTCCCTTAAATCTATTTCTCAATTCCACTGTATAATCATAAGGGATTTGATTTAGGTCATACCTGAATGGTCTAGTGGTTTTCCCTACTTTCTTCAATTTAAGTCTGAATTTGGCAATAAGGAGTTCATGATCTGAGCCACAGTCAGCTCCTGGTCTTGTTTTTGCTAACTGTACACAGCTTCTCCATCTTGGTTGCAAAGCATATAATCAATCTGATTTCGGTGTTGACCATCTGGTGATGTCCGTGTGTAGAGTCTTCTCTTGTGTTGTTGGAAGAGGGTGTTTGCTATGACCAGTGCGTTCTCTTGGCAAAACTCTATTAGGCTTTGCCCTGCTTCATTCCGTGCTCCAAGGCCAAATTTGCCTGTTACTCCAGGTGTTTCTTGACTTCCTACTTTTGCATTCCAGTCCCCTATAATGAAAAGGACATATTTTTTGGGTGTTAGTTCTAAAAGTTCTTGTAGGTCTTCATAGAACCGTTCAACTTCGGCTTCTTCAGCGTTACTGGTTGGGGCATAGGCCTGGATTACTGTAATATTGAGTGGTTTACCTTGGAAACGAATAGAAATCATTCTGTTGTTTTTAAGATTGCATACAAGTACTGCATTTCGGACACTTTTGTTGACCATGATGGCTACTCCATTTCTTCTAAGGGATTCCTGCCCACAGTAGTAGATATAATGGTCATCTGAGTTAAATTCACCCATTCCAGTCCATTTTAGTTCACTGATTCCTAGAATGTCGACGTTCACTCTTGCCATCTCCTGTTTGACCACTTCCAATTTGCCTTGATTCATGGACCGAACATTCCAGGTTCCTATGCAATATTGCTCTTTACAGCACCGGACCTTGCTTCTATCACCGGTCACATCCACAACTGGGTATTGGTTTTGCTTTTGCTCCATCCCTTCATTCCTTCTAGAGTTATTTCTCCATTGATCTCCAGTAGCATACTGGGCACCCACCGACCTGGGGAATTCCTCATTCAGTAGCCTATCATTTTGCCCTTTGTTACTGTTCATGGGGTTCTCAAGGCAAGTATACTGAAGTGATTGCCTACCCTAGATCATAGCAAACCTCTTCCTCTTCAGTTCCATCCCATCCTTCTTTGTACTCCACTCTCCACTGCAGGGTCTTTAGACCTCCAATCTGGAGATTCAACTTCATTACTCAGTCTGGAGTCAATCCTGGCTGAGGGTATCAGTGAAAGAAAGTGAAAGTCGGTCAGTCGTGTCTGACTCTTTGTGACCCCCCACAGACTTATACAGTCCGTGGAATTCTCCAGGCCAGATACTGGAGTGGGTAGCCTTTCCCTTCTCCAGGGGATCTTCCCAACCCAGGGATTTAACCCAGGTCTCCTGCATTGCAGGCAGATTCTTTACCAGCTGAGCCACAAGGCAAGCCCAAGGGTATAAGAGCTTGCTCTAAAGCAAATGAAGTTGGAGTGAGTTTTACTGTCCTCGAACTGGTGTTATATGGTTCTGAGCCACACCACACTGACCAAACTCCTGTTGCTAAACTCTCATCTTACTTTCTTGTTCATTTAGAAGGACTTTTTTCATAGTTTTGTGTCAGGGGATGCTATGCTCATTTTTCTGGGATTTTTTGAAGAGAACTTTTGGACCCTGCTTTATGATACCTTCACTTACTTGTCTGGAGTCCTCTTTCATATTGAAAAGATCCCCTGAGGCATATCAATATTCTCTATCCAACCAACTTCTATAAATACAGAGCAGAACTGTTCCTAGGAGAATGACAGTGGGTCTATTGACTACTGACTTCCTATGTTCTTCTGATCAGCCCTGCAGCCAGATGAGTAATCACACATCTCTGGTACTCTTCAAATATATACTGTATCAGCAGCACATTAAGAAATGTTGACTCAAGATAACCTAAAAACTGTTCTTACCTTTAAAGAACTCAGAGTAATCATCCTGCTCTCAACTGTTCAAGTACTCCTTTTCTTTTTCCCAAATTTTGCAATTCAGATTCCAAAATCCATCTCCTGAATTGGCAGGCAGATTCTTTACCACTGTACCACCTAGGGAGTCCAGGAAAAGTTTAGGTAAAACCTCATGCAACATACTTAATTTCCCATTTGACTCTTATGTTAGGAAGAATTTATGGGACTCTATCTAGGTTGATACTTGGGTGACTCAACATTAAAACGACCTTGCGTTTAGTATGGATTGTTGCCTGACCCTTGAAAGCAGATTTCTATTTTCTGTCTCTTTTCCAGTAACAGGATTCATATACTTATAATCTTTCCAGTTGTCCTATGTTTCATAGAATAGATCTCTTTACTTCCTTAGGTCAAGAAATTATGAGCCTCCATCAGCCCAGTATTAGGCACTTTTGACCTAACAAGTGCAATTACTTCCTGTCTTAACTATCTTGAGGAAATGCCTATGGTATGGCTGACTCTTTAAAAAATTACCTTTGTATCACTGCATTTATGAAACTGTGTGGGTGTGTGTGGATGTCTGTGTGTTTACCTGATTCATTGAGGTTCTTGTATCTTTTAGTTTATACTCTCCCAAATCTGTGAATGTTTTGGAATCATTTCCTGAATTATTTTTCTCTCTTACCTTACCTTCTTTTCTCTGGGAATCCAATTATATATATGTGTGTGTGTGTGTGTACACATGTATATTTTAGACTTTTAAATATCATACAGTTCACTAAGGTATCAAAGTGTTAGTCTCTTAGCCTGTCAGGCTCCTCTGTGCATGGGATTCTCCAGGCAAGAATACTAGAGTGGGTTGCCATTTCCTTCTCCCAGGGATCTTCCCAACCCAGGGATCAAACCCGGGTCTCCTGTATTACAGGCAGATTCTTTACCATCTAAGCCACCAGGGAAGGTCCACTAAGGTATACTATTCACTTATTCAGTATACCTTAGTGGTATACTGAGGTGCTTCATTTTGAATAATTTTTATCACTATGTCTTCATCTCCTTTGATCTTTCCTTATGCAGGTCTGCTGCTGCTGCTGCTAAGTCACTTCAGTCGTGTCCGGCTCTGTGTGACCCCATAGATGGAAGCCCACCAGGCTCCCCCGTCCCTGGGATTCTCCAGGCAAGAACACTGGAGTGGGTTGCCATTTCCTTCTCCAATGTGTGAAAGTGAAAGTGAAGTCACTCAGTCATGTCTGACTCTTAGCGACCCCACAGACTGCAGCCTACCAGGCTCCTCCATCCATGGGATTTTCTAGGCAACAGTACTGGAGTGGCCTGCCATTGCCTTCTCCGTATGCAGTTCTATTAAGTTGTAATTCAATTCAATGAAATTTTTAAGTGTTGTAATTTTTATTTCCATAAATTTGAATCTTCCTTGTCATCCATTTCCCTCCTCATTATGTTCCTTAAAATTCCTGAAGATATTTATAACAGTAGTAGAGACACAGCAAAGGACAATTAGCTTACCAAGTTGATCTAATATAGATGGAATCTGGAAACCAGGTTTTTGAAATAATCTAGAAGAGAATAATGTCTTGCAGCACAAGGAGGAGCAAGAGAAGGGAGTAGTATGAAGAGAGACAAGGAAAGTAGAACCTACACGAGTAGATCATTAGTAGTGTGAAGATCAAAGAAAAACTCACCACTGATTCTCAAGTTTTAAACCTGAGTAATAGCAAAAAGGCTGATTCCTCTGTCTGTCTGTCTTTCTCTATGTAGGAAAGTCAAGAGGAAAAGTAACTGAAGGAGGAAAGATACTGAGTTTTAACATTTGAAATGCTGTTCAAGAAGCAGGAACATAAAATAAGCCTTGGGAAACTTGAGTCAAGATCCTTTAGAGAAAAAGAGGTCATAGGTGATGTCAAAGTGGATAAGATCACCAAAGGACAGAATCTAGGCTGAAGACAGAACCTTTGGTTACACTTTTCTTAGCATTAAGAAAAACTACACAATACACAAACTAATTATTTTATAAATGGAATGTAGTAGGTTTGTAGACATGTTGGGTCAAAATCTGTGTATAAAATAACTACAGAAACAGAAGATTTTATATAATTTTCTAAAAGCTTCATGGAATTAATGACTAAATGGTAACAATCTCAGAAAAGACAAAAAAAGTTTGAGTAAAACAACAGCATGCTTATTTGGTTTCCAATTGAGTTAATTATTTGACAGCTGGGTCTATTTTCAAACACACAAGGTTCCTCCCAGTGGGAGAGAAAACACATAAGAAGAAAATAGTATGCATAACGCTATTTACATTGTTACTCCAAATATCCTATTGTTTAATAGGTGATTTAGTTCTTAAGCAAACCTATTTGGCAAGTTGTCAGAAGTGTAATAATATCCTATTATTTTAATATCCTATTTATACAAAGGACATTTCTATTTTTTATTTCCCCATCTAAGTGGAGTCTTGATGTAATATAATGTTATGAGAGAAAAAAAACAACTTCTACTGCTGGTGTTTGCTCAGGAAAGATGAAAATAAACCTCTCCACCCCTGGCCAACACACACACACACCTTTAAGGAAAGAAGCACAGGGGCCTTGACCTTCAATTTTGCCTAAGAAATTTATCAGAGACCTGAGAGGCTCTGCAAGAATAATGGCCATTTCGAACGCTCTGGTTATTGCTGAAGATGGAACCATGAAATCATTTTTGATAGTAGAAAATGCTTTCCTTTAGGAACATACAGTTCAAAGGGCCTTGAGTCAGATCAAGCAAGAGAAAAATACAAATTGGCAAAGTTCAGAACAATAGGGAGCTTATAAGAATCTGAATACTCATGCAACAAGGTTATTTTATTTGAATAATTTTTTAAAGGATAGCTTTAGTTTTCCTTGGTGTCTGAGAGATCAGCTAACCGAAGGAATCTGGAAGTGGATTAAAGAGGATCTGAAAGAAGTGATTAGTTATCTCTTGAATCCTAGGAAATTCCTAGGAGTTCTCATACGGGAAGCCAAGGCTCAGGGAGAGGAAAAAAAAACCCAAATCTGCCAGTTTAGAATTTCCTATGCCAGACTTCAGAAATATTATCTAATATATAAAATATCTTGGCCTTTCATTCTGTAATTACTCTTTTACCTCCATCCGGGAGAAATATCAATAACCTCAGATATGCAGATAACACCACCCTTATGGCAGAAAGTGAAGAGGAACTCAAAAGCCTCTTGATGAAAGTGAAAGAGGAGAGTGAAAAGGTTGGCTTGAAGCTCAACATTCAGAAAACAAAGATCATGGCATCTGGTCCCATCACTTCATGGGAAATAGATGGGGAAACAGTGGAAACAGTGTCAGACTTTATTTTTGGGGGCTCCAAAATCACTGTGGATGCGGATTGCAGCCATGAAATTAAAAGACGCTTACTTCTTGGAAGGAAGGTTATGACCAACCTGGAGAGTGTATTAAAAAGCAGAGACATTACTTTGCCAACAAAGGTCCGTCTAGTCAAGGCTATGGTTTTTCCCGTGGTCAGGTATGGATGTGATAGTTGGACTGTGAAGAAAGCTGACCGCCGAAGAATTGATGCTTTTGAACTGTGGTGCTGGAGAAGACTCTTGAGAGTCCCTTGGACTGCAAGGAGATCCAACCAGTCCATTCTAAAAGAGATCAATCCTGGGTGTTCATTGGAAGGACTGATGCTAAAGCTGAAACTCCAATGCTTTGGCCACCTCATGTGACGAGTTGACTCACTGGAAAAGACTCTGATGCTGAGAGGGATTGGGGGTGGGAGGAGACGGGGACGACAGAGAATGAGATGGCTGGATGGCATCACCGACTCGATGCATATGAGTTTGAGTGAACTCCGGGAGTTGGTGATGGACAGGGAGGCCTGGCGTACTGTGATTCATGGGGTTGCAAAGAGTCGGATACGACTGAGCGACTGAACTGAACTGAACTGAGTAGTGCATATGGTGGGCTTCCCAGGTGGTGCTAGTGGTAAAGAACCTGCCTGCCAATGCAGGAGACATAAGAGACGCAGGTTCAATCTCTGGGTCAGGAAGATCCCCTGTAGGAGAGCATGGCAATCCACTCCAGTGTTATTACCTGGAGAATCCCATGGACAGAGGCAGTCCATGGGGGTCACAAAGAATCAGACATGACTCAAGCGACTTAGCAGCAGCAGCAGTGCAAATGGTATTTTGTATTAATTTCATATTTCTTTGTTCATTGCTGGTATATAGAAAAGTGACTGACTTTTGTATTTTAACCTTGTTTCCTGCAAACTTACTATTAATTGCTTATTAGTTCCAGGGGTTTTTTGGTTGATTCTTTCAGATTTTCTACACAGATCTGTGAGCAAAGATAGTTATATTTCTTCCATTCCAGCCTTTTCCTGTCTACTCCTTTAACTCGAGCTTCTTAATACAAAGTTGAGAAGAAATGGTAAAAGGAGATATCCTTGCTTTGTACCTGATCTTAGTGGGAAAGCTTTGAGTTTTTCACCATTAACCATGATGTTGCCTGTAGGTTTTTTATAGATATTCTTTCTCACATTGAGGAAATTCCCCCCCTCTTCCTAGTTTACAGAGTTTTTATCATGAATCATGAATGGTTGTTGTTGGATTTTGCCAAGTGCTTTTTCTGCAACTATTGATATGATAATGTGATTTAAGCTTGTTGCTGTGGTGAATTCTATTTCTTATTTTCAAATGTTGTTCCCACCTTGCATATTGGGTCCACTTGGGGTTTTTAAGTCTCAGTGTTTTCAACACTGAACCTCCAACAAGTCATCACAGTTCAAGTTTTCCTATCCTGGAAAAATTTTTTCCATTATTTTGGTTGTGGTTATATATATTGTACACTTAAAACTGATGAGAGCTTTTGTAAATTTTACTTCAATAAACTTGATTTTGAAAAAAAAAACTATCTCAGAAATCTGGAGAATGCACAAGTGAAAATAAAATATCAAGTTATTCTTAGCTACATGATCTATCAGTTTGGGTATGATTTATATACACACCAAGATTAACTTTTAAAAAATGAAAAATTCCTTCAAACAAATAATCCTTATATGTATACATATAAATATATATATATGTTTCTCCTTGGACATTTGAGTTCACATAGAAATCTAAATACTGATGCCACTCAATGTCAACAGTTTTAGTATATTAACAGTATAATTGTACCATGATAATTAAGTTGTTCAATGGCAAAGCTGGAAAAAAAAAGGTGAGATGTTTACGTTCCTCTCTGATATGAAAAGAAATGGAATTATCTTATATTCCTTTCCAATTTGAATTAAACATGCAATACTAGATTATGCAGAAATGGAAAAACATTTCCATTTCAATCTCTTCAATCACAACATTACTGTAATAATACCACGGTTAACAGTACAGACTTCAGAGCCAAATATCTGGGTTCAGACTTACTTCTATGGCTTATTAGCTATGTGACCTAGGGCAAATTCCTTAACTTTTCTATGTATCAGCTTCTTTATCTGAAAAATTGATATAGTGCTTATCCCATAAGGTTGTCATATTGGCTAAATGAATTAACACTGTAAAACAATTGAAATTGTTTCTATTACACAGTAAGCATCAAACAAATCATGGCTACTATTGTTGAAGGAATGGGGGGGGGCCTTCCAGGGCCCAAAACTGGCCTCTTGTCTAACACTCGGAAATGAATTGTCCGAGGAAACACATGTACTGACAGAGCAAGAGATTTTATTGGGAAAGGGCGTGCTGGCAGAGAGCAGCAGGGTAAGGGATTAGTTTCCAGGTTGTCTTTAGCCAATCATTCTGACTCAGAGTCCTTCCTGGTGGTGCATTCCTTGTTCAGCCAAGACAGATGCCAGTGAGAAGGATTCTGGGAGGTGGTTGGACATGTGGTGAATCCTTTTGACATTTCCTGACTCTTCCGGTTGGTGGTGGCTTATTAGTTCCGTTTTCCTTACCAGCACCTCCTGTCATAAAACAACTCATGAAAATGGTTACTATGGTGCCTGGCCAGGGTGGGCAGTTTCAGTCAGTGCACTTCTCCTAACACTATTATTACTCACTATCCTCCACTGTCACTGGACAACTAAAAGTGTAGTCATTCAAAACTCAAGAATAAAAATAAATAGAGATGCAAAGAAATACTGTGATAAAAGTGACTGTGACAGAAACAAAATCTACTATTTTAAGGCAAGTTATTCAGTTCAGTTCAGTTCAGTTGCTCAGTTGTGTCTGACTCTTTGCGACCCCATGAATCGCAAGTTATTATATCTCTTCAACTTTTAATGTTCTACATATTTCAACTTTGTTTCTGGTATAGAAATATTTACATTTTAATATTCTTTTTTTTAGGTTTGTTTTTTTTTTGACGTGGACCCTTTTAAAGGTCTGTATTGAATTTGTTACAATACTGCTTCCGTTTAATATTTTGGTTTTTTGGCCCTGAGGCATGTGGGATCTTTGCTCCCTGACCAGGGATCGAACCTGCACCCCCTGCACTGGAAGGCAAAGGACCACCAGGGAAGTCCTCTGCATTTTAATATTCTTTACTGTCATCCACTTTTAAAGTTTCTTTTAAAGTATCTCCTAGAGACTTGGATATATCAGGGTACAATTTTCATAAATGGGACAATTCTGCCTCATTAGCATTACACATTATATATGTGTGTGCGTGTGTGTGTGTGTTCTCAACCATCCTTTAGAATCTCAAGACCATACTGATACAATGAATTTTATTCATATGAGCAGTGAATTTCACACACATAGACGTCACAAGAGTGGAAAGGGGTTTTGGCATTTAGTTTCAATCCTCTTAAATTCAACTTCTTCCTTCTTATTGCCTCTTATTTTTGTAATGGCTGGCAATCTCAAGTGATTTTGTGACCTTTCACTTAGAAGATATCTGCTCTCCATCTTCAGGTTTCGATAATCTAATGTTTAAATGATATAAAATATAAACCAGAAAGTTCCTATTCCATTTGATCATTGAATCCAATGGAAATAAGTACTAGTGACATCATATAGAACACTACATTAACTTGTGCAAGGCTTATTTTTTCAAGAGGCTCATTTATCCACAATATAGCTTAGAAATATGAAAATATTTTTAAAGCATCTGAGCATTTTAAATCAATATCATACATTTCAATATCCTTAACATAAAAAAATCCTCTCAAGCTATCACACATAACTTTTTTTTTCTTTAAATATTTTTCTATAATATTTGGTTTTTAGATTATTTTAGTTAGGAAGATTAGAAAAGCAGGAAGCTAAAGCTGAAGTATCAGCACGCTGATGACTGTCAGAAATAATAACTGCTAAACTGAAAGTGCATTAGAGATCAGAAAACAATTTTAATATTTTGAGAAAAAATGGGTAAATTTCAGGTGGGGATAATGGGTCACGTGTATTTCAACTATCCCTCTGCCCA
The DNA here is from genome assembly GCF_049115385.1 of Moschus berezovskii. Lineage (NCBI taxonomy): Eukaryota > Metazoa > Chordata > Mammalia > Artiodactyla > Moschidae > Moschus > Moschus berezovskii. Next base: position 2,197,425 of record NC_142489.1, read on the forward strand.
GGTTATAGCTGCATTTTTGCAATGCTTTTCACAATAGTGAAATAATTGATGTGCCTGTTTATAACCATCATTTTTATAAACAGTTCAAAAGTAAATTTTGCTATAATTTTTAAATCAACACAGTATTGTTAAAATATCTCTTTGAAAGATTTTTTTTTTAAATCTAAGACTTTGGTAATTAAAGGTAAATTTTAGTTACCTAGACAATTCACTTGGCCTAGAGTGGAAGTACTCCCTTCCTTGTGGGCTCAATATTAGAGAGTTTTTCATGTTTCTTGCTTATTGCTGAGAAATGATGTATATGATAACATCATTACCTGTATTAGATACAGTGCACTAAAGGACTATTTGAGGAAATAGCACCATAGCTGGCAGCAATGTTAGCAGCTTAGAAATATTTTAATCCTCATAACTTTGTCTTCCACACAAAGCAAACAAAAATATCAAAACCTTTAATAATTGCTCCTGTGTGTGTTTGCCAAGTAGCATGTTGTTTGTGTCCTTTGTTCTTTGATGTCAATGATGCTATAGAATCATTTGATGATATTTTGATGTTGTCCAGTCCAACTCTCTCATTAGATAAATGAGGGAAAAAATCCAGAGAACTCAGAATATGTTTCTATGCTCTTATCAACTCTGGATGGAGCAAAAATTTAAATTTATTCATTTCTAGCTTTTTCTTTTTTTATTTTACTATGACTCGAAGTAAAAGTAGAGCCTTTAAAGAGATACATCCAGTTGATATGGGTCCACAGGGCTGACATACCCTAGAAACAGCTTCTTTGCTTCCCCTGGAATAAAAGCTTTCTCCCTTTGATCTGAATTAAGTCCCTTTCACTTGCTCCAGCCTGGACTGCACTTCTTGGTTTTACTCAGTTCAAAGCTGCATATCTTAAGCTACATTACTAGCCAGAGTTCTGACTTACCACTGACATTAGTCTTAGCCTTGTTTTGGCCACAGAAAGGGGATCAGACTGACCTGCTTGCCTTTACATGTAATGCCTTGCTCTCCTTGAACCGGCTGGAATCACCTCCTCTTGGGGCAAACCCTATCATCTAGTCCTACGATCATATCCTGTTGCCAGGCCTTCAGTTTTGATCCAGTTATCTTTAAAAATCCAGCTTTCTGATGGTCCACCTACCCTTTCAGATTCTTTCTGTTGTTTCATATTAGGTGGCAAGGTGGCACACTGTTGCTGTTGTTTAGTCGCTAAGTCATGTCCGACTATTTGCAACCCCATGGACTGTATAGCCCACCAGGTTACTCTGTCCATGGGATTCTCCAGGCAAGAATACTGGAGTGGGTTGCCATTCCCTTCTCCAGGGGATCTTCCTGACCCAGGGATCGAACCCTCATCTCTTGTATCTCCTGTACTGGCAGGCAGATTCTTTATCACTGCGCCACCTGGCAAGCCCAAGGTGGCACATAGGAGCCTCCAAATCAACCACATATTAAAAAATAAGCCATGTCAGCAATTGTGAAGAAAAAAAGATGGAATTTGTGCTCTATGTTGATGAAGAATTGGGTTACACAAATGTATGCATTTGTCAAAATTTAGTAAGTGTCCACTTAAAATCTGTGCACTTCATTGTGCATAACTATTACCACCAAATAAATATGAATTTCAAACAAATAAGGGTATTTATGTTTAAATATTTAGGGAAGAAATGTACAGAACTCTGCAATGCATTAACAAAAAAAAGGGGGGCTGATGGTTGGAAAAATTAATGAATAGATGATAAATGTAGACAAATGTTCATGATATACCCATGAAAGAGGTATGCAGGTATTTAGAAAAACCTTTTCAATTTTAGGGGCTTCCCAGGTGGTGCTACCCACCTGCCAATGCAGAAAACATAAGAGATGCAGGTTTGATCCCTGGGTCTGGAAGATCCCCTGGAGGAGGGCATGACAACCCACTTCAGTATACCTGCCTGGAAAATTCCATGGTCAGAGCAGGCTACAGTTCATAGGGTCATAAAAGAGTCAGACATAACTGAAGCAACTTAGCTGAGCATCCTTTCAATTTTGCCCTAAATTTGAAAATTTTCATAATAAAATGTTACAGGGGCTGCTATGCCATAGAGAGCAAGTATATTGTCCAAGGGATTGCTTAATTGAATATTTTTTACATATAATATTATGTATATTGAACATATACACGTTACTTTGATAACATATGTTGTATTATGGTTGCCACTGCAGTGATATTTATCACATTGCCTAATTATAATACAATACCGTCATCCACAGGGATTTTTAATTTAGGATAACTGTACCCTAAGGAGATCACGGCTAGAATTCATGGGGTCTGTATACTTGGATTAGAAAAAAATCCTACATCTTTATTTTCACAAATATCCAACTGAAATTTGGCACTTTCTTTGGTTATGAATTTAGGCAACATTCTATAGTAGCTTCAACAGTACCTTTGAGTTTTTCACCAAGAGATTTAATTTTTATATTACATTAAAATTATTTCACCTAACTAGAATTATTGTTTATACCATCACGATTTTGAAATTACAGAGCTATTCACATACCCTACTAGTTTTTATCTGAAAGCAAATATATTACAATGCCACAATATGCTTCCAATTATTTTGAAAACAGTAGTTTAAAATACAACTTATTTCCTTGGTAATCCCATGTATTATATTTATGTATTTAAAAACATTATTTTGAGAAGGAGTCCACTGGCACCAGACTGTCTCCGTTACACAAAATAAGTTTAAGATCCTCTGACATCTTCCACTACACTCTGCTGTCCTTTCCAAGATGCGACATATATATGGCACCATATAGGATGGAGGGCTTGTATGGAAGTTTGGCAGCATCCCTCAGTCTAGGCCTGGAAACAATGATCCCAAGGACACATTACCTTAGTTTTCAAACTCAAGTTGTAGAACTAGTCAAACATCTTCTTACTTTATCACTGATCTCTCTCCCCTCCCCATGCAGTACTTAAGGAACAAATTTTACTAAAAAAAAAAAAAATTCTCATTTATCTGGAAGTCAGATTTAACTAGGTATCTATAACCCACTCCAGTGTTCTTGCCTGGAGAATCCCAGGGACGGGGGAGCCTGGTGGGCTGCCATCTACGGGGTCGCACAGAGTCGGACACGAATGAAGCAACTTAGCAGCAGCAGCAGCAGCATCCTATGTTTTACCTGTCCACCTTGGTCACGGGATCAGGAAGTATTCCCATGGATATTTAAGGCAAAATATACAAACCCCTTCCAGTGACATGTAAGTAGGACTGGAGGGGGTGGTTTGAATCTGGCAATCGAAATTCACTAACTCTAACCAGCTGGGTGCTGGTTAGCACTGGTCTCTACTTCCTTAAATTCACAGTCCCTCTGTCATGCAGATCTGCTATGGATTGATTTTTTTGGACCTTACTCATTGCATTATGATAAAACTTTACTGTTGCTCAGTTCTTTATAATTATTCTCTCATTTAAACTTCACAAAGTCTGGGAGAGTGTTCATGTTTCCCCCAGGTTAGAAAGGCCAATCAACTTGCCCTAATTTACACAACTATTCATTGTCAGAGACAAGGACTTAACCAAAATCTATCTGGCTCACGCTTTCCCACATACTATGATGTCTCTTATATTAAGTCAGAAAATGTCAGAGCAGAGCACATTATGCTAGGTGCATTAGAGAATTTCACATTTTAATGGAGTGAAATAATAGGGCAAAGTTTAAGAATATTTACAAATGTGTAGTCCCGCTGAAACTTAAAAATATTTTAAATAAAATTGTCTCTTTTGTTTAAACATCAAAACAGACTGCATTGACAAAGTAACAATTTTTTTTCTCCTAGCATCAGAAAATGCTGAGAGATGTGATAAAAATCAACAAAGATAAAAATGTGTACCACTTTGTTTTTAAATTAAGTGTGATTAAAACATCAAAAATCCCAACATAATAACAGTAGATGGAAAATCCTGATATTTGGTATGCAAAATAATGGCAAAACAGAAAGCAGTGATTATAACTTGAAAAAAGCAAATAATGCACAAAAAGCAAGTAAATGTAGATTACAGTATTTAACCAATGAAAAACATAGCTGAATAGTTGCACATGTAATGTCTTCCTTGTACATTAGAAAATATAAATATGAGCTCTGTCTTCTCTTATGTATGTCTCTGATGAAAACCAAAACTGTTGGTGACCTTAAAGGGGTGAGAGAATTTAAAAACAAAGTGTAATTATGCTTGCCAAGTAGAAGAATTACTTTGCACTTTTAGTTGTATCATGCTATTATAGTAAACACTCTACCTTTATTTCATAAAGGAAAACATCTCTAGAGACTAAAGGAATTTTTCAAAAAAGAACTTTGCAATTCTCGACAAATACCAAGGGAGTATCCTTATTGTGCACAACATGACTGCTTCTGTAAAGATCAGCTATTGACTGAAAGATGTGTGTGATTAAAGGTATGTGCATGTATGCGTGTGTGTGAATTAAATCATATTTTAAACAAATCAGTGGAGACCTTTTTAAGAACCACCTATTATATTTGTTCAAAAGTATATTGCTGTTTTACATGGATGGACCTACAGATGGTTAGACTGAGTGAAGTAAGTCAGACAGAGAAGGGGAAATATCGTATGACATCCTTTATATGCAGGATCTGAAAAGAAATGACACAAATGAACTTATTTACAAAACAGAAGCAGGTTCACAGACTTAGAGAATGAACTTACTGTTGCCAGAGGGGATGGATCAGGGGAAGGGATCGTTAGGGAGTCTGGGATGGTCATGTACACGTTGCTATACTTGAAATGGATAACCAACAAGGACATATTGTATAGCCCTGGGAACTCTACTCAGTGTTATGTGGCAGCCTGGATACAGGGGAGTTTTGGGGAGAATGCTGCTGCTGCTGCTAAGTCACTTGAGTCGTGTCCGACTCTGTGTGACCCCATAGACGGAAGCCCACTAGGCTCCCCCATCCCTGGGATTCTCCAGGCAAGAACACTGGAGTGGGTTGCCATTTCCTTCTCCAATGTGTGAAAGTGAAGTCGCTCAGTCGTGTCCGACCCTTAGCGACCCCAAGGACTGCAGCCTACCAGGCTCCTCCATCCATGGGATTTTCTAGGCAATAGTACTGGAGTGGCCTTCTCCGTTGGGGAGAATAGATACATGTAAATATATAGCTAAGTCCCTAAGCTGTCCACCTGAAACCATCACAACATTGTTAACTGGTTATACTTCAATATTAAATAAAAAGTTTAAAGAAGGTATATTGCTGCCTTATAACATGAATAGTTCAGTTCAGTTCAGTTAGTCGCTCAGTCGTGTCCGACTCTCCGCAACCTCATGAATCACAGCACGCCAGGCCTCCCTGTCCATCAGCAACTCCCGGAGTTCACTCAAACTCATGTCCACAGAGTCGGTGATGCCATCCAGCCATCTCATTCTCTATCGTCCCCTTCTCCTCCCACCCCCAATCCCTCCTAGCATCAGACTCTTTTCCAGTGAGTCAACTCGTCGCATGAGGTGGCCAAAGTATTGCAGTTTCAGCTTTAGCATCAGTCCTTCCAGTGAACACCCAGGACTGATCTCCTTTAGAATGGACTGGTTGGATCTCCTTGCAGTCCAAGGGCCTCTCAAGAGTCTTCTCCAACACCACAGTTCAAAAGCATCAATTCTTCGGCGATCAGCTTTCTTCACAGTCCAACTCTCACATCCATACATGACCACGGGAAAAACCATAGCCTTGACTAGATGGACCTTGGTTGGCAAAGTAATGTCTCTGCTTTACTCCTTGGAAGGAAAGTTATGACCAACCTAGATAACATGAATAAGCACCTAATAATAATCTACAGATTTGGGATTTTAAAAATTCCCTTTTAAAGTGCTAGCTAACTCTTTACATCAACACAAATATTCATAGTATTGTTTTCCTTTTTGCTAATTCATCTATATTTTTTGTGTAGCATATATTTTAATGTGTCCATATTCATCATTATATAACAAAAGATTAGAATAAAACCATTAAGGCAGTTAATGGAATGGGTCAATCTATATATATTACAACTATATGATATATATTACAACTAAATGATATTATCATATAGCATTTGTTATAGAGGTATGAATAACCAACCAGATGGCCTGATTTTTTTTTTTTTATGTGTAGCACACCCTCCTCCAATTCATAGCAGTTGTTTCTGTATTCATTTCACTAAGTTGACTCTGGATATGCCAAGTATTTTCTTAGGTGCTGCTGCTGCTGCTGCTGCTAAGTCGCTTCAGTCGTGTCCAACTCTGTGTGACCCCATAGATGGCAGCCCACCAGGCTCCCCCGTCCCTGGGATTCTCCAGGCAAGAACACTGGAGTGGGCTAGATACAGACAAAGCCAAAGATTTTAAATGAAAAAAAGGCAATTCACCAACTTATTGATTTTTCCCCATGACATCAAATAATGCATTTTACCTACATCATGTTCTATGAAATGACTCCTCAGGATATTCTTCCTTTGCTTCTGACACCTCTGACTGGGTGTACACCTCTTTCTCAAAATACTACCATCCCAACAACTGGCCTGGGTGAAACAGGAGAGAGAGTGCCTGAAAAATCATAGGTAGTTTATGTAATGCAGCCCTTATCCATCAGACTCTTGTGAATGCTGATTGATACACCTGGTTCCTTCGCTTGTGTATTCTGTGACTTGGACTCTGAAATTTTAAATTATAGGTTAGTGGAAAAATTCTCAACCTTGATTCTCAATGTTACACATTGGAATCACAAGAAACACATCTGCTGGAGTTGCTCCCTGACATATAAAAGAGAAAATCAAGGTATGGGGCCCTGTATAAAGCTCTACAGATGTCCTCTGTGTGTGCTCATGACAGAAAGATGGCTCTAGAGTTGTACCTTTTTGTTGTTCCCTTTCCTCTCTGCTGACATCTGGCCTTTAACTTGAGATACAGACACTATGTCACATATCGCTGAGTTTAGATGGGTAAACTATTTACTTGTTTGGACCTTGTTAAATTATTTAGTTAATTTATTTTGGTTTTAGATTCTGTTTTCTCTCCATGGCCCCCATCTTTTTGTTGTTTTCCCAATGCCTAGTTTCCATGTCCAAAAAAAATAGCTTTCATTCTGCAGGTTTTTTGTTGCATCACAAAATAAAATAATCCCCTGGATGTTCTATCATCTTGAAAGCAGGAAAACAAACAAAGCTTGATATTTATATTGAAAGTTTGTCATTATTTTAATTATTTATAATTAAGCATTCTATAAATATGCAAGAGTCTCAGAGACGTAGCTTAAAAATAAAATTCTAGCTATCAATCCTTACAGCCAGTGGGCATGGAAATGCTGCTAAGTAATCCTAGGTATCATTTAAACATATGAAAGATTTTAGATATAGTTTCAGGTCGAAGTTTTGAGTCAGAATGCTTGAGGCTGGCAAAGGAACTGCTATGCTATTCAGGTGTGACCCTAACACCTTTAAATCCCAAGGCCTGGCTCACATTATTGAATCATTGTTCCAAAGGCATAAAGGCATTCAATATTAAAAGCATTAATATTTTATTTTTTGCCTCCCAGCTAAAACATTTCTCCTACCACTGTGCATCATAAAGTCATGCTGAAAAAGGGTGGACAGGTGTAGGCATATTATTTGGTTCACTTATTCCTAGTTAATTACCTTTATGGTTCAAGTACCAAGTGATAATAGGAAAGCGTGATAAATAGCTCTCCATTAAATTGCTAGGATTATTATAAAAAATTACTTGCTTTCTGCCAGCCAATTCTCAGCAAATTACTTACCTCCATAGCATGTTGTCCAAAACAAGACATAGATATTTTTTTCCCCTATCCGAGGGATATGTGATAATGCCCCAAGCTAGTTAAGACATGCCACTAAAATATTTGCTACAATAAGCACTTTAACGTGTAATTTACTTTTATTTGTTCCTTCATTTAAGAAAATAACTTTAAAAAAAGAAAATAAATTTAGGATTAAATTTCTACAGGTGTTTTACTTTAAATTCATGTATTATAAAAGAACAGAAAACATGTCTGAAGGGTAAAATTTATTAATATTGCTAAAAATGCTATTTTTGCTATGTAGATGTATTTTTTGAAATTTTATAGTGGTTTCCATGTGATTAGAATTAGGGCTAATCACTGCATGTGTAAACTCCTGGAGAATTAGAATGGTCTTGAAAAAAGGACACCAGTTAATTCCTGGAATCCTAAAGGAAAAGATGTGAGTTGTCCTGCGGTAGTCAGAAGAGTGGTCCCTTATATATCCATGTTCTAATCCCCAGAATCTGTCAATGTGTCATGTTACAAGAGAGAGGAGAATTAAGGCTGTTCATCAGCTGACCAGAAGATAGGAAGATTAGCCTGTATTTTCCAGGTGGGCCCAATGGTGTCACAAAGGTCTTGTGTGTGTGTGTGTGTGTGTTAGTCGCCCAGTTGTGTCCAACTCTTTGCAACCCCATGGACTGTAGCCTGCTAGGCTCCTCTGTCCATGGCATTCTCCAGGCAAGAATACTGGAGAGGGCTGCCATTCCCTTCTGCAGGTGTCTTCCTGACCCAGGGATCGAACCAGGTCCCCTGCATTGCAGGCAGATTCTTTACCATTTGAGCCACCAGGGAAGCCCCACAAAGGTCTTAAAGTGAAATTGGAAGACAAGAGAGTATAGCTAGAGGGAAACATTAGGAATCAGAGAGGTGTGACACAGTTGCCTTGGAAAATACAGGAAAGGAAACAGAGGCCAAGAAATATGGATTGTCTCTAAAAGCTGAAAAAGGGAAAGAAATATATTTTCTGCTTGAGTCTCCAGAAGGAACACAGCCTTGCTAAAACCTTGATTTTTAGCCCAATGAAACTTGTGCAACACTTGATTACAGAACTGTAAGATTACATATTTCTGTTTTTTTAAACTGAAAAGTTTGTAATAATTTTTTAAAGAATGCAGGTATATTATTCTTTTAAAAGATATCATTTTCCTTTCTCCTAGCCAATGAGTTGGAAATACAGTCCTACCTCAGAGATACTGTGAGTTTGCTTCCATAGTATCACAATAAAGCAAATATTGCAATAAAGCAAGTCACACAAATTTCTTGGTTTCCCAGTGCATGTTTACAATAAACATGTTTACGCTATAGTGCAGCTCCAGTACTCTTGCCTAGAAAATCCCATGGATGGAGGAGTCTGGTAGGCTGCAGTCCCTGGGGTGGCTAAGGGTCGGACACGACTGAGCGACTTCACTTTCACTTTTCACTTTCACACAATGGAGAAGGAAATGGCAACCCACTCCAGTGTTCTTGCCTGGAGAATCCCAGGGAAGGGGGAGCCTGGTGGGCTTCCGTCAATGGGGTCACACAGAGTCGGACACGACTGAAGTGACTTAGCAGCAGCAGCAGCAGTATTATGTCTAAAAAAAAATACATACCTTAATCGTAAGATGCTTTATTGCTAAACAATTCTAATCATCCCCTGAGCCTTAAGTAAGTCATATTTTTTGCAGTAGTAACATCAAAAGATCACCGATCACAGATTGCCATGACAAATAAAATAATAATTAAAAAGTTTTAAATAATGAGAGAGTTACCAAAATATGACACAGAGTCACGAAGTGAGCAAATGCTGTTGGGAAAATGTCGCTGATACGTTTGCTCAACACAGAGTGTCACAAAGCTTCAATCTGTAAAATATGCAGTGTCTATGAAGCACAGTAAAGCAAAGCACAATTAAACAAGATACGCCTGAATATACAAGGAGTGCAGAGGACAAAACTTCATCCTTAAATGAGTGATAGTTACTAGAACAGGGGATAGGTCTTTGAGATGAGCAATAAGCTACATTCTATATGTGTGTGTTCAGTCATGTCTGACTCTTTGTGACCCTATGAACTGTAGCCCGCTAGGCTCCTCTGTCCATGGGATTTCTCAGGCAAGAATACTGGAGGGGGTTGCCATTTCCTTCTCCAGGAGATCTTCCAGTATCGAACCTATGTCTCCTGCATTGGCAGGCAGATTCTTTACCACTGCACCACCTGGAAGGTCCTTACTTATATTCTACAAATGTTTTTACAAAAGCACCGAAGAATTCACTTCTGTGTAGTATAGAAAAATTCTCAAGAAACCATTGCTCACATTTTATGGGCCAAAGAACTAAACAGACATTTCTCTAAAGAAGACATACAGAAGGCTAACAAACACATGAAAAGATGCTCAACATCACTTGTTATCAGAGAAATGCACAATGAGGTACCATTTCACGCCAGTCAGAATGGCTGCTATCCAAAAGTCTACAAGCAATAAATGCTGGAGAGGGTGTGGAGAAACAGGAACCCTCTTACACTGTTGGTGGGAATGCAAACTAGTACAGCCACTAGGAGAACAGTGTGGAGATTCCTTAAAAAACTGGAAATAGAACTGCCATATGACCCAGCAATCCCACTGCTGAGCATACACACCGAGGAAACCAAAATTGAAAGAGACACGTGTACCCCAATGTTCATCACAGCACTGTTTACAATAGTTAGGATATGGAAGCAACCTAGATGTCTATCAGCAGACGAATGGATAAGAAAGCTGTGGTACATATACACCATGGAATATTACTCAGCCATTAAAAAGAATACATTTCAATCAGTGGATAAAACTGGAGCCTATTATACAGAGTGAAATAAGTCAGAAAGAAAAACACCAATATAGTATATTAACGCATGTATATGGAATTTAGAAAGATGTTAACGATGACCCTACATATGAGATGGCAAAAGAGACACAGATATAAAGAACAGACTTTTGGACTCTGTGGGAGAAGGCGAGGGTGTGATGATTTGAGAGAATAGCAATGAAACATGTATATTATCATATGTGAAATAGATCGCCAGTCCAGGTTCGATGCATGAGACAGAGTGCTCAGGGCTGGTGCACTGGGATGACCCTGAAGGATGGGATGGGGGTTCAGGATGAGAGTTCAGGATGGAGAACACATGTGTACCCATGGCTAATTCATGTCAATGTATGGCAAAAACCACTGCAATATTGTAAAGTAATTAGCCTCCAATTAAAATAATTTAATTAAAAAACCCACCATTGCTCCCATTTTAACAGTGTAAGCAAGCTGAAGAAATTAGACATACATAATTCTTAAGCTTGTAAGAGAACTGAAGATGCAAATAAATCCAAATAGACTAAATTCCAGAAAGCTCGGAAGATGTGTAATGGTACACATCTGCTTTTACCTTGATGGAGCAGTGGGATGAGATGGTATCAGCCATAGATGGAGTTAAGGAAAAACTAGCCAGATTTTAAACAAACTTTTCATGGGGGTAAGTGGGATGAAGGATGAATGAGAATCGTGCAGTGCTCTAGCTGTAGAGTGAGCCTGCCCTGATCTGCCAACCCTTTCCTACAAACTTACCCTGAGTGCACAGGAGCAGTACGGTTGAGGTCCCAGTGTCAAACTGAACTGGCAAAATCTGTGCATATTTATTGTATATAAATTTTACCTCAATTTGGAAAAAAAAAAGCCTTGCAAAAAATAAACAGGAGTAGAAGGACTCTTGGGCTGATGTAAAGTTGAACTATGGGGTCCTAGACACTGGACAGAAGGGCATAAAATAGAATTGTTCATTCTTATTGGCAAATTTCCACTGGTGTTTTATAATTGTATTAGAATTTGTCAGTGACTTAGTATAGAATGTCTATAAGTGCGTAAGTCCAAAGTTTAAATGGATGACTTTCGGAGATTTCTTTTTTTAACTCACTTTATTGAGGTATGATTGACATACAGAAAGCTGTGCATATTTAGTAAACGCAATGTAATAAACCTGAAGTGTATATGTGTGAAACCATTGCTGCAATCTGTGCTGTAAATATATCTATCACAACTACAAAAGTTTCTTCCTGCCCTCTTTATTTATTATTTTTGTGTGATTAGAAACACTTAAGTGTAACTTCAAATCAAGAAAAGCCAAAAGCAATCACAAAACCCATTTGTCTCTGCAATAAATGGTATTGTTGGCATTCCACATGTTAAATATAAAGACAATTTTAACTGTATCAACACAGTTTTGTTTTAAATTTGCACAAGAACATGTATGTGCCCAAATGTTTAAAATACTAAAGTATACCAAAATACATAAATTGCAAAATGAATCTCTCCCTTCTCAGTGATACTCTCCAAAATTTCACTTCCCAAGAGTCTTTAAAGCCTTTAAAATGCTGGATGTAGTTTTTCAGGTTTTGTTTATGAGAACAAACTCAGAGGATTCTCCTGTAGTAAAACAGTAAATTGTATACCAAATTACCATTTAAGTCATTTCTTACCCTTCAAGAGATACAGACACACAACAGCAACAACAGTGACAAAGACCATCTTTGTTTAGAGTTTTCTTTACTCTCACAATTATGCCTTGATCACCTGAGGGAAAATGCTGAGCTCAGCTGGTATAGATTTATAATGGAAAAAGATAAGAGTCTCTGCTTCCAAGAAGTATGCCTAGTGAGGACAAGACAAATAAGAAATGACTTAGATACAGTGAAATAAACCAAGTACCAGACAGGAAGAGTAACTGTGTATCATGCTGGATACATAAGCACTGGTAAATTTTAAAAGTTGCCTCAGCAGTTAGAAATTGCTGATATCTAATAACAAAGCTTCTGTGTTGTACTTTGGAGATTGATGAAGTCCAGTCAGGAGTGCTGACTGTTCAAGCATGGGCATGGGCATGAGTGCTCAACCACCTGCCAAGTTTGGTTGCCATGAAGCTGCTTATATGCCCATGTGAACTTGGTTGGAAAATTAGTAGCTACTCAGGGAAATTTCTAGGATCTCTGTGATTCATATAGTCCAGCCTTAAATATCCAGTTTGTTTTTGTGTGGTTTTGTAGCTTTCCAAGTCATACACAAAATAATGCACAAAATAAGAGCCTCCTCATTAGTTCCTCCAGCAAGATAAAGTGTTAACTTGATTCTCTTGTCTATGTACTGTTACTACGTGGTGTGTGTGTGTGTGTGTGTGTGTGCTTAGTCACTCAGTCGTGTCCGATTTCTTGCGACCTTTGGACTGTAGTCAGCCAGGCTCCTCTCTCCATGAGATTCTCCAGGCAAGATTACTGGAGTGGGTTGCCATTCCCTCCTCCAGGGGATCTTCCCGACCTGGGGATTGAACCCACGTCTCCTGTGTCTCCCACAATGCAGGCGGATTCTTTACATGCTGAGCCATTGGGGCACTACACATTATGTGACATATTACAAAAAAAAAAACTTACAAAAGAGATCAGTCCTGGGTGTTCATTGGTAGGACTGATGTTGAAGCTGAAACTCCAATACTTTGGCCACCTGATGTGAAGAGCTGAGTCATTTGAAAAGACCCTGAAGCTGGGAGGGATTGGGGGCAGGAGGAGAAGGGGATGACAGAGGATGAGATGGTTGGATGGCATCACCAACTCAATGGACATGGGTTTGGGTGGACTCTGGGAGTTGGTGATGGACAAGGAGGCCTGGCATGCTTCGGTTCATGGGGTTGCAAAGAGTCAGACACGACTGAGTGACTGAACAGAACTGAACAAACATATTAAAATATTAATAGTAATTGAAACAGAAAGTTACCCTCTGAGAAAGTAAAATTCTGTAACAAGGGAATTACATGCAAAGGCATATGCTAAAGTATGCTAGTATTAATTCAACTACTGTGAAATCATTTTTGTACATATTACATTCAGCAATCCAAATTCTACTGAGGAAAATATATGTTACAAAACCACGTTTCCTCCTATTGTCAGTCCAAGTGAGAGCTGGTCAGCCAACAGTGGGATATCTAGCATAACCATTGTGACATTTTAATATGTTAAGTTTGGGATAGACTAAAATCTACTGAATTTAAAATTTCTTTAAGGTGACAGTATTTTATATTGGCAGTTATAAAGAGCAATACAAATGACCAAATGCCTTGAAGTGTAAATTTCCCAGGTCTACAGTGTTTGTTTCTGTTTTATTCAGCCTTGATTTGGAGATCTTAGAGTATCAGAAGGAAATACAATATGTCTTATGAGCTATACAAAAATGTGTAATGGATGGTGTGTGCCCACAAAAGCACCATTGTTTACGAGGAAAGAGATGAAATACACAATAAAAATCTATAAGAAAGGATGAGGTAAGACAGCCAAGGCTTCACCAGAGAAAATGATATTTGCATTGGGTAGGCTCTCTTCAAAGTGCTAAAGCTTCTTAAATTTGTACAACTTTAGATAAAAATAACCAAATAATTACAATATGGATTCATTTTTCTGATGTCTAGGATAATAAGCAGGTATCAAATAACTAAATTTTCCAGGTAATGGAAACCTCCCCATTTTAGCAGCCATTTTGATTAAGGATTTTTCTAAATAATATTAGAAGGCTTATATTATCTCTAAATTAATACACATGATATCATTTAAACTTAGGAAACAAGCACATTATTGAGTTAATCAATTATTGCATTGCACTTTAAGTTCTGATTTCCTCAAAAGAAACAAGTCATAGGGTAACTTATACTTGATTCAGATGGACTCAATCTACTACTTTCATTTTTATATTTTATATTTTGATCTGTATGTCATATGTGTGGGGTTGGAAGAGGAATGGTGAGGATGGAATTTCTAAATGTTTTGAAAAAGAAAAACACTAGTATTCTTCTCATCTAGTATATGTGCTGCCGAAGCAAGTGCAGTATTCTCATTTGTGCACAGTGGCTCTGTCTTTGTATTTATGTACATTTGTGTAGAAAGATACTTTTTGCTGAATCATTTGGAAGTAAATTGTGATACCACATATATCACCATAGATATCCTGAGATCAAAGTTTATAACCAAACTATCATTACCCAAAACACACAAATTTATTACTTAAACAATATTATTAGAGTCCACTACCCCAATATTGGCGGCTCAAACGGTAAAGAATCTGCCCGCATTGTGGAAAACCCAGGTTCAATACCTGTGTCGGGAAGATCCTCTGGAGAAGGAAATGACAACTCACTCCAGTATTCTTGCCTAGGAAATCCCATGGACAGAGGAGCCTGGCGGGCTACAGTTCATGGGGTTGGAAAGAGTCGGACATGACTGAGCGACTAACACTTTCTTTTCACTTTCACCCCAACATCACAAATAATGTTTTTGTGTCTTAAAAAAACTGCAGGAGTCTGTATTGTATTTAGTTATCATGTTTCTATGGTGTCATTTAATCCAGAAATTACCACCTCATTTGTGTTTCATTTCATTGACATTTTGGCAGTATCTAGGTTTTATAGGGCTTTTCAGGTGGCTCTAGTGGTAAAGAACCTGTCTGCCAATGAAGGTGTAAGAGACACAGGTTCGATCCCTGATTTGGGAAGATTCCCTGGAGGAGGGCACGGCAACCCACTCTAGTATTCTTGCCTGGAGAATCCCATGGACAGAGGAGCCTGGTGGGCTACAGTCCACAGGGTTGCACAGAGTTGGACATGACAAGCGACATAGCATGCACACAGGTTTTACAGACTGTTCTACAATCCAAATTTCTCTAATTATTTTAATTTGATTAGATTGAGATCAAATATTTTTGGTATGATTTCTACAATAAAAATGTGTGGGTTTTTTTTTGCTTCACATCAAGGAGACACAAGTCAGTATGCCACATTATTGGGGATGCTATGTTGACAACTTACTTTAGGTAGAGTTCTCCACAATTATTTTTTCTAATGGTACCCTTTTCTTTTTCTTGTATATAAAATCAGTGGGGTGATTTTTTAAACACATTGAATACTCAAGTCCCCAAGAAATTTCACCTAATCATTTTAGAATACATGGATGAGTGTGTGCATGCTAAGTCACTTCAGTTCAGTTCAGTTCAGTCACTCAGTCGTGTCCAACTCTTTGCAACCCCATGAATCACAGCACGCCAGGCCTCCCTGTCCATCACCAGCTCCCGGAGTTCACTCAAACTCATGTCCATTAAGTCGGTGATGCCATACAGCCATCTCATTCTCTGTCGTCCCTTTCTCCTCCTGCCCCCAATCCCTCCCAGCATCAGAGTCTTTTCCAGTGAGTCAACTCTTCGCATGAGGTGGCCAAAGTAGTCGGGTCCAACTCTTTGCAAATCTATGAACTGTAGCCCACCAGGCTCCTCTGTCCATGTGATTCTCCAGGTGTGAATAGTGGAGTGGGTTGCCATGCCCTTCTCCAGGGATACATGGATGATCCCTACCTAAATCAATTATGCCTTTTCATTGCTAATTTGACTTTCTGCTTTATTCCATCTATTTTTTATGTCTTTCTTCTATAAAAAAATAACTTTTCCTTCCTTTAGCATTCCTTCTTTTTGAGTACTACTATCGACTCAATGGGCTTCCCAGATGGTGCAGTGGTAAATAATCTGCCTGCCAATGCAGGAGACACAGGTTCAATCCCTGGGTCAGGAAGATCCCCTGGAGAACTCAATTAATTCTTTTTCCAGTTATCTGCCTTTATTGTCATTATCCAGCTCATCCATGGTGACATATTCCCCTTGATATTTGAGCAAGTCTTTGGTAAGAAGCTTCAATCTCTCTGTTTTTTCCATACCCATACCTAGAATTAGTCTTTTTATTCAAGGAGCCCCGGTCTTTTTAAAGAGTAATGATATTTTGAAACAAATATTTGAGTATTAAATGATTTGACAGTAATCTATTTATTGCCTCTCAATGTCAGCTGCAAACATCAACATATCCTCTATGGTAATATACAAAATTCCTCTAAGCATATTTCTGTATTTTCTATGATATTAAACTTTCTCAGAAGAGGGCACGGTGGTACATTAGAGGAGGAAGGGGCCCTCCTGCAGTATGATGAAACAGCAGTGTAACTGGGAGGATATATGGCAGACTTGTGCCCCATCAACAGACCCAGATTGCACGGTCCCTGGCAACCTTGTATCCTTGGCCTGGCAAAACCAGTACCTACAAGGCTTCCTCCCTGTAGCTGCCAATTCCCTCTGCAGTTTCCCATGCTGCTCTCCTGTGGCCCAGAGGGTTTTTACCTCCTTTGTGAAAACATACACACACACACACACACACATACACAAGGGTTGTTTATTGTGCGCTCTTTGCCTGCACTCTGAAAGGTCACTTCCCTTTTTTTCAGTAAATGTAGACAAGGTCTGGCTTTGGAAAGTCAGCAAAATTTTATTCTATCTAGTGAACTGAACTGCACCTTTACCACTGAGGTCTCAAACCCAGATTTGGGGAGGGAATCTCTAATGAGTTTGTCCTTCTTGTTAGCTAGCCTCCTTCAGCCAAAAAAATCCCATACAGAGTTTTCATATATCTCATAGTCAATTCTACATTCCAGTTTAGTAATTATTTTTATTAAACTTCCCCCACTTACACCTACACTGTGATTTCTACCTCCTGATTGGGCCCAGGCTGACACAAGGGTGTTCACTGCAGTGAATGACATTGTAACACCAGGTGCTTTCGGTGGACAGAGATAGAATACGTACATAAGGAACTAAGACTGACATCTCTAATTAAAAAACAAGCCTGGAAAAAAAAAAAACAAACTTGTATACCGTTGGTGGGAATGTAAGTTGGTACAGACACTGTGGAAAACAGTATGGAGGTTCCTCAGAAAACTAAACATAAAATTACCAAATTTAGCAATCCCACTCCTAGGCATATATCCAGACAAAAGTATAATTCAAAAAGATACGTGTACCCCTATGTTCATAGCAGCACTATTCACAATAGCCAAGACATGCAAACAACCTAAATATCTCCATTGCTAGATGACTGGATAAAGAAGATTTGGCACATATATAGAATGGAATGCTCAATTCAGTTCAGTCGCTCAGTCGTGTCCGACTCTTTGCAACCCCATGAATCACAGCACGCCAGGCCTCCCTGTCCATTACCAACTCCTGGAGTTCACTCAAACTCATATGCATCGAGTTGGTGATGCCATCCAGCCATCTCATTCTCTGTCATCCCCTTCTCCTCCTGCCCCCAATCCCTCCCAGCATCAGAGTCTTTTCCAATGAGTCAACTCTTTGCATGAGGTGGCCAAAGTATTGGAGTTTTAGCTTTAGCATCAGTCCTTCCAATGAACACCCAGGACTGATCTCCTTTAGGATGGACTGGTTGGATCTCCTTGCAGTCCAAGGGACTCTCAAGAGTCTTCTCCAGCAACACAGTTCAAAAGTATCAATTCTTGGGTGCTCACCTTTCTTCACAGTCCAACTCTCACATCCACACATGACCACTGGAAAAACCATAGCCTTGACTAGATGGACCTTTGTTGGCAAAGTAATGTCTCTGCTTTTTAATATGCTACTCAGCCATAAAAAGAATGAAATAATGCCATTTATAGCAACATGGATAGATCTGGAAACTATCATACTGAGTGAAGTAACTCAGAAAGACAAATGCCATATGATATCACTTACATGTGGAATGTAAAATATGACAAAAGAACCTATCTACAAAACAGAAACAGACTCACAAACATAGAGAACAGACCACGGGTTGCCAAGGAGGAGAGGGGTGTGAAAGCAATGGAGTGTGAGGTTGGGGTTAGTAGATATAAGCTTTTATATATGGAATGGATGAACAACAAGGTCTTACTGTATAGCAGAGAGACCCATATGCAGTACCCTATGATAAAGCATAATGGAAAAGAATAGTTTAAAAAAGGAATGCATATATATATGTATATATATACAGAGAGAGAGTTGAGTTCAGTCACACAGTGTGTCCAACTCTTTGCGATCTCACAGACTGCAGCACGCCAGGCCTCCCTGTCCATCACCAACTCCCAGAGCTTACTCAAACTTATGTCCATCGAGTCGGTGATGCCATCCAACCATCTCATCCTCTGTTGTCCCCTTCTCCTCCTGCCTTGAATCTTTCCCAGCATCAGGGTCTTTTCTAATGAGTAAGTTCTTCGCATCAGGTGGCCAAAGTATTGGAGTTTCAACTTCATCATTAGTCCTTCCAATGAATATTTAGGACTGATCTCCTTTAGGGTGGACTGGTTGGATCTCCTTGTAGTCCAAGGGACTCTCAAGAGTCTTCTCCAACACCACAGTTCAAAAGCATCAATTCTTTGGTGCTCAGCTATCTTTATAGTCCAACTCTCACATCCATACATGACTAATGGAAAAACCATAGCCGTGACTAGACAGACCTTTGTTGATAAAGTAATATCTCCGCTTTTTTATGTGCTGTCTAGGTTGGTCATAACTTTTCTTCCAAGAAGCAAATGTCTTTTAATTTCATGGCTGCAGTCAACATCTGCAGTGATTTTGGAGCCCCCAAAAATAGTCTGTCACTGTTTCCATTGTTTCCCCAACTATCTGCCATGAAGTCATGGGACCAGATGTCACAATCTTAGTTTTCTGAATGCTGCATTTTAAGCCAACTTTTTCACTCTCCTCTTTTACTTTCATCAAGAGGCTCTTTAGTTCTTCTTCAGTTTCTGCCATAAGGCTGGTGTCATCTGCATATCTGAGGTTATTGATATTTCTCCCAGCAATCTTGATTCCAGCTTGTGCTTCTTCCAGCCCAGCATTCTGCATGATATACTCTGCATATAAGCTAACTAAGCAGGATGACAATATACAGCCTTGATGTACTCCTTTCCCTATTTGGAACCAGTCTGCCATTCCATGTCCAGTTCTAACTGTTGCTTCCTGACCTGCATACAAGTTTCTCAGGAGGCAGGTCAGGTGGTCTGGTATTCCCATCTCTTTAAGAATTTTCGACAATTTGTTGTGATCCACACAGTCAAAGGCTTTCACATAGTCAATAAAGCAGAAGTAGATGTTTTTCTGGAACTCTCTTGCTTTTTTGATTTTATATATATATATATATATATATATAACTGAATCACTTTGCTGTAGAACAGAAATTAGCACAACACTGTAGATCAACTATATTTCAATTAAAAAAAAATGGGACTTCCTGGGTGTTCCAGTGCTTGAGTCCTCTGCCAGTGTGGGGGACACAGGTTTGATCCCTGCTCCCAGAATCCCTGTTCCCTACGTGCCATGGGGCAACTAGACCCAGGAGCCACAACTACTGAGCCCATGTGCCCTAGAGCCCATGCTCCACGTGAGAAGCCACTGCAGTGAGAAGCCCATGTATCACAACAAAGAGTAGCGCCTACTCACCACAACTAGAGAAAGCCCACGCAGCAAGAAAGACACAGTGCAGCCAAAAATACATAAAGAAAGAAATAATGAAAAACAAATAATTAAAAAAGAAATCCTACAGGTTGTTTTTGACTTTTCCCCACCTTATAGCTTTCTTCCTTTTCTCACAGTGAGACTCTTAGTTTGTAATAACATCAATATATTAATCATTTGCAATATCCTACAATGTACACAATATAGTTTAGAATCACTATGCCAGTATCATTACTAACAACAAGCTTGCTGTGTAAGATTAAATATTTCTTTGTAGATTTTTATCCTTAAAAATTATCCACTAATTATTTAGTCATAGTCCTGGAAATTTTTTTTTTTAATTTTTTCTATGTGATTATATAATCAGTCCTACATAGAGCTAGGTCCATTTACCTATGTTTTCAATTTTTGGATTTGCTTAATTCCCTTTCTTGCCTTCTTGAAATGTAAAATATTCATTGGTTCAAAGTGGATGCTGAATTTTAAAGACTCTTTAAGTCTTCCCTGTTAGATCATCATCTATCTCAGAGAGGTGCTATGACTGCATCCCTAATAGTTACATTATTCCCCTAAACACTGTAATTTTCTGCTTATAATATTGGGCTTCCCTGGTGTTCAGTGGTAAAAATGCAAGTTCAATCCCTGGGGCAGGAATATCCCCTGGAGGAGGAAATGGCAACCCATTACAGTATTCTTGCCTGGGAAATCCCATGGACAGAGGAGCCTGGTGAGCTACAGTCCACAAGGTCACAGAGTTGGACATGACTGAAGTGACTGAGCATGCATGTACGCACTAAATATATTTAGTACATATTATGTACTTTATGTTTAAATTAAAAAGCATGATAATAAGTACCCAAGAACCTACCATCCAACTTAGAACTAGAACATAACAGTATCTTGTTTTTATCTATAGCCCCTATTTTATATCTTCATCTAACCCTCTTACAAGATTTAAACACTATTCTAAATGCTGAGTTTGTTATTATCTTGCTTTTAAAAATATTACTAGAATATAATGTTCATCAATATCTTTATCCTTCTCCCAGACAATTAAAAAAAGCCTAGAATACTTTTTTTTTGGTAATAACATTTTTTTTAATTTTTTAAAATTTTTATTTATTCATTTTAAATCAAATAATCCAATTTTATTTATTTTTTTTTCCAAGTTGAACAGACTAAATTTCTTTAAACAAACTTACTTATACTCCAGAATCCTTTAAAAACTTAATAGCATTTATACATTGAAGGTATTTGATTTTCTTGTAACTAGCACTTCAAATGCAACAAGCATTTGAAGCAACAAGCATTTGACCCAACAAGTAAAACTTTCTACAGATCATAACTTTTATAAACAAAATAAATTAAATGTACAGTGAATAAGTTCTCTGAACTATTTCAATATTTCTGCAGGTTTAGTAACATCGTAAAATACATTTCAACTAAAATTCACAAATCTAAAAACCTGTTAGGCATTTTTAGGCGTTTTAAGTTGGAAATGAAGACCAATGTTACATCGTAATATGCCAATTACAAATAGTACTTCAAATAGCAAATACTACAGTTTGTCCCAAACTTTAAAAACTATTCATGAACTCAACACTGAACTATTGATGGCTACAAGAATTGTTTCCTAGCCTTTTTGAAAATTTCAACCCATTTACGTTTAAGGTAATTATTGATAAGTACGATCCTGTAGCCATTTTCTTTATTGCTTTGGGTTCAAGTTTATACACTCTTTCTGTGTTTCCTGTCTATAGAAGATCCTTTAGCATTTGTTGGAGAGCTGGTTTGGTGATGCTGAATTCCCTCAGCTTTTGCTTGTCTGTAAAGCTTTTGATTTCTCCTTCATATTTGAATGAGATCCTTGCTGGGTATAGTAATCTGGGCTGTAGGGTATTTTCTTTCATCACTTTAAGTATGTCTTGCCACTCCCTTCTAGCCTGAAGACTTTCTGTTGAAAGATTAGCTGTTATCCTTATGGGAATCCCCTTATGTGTTATTTGCTGCTTTTCCCTTGCTGCTTTTAATATTTGTTCTTTGTGTTTGATCTTTGTTAATTTGATTAATATGTGTCTTGGAGTATTTCGCCTTGGGTTTATCCTGTTGGGGACTCTCTGGGTTTCTTGGACTTGGGTGATTATTTCTTTCCCCATTTTAGGGAAGTTTTCAACTATTATCTCCTCAAGTACTCTCTCATGGTCTTTCTTTTTGTCTTCTTCTTCTGGGACTCCTATGATTCGAATGTTGGAGCGTTTAACATTGTCCCAGAGGTCTCTAATATTGTCCTCATTTCTTTTAATTCGTTTTTCTTTTTTCCTCTCTGTTTCATTTATTTCTACAATTCTATCTTCTAGTTCGCTTATCCTGTCTTCTGCCTCTGTTATTCTACTGTTTGTTCCCTCCAGAGTGTTTCTGATCTCATCTATTGCATTATTCATTGTATATTGACTCTTTCTTATTTCTTCTAAGTCCTTATTAAATCTTTCTTCCATCTTCTCAATCCTTTTCTCCAGGTTATTTATCTGTAACTCCATTTTGCTTTCAAGATTTTGAATCATTTTCACCATCAAAATTTGAAATTCTTTATCAGGTAAATTCCCTATATCTTCTTCTTTTGTTTGTGTTGGTGGGCAATTATCTTGTTCCTTTACTTGCTGGGTATTTCTCTGCCTCTTCATCTTGCTTATATTGCTTTGCTTGGGGTGGCCTTTCCCTCTTCTTGAAGTTTGTGGAGTTCTCTTTATTATGTAGTTTCTTCGCTGTGTGTGGGGTTGGACGGGTGATTGTCCGGGTTCCCTGGTTAGGGAAGCATGTGTCGGTGTTCTGGTGGGTGGAGCTAGATTTCTTCTCTCTCCTTTAGAAGACAATGGGCTGCTTTACTGGGAGCCTGATGTCCTCTGCCAGTATTCAGAAGTTGTTTTGTGGACTTTACTCCGCGTTCAAATGTTCTTTTGATGAATTTGTGGGGGAGAAAGTGGTCTTGCCATCTTATCCCTCTGCCATCTTGTTCCTTCCTCCCCAGAACACTGGATTCTTATATTCCACTTGGTCGTGGAGTATCTCTTCCCAGCTGCTCCAGCAAGGCACAGCCGCTGTACCTTACCTTGGACGAGGGGTATCTCCTCAAGGCCGCCCCTCCTGCTTTGAATGTGGATCAGGTCCTCTCAGCCCTCCGGTGCCCAAGCAGCCACCGCCTCCTGGACATGGTACAGCTCCTCTCGGCCACCGCCCTAACCCTGGGCGTGGGGTAGCTCCTCTCAGCCACGATTCTGCACGTGGTCGGTTGCGCCGGAGCTGGGCATCTCCCGCATCTGTGCCGCCGGGGCCGGGCGTCTCCCGCGTCTCAAAAAAAGCCTAGAATACTTTACTACAAAATATCTTTTGACTTATTTTATTATGTATTTTGCTTTTTTAAAAAAATCATACATTATTAATTTTGTGTGTTTTTTTTACTTTTCATTCCTTCATGAACCTCTACCTTTCAGAGATTTCTTTATCTCTGAAGTACAATTTTTAGTATTTCCTTTAAACTGAGTCTGCTTCTGGAAAATTCTAAATTTAGCTTTATTTTTTGTTTCCTTTTGCCTATGACTACTCTTATTTAATATTAGTTATGGAAAACTTTTCCCCTGGATATAGATAAAGGATTTAATTTACCTTTTAAAAAAGTAAATTCAATAAATTATTCTATTATCTTCTGATTTCCATTGTAATAGTCTGTCTTCCCTCTGAGGATTATCTATATTATTTTCATTAGCGATTTATAATTTTCCTTTTTTTCACTTCACTACGATGTGTCTAATGAGTTGTATGTATATATTTGTATGTTTATATGTGTGTATATTTCATCTTGATGGAGATTTTTTTTTTTTTTGATGGAGATTTTTTTTTGGGTTACTTAAACCTTATATGATATCTGTCATCAGTTTCAGTAATTTTTTTCAACTATTATCTCTTAAAATATTATCTCTTCACTTCTATTTTTCTCCTCTCCTTCTAACTGATATTAACTGTGTATTAAAGCTTTTTACTGTATCCTCTATGACTTTTATCCTCTGTTTTAAAATTTTTGTTTCACTCTTCTTTATTCTGATAGTTTTGCTGACCTATCTTCCAGTTCACTCATTCTCTTTGTAAATCTTCTCTTTCTACTTCTTCCTTTCCAATTCTGATGCTTTTTGTTTCTTTTTCTTGACTGATTGCTCTGGTTAAAATTTCCATTATTATGTTGAATAGGAGCAGTAAAAGTGGGTACCTTTGTGTTGTTCCTGATCTTAGAGGGAAATCTTTCAATCTTTTCACCATGGAGTATGTTAGCTACAGGCTTATATAGCCTTTATTATGTTCAGATATGTTCCTTCTATACCTAAATTTTTAGGGATTTTTATCATGAATGGATGCTAAATTTTGTCAAATGCTTTTCATGAGTCAGTTGAGCTGATCATAAAACTTTTTTTTTTCATTCCATTGATGTGCTGCATTACATTTATTGGTTTGTGTATGTTGAACCATTCTTCCATCTCAGGGACAAATCCCACTTGATCATGGAGAATGGTCCTTTTTATATGTTAATGAATTTGGTATTTTATTGAGAAAATTTTCATCTATATTCATCAGAGATGTTGTCAATAGTTTTCTTTTCCTGTAGTTCTCTTTTCTGGCTTTATCAAAGAAATGTAGGCCATGTAAAATGACTTCGGGAGTGTTACATCCTCTTCTATTTTGTGGAAGAGTATGAGAAGGACTGGCAATAATTCTTCTTTAAATGTTTAGTAAAATTCGCCAATGAAGCCATACAGTTCTGGGCTTTTCCTTGTTGGGAGATTATTGATTAGTGATTCAATCTCTTTACTAGTAATTGGTATGTTCAGATTATCTATTGCTTCCTGATTCAGTCTTGGTAGGTTATATGTTTCTAAGAATTTTTTCATTTCTTCTAGGTTGTCTAGTTTGTTGGTGTATAGTTGTTCCATTCAGGTTTTTTTCTAGTTTGCCTAAGGAACATTACAACTCTACATCCCCCCGATTTCATTTACTGTAGGATTTTCCTCTTCTTGTTAGCAAAATGATAAAGCTCTCCTTTTTTGTTGTTGTTTCTGAATCCTCATAAAATACATTGGTCTAGGTTTCAGATTTAATAGGTACTTGCCAGCTTGTAAGTGACTTTCTTAAAAAATGGTTTCAAACAAAAATGACTTTACTCTTAACAACAATAGATAATCACTTCTTATATTTCCAGGTGATTTAAATACTAAACAAAAAGCAGTTGAAGATTTTGCTTTAAGAGATACTATATATCTATTGAAAATAAGAATTACATAAGGAAATAACAATATGCAAATCATAGAACCCATGTTTCCAAATACAAAATATATTTAAACCAGTCATTCAGGTATCCAGTCTGACTTTGTATGAAATGTTACTCACCTAACATTCATGATTTTCCTAAAAATGGAAAAATGTGTAAAATCTTCAAGTTCCTGCATATATTTGTAGGGAAATATGCCATTACCTAACATGAAACTTCCTAGGAGTAGTCTCTATTAGGCAACCCAATAGAGGAATCTAAGCTAAGTCAAAATTACATGTATAGCTGGAGCAAGCATGCAGCCTGCAGATTCCCACCTTGCACCATAAAGTAGAGAAGTATAAACAAAATAAACTCCCACCTATCTATACAACTTTCCCTGTGCTGTGCTAAATTGCTTCAGTTGTGTCTGACTCTCTGCGACTCGATAAGACTATAGCCCACCAGACTCCTCAATCCGTGGGATTCTCCAGGCAAGAATACTGGAGTGGGTTGCCATGCCCTCCTTCAGGGGATCTTCCGGACCCAGGGATCGAACCCGAGTCTTTTGCATCTCTTGCATTGCAAGCGGATTCTTTACCACTGAGCCACTGGGGAATCCCATATTCACCTGAAATCCTTCCAACTTAACACTCTCCTCCAAGTTAAGTCATCTTCTTATAAAGAACTCTGTTAAAATGGTAATATCTAATTCAGAGGGATAACACATTATTATGTCTGCCATCAACCTACTTTCTATGATTAGGTTTAGACTCATTCCCAGGCCTACTGTCCTCAGAATCTCATGTAGTAAGACTGAAACTTAGCCGAGGAATCTGTATATTGTAACAATCATCCCTATTGAGTCTACTGTGGTTGGTATGGGAAAATATTTTTAGAAATGCTGCCTAAGAAATCAGGGCTACTGCACAAAGTTAATAAACAGCTGGGAGAAACTTCAAATAAAGTGATTATGAGATAGGCAGCAGGATCTTTGAGAGCAAATCATCTGTTTTGTAGGTTTTACCTCAAATGACCTCTGATGGTGTCCTTTTTATACTGTTTGACCATCCCTCATGGTATCTAAACTCTGTAAGAATATGTATATAAGTAAAAAATAAATAAATCACTACAAAGTATAAGCTATTAACAAAGCAGTTTGTAAAATATACTTTAAATACAATTTTTACACCCATATTTAAATTTGTATTTCTGTCTTCATTCATTTTAATCATTATTGCTACTATAAAGGGTCTGAGAAATTCCTGTAAAAGTTTTCACATGGCTTCCATGTGAAAGTTGGAAAAATAAATTTTATAAGCCATTTGGCACACCCCTTCTGTAGCATTCAACTCTTCAAAACTCTTATTTATGAAGACTAGTTTGATATCTGTTTTTAATCCTTGGTTGTTATAGCTATAAGGCAGTAGAAAGATTGGGTCTACTGTTTTCATCACTGTATCACTGAAACTTATCATGGAATAGCCATAACCTAAACAGGGAAAAAAATCAGGGAGTTTGGGGGAGAATGGATACATGTATATGTATGGCTGAGTCCCTTTGCTATTCACCTGAAATAATCACAGCATTGTTAATTGGCTATACCCCAATACAAAATAAAAAGTTAAAAGAAAAAGAAAATCACAACCTGGGGTAGATAAGTGGTACATTATGAAATACATGTGTCTCTGAGTGAAACAAAAACAATCCACTGTAATTTCGAACCTGAAATCAGCAATCATCTATGATTTATTTTAATTTTTAAGTTAGATGGGAAGACCCATCTAAATAATGAAATATAATTTCATTATTTAGATATAATTCATCTAAATAATGAAATATAATTTCCTATTTTTTAATGATTCCAGCGACTAGAGCACATTTGCCCTTTTGGGGGGTAATCTGTGTTTTTATAAAGTCATTTTACAAGAATAGCTTATACCATTATATACTGTTTTACGTATTTTTTAAATAATAAAATCATATGCAATTTTAATACTTATGATTAAAATAGAAATTAGGCACCTTAGTATGCTCCATTTAGACTGGAATGCGTGATGCATTATTTACTGCAAATATAGGTTTGAGGATGCAAAGCCTTATTTTAGCAACTCCTTACAGACCTACTATTTAAAACATGCCCCAGGTAGCTGTAGGATTTATTCCACGTTTTACAGTCCCTTTACACCTATTTTTTAAAACTATTTACAAATATTAAAACTTACATCACTGCAATATAAAATATCTGAAACTAAAAATTATAATTTTATAGACAATTTGCCTTTGTGTTCATATATTTGTAAATGAAAGATGACTATAAATACATTCAAAATGTCTCTACAGGCAGGAAATCATTACAAAGAAATGTTCGATAAGACTTCCCAGTGTTCCTTAATTCACTTTCAGTTTGAAATTTTTTGAAACTAAAGAGCCAATATTGTTAACCAAGTATTACGGTTGGATTTTAATACTTTTTAGTAGTTTTCTGAGGGATAAAAATGGAAGGTTTATCATGGAAAAGGAAGTTTAATGCTTACTTCTCATGGGTCTAAAGCAGGGGTGGATGGGCAAATGTATTTTGGAAAAGTCCAGATAGTAAATATTTTCAGTTTTGGGGACAACATACAGTCCCTGTCACAACTACTGAACTCTGCCATCATAACTTGAAATAGCCATACAGAACATAAACAAATGGGCATGAAGCAAAGGAGAAAAGGAAAGATATAAGCATCTGAATGCAGAGTTCCAAAGAATAGCAAGGAGAGATAAGAAAGCCTTCCTCAGCGATCAATGCAAAGAAATAGAGGAAAACAACAGAATAGGAAAAACAAGAGACCTTTTCAAGAAAATTAGAGATATCAAGAGAACATTTCATGCAAAGATGGGCTTGAAAAAGGACAGAAATGGTATGGACCTAACAGAAGCAGAAGATATTAAGAAGAGGTGGCAAGAATACACAGAAGAACTGTACAAAAAAGATCTTCACGATGAGGATAATCATGATGGCGTGATCACTCACCTGGAGCCAGACATCTTGGAATGTGAAGTCAAGTGGGCCTTAGAGAGCATCACTACGAACAAAGCTAGTGGAGGTGATGGAATTCCAGTTGAGCTATTTCAAATCCTGAAAGATGATGCTGTGAAAGTGCTGCACTCAATATGCCAGCAAATTTGGAAAACTCAGCAGTGGCCACAGGACTGGAAAAGGTCAGTCTTCATTCCAATCCCAAAGAAAGGCAATGCCAAAGAATGCTCAAACTACCACACAATTGCACTCATCTCACACGCTAGTAAAGTCATGCTCAAAATTCTCCAAGCCAGGCTTCAGCAATATGTGAACCATGAACTTCCAGATGTTCAAGCAGGTTTTAGATAAGGCAGAGGCACCAGAGATCAAATAGCCAACATCTGTTGGATCATGGAGAAAGCAAGAGAGTTCCAGAAAAACATCTATTTCTGCTTCATTGACTATGCCAAAGCCTTTGAGTGTGTGGATCACAATAAAGTATGGAAAATTCTGAAAGAGATGGGAATAACA
The DNA here is from genome assembly GCF_049115385.1 of Moschus berezovskii. Classification (NCBI taxonomy): domain Eukaryota; kingdom Metazoa; phylum Chordata; class Mammalia; order Artiodactyla; family Moschidae; genus Moschus; species Moschus berezovskii. The sequence continues at coordinate 2,226,431 of NC_142489.1, forward strand.
GACCACCTGACCTGCCTCTTGAGAAACCTGTATGCAGGTCAGGAAGCAACAGTTAGAACTGGACGTGGAACAACAGACTGGTTCCAAATAGGAAAAGGAGTATGTCAAGGTTGTATATTGTCACCCTGCTTATTTAACTTATATGCAGAGTACATCATGAGGAACGCTGGGCTGGAAGAAGCACAAGCTGGAATCAAGATTGCCAGGAGAAATATCAATAACCTCAGATATGCAGATGACACCACCCTTATGGCAGAAAGTGAAGAGGAACTCAAAAGCCTCTTGATGAAAGTGAAAGAGGAGAGTAAAAAGTTTGGCTTGAAGCTCAACATTCAGAAAACGAAGATCATGGCATCTGGTCCCATCACTTCATGGGAAATAGATGGGGAAAAAGTGTAAACAGTGTCATAATTTAGTTTTTTAGGCTCCAAAATCACTGCAGATGCTGATTGCAGTCATGAAATTAAAAGGCACTTACTCCTTGGAAGGAAAGTTATGACCAACCTAGATAGCATATTAAAAAGCAGAGACATTACTTTGCCAACCAAGGTCCATCTAGTCAAGGCTATGATTTTTCCCATGGTCATGTATGGATGTGAGAGTTGGACTGTGAAGAAATCTGATCGCTGAAGAATTGATGCTTTTGAACTGTGGTGCTGGAGAAGACTCTTGAGAGTCCCTTGGACTGCAAGGAGATCCAACCAGTCCATTCTAAAGGAGATCAGTCCTGGGTGTTCACTGGAAGGACTGATGCTAAAGCTGAAACTCCAATACTTTGGCCACCTCATGTGACAAGTTGACTCACTGGAAAAGACTCTGATGCTAGGAGGGGTTGGTGGCGGGAGGAGACGGGGACGACAGAGAATGAGATGGCTGGATGGCATCACCCACTCAATGGACATGAGTTTGAGTGAACTCCGGGAGTTTGTGATGGACAGGGAGGCCTGGCGTGCTGTGATTCATGGGGTCGCAAAGAGTTGGACACGACTGAGCGACTGAACTGAACTGAACTGAACTGGTGTTCCAATGACACTTTATTTACAAAAAAAAGGCAGTGTCCTGACCCCTGACTTTAAATATAAATTGCAAGTACACAAGAGTAAGTTTAGTTCACTTCAGTCGCTCAGTCACGTCTGACTCTTTGTGACCCCATGAATCGCAGCACACCAGGCATCCCTGTCCATCATCAACTCCAAAATGGTTATATTTTTCACATTGAAGCTGAGCCCTGAGCCAGGAGTGTCGATTCTACATCTGAGAGCCATTAACTGTGACATCATTACTGACTACTTCTCTACCCCTTAATTTACACGAATTCTGTTACATGAAAAAATAAATACCACTTATCCTTTATTTTCTGTTGTTTCCTCATCCTTTGAGCACAAGGCCTTCACATCACAAAGATAGTTAGGTACTGGCAACTAGATAAGATTAAAACTAACAAATCATCAAAAACATTAATCGTTTCCACAATGACTGTTACTCTAAAATTTTTAAAAAAGCATTATTTAAATGCATGGTAGAAAGTTTATCATAGCAAAAAGAAATTACTGTTTAGAAGGCCCATGTATTGACAATGGTAAAAGATTTTTTTTCCTGTTTTCAGTGGGAGAGATTTAGGACAAAGATGTACTCAGGGTTAGTATATGAAAGGATTGGCACAAAGTCTAACCATGTATCGATAAGATTTAAGTTACCTAAGTAAGGACCATTGTTCATCTTATTATGTTCCTGAGGAAGATGACAAAGTCCAATTTTTTAATTTGGCCAGTGACTTAAGTATAACGTATAAATCATTGTGGGAGAAAAGCTTTTTTAATGTTGTGACAAAGAATGTTGTTTCTCACAAATATTCACGTTTCTTCTCTGCTTTTGAGGCACATATAATTCTTTACCCTTTGGCAATTATGTGGGGCCATATGGTTGTACTCTGGCCAGTGAAATGTGGACAGAAGTTATACACATTACTTCTAAGACTGGTTTTTAAGACTTCTGCAGAAATTTCCATGCCTTTTCTTACTTTATTTACTGGCCATATACAGAGATTACAATAGATACCTTCAAGGCCCAAGAGTGACTGGGACATGAAATCATGGGATTAAAGAGAGTTGTGGCTGTAACTGGGTTTAACAGCCAAGGTTATAACATCTTAAGAGGAGTATGTGAATGAAGGATAAATAAATTTCCAAGCATATAACTTTTCTGTTCTAATTTACTATCACATAAAATACTATATCTATAAAAATTAGAGTACATGTTATATATATAACATGTGTACTAAACATATACATATATGTATATTATATTTATATATAAATTTCTTAAAGTTCTATTTAAAACAAGTGTCAAATTATAGCTCAGAAAATAGATAATAATTTCCATTATCCTTTCGGATTCTTTACCACCTGAGCCACCAGGGAAGACCTCACTTCACATAGAATGTTTAAATCTAAACTGTTCAATCCTACCCATATAATTTTTTTGTAGTAAATTTAGTCTCTTATCAATCTTTCTTCTTCTTAAGTGCCAATGTGAGGAATACTTTTTGCCTTTTAATAGTTGATATCAGAAAAGCAGACATAAATAATTTGCCTTATTTCATTTTATAGAATAATGTTCGGCCTCTGTATTCTGCAGGAATTTAGGGAAAAAATTGCCCTAAATAAAATGGATCAACTGATTAATCTTAAAAAACAAATAATATAGTCACATTTTGAAATTTGATTTAAAATTTGTGGTTATCAACTAAATAATTTTTGGATATCTTGCTGCAGTATAAAGAGGAAAATGAAAAGAAAAAATGGAGTCAGTGATAAGTTAAACTGTAGATTACTTTTATGGCATAGATTCCTATTTTATATTTTTCAGCTCTAATAAAAGCATGGTTTTATGCTTTAAAAATCATGTGGTATTGATCCTATCTAAATTATGCTTAATAACTAGCTTCAAAACTAAATTTCAATAAAAAAGACAAACTATGTTGAAAATCCAGGGGGGTAAAAAGGCACGCTCTTATTTCAGTGCTCCTGGGTATTCAAGTGTAATTGTCATTTTTCCTAGGGTATGCAAAAGTACCAAGAAGTTTCATGCAAAAAGCTTGCTGAATAACCAAAACGATATCACAAATACTTTGGGAGTTTAACTAATGCAATTCAATGAAACTGCTGATTGAAGAGATTTCTCATGTTATTAGTAAATGAATTTAGAGTTACAAGAGACAAGTTGTAAAAAGGCAAACATTAGTAATTATCAGATGCTTACAGTGCATTACAATGTGCCTGCATCATTTAAACAGTAAATTATCACCTTTTAGCATAATAAAATAATAAGAATTAGAAGATTATAGAAAAGCATGAAAATATTAAAGCAAAAATTATTAAACATACTAGTATTAAGTTAGAAAAAGTAATTATGGATAACGAAAAATAACAACATGATAACACTTCAACATATTTCATGTTTGGGTTTTTATTAATATAGCACGAACTCTATTTTTTTTAATTTATTTATTTTAATTGGAGTCTAATTACTTTACATTATTGTATTGGTTTTGCCATACATTGACATGAATCTGCCCTGGGTGTACATGTGTTCCCCATCTTGAACCCCCCTCCCACCTCCCTCCCCATCCCACCCCTCTGGTTCATCCCAGTAGCACGAACTCTAAATCTATTAATTACATTATTTTACTTGGTATATTTATATTTTGAGAGTTAAGATACTGATTTTTGATTGAATATATGCAATCCTAATCAGATTTATGTTTAAATGATTTAATAATCATTTCCTTTCTATTATGAACTGAATGTTTGAGTTCCCCTCCAAACTCTTGCTAAAGTCCTAATCCCCAATATGACTGTTTTGGAGACAGGGTCTATCTGCCATCCAAAAAGAGGGCTTTCACCAAGAACTGACCAGGCTGGCACCTTGATCCTGATCTTCGAACCTACAGAATTGTGAAGGAGTAAATATCTGTTGTTTAAGCCACCCAGTCTATGGTATTTTGTGATGGCAGCCCAAGTGGACCAATATGCTGTTTTTAAAACCAAAATTTCATTCCTGAAACTGAGTCTTCATTCTCAGTGTTAGAGTATTTTGGTCAGGAACAGTGCTCTGGGAATATATGCTTGAGCCCATAAGTGTCAAAAGTGAAGTTTTTAACAGGTTAACAACTGGTGAATTCTTACCTGTTTATAAGAAATATTAGAGTTACAAATATTTTTCTCTCAAAATTTAGTGGTTTTAGTATTTACCATGATGGAAAAAATACCGGAAGTATTCAGGCTGGTTTTTCTCTGTATCTAACTTAATATTTCTGCTGAATGCTTATATAATCTTGCTTCTGCTGGATACTATTTTCTTTTCTTTAAGAACATCAATTGTCAATTTCTTGGGGCAATTCTCTTCTTACCGTCTATAATGCCCCTTGTTGGTATTATTTGTGTGCCAAATTTCTCTGTATTTGGGAGGAGTTCCTCATATTGGTTTTTTTACATTTGTAGTTGTTCAGTTAGATGTAGATACAATCATAGAAGTTCTTTTCCCTTTATGTTAAGATACTCATGGAATTTTTAAAAACTTTTATCAATCTGTCCTTATTTGACTTTGAGTTCTGTTTTGTCTGCTATTTATATTGTTGCTATTGCTTTTCCTTCCTTCTTATCATATGTCTAATATATAATTCTCTCTTCATTTTCAATCTTTACCACCATTTTATCTAACATATTTTTGTAAATAGAATAAAGCTGAGTCTTGCTTGTTTTAAATACCAATCTGAAAAGCTATCTTTTAAATAGGCAAATTAGCTTATACATATTTAGAGTAATCACTGATATGTTTGGATTTATTTTTACCATTCTATTTTTTCCTGCTTTACATGATTTCTTATTCTTTAGCTTCTTTCCTGCCATTCATTGATTTGTTCAAGTTTTACTTTCATTCCATTTGTTTTTCTTTACTTTTTTGTACTTTCTCACATGAATGCTCCTTAGTCTTAGAGCTTATTATTTCATTTACCTAATAAACTATTTCACTATTAAAATGTTATACAAAAAATAATTTTAAAACACCCAGTTTCATCCAATCAAGCTAAGAAACAAACCATTACAAATATACTTTAAGGTTCTTTTATTGTTTTCCCTTATTACAGTCCCTTTCTTCCTGCCAGAGGTAATCTCTTTGCTGGCACTAATGTTTATCATCCTATTATTTATTTAATGCTTTAACAGCATATGCATGCATTGACTTTAAAAAGTTTCATTACTTTGTTGTAATAAACTTTGTTAAAGTGGTATTACATGTCTAGTTTTCCAACTTTATTTTTTGACTCAAAATTAAATTTCCTAAGACTGTGCCATGTTGATAGATCATGTTGGATACAAGGCTTAGGAGCCTCCTCACATTTCCTTCACTGCCTCCTTCCTTCCAGTTGTGTCCAGGTCTTGTTGATTACACTGCACAGAACAGGGGCAAGGACATTTGTCTCTGCTAGACTGTCCCACTTGGTTCGTATCACACAGCCATGTTGACCAATCCTAAACCCAGTTTCTAGTTCCTCACACTGCTTCCATACTTGGATGAAACAATACACAATAGGATTAGTAATGACTCAGAGACTACTCTGAGGTACAACTTCACCTCATGGCCTATCCAGAGAAATCTCAGATGCTGAGTGAATCCACTTGCTGAGCAGCCTTTAGTATCTCTTCTTAGCTTGCCATGAAGTAGTAACTAACGGGTTAACACAAGCTTTGTTTTACAATTTTATTTGCCTTTCCTCATGCATGCTGCCTTAGGTTTCCATGTCCCAAATAAATTATCAGCTCTTTTAACCCATGTCTCAAATTCTGTTTATTAGAGATCTGATCAAAGAATAATATAACCTTATCATTTTCACTTATTATTTTACACTTCTAGCTATAAAATATTTTGAGATGCCATAATGAAATACTCAGATTTAATGGAATTGATGCTCCTCCATCAACTTTGACCACTGTCATCATGACATCTAAGATGAGCTTCATATTCTGCTAATGTGCAGCTGAGTTCATGACACAACCCTTCCATTTTCTCTTCCCTGCTTCAACCAAAACTTGCTTCCTCTTGAATATGTTATCTATCTCAATGAAAACTCCCACGAACCTGGGAACCATTTGTTCTTACTCTTTATCCAAATTTTATTATTCATCAGGCCTGTCAATTCTACTGCTAAGTATTTCTTTTTTAATTAATTAATTTATTTTACTTGAAGGCTAATTACTTTACAATATTGTAGTGGTTTTTGCCATACATTGACATGAGTATTTCTTGAATTCACATCTCTTTTCACTTCCCACTTTCAGTTTAAAAATGACAGCCACCATCTTTCACTGGAACAATTTCAATAATTTCTCAGTCAGGCTCTCTTCTTTCAATCTCTGCAGTCTCTAGTCCATCTTTGAGCCTGCTGCCAAAATATTCAATTGAAAGTGATAACAACCAATACATACTAAAAGTCTTTTCAATAACACCCCATTGGCAAAACTGTAACATATAATCCAAGCTCCCAGCATGCCATACAATGACCTTTGTGATCAGATGGTTCCCATAAAACTGAGGTTTTTTTTAACATGCCAAGATTTTTCATGCTTCCTAGTTTTTTTACATGACATTTCTCCCACTTAAAATAATATCCTTTTGCACCACTGTTCACCTGATAAACTCCTATTAATCTTTAAGAGACAGCTTAATATTCATATCACTTCCTCTCTCATGCCTTTCCTGATGTCCATGTCACTCCTTCTTGAGTGATAACTTAATTCTTTCCATATGTCTCTTACACACGTCCAATAATCTTGGTCTTAAAGTAAGGACAGATGAACAAGAGATGAAAGGGAAATGTGTAAGTACTCTGTAGAGCTTCTGTTTGGCTCAAGTATGCTATCATCCTGTTGACCAAAGCAATTCACATGGAGGAGTCTAGAATCAAGAAGAGAAACAGAACGACCCAGAAGAGTGAAAAGGAACTGTGAAATTCTATGGAATAGAACAAAGATACACGGAAAAGTTAATAGTTAGAGCCATAAGCACAACTGATCTACCACACAATGTGAATATTAATTCCTGAAAACCTGGGCTCCATAGAATCCTTTTCTTAAAGCATGCATGCTCAGTTGCATCCGACTCTCTGTGACCCCAAGGAGTGTAGCCTACCAGACTCCTCTGTCCATAGGATTCTCCAGGCAAGATTACTGGAGTGGGTTGCCATTTCCTTCTCCAGGGGATCTTTCCGACCCAGGGATCGAACCCACATCATCTGTGACTCCTGCATTGGCAGGTGGATTCTTTACCACTGAGTCACTTGGGAAGCCCTCTTAAAGCATACCTAGAGGTCAAATACAGCAATCAAATCAATCAAATCTCTACTTGACAATGCATTTGCAATATGGAAAAGGAATAAAAGAAGTCAGGGATGACTGGAAACCATGAGCTTTTGGAAATGATGCCCAATTTAAATATTATTGGGATTTCCTTGGCGGTCCAGTGGCTAAGGCTCTGCAATTCTGATTCAGGAGGCCGGGGTTCATTCTTGGTCAGGGAACTAGATCCCACATGTCCTAACTAAGAGTTCATATGCTGCAACTAAAATCCTGAATGCTGCAATGAAGATCGAAGATCCCCACATGCAGCAATCAACTAAGACCTGGTACAGGCAAATAAACAAATAAATAAATTATTTTTAAAAAATATTATTACAAACACATCTCCTTGCCAGCTAATGCCATGGCTTTAGTGGTTTAACAGGTATGCTTTTAGAAAGCTGGATGCTGCATGAGATTGAGGAATTTGAGTAGAAATAACATGAAAGTCAATATCATAAAATACTACACAACAAGGTAACTGTTGCTGCAAATTGAAAAGAAAATGTAGTTTTTGTGATTCTGTTCAATTAATAGATCTTGATTTTCACAGACCAGGATACATTTTGGGAATTCTGATTTTCTTTCTTGACTATGACAGGAAGAGAAAACATGTTTAAAAACATGTATTAGGTTATCCCTAAGAACCTTAATGAATACATAAAGAGTATGTATTCATATTAAAGCCATAACTGGGCTTCCCTTATGGCTCAGCTGGTAAAGAATTTGCCTGCAATGTGGGAGACCTGGGTTTGATCCCTGGGTTGGGAAGATCCCCTGGAGAAGGGAAAGGCTACCCACTCCAGTAGTCTGGCCTGGAGAATTCCATGGATTGAATAGTCCATGGGGTAGCAAAGAGTCGGACGTGACTGAGAGACTCTCACTCCACTTCACTTAAAACCATAATTGAGTGATAGCCCAATGTGTTTACCCAGTCCCTTTGCTGTGGTCTAGCTATTCAATCCGGAGAAGGCAATGGCAAGCCACTCCAGTACTCTTGCCTAGAAAATCCCATGGATGGAGGAGCCTGGTAGGCTGCAGTCCGTGGGGTCGCTATGGGTCAGACACGACTGAGCAACTTCACTTTCACTTTTCACTTTCACACATTGGAGAAGGAAATGGCAACCCACTCCAGTGTTCTTGCCTGGAGAATCTCATGACGGGGGAGCCTGGTAGGCTTCCGTCTATGGGGTCACACAGAGTCGGACACGACTGAAGTGACTTAGCAGCAGCAGCAGCAGCAGCAGCAGCAGCAGCAGCAGCAGCAGCAGCAGCTATTCAATAAGATGACTTTATGTGTTTCTAAAAGACACTTTTCTTAAACCTAAGTTTGAATAAAGAAGTATATTGAATGAATCCCACATTATTGAAAAGTTAAGTCCTAGACATGAAGGGACCTGGCATTGTACGAGAAATCTAAGCTAATCACAAATTATTGTAGGTGTAATAAGAAATCATTGGGTTGAATGAAACCATGATTTTACCTACTTCTTTGTTGTTGGATGCTATTATATTGTCACTATCATTTTCACTGTTGATTTCTCTTAGTGGTTGTCACATACGCATAGGTATACGTGAGGGATGGCCTAATTCTTGTTGGAGGGAGGGGCTGATCTTATAAATGGAGCCATCCTGGGGTGCCAGAGAAGTCAAATTGGACATCCCAGTAAGTGAGCAGAGGGCAATGTTATGGTTGATGTGTAGGCTAATAGGGAGTCAGTCCAAGGACAAGATGCTGGAAAAATGTACTATTGTATTTTCTAGGATAATTACTAAATATTATATTAATGATACTAATAATGTTAACGGCAATAGCAGTAAGTGCTATTTCTTGACCTCTGGCTATATGTTGCTGCTGCTGCTAAGTCACTTCAGTCGTGTCCAACTCTGTGTGACCCCATAGACGGAAGTCCACCAGGCTCCCCCGTCCCTGGGATTCTCCAGGCAAGAACACTGGAGTGGGTTGCCGTTTCCGTCTCCATGGCTATATGTTAGGTACCTGATAAGTACATTTCATATGTTATCTCTTATTGAGGTTAGTGTTACTGTCCCGTGTTACAAAATGGACTATATGCCACAGGTTATACTTGCTGTCTCGAGTAGTTTTTAAAGCTGTTTTTAAACAGCTTTATTGAGGTAAAAATGATATGCAAAGAACTGCACATATTTAATGTGTACAATTTGATGTTTGATGAATTTGGACATAGGCAAACACCCATGATGGCATCACCAGAGTCAAGGTAACAGATTTATCCATGACCTCCAAAGTTTTCCCCTCTTTGTCTCTATTTATTATTTTATTTTTTGTGTGTGGTAAGAACACTTAATGTGAGATCTACTCTGTTAAATTCTGGGGTGCACAATACCATATTGTTAACTATAGGCAGTATGTTAGAGAGCAGATATCTAGAACATATTCATCTAGTATAACTGAAACCTTATATTCATTGACCAATAACTCCCTGCAGTAATTTTTAATACTCTTCTTTTACTCTAAAATGTATTCTGGGTTAGAGGATAATATATATGGTCATCCTGTTGATATACCATATAAGTGTTAACTATATGTGCTTTATTTTTTTAATCCAAAGCAATGGAGGAATTGGGAATTTGAATCCACAAAGGCAGGATGGCAAAACAGACAATATCTCAGAGTCAGGAAGAGGAGTATTTCACCCCCAACTGCTGTTGCTTGTTAGCTCTGGAGACTTGGGTCAGTTCATTTCTCTGAAGCTGTAATGGTACCTGTAAAAGGAGACTAATAAACCCCTCAGTGAAGGGTTGCTTTAAAGTATCAGAGAATGTACAAAGTGCCCTGCAGCTAGTAGATGCTTAATAGTGTTATGTTAAAACAATTATTACTGAAATATGAGTATTCATCTTTGAACTTCTATAACAGTCCTTTATATAAAACAGGTATTTGAAAATGTTTAATGGAATTGTTTAATAGATGATTTTCAAATGTGAATCAATTATAAACCCAAACTGGATTCTTAGCTATCATCAGTTTTGAAAGAATTTTTTATAATGATCCTCTTTAACAATATAATTTTCCTTAAATTTTAATGAGTTCCTAAAAACTAAACAATTATTACCTCCAATTTAAATTACAATTATGAATGTATTCTAGGCTGTTAGTTTAGTTAGTGTTAATATGGGCAATCAGGGCTTACCTCTTTCTGTCTGCCCGCTAATTGATCTGTTCTAGGCAGTAAGTTCGGAGAAGGCAATGACAACCCACTCCAGTACTCTTGCCTGGAAAATCCCATGGACGGAGGAGCCTGGTAGGCTGCAGTCCGTGGGGTCGCGAAGACTCAGACATGACTGAGCGACTTCACTTTCACTTTTCACTTTCATGCACTGGAGAAGGAAATGGCAACCCACTCCAGTGTTCTTGCCTGGAGAATCCCAGCGACCGGGGAGCCTGGTGGGCTGCCGTCTATGGGGTCGCACAGAGTCGGACATGACTGAAGCGAATTAGCAGCAGCAGCAGCAGCAGGCAATAAGTTAAGGGGACTGGATAAAAATCTCAATGTACCTGAGCAGTCTACAGTCTCAGTCTACAGACCATTGGCTGTAGGCTGAAGCAGAATGGGAAGGACTTCTTACTCTCAGACTAAAACACTGAGGAAATAAGGATGGATGGCAGTATGTAGTCAATAAATATAACAATGGGCTCACAGAAATTCAGACTGGCCTAGGCATGGCCTAACATAGCAGGGCTGACCTGGTGGTTCTGTCATTCCTACTTTCCAACTTCTGTGGAGGACCACTATATCCCTTTATGAATACTCTGAACTGTTATGACTACTATCGTACCTTGTCAGCTTAAGCTTTTAACCAAAGTCCTGCCTTAAGCCACTTCAAGAAACACCAATGAAATAATATGTCAAAACATAATATATACAAACTATGTCTAGTACATAATGTATAGGTAAATTTGCTTTCTATTTTTCATACTATAAACAGGATATGTTGCTAGATATCATAAAGGATATAATACTGGTCAAATAGAATGGTGTTCTACTCTAGCACAGATGTCACCTAGTAGAGGAGAAAAAATGAATGCTGTTAACTATGGCATACATTCATATGTCAGCATTTATTTACATCTGACAACAAGCATTAGGCAACGCATTGGAGACATGAAGATAAATAAGCATGGTATACCATGCTCAAGAAATTTACCCTCTCCTGTAATTTTCTTCCTTTCTCTTACCGATTATAATCAGTTACTCTTTCTAGAATATGGATTTTCTTCAGACATCAATTACAATTTCTATCACTATGACTACACAAACCAACCCACCACTATGTTATGAAGTACATTACCTATGCTGTATTATTTTACACATAGATCACTGACCTGGTAAGGGATCCAGCTCAATATTTATTAATAAAATGTCCCAACTATATAGCAATCTACTGGTTTAAGGTGAGTTATGAGCCTGATTTTATTATAACTGTTAAAAATTATACCTTATGGAACACAGAACTAATGAAAAAGTATATAACTCCTAAGAGATAACACAGGAGAAAGCCTAGATGACCTTGGTTAAGGTCATGACTTTTTAGATATAACACCAAAGCATGATCCAAGAAAGAAATAATTGATAAGCTGGACTGCATTAAAATTAAAAACTTCTCCTTTGAGAAAAACAATGTCAAGAGAACAAGACAGCCACAGACTCAGAAAAAATATTTGCAAAAACACATCTGATAAAGGATTATTATCCAAAATATACAAAGAACTCTTATATGCACAAGAAATTCTCCAATGGAGACTGGGAACACATGTCAACATAGAGACCACAGTAAACAATAGAGTGGGGTTTGGAATAAGAGTTCTTATTTTCTTTCTTTATTGTTAACCAAGTATAATATTTATAAGATATTTTTTAAAGAAAGCACAGTCTCAAGTGCCTAATTACCCTGTACAGTAGTTACACACTGGTTCATCTGTAATCACTAGATACTTTCAAGACTGAGTATTGACTCCAGAGAGTTAATGGCTATAAAGTGTGAAACAGAGGACAACAACAGGTAACTAAGTCTTTTGTAAAAAGAAGGGATAATTATGTAGTTCCCATTGTTTCCCTTTGAAATTCTAAAAAGAAAGAAATACAAACCAAGAATATAAGTAACTCAAGAATGTTTTGTTTCAACTCTACTGGCCTCTGAACACCTAATTTTCAAAGTCAGACAAACATCATATAAAATATTTAAAAGTCTATCTTTCATCCTAACTTGGGAAAAAAGTGTCAGACTAAGAAACTATAAAATTGGCTTGGTTTGCGTTTAGCATGATATCTTCCTTCTCTGGTGGCTCAGATGGTAAAAGCTTCTGCCTACAATGCAGGAGACCCAGGTTCGATCCCTGGGTTGGGAAGATCCGCTGGAGTAGGAAATGGCAACCCACTCCAGTACTTTTGCCTGGAAAATCCCATGGATGGAGGAGCCTGATAGGCTACAGTCCATGGTGTCGCAAGGAGTAGGACACAACTGAGCGACTTCACTTTCACTTTTCTCCTTCTCAGCTTAACCCCAACTTGAGCAATCACTTCTTTCTCTCTTACAATCCTTCTCTCATGAACGCTTTCATGTTTTACACAGTTTCTCCATGTAAGAAAAGAATGGCATGATAAATTGACCCACACTAAGGTACTAGAGATGCTTGTTTCTCAAAGTGTGTTCCACAGAGCAGAGAAATTGGCATTACCTTATCTACTGAGTAAGGATCTGCATTTTCATAAGATCCCCATGGGATTTCTACATATTTTAGTAAGATAACCAGGAGATTCAGATGTACATTAAAGTCAGAGAACGTTAGTGGAAACTGTTGTTTTCCAGAGCTCTCAAAGTGTGATCTCTGGGTAAGCAGCATCAGCATCAACTGGGAATTTATCAGAAACGTGAGTTCCCAGCCCCTGCCTCAGACCTGCTACAAGAGAAACTCTGGGCATGGGACCCAGCCATTGGGATATTAAAAAAGCTCTCCAGGGGATTCTGATGCATGAAAAACATTTAAAGACCACTGTTTCAGAGCATCTATGGTAAAGATTTGCTAATTTCAGAATTATAGAGCTGACTGCACCATAAAAAGTAAAGAGTGGGCATTTTATCCCATAGAGCCTCCTAGGTTTCCTTCGGCTTGCATAACCCAGAAATTCAAGAGTTTCCAAAAATGCCCTAAGTGTGCTTCTCCGATTCGGCCATTAACTCGTTCCATGTCTTTTGAGAGTAAATCCCTTGATACCAATTGGTTTAATTCAAGAATTCTGCTCCATTACTTTAGCTATTTCAACTTGTGAAATTTCACACCACCAGGACATCAAGCTGTACAGCAGTTTTAATTAGCTGCCTCTGATATGGAGAAGATCACTGACTTACTGGAATTACTTCTGTAATTTAAAAGCTCCTTCAAAATTGAACTCTGTTTTTTCCTTTTCTCCTCCTACTCATTGCCCAGATGTCCGCTTGTTTAAATTTATTAACACTGCTTTTTAATCTAAACCGGAGTCTTTGTGTGTTTGTGTCTGTGCCGATTAACTGAAGTTTCAGATCACAGCCTACTGCTAGCAAATATCACTGCAAGGAGGCATTCTTCACTGGTTTTAATGTGTTTTCCAATTCAAGGAGTGGCGATTAATGCAGCTTAAACTCCAAAGCAAACAAGGAGGATATAAAAGTATGAATGATTGTCCTTGGTAGTGGTTACACTGTAGAATAGGGCATTTTACCACAGTCAAAGTAGTTATAATATTTTACTATTTTAAGATAGCCTCCTCCCAGACTAGACAATGAACTAAGGGAATGGCTAGGCAAGAACGTCCTATACTACTCACATAATTCATCTGCTGTTCTTCAAAGCCTTTTCCCGGTGTTAAGCAAGAGAAAAGTTGCCGTTTGCTTAAGTACTTTTCCAGTAATATGGCTCTTAGTACATCTCACTATTATGGCATTAAATGAGTTGTTTTTACTTTCATTACTGCTTATTTTGTTAGAAACTGGGAAATACTTGCTCTACTTTACATGGAGGTGTAAAGAAGCCAGTCTTGATGCCGAAGATAACTGAAATGAATCACTCACTCCTTTAGCAAATTCATGAAAGTGTTAAGCACGTTCAGCCTATTCATTATGACGTATTTTTTATCTTTAACAGGGGAGCATATTTGTGTAAGTGCTACAGACTTACAGCTATATATGTGCCCTGAAGATGTGTTGAGACTTTCCTGTAAATTGTTCTAAGTGAGAATCCTAGATAACAAAGGAAAACCATCCCTCAGGGAACTTTTCTGTGTCCTATTAAAAATTATTTTTGGCACCTTCTTAGAGTGCAACAACAACACATTCATACTGAGGTTGGAATTAATGGATAAGAACAGATAAGAACTATTAATTAATATCCTTTCACAACACTGAAGTGAAGAGAATCTTTAAACCAGCCAAGAAATTAACTTTTAAGAAACGTTTGCAGAGTGAAAATACAGACTGAATTAAGGAGTTTACTGGAAATTGAAAGATGGGTGCAATTCCATTCTAACAGACCTAGGAAATGGAATCAGTTTACCTCTCAGATGTGCAGAAATGGCTGTCATCAGCAAGACATGTTCACTTCAAAAACAAATGCAAGTGTAAACATAATTCTAATGAATGTCTAGCTTAGTCACTATTTAGAAAATTAAATTTGTTTAGTGTTAAATTGCAAATGCAAATTTTGACTCAGTGCATACATGCTTCTGCATTCATCACCAGCTGATCAAACTATGCATCAATTGCATTTCACTGATAGACTAAAGCCTTTTGTTTTAAAAATTAGTAGGGATAATGAGACTGGCATTTATGCTTTCCTTTTATAAACTTTAGCTTTTTACTAAATTATAGCCTACACATGGTAAAGGTGGAAATAAGTACATCTGACGCTGATTTTCACTAACTGATTTACAGTCCTAGGATTAACACATCAAGAAAGAGTACCATGCCAGTACTCCAGAAGTCTCTTGTCCCCTTCCAGTTTCTACTCATCCCCAGTTCAAGATTAATCACTATCCTGTATTCTATAATCACTTTGTCTTACGTTGCATTAAAAAATTCTTAAATAGAAAATCAAGGTGATCATTGCCTTACATATTCGTGTTTCTCAGGGTACTGCCACAATCCTCTTATCATCTCAGTCTATATACATTCCATGTATGATCAATTACCACCCGTGTAAAGGATCAGAACTTTTCACATTAGCTTTAGGTACTTTGATCTAATTTCATAGTAGATATCTTTATCTGGTTATCAAATGGGCACTTCAAATTCAACACAAATAACATTAATCAAATCATCATTTACCACTCCACCACAGGGAGTGGGGGTAGGGGGATAGGCATTCTTCATTGTTTAAAATCTTGATAACAATCACATGTTTTCCATCACTCAAACTGAAATTAGGTGCCATTTTTCTTTTCTTTTTTTTTTACTGTTCTCCAATATCCAAACATTCTGCCTATCTGCTGATATTCTTCTCTTAGGTATTTCTTGGATCTGGTCTGTTCTCTTGATAGTTACCTCTATAGCCTATGTTCAGGAACTCAGCATCTACAGAAAATAGCCTCTAATGATTCTCTACATATTTAGCTTCATTCTCCTCCACTGCATTCTCCCCATCAATCCTAAATGGCCTAGAGGTACAGAAAGGGGACAGATTTTGGTAATAGACTGACTGTTTGACTCGGAATATTGAGCTTCTAGTACTGTTCCTTATTTGTAACATGAGGGCAATAGTATCTCCATTATGAAGTAAATTGTTAGAATTACATATGTTGAATTAAAAAAAAAATTGCACAATGTAAGAGTAGCGAGTTAAGCTTTATTTGGGGCAAAATGAGAACTGCAGCCCGGGAGACAATACCTCAGATGGCTCTGAGAGACTGCTCCAAAGAAGGGGGAAGGACAGTATACATGTGATTTTGGTAAAGGGAGAATACATGCAATCAAGCACACATTTTTTAGTAGAAGGTTTCCACTAGTCTCAGGAAGCGTCTGCTAGTCACGAGAAACAACTGTCACCATGAAGGATGTTAGTGCTTTCCTAGATATGAAGAGATATAAGAGATGGGCTCATAAAATCAGCTCCTGAGAACATCTGACTACCTGAAGACTTGTCCTGATAGTTTTCCTGGAGCACAGAGTGCCTCATTTCTGCTCTCTACCTTGAACTCCTTCGGGGGTGTTGAAGGTTAGCAGCTGCATCAGCACCTGATTTAATCCTTGTAGATGGCAAGTGCCCATGGCAAGTGCCAATTTGTAGGTGACACACAGTATGATATATGTATTTACAAGTTCAGTTTAGGGTGAGTTGATTCTTAAAAATACTCCTCTCCTCTTGCTCTTCCTCTAAAAACAATTAAAATTTTTCAATCACCATGACCTGGATAACCACAATGGTATGGTCACTCAACTAGAACCAGACATCCTGGAATGTGAAGTCAAGTGGGCCTTAGGAAGCATTACTACCAACAAAGTTGGTGCAGGTGATGGAATTCCAGTTGAGCTATTTCAAATAAAAAAGAAATGCTGCTGCTAAAGTGCTGCACTCAATATGTCAGCAAATTTGGAAAACTCAGCAGAGGCCACAGGACTGGAAAAGGTCACTTTTCATTCAAATGTCAAAGGAAGGCAAATGGTAAAGAATGTTCAAGTGTGCTCATTTCACATGCTAACAGGGTAATGCTCAAAATCCTTCAAGCTAGGCTTAAACAGTACGTGAATTGAGAACTTTCAGGTGTACAAGCTGGGTTTCAAAGAGGCAGAGGAACCAGAGATCAAATTGTGAACATTCGTTGGATCATGAAGAAAGCAAGGGGGTTCCAGAGAAACATCTACTTCTGCTTCATTGACTATGCTAAAGTCTTTGACTATGCGGATCACAACAAACTGTGGAAAATTCTTAAAGAGATGGAAATACCAGAGCACCTTAACTGCCTTCTGAGAAACCTGTATGCAGGTCAAGAAGCAACAGTTAGAACTGGACATGGAACAATGGACTGGTTCAAAATTGAGAAAGGAATACGTCAAGGTTCTATACTGTTGCCCTGCTTATTTAACTTATATACAGAGTACATCATGAGAAAAGGTGGGCTGAAGGAATAACAAACTAGAATTAAGACTGCCAGGAGAAATATCTCAGATATGCAGATAATACCACTCAAATGGGAGAAAGCGAAGAAGAACTGAAGAGCCTCTTGATGAGGGTCAAAGAGGAGAGTGAAAAAGTTGGCTTAAAACTCAACATTCAAAAAACTAAGATCATGGCATCCAGTCCCATCACTTCATGGCAAATAGATGGGGAAAAAGTGGAATCAGTGACAGATTTTTTCTTCTTAGGCTCCAAAATCATGTCAGATGGTGACTACAGCCATGAAATTAAAAGACGCTTGCTCTTTGGAAGGAAAACTATGACAAACCTAGACAGCACATTAAAAAATAGAAGCATCACTTTGCTGACAAAAGTATGTACAGTCAAAGATATTGTTTTTCCAGTAGTCATGTACAAATGTGAGAGCTGGACCATAAAGAAGGCTGAGTGCTGAAGAATTCCCATGCTTTTGAACTGTGGTGTTGGAGAAGACTCTTGAGAGTCCCTTGGACTGAAAGGAGATCAAACCAGTCCATCCTAAAGGAAATCAGTCCTGAATATTCATTGGAAGGACTTATGTTGAAGCTGAAGCTCCAATACTGTGGCCACCTGATGTGAAGAGCTGACTATTTGGAAAAGACTCTGATGCTGGGAAAGACTGAAAGCAAAAGGAGAAAGGGGGTGACAGAGGATGAGATGGTTAGATAGCATTACTGACTCAATGGACATGAGTTTGAGCAAGTGAAGGACAGGCAAGTCCGGCATGCTGTAGTTCATGTGGTCACAAAGAGTCAAACACTACTTAGCGACTGAACAACAGCAATGATTCACCATAAAAATAAATTCAAACTCTTACCATCAAATATAACCCATTTCTTGATCCGTGAGATGCATGCGTGCGTGCTCAGTTGCTTCTGTCGTGTCTGATTCTATGTGACCCCATAGACTGTAGCCGGCCAGGCTCCTCTGTCCATGGGATTCTCCAGGCAAAAATACTGGAGTGGGGTGCCATGCCCATCTCCTGGGGATCTTCCTGACTCAGGTATTGAACGTGTGCCTCTTATAACTCCAGCACTGGCAGACGGGTTCTTTACTGCTAGCGCCACCTGGGACACCTGGATCTGTGAGATATCCAGTTTCATTTTCCCCATGCTTCTGACATTTTTTCAATGGTAGAATTCCACATTGATATTATATATATATATATATATATATATATATATATATATGTGAGATAGAGATACTGGAGGACAGGGAAGCTTGGCGTGCTGCAGTCTATGGGGTCGCAAAAGTCGGATACGACTTAGTGACTAAACAACAAGAATTATTAACATTTACTTCTACTACTGCAATGTAAAACATATAGGGAACAAATCTATTAATACTAAATTAACAGTAATAGAAATAAATATGGACTCATTAGATAGTTTTACAAAAATTTCCAATAAGGACTTGATAGTTGACCTCTGCATGAAACATCATAGAGGCCACAGAGAAAATGAGTTTTAAAATGTGTAAAGTTCATAAGGGAGGAAAAATAATTTTCCCTCTACCCTTCTAGGCTGAGGCTCCCTATAACAAAAGACATTTGAAAAGGAGAATAAGAAATAAAAGGTTAATAACACGTGTATCTCCTATATACATGGGAGATACCCAGGAAAAATGGAGTAACTCCCCAAATAGCCCAAGTCGACCATTTCAATACCATTTTAAATTAAAGACAAAAAACTGTTGGTTGGGTAGGAAGTCAGTTTTGGGAGGTAACCAGGAAAGGCACAGTAAACAAGGATAAAGTTGTGATGCAGACTTAAATTTCTGCTTTCTCCATTGCTAAGTGTTTTGAAAGATTTAATCACTTTCCTCTCCCTGGAAGAGAGAGGAAGACAAGTTTACAAATGGTGATTTTCCATATATATATATATATATATATATATATATAAATGTTTCTTACAAAAGGGTAATTTTTACTTGATTTTCAGAATTTGTCCTATGCTGTTTCTTGAAAATAATCAGTCTAAGATCATCTTTATGCTAAAGAGTCATACTTCAGAGTGAAATCTTCTGCTCCCCATAAGTTCTTTCATTTATATAAGAAATACAGTGATGGGGATCCAAATTAGAAGAGCGAAGAAAACATGCACTATTTACACTGATGACCAACTGTATGAAAGAAAGACCTGCTGCAGTGGATTATAAAAACTTTCAGCATTACACAATGCAATTATTCAAGTATTTGTCATATGCAAAGCACTGTTTCAAGAAAGCAAACAGTAACTTTGTATATAATCCATAGAGACTAATACATACAAATATGCAAGAGTAGCCTGTTTTAAAATATACTTTTGTTTTAGTTCAGTTCAGTTCAGTTCAGTCGCTCA
Source organism: Moschus berezovskii (assembly GCF_049115385.1). Classification (NCBI taxonomy): domain Eukaryota; kingdom Metazoa; phylum Chordata; class Mammalia; order Artiodactyla; family Moschidae; genus Moschus; species Moschus berezovskii. Next base: position 2,246,332 of record NC_142489.1, read on the forward strand.
GTCGTGTCCGACTCTTTGCGACCCCAAGAATCACAGCATGCCAGGCCTCCCTGTCCATCACCAACTCCCGGAGTTCACTCAAACTCATGTCCATTAAGTCGGTGATACCATCCAGCCATCTCATTCTCTGTCGTCCCCTTCTCCTCCTGCCCCCAATCCCTCCCAGCATCAGACTCTTTTCCAGTGAGTCAACTCGTCACATGAGGTGGCCAAAGTATTGGAGTTTCAGCTTTAGCATCAGTCTTTCCAATGAACACCCAGGATTGATCTCTTTTAGAATGGACTGGTTGGATCTCCTTGCAGTCCAAGGGACTCTCATTAGTCTTTTGTTTAGAGATAATCTAAAGTGTATATCCATTTAGTGTCCCTGATGGCTCAGCAGGTCAAAGAATCCATCTGCAAGGAGGAAGGAGATAGAGGAGACTCAGGTTCGATCCCTGGGTCAGGATGAACCCCTTGAGAAGGAAATGGCAACCCACTCCAGTCTTCTTGTCTGAAAAACTCCATGGAGGCAGGAGCCTGGAGGGTTACAGTCATGGGGTCACAGAGTCGGACACAACTGAATGACTAAGCACAGTGCATAAAACTTTTTTTTTTTTGCATTTCATTGTCATGACTAGAAGGGAGAATAAATAACATATTTCTTCTGTGAAGTAGGGTCCATAGTTAACAAACATTTGCTAACATGCATCACAGGGGATGTTTTGAAAAAATAATGTTAAGGCTGACTAATGATCATGATGGGCTGTTGTCTCTCCTTTTTTGTGATGCTTCCTCTTACAGAGCTCTATAAAAGGTGAATTAGATATTCACTTGCTCCAGTATAGATACTCAATCAACAAAAGAAGAACCTCTAGGCCCTTGAGATTTCCTTTCAATCTTAGAGGACCAACTCTAATTTCCTAACTCTGATTAATAATTCTCCCTCTGCCTTTAGTGCCCTGTTGACATACTACTCATGTTGACCCAGAGTAACTTTTCCTATTACTTTTCTTTTGCATTCAATGCATATAATTAAGTCAAGTGATTTTTTGGTTACAACATTTTGGGAGCCATTAGACATTATAGAACCTACCCAAAGAACTAGTGAACTTAAATGCAGCTAGAAATCCACAAGGGTGTATTTATTACTTTATTTGGTTTTATAAATAGCTGTATCTCTATTAACATTAATAGTGAGTATATTGTCAGTTATCAGTAGTAATTTATCAAAGCTTGATCATTTAGTTTTGGGCTATCTTGACTGGGGATGACTGAGACATTCCCCTTCATTACTAGTTATCACTTGCTTACTGTATTGGATTTGGGGAAACAGTACATCTTACCAGAGTATCAACCTTCAAACTAGCAGAGGTAATGAAGCTTCTAATGGGAGTTTCAGGTCAGAAGCATCAGAACTACTGCATATGTTTGTACATTGTTGCCATGCACATTGTCACCTGGCTATTAAAAGAATGCATGAATCTCAGTAGAAATCAGAGATACTTGAGTTTTAAAAAGTAGGGGACATCATATTTCATCTATCACTTGCAAAATAAAAGCAACTGTTAACAATCCACTATCGGAGAGGGCATGGGAAAATGCCCTAATTCATATTGGTGTAACATTTTGGAGGGCAATTTGAATAAACCAATTGAAATTTAAAATGTAAGCATCCTTGTATTCATTAATTCCATTCCAGTTGAGTAAAGAATATTTATGACCCCTTTTTCTAAGACTTAGAGCAAATATTATATGCCGTAATCTGACCAAAGAGCTTCGCTTGTTTTCATTCACCTACCTATCACAAGGAACCTATAAGTTGGTATGAATATCATTCCCAATTTATGTTTCAAAAACATTCTTTAAGGATACTAAAGGGACCTGAATTGGATACTGAAATTAAAAAGGCCCTTAGTAGAAAACAGGTGAAATAAGAATAAAGTCTAGAGTTAAAAATATTGACCAGGGTCAATTTCTTACTCTTAATAAATGTATCATGATTATGTATGATGCCAGTATTAGAGGAAGCTGGATGAAGGATATATACAAACTCTGTATATACTATGTTTTCAACTTTTTTTTGTAAATCTACATTCATTTTTAAAAATAAAATTAAAATAATATTCTTCATATCGCAGAACTAGCAAGTGGTCGACATATTTGGAACAGTGGGAGAAAAAAATCCATGGAGAGTCATGATCCTTTAGATACCTAAAGGTAGGTAAAGGGAGCTATAAGTTAAGGGAGACATAAGTTGAGAATAATCAGTTCTGTTATTTGCATTTGACCAACCATCTGATTGTTGTTGTTTAGTCACTAAGTTGTGTCCGACTCATTTTGTGGCACCATGGACTGTAGCCCACCAGGATCCTCTGTCCATGGGATTTCCCAGGCAAAAATATTGGAGTGGGTTGCCATTTCCTTCTCCAGGGGATCTTCCCAGTCTAGGGATGGAACCTGAGTCTCTAGGATTGGCAGGCAGATTGTTTACCGCTGAGCTGCCAGGGAAGCCCCAACCATCTGATTACAGTCTCCAAACACTACATGACAATTTTACTCTCTATGTTAAAGAAGCTCTGAAGGCCATAAAAACAAATGAGGCAGTACTTATATTCAGGTAAACCATTAGGCTAGTCAGACATGTAAACAATTAGCTACAATGTAAATTTCTATGGAGCAAATACTTCAGTATAATTTAATAATGTTATACTAGAGTCTGTTGTTTTAACAACTGTGTTATCTTTGTGCAATAATTCATAATTAGAAATTCAAATTCTTATCAACAGGAAAATAATTAAGACTATTGTCCATATGAAGCATGAAATATTCTATGCCAATTAAAAAAGAGTATCTTTAAAATATTTTGTGAATGGGAAAAATGGAGAATGGTATATATTGTGAGCCAATGAGTCTGTGGTGAACAGAATGTCTAATATGTTCTAAGAAGCTATCCTGCTGTAATTTCCAGATTCTGTGAATATGAATTTTTCTTTATATACTCCTGTATTTTACTTTTTTGTATAATGGGGATGACTTCTTACATTAGCTTAGTATTTAATAAGCCATTTTAAAGTATAAAGGCATTTATAGAGACCTCAGAGGTTAAAGCGTCTGCCTCCAATGTGGGAGACACGGGTTCGATCCCTGGGTCGGGGAGATCCCCTGGAGAAGGAAACGGTAACCCACTCCAGTACCCTTGCCTGGAGAATCCCATGGACGGAGAAGCCTGGTAGGCTACAGTCCATGGGGTCGCAAAGAGTCGGACACGACTGAGTGACGGAACGGAACGGAATTGTTCAGAAGGTTGGAATATTCCCATTCAGATTTTCCCTATATTTTATAAATGATTAACTGGGCAAGGCAGTGCTAGGCACTAGGTATACAGTAGTTGATTAGATATTATCCCCAGCCTGGTGGAGGTCAGAGTCTGGTGGAGGATACAAAGTAAAGCCAAGTATGTTAAGTTCTTTTTGCTAAACAGCTAAGTGAAAGGTTCTAAGCAGACTGCAAAGTCACTTCAGAGACAAGACAAGAGAAACTGACAAAAGTAGAGTCCAAGAATTGCATTGTATGGAATGTTTAAAAGTTTTAATTTTATTCTGGGCACAATGGGATGCTTTTGAAACATTAAAATAGGCAATGGCTTAATATTACTCTTTTTCTCTTTACTCATTGTTATGAAATAGTACTCAGGCTATCACACATACATATTGGAGAGGGGAATGGGAAACAGGTATCTGCTTCTTAAGAATGTATTGCACATGTGTTGATATTCCCTTGCCTGTATATTCATTATATTTCACATTCTAAAAATACAATGAAAAGTTCTAAAATAAGTTAGCAGAAGTAGGGATGAGATGACAAATAGATATTTAGGAGGTAGTATCAACAATTCTTATTGATCTTGAGGTAGGAGTGAGAAAATGGGAGAGAGATGGCAAAAATGACACCAAAGTTCCCATGCCAATTACTACCAAGAGGATACAAGAGGAAGAGCAGTCTTACAGGGAGAGATTGATGACACCCATTCTGGGCTTGCTGGATTTGAAGTATTTCTGAGACATCCAAATGTAGATGTTAGACAGACAGCTGAGTTCTAGAATTCAGGGGAGCAAATGGGATTTTATATCATTTCCCTCCATAGCTTTATTGAAGTGTAATTGATACACAAAAACTGCACATAGTTAATATACACACTTTAGTGAGTTTAACGTATGTATTGTACACACCTGTGTTACCATCACCACAATCAAGGTAATAAACACTGGATTTTATGTCTTATGAAGGCTGTTAACACTGACATAACAGAAAATATGACTAATAGTGTCTTATAACACACAGGTTTATTTTTCTTACATGAAAAACAATTAGAGGTGGCAGCTTCAAGCACTGGTTTAGTGGCTCAAAAATGCTATCAAAATCTTGGTTCTTTTTAGGTTTCTGTTCTCCGATACCTAAATGGCTTATTTTTTTAATGTCTCCTTTAAGACATTTTTTAATGTCTCTTTTAACTAGCTGCCATAGATCCAGACATCATGTTTAAGTACAAAGGATGAATCAAAAGGGAAGGGAAGAGATGGGCCCAAGAAGATTTCCTAATTTTTACCAGAAAGCTCCGTAGCAGACTTCCCTTACTGTTCATTGTCTTTAAAGTGAGAGATGGCAAGGAATAAAGAGACTGATAATAGTAGCTGGGTTCGGTTCAGTTCAGTTCAGTCGCTCAGTTGTGTCTGACTCTTTGCGACCCCATGAATCACAGCATGCCAGGCCTCCCTGTCCATAACCAACTCCCGGAGTTCACTCAAACTCATGTCCATCGAGTCGGTGATGCCATCCAGCCATCTCATTCTCTGTCGTCCCCTTCTCCTCCCACCCCAAATCCCTCCCAGCATCAGAGTCTTTTCCAGTGGGTCAACTCTTTGCATGAGGTGGCCAGAGTACTGGAGTTGCAGCTTTAGCATCAGTCCTTCCAATGAACACTCAGGATCGATCTCCTTTAGAATGGACTGGTTGGATCTCTTTACAGTTCAAGGGACTCTCAAGAGTCTTCTCCAGCACCACAGTTCAAAAGCATCAATTCTTCGGCGATAAGCTTTCTTCACAGTCCAACTCTCACATCCATACATGACCACTGGAAAAACCATAGCCCTGACTAGACAGACCTTGGTTGGCAAAGTAATGTCTCTGCTTTTTAATATGCTATCTAGGTTGGTCATAACTTTCCTTCCAAGGAGTAACCGTCTTTTAATTTCATGGCTGCAATCAGCATCCACAGTGATTTTGGAGCCCCCCAAAATAAAGTCTGACACTGTTTCCACTGTTTCCCCATCTATTTCCCATGAAGTGAAGGGACCAGATGCCATGATCTTTGTTTTCTGAATGTTGAGCTTCAAGCCAATCTTTTTACTCTCCTTTTTCACTATCATCAAGAGGCTTTTGAGTTCCTCTTCACTTTCTGCCATAAGGGTGGTGTCATCTGCATATCTGAGGTTATTGATGTTTCTCCTGGCAATCTTGATTCCAGCTTGTGCTTCTTCCAGCCCAGCGTTCCTCATGATGTACTCTGCATATAAGTTAAATAAGCAGGGTGACAATATACAACCTTGATGTACTCATTTTCCTATTTGGAACCAGTCTGTTGTTCCATGTCCAGTTCTAACTGTTGCTTCCTGACCTGCATACAGGTTTCTCAAGAGGCAGGTCAGGTGGTCTGGTATTCCCATCTCTTTCAGAATGTTCCACAGTTTATTGTGATCCACACACTCAAAGGCTTTGGCATAGTCAATGAAGCAGAAATAGATGTTTTTCTGGAACTCTCTTGCTTTCTCCATGATCCAACAGATGTTGGCTATTTGATCTCTGGTGCCTCTGCCTTTTCTAAAACCTGCTTGGACATCTGGGAGTTCACGGTTCACATATTGCTGAAGCCTGGCTTGGAGAATTTTGAGCATGACTTTACTAGCGTGTGAGATGAGTATAACTGTGTGGTAGTTTGAACATTCTTTGGGATTGCCTTTCCTTGGGACTGGAATGAAGACTAACCTTTTCCAGTCCTGTGGCCACTGCTGAGTTTTCCAAATTTGCTGGCATATTGAGTGCAGCACTTTCACAGCATCATCTTTCAGGATTTGAAATAGCTCAACTGGAATTCCATCACTTCCACTAGCTTTGTTTGTAGTGATGCTCTCTAAGGCCCACTTGACTTCACTTTCCAAGATATCTGGCTCCTATCAATAACCTCAGATATGCAGATGACACCACCCTTATGGCAGAAAGTGAAGAGGAACTCAAAAGCCTCTTGATGATGGTGAAAAAGGAGAGTGAAAAATTTGGCTTGAAGCTCAACATTCAGAAAACAAAGATCATGGCATCTGGTCCCTTCACTTCATGGGAAATAGATGGGGAAACAGTGGAAACAGGGTCAGACTTTATTTTGGGGGGCTCCAAAGTCACTGCAGATGCTGATTGCAGCCAGGAAATTAAAAGACGCTTACTTCTTGGAAGGAAAGTTATGACCAACCTAGACAGCATATTAAAAAGCAGAGACATTACTTTGCCAACCAAGGTCCGTCTGGTCAAGGCTATGGTTTTTCCCATAGTCATGTATGGATGTGAGAGTTGGACTGTGAAGAAAGCTGATCGCCGAAGAATTGATGCTTTTGAACTGTGGTGCTGGAGAAGACTCTTGAGAGTCCCTTGGACTGCAAGGAGATCCAACCAGTCGATTCTAAAGGAGATCAGTCCTGGGTGTTCATTGGAAGGACTGATGCTAAAGCTGAAACTCCAATACTTTGGCCACGTCCTGTGATGAGTTGAGTCACTGGAGAAGAGTCTGATGCTGGGAGGGATTGGGGGTAGGAGGAGAAGGGGATGACAGAGAATGAGATGGCTGGATGGCATCACTTACTCGATGGACATGAGTTTGAGTGAACTCCGGGAGTTGGTGATGGACAGGGAGGCCTGGTGTGCTGTGATTCATGGGGTCACCAAGAGTCGGACAGAACTGAGAGACTGAACTGAACTGAAATGAATAAGTAACATCTTCTCTGAGTTCCATAAGCTGTTCCAGTAAATTAATCAGCTGTGGATAGGGTTGCTGAAATATCTGATTTATAGCCAGTCGGCCAGAAGCACAGAAAACAACTTGGACTTTGGTCTGGTGTCTGAAGTAGAGGGCAGTCTTGGGGGATTTAGCCCTTTACCTGTGGTATCTGGTTGTAGCTCCAAGTAGATGGTGTTAGAATTGAGTTGAAATCTTGGACCTGTGTTGGCATCCAAGAACTGCTTGTTGGTGTGAGAAAGCATACACACACACATGTTGAAATTGGGTTCAGGAATTCAAAAGAGGGACACTGTGCATGTGTGTGGGGGCAGAATGTATGTGAGAAATCTCTGTATCTTCTTCTCAATTTTGCCATGAACCTAATATTTCTCCAAAGATATTAAAGTCTTTTTTATAAAGTCAAATCATAATAAGTTATTTGGGATGCATGAAATCACTAAGAGAGTATTAATTTGTTCACTCATCAAGCTGACAATCAGCACATTTGTTCTACGCACCCTACCAATCACTGGGGATCCGGCCTGTATTATAATGCAAGGTGACAGGAACCCAAATGAATGCCTATGCTTGTCCTGTAATGCCCGTAACAGACATCACTAATTAATTCCAGACCTCTTTCCCACTCATGCCAAACATGACTTCAGGATCATTACCAACACAACCCAACAGGTCACGACTACCCATTGATCAGAATGCAGCATACAACCTATTTCTCATCTCTTATCTACTGCATTGTACATATGCCAGATTTTAACCTTACTTAAGTGTGAGAAATAAAACAGATTTTTATTTTAAAAAAGTCAGAGTTCTTATTTAAATCTAGAAATACACATTTTAACTAAAACACTAATCACATGTGCATTACTATAACAGTTCTTTGTTTCCTGATTTATAGGTTATATGCTAAACATGTACATATTTTTCCTTCCTTTTTATCCACCTCATATATTTACAAAAGTGCAGAATGCAAAGTCATCAACATGATTAATGCAGAGCTTAAAAATTTCCCAGAATATATTCTCTCCTTCTTTTATATATTCAAATAGATAAAAGCTAAGAATATATTAGGCTTTGAAAATTACCGGAAAATATTTCTCAAATGCGGCTGTCTTTATGTGAAATATAGTGATTGCTGGCATATTTGGTTTTGTATCCGTAACTGACATGTGAATTAGTTGTTTTTTATGCACTGGTTTGAGGGATTTAACCCTCAACCTTCTACTAAAACTCACAAGCCAAAAATACAAGTTTTGTCAATCAATACAGGTTATCTGTTTGCCACAGGAATGGTTTTACAAATAAGGAAATCTAGTAAACATTTTAAAAGATTACAGTGAAATGTGACCACCTACCAATAATAAATACCATTTTTGAGCACAGAATCTCTGATAAGCAACTTACATTCATTATCACACGTAATTGTCGCTATGTATTTAATTATCACATTTAATTATCTCAATTGTCACAAAGCAATCCTGCAAGGGGTCAGCATAACCATTTGAAGATGAAAAACAACTGAAGTTTAGATTCACGATCAACATACATATAAGTTGTAGAGCTAGGAAAGGAATTCAAATATAGGCTTATATAAAAATGAGTACAATTAAATATGTTACTGAGTAAATATACTTTGATGCTTTTCAAATGTTGTAGAGAAATGCATAGTTGTGTGTTATGACATGTCCATCTAGAACAGAATCTATAAAATTTGAGCTGGACATAATGCCTCTCTTCCCTGGTGGCTCAGCTGGTAAAGCCTGCAATATGGAAGACCCAGGTTCAATCCCTGGGTCAGAAAGATCCCCTTGGAGAAAGAAATGGCAACCCACTCTAGTATTCTTGCTTGGGAAATCTCATGGACTCTGGAGCCTGGTGGGCTACAGTCCACGGGATCACAAAAAGTCCCAAAGAGTCACAAAGACATGACTGAGCAACTAACAACACTAATGTCTCTCAGGTACAGACTACATTTCCTAGACTCCCTTTCAGCTCAGTAGGCCCAAGACATGGTATTAAATCAACCATATTATCTCTTAGAGGTAAAGCTGCTTGTCCTATACTTTGGCTTTCTTTGAGAATTCTATTAGTACCCTCTATAGACTACATCTTGCCTGGAGAATCCCAGGGACAGGGGAGCCTGGTGGGCTTCCGTCTATGGGGTCACACAGAGTCGGACACGACTGAAGTGACTTAGCAGTAGCAGCAGGATAGACTACATTGGAAAAGGCAATGGCACCCCACTCCAGTACTCTTGCCTGGAAAATCCCATGGATGGAGGAGCCTGGTAGGCTACACTCCATGGGGTCGCTAAGAGTCAGACACGACTGAGCGACTTCACTTTCACTTTTCACTTTAATGCATTGGAGAAGGAAATGGCAACCCACTCCAGTGTTCTTGCCTGGAGAATCCCAGGGACGGGGGAGCCTGGTGGGCTGCCGTCTATGGGGTCGCACAGAGTCGGACACGACTGAAGCGACTTAGCAGCAGCAGCATAGACTACATGATTGTGTCCCTTCCCACATTCACATGTTAAAGTCCTATCCCTCAAGCTGACTATTTTAGGAGATGGGGCTATTGGGTAGTGATTAGGTCAGGAGGAGGGAGTCCTCATGGATGGGATTAATACTGATATAAAAGAGGCCCCAGAGATCTCCTTAAACCTTCTTCTATGTGAAGTTACAGCATAAAAGCAACCTCCTACGAAGTGGGCTCCCAACAGACACTGATTCTGCTGGCACTTGACCTTCAACTTCCCAGCCTCCACAACCATAAGAAATAAATGTCTGTTCTTTATAAAGCCACCCAGCTGCTGCTGCTGCTAAGTCGCTTCAGTCATGTCCGACTCTGTGCGACCCCATAGACGGCAGCCCACCAGGCTGTCCCGTCCCTGGGATTCTCCAGGCAAGAACACTGGAGTGGGTTGCCATTTCCTTCTCCAATGCGTGAAAGTGAAAAGTGAAAGTGAGGTTGCTCAGTTGTATCCGACTTAGTGACCCCATGGACTGCAGCCCAGACTATGGTATTATTTACAATGGACTGAAGGGACTAAGACAGTACGTAAACTCTTCAGCCATGCCATATCATGGAGGAAGGAAGATGAGTGGAATCCTCTCTTGTTTTCAATCCAGTGGAATATTAGACATGTAAAGAAAGAAATCCCATCACAGCGTATGTGGTAGTAAAGAACACAGTCTTATGGGAGAAGTAAGGAAAAAAATCACTTATTTATGCTAGGGATTTCAGGAGGGTTTCCCAGATTGTATTAGTCTGCTCAGGCTGCCATAACAAAATAGCACAGACTAAGTGGCTTAAACTACAGGAATTTATTTCTCACAGTCTGGAGGCTGCAAAGTCCAAGGTGAAGGTGCTGGCCAATAGGATTCCTTAGCAAGGGCCCTTTTCTTGGCTTGTGGATGGCCGCCTTCCTGATGGGTCCTTACATGGCAGGGGGTTGGGGAGCCCTATGGTTTCTCTTCTTCTTTCTAAAAAGACATTAATCCCATTACTGGAGCTCCATCCTCAAGACTTTATCTAACCTAATTATCTCTCAAAGACCCTACTTCCAAATGCTATTACATTGGGGGTTAGAGTTTCAACATACAAATATGGGGGGGGACACTTATTCAGTTCATAACCCACATGATGTAAAAAAGTGAACTGAATACTGAAGGTTCCCTGGCTTCTAGTCTTGGAGTCAAACCTCTTTTTCAGCCACTCGGGGTACTGGGGAAAGCTCAGTGCTTTCTGCATTCTGCAGATGCTGTGGTATCTGGTTTATCTTCTGCATTACACTATGTAGAAAAACTATCCCTTCTCATTTACAAAGGTGGAAATCACTACTCAAAAATATCATTATTCATTAGAAGGACCTTTTCCATATATTTTCAAAAAGTTATTTTGAAATAATCATAGGGTCACAGGAAGTTACAAAAATATAATAGTACAGAGATGTCGCATGTACCCTTCATCCAGCTTCCTACAATAGTAACATCTTACAGAACTATAGTATAATATCAAATTCAGGACTATAGAGCTTATTTAGATGTCACTAGTCTTTACAAGAACTTGTATGTGTGTTTGCGTATATGTGTGTGCAGTTCTATGCAATTTTACTACATAGATAGATTCATGTCACCATAACCATGATCAAGACACCAAAATGTTCCATCATTAAAAAGGAACTCCTAGACTTCCTTGGTGGTACAGTGGATGAGAATCCACCTGCCAATGCAGGGGACACCAGTTAGATCCCTGGTCTAGTAGGATTTCACATGCCACCGAGCAACTAAGCCAGTGTGCTACAATTACTGAGCCCACATGCTGCAAATACTGAAGCCCGCACACCTAGAGCCTGTGCTCCACAATTAGAGAAGCCACTTCAATGAGATCCTCAAGCACCACAATGAAGTGTAGCCATTGCTCACCGCAACTGGAGAAAAAGCCCATGCAAAGCAACTGAGACCCAGTGCAACCAAAAATAAATAAAATAATAATAATAAAAAAAACCCAGGAACTCCCTATAATTAATCCTGAGCAAAATTTCTCTCTCGCTCTGACCTGTAAAACCAAACAAGTTATGTGATTCTAAATGAAACAGGCACAGGACAGATATTTTCCATTCCAACAAGAAGACACAGTAAAGAATAAAGGAGTGACAGGTCTCACACAACGTTAAAATTTAGCAAGGCAAACTCCACGAGATCTTAAGGCTTGAGAACAATCTCTTTGACACAAAGCTCTGCCCTCAGACCTGCTGGGAAAGCAACATCACCCCATGACTCAGCAGAGTGCTGCTCATGCCTTGGCTCTCTGTGGCACCCCAAGCTATGCTGCAGCTCTGCCAGGAGGGGTCCGACCCCAATAAGTTCTGTTGGATGTCACTTACGTTTTAGAAGAAGAAAAAATGGAGCTCCCTTGTGTTACTCCTTTATAGTACCATAGCCCCCATACTTAACCTCTGACACCACTCTTTTCTCTCTATGATTTTGTCACTTCAAGAATGCTAATCAGTTCTAAATTACATGCAGAGTAAATCATGAGGAACGCTGGGCTGGAAGAAGCACAAGCTGGAATCAAGATTGCCGGGAGAAATATCAATCACCTCAGATATGCAGATGACACCACCCTTATGGCAGAAAGTGAAGAGGAACTAAGAAGCCTCTTGATGAAAGTGAAAGAGGAGAGTGAAAATGTTGGCTTGAATCTCAACATTCAGAAAACAAAGATCATGGCATCTGGTCCCATCACTTCATGGGAAATAGATGGGGAAACAGTGTAAACAGTGTCAGACTTTATTTTTTGGGCTCCAAAATCACTGCAGATCCTGACTGCATCCATGAAATTAAAAGACGCTTGCTCCTTGGAAGGAAAGTTATGACCAACCTAGACAGCATATTCAAAAGCAGAGACATTACTTTGCCAACCAAGGTCCGTCTAGTCAAGGCTATGGTTTTTCCTGTGGTCATGTATGGATGTGAGAGTTGGACTGTGAAGAAAGCTGATCGCCGAAGAATTGATGCTTTTGAACTGTGGTGCTGGAGAAGACTCTTGAGAGTCCCTTGGACTGCAAGGAGATCCAACCAGTCCATTCTAAAGGAGATCAATCCTGGGTGTTCATTGGAAGGACTGATGCTAAAGCTGAAACTGCAATACTTTGGCCACCTCATGCGACGAGTTGACTCACTGGAAAAGACCCTGATGCTGGGAGGGATTGGGAGCAGGAGGAGATGGGGACGACAGAGAATGAGACGGCTGGATGGCATCACCGACTCGATGGACATGAGTTTAAGTGAACTCTGGGAGTCGGTGATGGACAGGGAGGCCTGGCATGCTGTGATTCATGGGGTCGCAAAGAGTCGGTCATGACTGAGCGACTGAACTGAACTGAACTGAACTGAATCAGTTCTAATGAGGTGGATGAAATTGCAGCCTATTATACAGAGTGAAGTAAGCCAGAAAGAAAAATACCAATAGAGTATACTAACACATATATATGGAATTTAGAAAGATGATAATGATAACCCTGTATACGAGACAGCAAAAGAGACACAGATGTATAGAACAGTCTTTTGGACTCTGTGGGAGAAGGCAAGGGTGGGATGATTTGGGAGAATGGCAATGAAACAGGTATATTATCATACATGTATATTATCATATGTGAAACGAATCACCAGTCCACATTCGATGGATGATACAGGATGCTCGGGGCTGGTGCACTGGGATGAACCAGAGGGATGGGATGGGGAGGGAGGTGGGAGGGGGGTTCAAGATGGGGAACACATGTACACCCAGGGCAGATTCATGTCAATGTATGGCAAAACCAATACAATAATGTAAAGTAATTAGCCTCCAATTAAAATAAATAAATTTAATAAAAAAAGAATGCTAATAAATGGAATAAAATAGTATATAATCTTGCTTTTTAATAGCAAATATACAGTACAATGCAGTACAATGCATGTGACCAAGGTCAAGCAAATATTGTCTCTTATCTGGCTCAGTGTTTTGGCTTTTCCTGGATGTTTCCTTGTAATATCTGCTAATAGCACCCTTGGGATCTACTCTGTTGATCTTGGGAACAGGAGCCAGACCAAAGATGGCCATACCTGCTGATTAAGAGGTATAGAGGGCCACATTCCTAACCACAAACACTCTGAAAGGGCTTAACAGAGCTCAGTTTTCTAGTTTACATGTGAAGTGACAGTCTTCCCACGGTGCATTCAGAGGGATGACAAGACTAGCTCAGTAGCTGTGGGCAGCAAGTGGGGTTATTATCCCACTAGAGGGTAACAAATATTCAGTGGTGTGAATGAGCAGTGCTGTGTCTTTAGATGAAATAACAGTGAGGAGGAAGAAAGCCAACTGGCAACAAATAACGAGCATCGACAGTATCGTCCTTCATTGCCGGACAGTCACAAGAAGTCAAAATAGAACAAGGAGACCGGGTTGCTGGTGAGCATTGTTGCACCAGGACCTACAGTGAATTCCAGAATATTTTTTCTTACCTTTGGTGAAAACAAGCTAGCTTCATTCCTGCCTGCTCATCAGGGTCAAGGGGCAGGTGTGTTCTTGCTGTGGGAAGTAAAAAGACAAAAGATGAGTTTCTTTTTAACTCAAAACCCTCCTCATATAAAACAGTCCTAGATGGATTTCTTCAATCTGTACAATTACTAGACTAAAACATAGACACACATTTTATAACTTACGGTTTGAAAAAGCTTTTCAAAGCATTATAATAACATAAATAATTGATATATTTTCAAAAAGTTTTAAATAATAAATTAAAAAGTTTGGCAAGAATCTAATTCATAAATTAGAAGGCAAGTGCCAAATGAAAAACCACTATGTATTTTATTCTTCATAGAGTATAAAGGGTCTCAGTTTCAGTTCAGTCGCTCCATCATGTCCAACTCTTTGTGACCCCATGAACCACAGCATGCCAGGCCTCCCTGTCCATCACCAACTCCTGAAGACCATCCAAAACCATGTCCATCGAGTTGGTGATGCCATCCAACCATCTCATCCTCTATCGTCCCCTTCTCCTCCTGACCTCAATCTTTCCCAGCATCAGGGTCTTTTCCAATGAGTCAGCTCTTCGCATCAGGTGGCCAAAGGATTGGAGTTTCAGCTTCAACATCAGTCCTTACAATGAACACCCAGGACTGATCTCCTTTAGGATGGACTGGTTGGATCTCCCTGCAGTCAAAGGGACTCTCAAGAGTCTTCTCCAACACCACAGTTCAAAAGCATCAATTCTTCGGCACTCAACTTTCTTTATAGTCCAACTCTCACACCCATACATGACCACTGGAAAAACCATAGCCTTGACTAGACGGACCTTTGTTGGCAAAGTAATGTCTCTGCTTTTGAATATGCTGTCTAGGTTGGTCATAACTTTCCTTCCAAGGAGTAAGCATCTTTTAATTTTCTGGCTGCAATCAGCATCCACAGTGATTTTGGAGCCCCAAAATATAAAGTCTGACACTGTCTCCACTGTTTCCCCATCTATTTCCCATGAAGTGATGGGACCAGATGCCATGATCTTAATTTTCTGAATGTTGAGTTTTAAGCCAACTCTTTCACTCTCCTCTTTCACTTTCATCAAGAGGCTCTTTAGTTCCTCTTCACTTTCTGCCATAAGGGTGGTGTCATCTGCATATCTGAGGTTATTGATATTTCTCCCGGCAATCTTGATTCCAGCTTGTACTTCCTCCAGTACAGTGTTTCTCATGATGTACTCTGCATATAAGTTAAATAAGCAGGGTGACAATATACAGCCTTGATGTACTCCTTTTCCTATTTGGAACCAGTCTGTTGTTCCATATCCAGTTCTAACTGTTGCTTCCTGACCTGCATATAGGTTTCTCAAGAGGCAGGTCAGGTGGTCTGGTATTCCCATCTCTTTCAGAATTTTCCACAGTTTATTGTGATCCACACAGTCAAAGGCTTTGGCATAGTCAATAAAGCAGAAATAGATGTTTTTCTGGAACTCTTTTGCTTTTTTGATGATCCAGCGGATTTTGGCAATTTGATCTCTGATTCCTCTGCCTTTTCTAAAACCAGCTTAAAGGGTTAATATATTAATTATATGAAAACATGATATACATTATATTTATATGTTAATAAACTAATGTGTGTGTGCTAAGTCACTTCAATCATGTCTAACTCTTTGTGACCATATAGACTGTGGCCCGCCAGGCTCCTCTGTCCATGGGATTCTCCAGGCAAGAATACTAGAATGGGTTGCCATGCCCTCCTCCAGGGGATCTTCCCAACACAGGGATCAAACCCATGTCTCATGTCTCCTGCATAGGAAGGCACATTCTTTACCACTAACACCACCTAGTTAACATCTCTTGATAATTAAGGAAAAACTATTAATTCTCCAATAGAAAAAAATGACCTAAGATTTTTAGAAAACAAGCAAAGATATTTATTGAGTATTACTTTCTGCCTAGTATATTGTTATGTATTGGGAATAGAGCAGAAGGTCTGAAATGAACAATTTATTAGAAACTTACAGGAGATTCACAGTTTAATAGGAATAATATCAATGGTCAACAACCAGGTCAAAAACAGATACACTCTTCAGTTCAGTTCAGTTCAGTTCAGTCGCTCAGTCGTGCCCGACTCTCCACGACCCCATGAATCACAGCACGCCACACTCTTACACTTAGCCAAATAAATGAAAATTAAAACAATCATAAAATATAAATCTTCAGCTGATCAAATTGCCAATAAATTAAAAAAGAATAGTCAATGTTGACTTGAAAGTTGGGAAATAGGCATTTTGTAATCACTGACAACTTTTTGGATATAACAGTCAAATTATATTTAAATTATTTCATAATATACGTGTATGGGTATTTACACATATAGAGAGATACATCGGCAGAAAGGTTCTTATCATAGCATTGCTTAAAATTAAAAAAAAGAGGAAACAATGTAAATAATCAACAAAGGGAGAACGGGTAGGGGGATTATGTTACACACCCAGAATGGAGTCCCTGGAGAAAGGAAATGGCAACCCACTCCAGTATTCTTACCTAGGAAATTCCATGGACAGAGGAGACTGGAACAATCCTGTCTGCTTTACAAGGACAAAGACACAAGCACGCTTAAGCGTATGCATATGTGTACATGAACATACACACAAATTACATACATAAAGAAGCAATGTTTTTAACTTTTTAAAATTTTTATTTCCTAAACAGGTATTGCGGAGAAGGCAATGGCAAGCCACTCCAGTACTCTTGCCTAGAAAATCCCATGGATGGAGGAGCCTAGTAGGCTGCAGTCCGTGGGATCGCTAAGGGTCGGACACGACTGAGCGACTTCACTTTCACTTTTCACTTTCCACTTTCCACTTTCACACATTGGAGAAGGAAATGGCAACCCACTCCAGTGTTCTTGCCTGGAGAATCCCAGGGACAGGGGAGCCTGGTGGGCTTCCGTCTATGGGGTCACACAGAGTCGGACACGACTGAAGTGACTTAGCAGCAGCAGCAGCAGCAAACAGGTATTGATATTGCTATTTTGTTGATTGATGTTGTTCAGTCAATAAGTGGTGTCTAACTCTTGCGACTCCATGGACTGCAGCCCACCAGGCTCCTCTGTCCATGGGATTTCCCAAGCAAGAATACTGGAGTGGGTTGCTGTTTCCTTCTCCAGGGGATCTTCTCCACCCAGGGATTGAACCTGTGTCTTCTGCATTGGCAGATGGGTTCTTTACCACCCAGGGTAAAGAGTTACCAGGGAAGCCCATTGTTATTTTACAGATGATAAAATCAAGATTCTTACTCTGTGAATGTGACTGAATTGACTAACATACTATTCCTGAGTCTCCCAGCCTGAACTTAAGTCCAAGTTTCCTGGTTAAAAAGACCATGCCCTCCCTATTAACATCTTGCCACTTCAACGGTCCTGCAAATACTTTCTGGCTCTGAAATGCTAAAACAGATTCCCTGTAAGAGGAGTGCCTCAAATTATGAGTAGGTTGCCTTCTCAGAGTGAGGAGTCAAGAAATATAAAGTAATTAATAAACCAGAGTGTGAACGTTAAGGATTCAATAGATATGAAATAGTTGTGGGATCCAGACCGGTGCCATTACATCATAGGAGCTATGTGTTCACCACTGCATCTGCCTTACCAGTCACGTAAGTGAGAAATGTAACCTCCAGCCCATTAAAACATTGCTAGCATGGCCATATACATTCAAATGTGTTCCAGTAAATATCTGGTGTTTTCACTTTTGTCAAGTCCCATGGTACCCCACCAAAAGAAACTGACGAAAGAACATAAACTGAGATTTGGCAAACAGCATAACAGATAACCATTCAATTGCAAAGTTCTTTATCCATGGCAAATTTTCTGAGTCACCCAAGAACTGGAACTCCTGGAAATTCCTTTTCAGTAGGACACCAAAGCAATTCTCTTGCCTCCAAGCTCTTGATAACTTAATGCAGTATAGAGTTTTTTGGAGGAAAAGCTTGGTTTCTAAATTCTCACTTATCCTGTGTTTTCTACTGTGCAGCTCTGAGTGGATATATAACACTTTACTGGGGCTATAGTGCTCTTCTGAGGAGCCAGAGACCTTCAGAAACTCCCAGGTTTCATCATAAAGAGGATTACAATAGATTTATTGTACTAGGAAGTGAGTTATGAAGTGTTTTCTGTTCGGCATCATTTTAACAGAGAATCTTTCTTGAAAATTCGGTGTCGGCAGAAAAGAACACTCTTGCCTGAATGAACAAATTATTTTTTTGAGCAGAGATTTTCCCATAAACTCAGTCTTCCTTGAAGAGTTATCGATTTACTTCTTGGCTTATGAATCACTAGTAAGACTAAAAGAATCAAAAGGGAAATTAAAAATATACTTCAAAGTGAGCAAAGAGCTGAATCTTTATATTTTTTATCTTCTTTGATATGACTGTAGTTAGAGAAAGCCCAGGAGCAGCTATGTAGCCATTATTTGAATAATATAGTTCTTGACGTAATCAGACTCCACCCCCAAAATAACCATTATTAATTAAAAGATTAAATGCGGGTGAAATCTTGTAGGCGTTAGTGCCCATTATATTTCTGGGATCTTATTATATTAAATTTTATTCATCATCAAATCAGGAAATAGATGTGTTCACTAGAATGGCCATGCTTGTGTGCAGCCCAGAACAGTTTTCACAAACCTCAAATAATGAAGAAAAAGACAGGTTCTCATACCACTTATCTAGAAAGCTTCAAGAACTGATTTTCTTTCTCTTTAAACACAATGGAAAACACACACTGGTTATTCTGTTTCTTGAATACTGCATGCCCCTTCTAGATTCAGGAAGTTTTACATATGCTTTTTCCTGTGCCTGGAAGGTTTGTTTTGTTTTTTTAAAAAATTTTTTATTTTGTATTGGAGTATAGCCCATTAACAATGTTGTGATAATTTAAGGTAGACAGTGAAGGGATTCAGCCATTGATATACATCATATTCATTCTCCTCCAACTCCCCTCCCATGCAGGGTGCCACATAACATTCAGCAGAGTTCCATGTATTGTACAGTAGGTCCTTGTTGATTATCCATTTTAAATACAGCAGTGTGTGAATGCCCATCCCAAACACCCTAACTATTCCTTCCCACCCCATCCTTCTTGCCCACCCTCCTGTCCCCCTTCCTGTGTCTAGAAGGTTTCTGCCCAACTCTTTCTTGTCCTCAGGTCTTAACTTAAATGGCAAATATTTAGAGAGTCTTTCTCTGACTCAGTGAGTGCTGTCATACACATGCACCCCATTATTCTTTTTTCCCCCATATTACTTACAATTTTTCAATATATTCTATTTGTTTACTTGTTTAATTTGTGTGGCTCTCTTTGGAATATAAGATCTATAAAGCTACTGTATCTCAAGTGTAGTTTGAATGACCACGACACGAGTGAAGTGTAAGCTTCAGAAGTACTTGCTTGAATTATACTCATAAATATATCCTATTTTTATTTTCTTCAAGAGGGTTCCCAAATATTAGGCCCCGCAAATCTGGATTTGCTTTGCCCACTGTTGCAGACACACTCTAAGGTTATCCTCAGTGGGTCATGTCCTTGTATAATGCCTTCCTCTGAAGTGTGAGTAGAACTTATGACTTGAACTAGCCACTAGTATATGGCAAAGGTGAAGGAACAGGCACTCTTGAGATGGAGCTCCATGCTACAAGACTGTCATTACACTAGAATGGTAGATTCTCCTGCTAGCCTTGAAGAAGTAAGTTTTCATGTTTTGAGAGGGCCTATGAAGGCAGCCTTCTAGGAGATAACTACAGGCCTCAGCTAATAGCCATCCAGAAAATGGTGCCCTCAGCCCCACAACCACTATAAACTGAATTCTACCCACAACCACAAGGGCAGAGAAGAGGATGCCAGCTTTCCGAAGGGAAGAGAGCTTTGACTTTAGCTTTGTGAAACCCTGAGCAGAGGATCCAGCTAATTTGTGCCCAAACTCCTGATCCATGGAAACTATGAGATTAAAAAATAGAGGTTGTTTTAAGCTGCTAACTATGTGGTCATTTGTTATACAGTAATAATAACTAATACAATCACCAGTGTCTGGTGTAGTGCCTATCACACGCTAAGAACTCAAATATATTTAATGAAACATGGATTATATTCAGGCTTCAGAACTTATCTAAAGGAGGGATCAACTGAATTGGAACAATCTAACTTAAAACATTTCCTTAATTATACTATCTTGTTTTACTTTGTCTCATTAAACTAAAAATATTCTTAGTTTTGCTTTTTATCCATCTAGAAGACTTAAGTCCAGTTACATTTATCATAGTACTGTAGTTTAATGTCTATAATTCTATTTTGTGGGTTTTCTTTTTCTGTTACCTGGTTATCCCTTATTTATTTTCACTTTCAGTTAGTGAACTACATCCTACTTATGTTTAACCCTTATATGGTTTGCAAGATAAAATAGTAGATTCAAACAATAAGGTAAAAAGACTAGGAAAGTTATTTGTACCTGGTCAATGGAAAAATATTCAATCTCTGAATTAAAATACAGCCAGCTACAGGCACACAGAAAATACCATTCTTGCTCAAGTTGTTCCCTATCCCCAAAATGACTTCACCTATCTTCTCTGCTTGGCTTATTTTTCAATTCTCACAAAAACAGTCTCCCTAAAGTTACACCTACCCCTCTTCTCACCGCGTGAGTTAGGTATTTCTAAAATGTACTGCTTTAGTTCTTTGTAAACATCTCCATTAGGTCACTCTCCCCAGGCATTCTTCTTTCTGTTTACTTGCCTACCCTCACAGAGAGACTATGAGCAACCTAAGAAGCAGGAGGGAAGAGTGCATTCCATTTCTATACCTTCAGCGCTGAGCAGAATGCCTGGCAGCTTGGAAGGCTCACTATGTATTTGATGACTGGAGAGAGAAGTAAATGAACTAGAACTAGACTTCAGTAAAAGGTACAAAGGGCAGAAAAGGCTATAAGGAACGTAAGGTTTGATTTGAACCCAACAAATAAACTGACCTGACTTAGTGAAGAGGAAGCAGTCTGAGACCAGGCACAGGGTGGGATAAGGAAGGAAGAAATATGTGGAGCTGTGAGATTATGCTGGCCAGAGGGAGATTTCATAGGAATGGGGATACTGCATCATCGACTCGATGGACATGAGTTTGAGTGAACTCCGGGAGTTGGTGATGGACAGGGAGGCCTGGCGTGCTGTGATTCATGGGGTCGCAAAGAGTCAGACACGACTGAGCAACTGAACTGAACTGAACTGAAGGCCTTAAATAGCAAATAGAGCAGCTGGGTTTTGATGCACTAGGCAAAAAGGGGTGCCAGTGCTATTATAATCCAGAGGCCAAAGGAGGTTGTAAAGTTTTTATTGAAGTTGCTGAGTCTTGATATTCTTGTGGATTTCTCCCGAGAGCGTTATGCTGTGATTTCTTTCTGGTCTCGTTCTGTGTGACATAATTAATATGGCTCCTTTGGACAGAACTGTTAGGGACATTAAATAAAATTATTATGATCCTACTGACTGTTGTGCAAGTATTTAAAGCCAGAGAAAAACTTTGGTAAATGAAAAATCTTACAAGACATAAGGTTGAAACCACTCTTTATGCTTTAGCAATGCATAAAGATGCAGTCAGCCCTCTGTGTTCTGCATCCATGGATTCAACCAACTTCAGATCAAAATTAATTAATTTTTTTAGATTCCAGAAAGTTTCAAAAATCAAAACGCAAATTTGTGGCACACTAGCAACTATTTACATAACTTTTGCATTGTATTAGACATTGTAAGTAGTCTAGAGATGAGTTAGAGTTTACAGCAGGATAGAGAACCGACTCATTGGAAAAGACCTTGATGCTGGGAAAAACTAAAGGTGGGAGGAGAAGGGGATGACAGAGGATGAGATGGTTGGATGGCATCTCTGACTCAATGGACATGAGTTTGAGAAGGCTCCGGGAGTTGGTGACGGACAGGGAGACCTGGCGTGCTGCAGTCTATGGGGTCGCAAAGAGTTGGTCACGACTGAGCAACTGAACTGAACTGAGCTGACACGTAGGTTAAATGCAAGCACTACACCATTTTACATAAAGAACTTAAGTATCTGAGAATTTCAGTATCCACGGGGGTCCTGGAACTAATTCCTCATGGCTATCAAGGATCAACTGTGCTAAGTGAGAAAATCAAGGTACTGTTGTTATTAATGCCAAATAATACCTATTTAAGTGGAGAGGCAACTATTTTTGGATAACAATATATGATGTACTGCAGAAAAAATACTCTCACTTTCAAAGAAGTTTTTTTTTCTTGTAAGATACTAGTGAAACTTTAGTTATCAAATCAAATATATAAGAGAAAAGGCTCTTTAAAACTCCTGTTATACACTTTCCATGTAGGTAGCAACCTTGTTACTTAGCTGTTAGTTTCCTTATAATTATGAGTTAGATAAGTGAGGCTTCTAATTGTATCTTCTGAATGATGTTGTCATCTTTATTCAACAGAAAAAGTTGATTACATTCTACTGAAAATGGTTATATTTTGATCAAATGTGCCTGCCTTCATCACATAATTCCCTATCAAATGAAATTAATATTGAAAAGGTTTCAAGATGATTTTTCGTGTGCCTTTTATGTCAAAGTTTGAGGCCATATTAAAGTTATCAAGTACTTATCCCCAAGTGCTCTATTGTAGATGCAAAATATGATCAAAGAGGACTCACAACTAAGTATGCTTAGAATCTGTAAAACATCATGAATAGGGTTGAATTTCAGAAGTGTCCTCCACAGAAAGTTCATTTTTTAATATAAATTGCCTTAATTTTTTTTTCCTTACGAGAGCAGAAACTATGGCAAAGAGAACAGAATGCAGAGATGTAATGACTTGACATCTTGGAAAGGAAATGGCATTGATGAATTTAACCCTAAGGCAAGCAGGGTATCCTTCCTTATGTATTTCATTCCTCCAACAATTAAAGCTATTCATGGGCTGCTCTGATGCAAAATTAAAGTGACATCAAAACTTCTGCAGATAGACTTTCTCCCAAAGGAGACCTAAGCAATAACAGTGCAATTCCCAAGGAGTCTTAGAACACATTTTTGCCCAAGCACACCTCTATAGTCAGCCAGAGCTTTGTAGCTGTAGAAATTGCAAGCCAGGCTAAAACATGATAGTCCCCAAGTTTCCCGGTGTTTCAGTATCTATTGCTATGAAATAAATCAATCAGTTGCTTAAGAAAACAGCAATGAATCATTTCTTACAATTTTCTAGGTGAGGAATTCCAGCAGGGCTTGGCTGCAGTCACTTTCTCAGCTGCATTTGACTGGTGGTTGAGCTATTCTGGGAGACACAGAAAGGCTTCATTCACAGGGCTGGTTCTCTCCTCATATGCTGTCTCATATTTCTGTTTTCTGGTCTAAGCTTCTTTACATCATGGAGGCTACCTTCTTGTAAAGAGAAAACAGTAGATGCCTCGTCAAACTTAGGCCTGGAACTTATCCAGTGTTACATCTGCCAAATCCTATTGGTCAGAGTATCACAAAGCCAGCTCAGATTCAGAAGGAGAGGACCCCAGCTCTTGATGGTATGCATACAAGAAAGAAGTGATAGTGGTCAACTTTGAAAACAAA